>NC_044309.1:118468395-119668395 GCF_007474595.2 Lynx canadensis | reverse complement strand
AAACAGAAGTGTGACATCAAGGAAATTGGAGTTGGAAGAAATTTGAAGAAATCTGAGCTTATTGCAATTAAAATATTTTACTTTTACCAAATTTACAAAAACATTTCCAGAGACCCTCCCAGCATCTTGGAATAGGCCCATGAAAGTTTGGGATCCTGAAGTTCAAGCTTCAGTATTTGCCTCTGAGTGTAAACCTTTTGTTTTACAAAAACGAAAGTCATAATATATTTTCCTGAATATTATTTTTCTCATTCAACAGTATTTCAAAGGACTTCCTTCAAGTCAGTTGTTATCCCTATAATTCACTCTTTTAAAGGTTGCATAAAATTTGATGGTATTATGTATCATGATTTATTCCACCTCTATTGATAAGCATTCACTTTATTTTGCATTATTTTTCCACCATTAAAAGAGTAGTAAACATCATTGTGCACTTGTCTTATATGGAGGTGCTTTTACTTCTATGAGATACATTTCAATGTAGGTCACATGTAAGGATCATATATCCCACTTTCCCTCAATATACTCTTTTATGCTTTTGACCTGGCATAATTGTTATTGGCACTCCCTTTCACTATCAAAAGTGTCCCGGTTTGGATAATAATTGTGTGTATACCCTAGTGAAAGGATATGTATATTTTAATATATTTAATATCATTGGGCACTTTTTATGTGCCATACATTGCTTTAAGCACTTTACATGTATTATCTCATTTAGTTTCCACAAATATGCTATTATTATTTTTATTTTACAGATAAGGAAACTGAGGCACAGAGAAATTAAGTAACTTACCCAAGTTCACATTGCTAGTAAGTGTGGAGTCATGATTTAAACCCCACAGCCTGGCTCCGTAGTAGGGTGACTAACCAAGGCCCAGGACTGAAGGGGTTCCCAGGATGTAGGACTTCCAGGTTTAAAACTGAGAAAGAACCTAGCAAACCAAGGTAAGTTGGCCGTGCTATCAAGAGACACTGATCTTAATGCTATTGCTTTCCAAAATGGCTGTATCCATTTCTGTTGCCATCAGTAGTTTGAGAGTAGCTTTTTCCTGCAGGACTGTGATATTAAGTCTCTAAGATAACTCCTAATTATCTCACCTACTGATATTTATGCCCTTGTGCAATTCCTACCCCCGATATGTGGACTGGACCTAGTGAGTTGTTTCTAATGAGTAGAAGATGGCAAAAATAATAGGTGTCACTTCCAAGATCAGGTTACAAAAGAGCTCTGGCTTCTGTCTTGCTAGTTTTCTCTTGCTCTCTGGCTTAATCACTCTGATGCAAGCCATTGTCCCATTGTGAGCCTCTGTAGAGAGACCCACATGGCAAGGAACAGGGAAGCTTCTAGTCAATAGCCAGAGAGAAAATAAGGCTCTCAGCCCAACAGTTCATGAAAATCCAGTGCTGCCAACAACCATGTGAGTGAAGCCAACTGTTCCCGGTCAAACCTGAGATGAAGCCACAGACCCAGCTGACACTAAATTGCAGCCATCTCTGTTTTTGTTGGGGGATAATTCTTTCCATAAGAACTGATGTCCAAAACTGACATACTTGATTTTATTACTTTCATTTTATGTTTCTTATTTATTTTAGTTTATTTTTTCTCTTTTATTCTTTTTTCTTATTTTTCTGGTTTCATTGACTTATTGGTAATTTTCCCCTTTGTTAGTTAGGATTTTTACCATTTTTTAATTAAAACAATAATGATTACCTTCCCTTATACAATGTCATAATCAAATATAAATTTCACTGGCATCAGATGAAAACAAGATAGCAAATGTTTACCCTGCTAAGACAGTCTACTCCCTCACTGATAGCTCTCTTGACCCATGCATTAGTTAGGATATAAATTTGACTGCTGTTACAGATATCCAAAATAATTATGGCTTTAACACCATAGAACATATTGCTCTCTCATATAACATTCTAGGCATGAGAAGCCCGGGGTTGGCTTGGTGGCTCCATAGCTCAAGGATCCAGTCTTCGAAATTGTTGAAGCTAGCCGTAGTTTGTTGTTCTCACTGACACCTTACTCTTACTGTATCACATCCCAGACAAACAAAAACTAAAGGAGTTCATCGCCACTAAACCAGTCCTACAAGAAATGTTAAAGGGTCTTCTTTAATCAGAAAAGAAAAGGCCCTAATTAGAAATAAGAAAATATATAAAAGAAAAAAATCTCATTGGTCAAGGCAAATATATATAACCACTTAAAAATCTAGTATGAAAATTAAAAGACAAAAATAGCAAAATCAACTACAAGTACATTGAGTAGCTAAGGGATACACAAAATAAAAGATGTAAAATATGATGTCAAAACATAAAATGTTGAGGGGAGGTGAAAAGCAGAAATGTAGTGCTATTAGAATGTGTTTAAGCAACTCTCAGCTTAAAATAGACTACACACACACACACACACACACACATATGCGCACGCACACATACATGCACACATGCTAGTACCTTATGGTAACCACAAACCAAAACCTACAATGGATACAAAAAAAAAATAAAGATAAAGAAACCTAAACATAACACTAAAGAAAACCACCAAATCACAAGGAAGGAGACCAGAAAAAAGAAAAATTGTTTCAAAAACAATTTGAAAACAATTAACAATTAACAAAATGTCAACAAGTACTCATCTATCAATGAATACTTCAAATGTTAATGGACTAAATATTCCAGTCAAAAGACATAAGGTGTCTGAAGGTTAAAAAAAATACCCATCTATATGCTGCCTACAAGAGATGCACTTCAGATCTGAAGGCACACATAGACTGAAAGTGAAGGCATTGAAACAAAAAGAAAGCTGGCATAGCAATACTCATATCACACCAGTCAGATTGGCTATTATTAAAAAGGCAAAAAATAACAAATGTTGCAAGATGTGGATCAATTAATGCAGCCACTATGGAAAACAATACCTCGCAAAGTTCCTCAAAAAATTAAAAATAGAACTGTCATGGAAGCCAGCAATTCCACTTCAGGATATTTGTACAAAGAAAATGAAAACACCAATTCAAATGGATATATGCACCCCTATGTTCATTGTAGCATTATTTACAATAGCCAAGATATGGAAACAACCCTTGGGTTGTGTGTCTGTAGATGAATTGATAAAAATGTATGGTGATAGTTGGTAACTATACTTACTGTGAGGATCATTTCATAATATGTAAAAATATTCAATCACTTTGATGTACACCAAATACTAATGGGGTATTGTATGTCAGTTATACTTCCATTAAAGAATATGGCAGGATTTCAGGTTAGGTTCGTCTGATTTCAAAGCTCAGGTGTGTTGTTTATGACCCTTCCATTTCTTGGTATTTCCTCCATGAATATCCTATTCAAACTGAACTCTTCTTTATTCCTTCCACAAATATGCCTAATTCTTTTCTATCTCTCTACCTTTTACTCATCATACTTCCAACTCTGGAATGCCCTTCCCTCTCATCTCTTCATGTATGAATTTTACTAATCTGTCAGAGACCTCTGCCATGACACTTTTCTTGAATTCCCAGCCAGAAGTAATCTCAGATCTGTTTGTCGGCTGCATACCAATTAGCATGGTTCCTGTGCTTTAACTGCTCAGTACACGCTAGTGAATGACGTTAAATTCTATTCTGTAACATTGTACATGAATTATTTCATATTCACAGAATACTTCTAAAAGCTTGGGGCGCCTAGGTGGCTCAGTTGGTTGAGCGTCCAACTTCGGCTCAGGTCATGATCTCACAGCTCGTGAGTTCAAGCCCCGCGTTAGGCTCTGTGCTGACAGCTCGGAGCCTGGAGCCTGCTTCAGATTCTGTGCCTCCCTTTCTCTGCTCCAGCCCACTCACATTCTGTCTCTGTCTCTCTCAAAAATAAATAAACATTAAAAAAAATTATAATTAAAAAAAATAAAAGCTCAAGTAAGTTAGAAGACTTTTTCTAAGCTTGTTATTTTAGAGAACGTGGACAGTCATAATGCTAATCTATGTGTAGTGAGAGAAACTGACTAAAAGATAGGTCTCTTATTTCAATTTGAAATTGCAGGTATGTTTAGTAATTTTCTCTAAGCAGTTTTTACACAACTCATTTCCTTTTCATCAGCAATGTTTTGTAGCTGCAGGTGTAAAATGTAGGTTGACCATGTAAAACTGTCTTGGATACAGGCTGTCATTTTGCAAATTCCACTGGATAATTGGTATTTTTATAAATTATATAATAAAGGATATATAAATTATGCTTCTCATTTGGATTTTCTCCAAAAAAAAAGCCATGGAATTACAAAAGCCAGATCACCTTTCTCCATTTAATCAAGGGCATTTTTGATGTTTGCCATTGACACACAGGTTTTGCTTTATTCACTTTATTTCATTTAGTATTTTTAAAGGCATTAATCTAAGGGCCATGGAGGGTATAAGGAAAATATAAGTGTCTGCAAAAATATAGCCTAGTCTGAAAGAGATAATGAACAATACAAGGTACTATGAAATCAAATTGTCAGTGTAATGGTACAGATTGTGGATTCAGAAGATGGAGACATTTATAGTCTTTTCTAAATAATTTAGTGCTTGATTACCCACTGTCTTGTACTATGTATTAAATTACTTATAAGAAACATTAAAAATCTTTTGCCTTATAGTCTGCATGAAATACGCCTCAGTTTTTCTGACTTTGTCACAAGGGTAGTCACCAGGACCAGCCCTTGCAGTGAATCATTCCTCAAGGGATTATCTCTTATCCCTGGAATTAAATTCTGTCTCTACCAATTTGTGTTAATAGCTAACAGATATTGGTCTCAAAATCTACCCAAGTAGTCACAGTCTTTACTCTAGATGTATTATCTGTAAAGCATTAGTGTTTAATTTTTTTTTTTTGCTTTTCTTTCTAAATTTTCTTTCCTCTTCTATGTTTTATTTTATTCTTTGATATTTGGCTTCATAGGGAAAAATAAAACCCATGCTATGTGCCTGATAGCATGCTATTTACTTTTCATATGTATTCTCTCATTTTATCTGCACACATAAACAATAACTTTCTTCTAGACAGTTATTAATCATTTTCATTTTTAAAGTTAAGAAAACTGAAGTCCAGAGAGGTTAAATAAATTGTCCAACATTGAGCAGACAAGTTTTCCACAGACTTCAGTATCTGGTATTAGAATGTAGGTTTGTATGCTTTTTTATAGTAGCATTTGCTAAAAGGCAAAGAATTGGATTTAGTGTTGTTTATCTTGTGCTAACAAAAGTTGAGTAGCAAATAGCACAGAATTGAAGATCAGACAGATAATGGAATGAAATACCATGAGTGAGAGCCAGAGATACAGAAACAGATCCATGAAGACTTCAGGTATTGGAATTATCAGGCACAGATTAACAACAACAACGGTAATTGCTTGCTATTTTCCACTAAATAAAAACAAGCTTGAAATTGTCAGGAAACTAGGGGCTCCTGGATGGCTCAGTTGGTTAAGCATCCGACTTCGGCCTAGGTCATGATCTTGCAATTTGTGAGTTCAAGCCCCATGTCAGGCTCTGTGCTGACAGCTCGGAGCCTGGAGCCTGCTTCAGATTCTGTGTCTCCCTCTCTCTCTGCTCCTCCCCTCTTCATGATGTGTCTCTGTCTCTCAAAAATATATAAATGTAAAAAAAAAAATTAAAAAAAAATTGTTAGGAAACTGAAAAATGCCAAATAGTGATGTTGCATATTTGAAAAAGAACCAAATAGAAATTTTAGAAATGTGAAGTATCAGTGAAATTAAGAAAATAGTTTGATAGCAGACTCGACATTGCCGAAAAAGAGCTAATAAACTGGAAAATGAGTATAAAAAGCTATTCAGAATGCAACACAGAAAGACAACAATGAATATACAAAAGAGAGAATAAATAATGAAAATAAAGACTCTGACATTATTTCACTGGAGTTCAGTAAACATTAGCTATTATTATTACTATATCACTTCAGAATTAAATATACACTATATACCAACAAAACTTCCTTTTACTTATTTAAACTTATCTCCAGCTTCTTCCTAACATAAAACAATATCTTTATCTATGCTCTTTTTATCTCCATGCCCTTATGTTTTATGATCTGTCCCAGTTTTCTTGCCTGAAAACTGAAGGCTTTCACAGCCTCTTCCTTCCCAGCCAGTCTGATGATTGTTCCTCCCTTGCTTTTTCATTAAGCTTCATTTATCTGTTATAAAATCTCAAGTTATATGGCATTATACTTTGTCTACAATTCTGATATCACATTTGACTGTATACTTCTTAAGGGCATGGATTTTTAAACATTTTATTAAACTTAATTTTTCAAAGCAGTTTTAGGTTTGTAGAAAAATTGAGCATCGGGTATCGAGGTTTCTCTTGTACTCTGCCCCCACACAAGCACAGCTTCCCCCACTATGGACATGACCCACCATACTGGTACATTTGTTACAATCAGTGAATCTACAATGACCCATCATTATCATCCAATGTCCATAGTTTATGCTAAGATTCACTCTTGATGGGTTTAGGCAAATGTATAATTACATGTATCCACTGTTATCATATCATACAGAATAGTTTTACTGCCCTAAAAGTCCTCTGTGCTCCACCTATCTTTCCCTACCCTCTACCCTCTGCCTAGAGGCTCTTTTCCATTTATCCTTAGAACATAACATAATACCTGATACATAGTTGCCCCCAAATAAATGATTTTAGATGTATGGTTGAATGAATGAAAAGGAGGGACAAATTGGAGAGAATCAGGACTTCTTTTCATTGTCTTGCTGACTGGTATTTTGTCTCTGTTTCAGTAGTTACTCATACCAATTATATCCTAGACAGAAGACCACCCCATATTACTGTCTTTTGGAACTCTGTGTTTCTTGAGATTCTAATTCAGATCTCACCTTATCCATTAAACCTGAGTCAAGAGTAAGCTCTGGACACTGTTAAGACTTATTTAATAAATGATCTATTTAATTCAATATATCACACTTATATATTTTTGTTTCATAAGCCTATGTCTGGACTCCCCATTGAAACTGAATTATGTTTTTATGTGGGTAGAGTTTTCATCCCCTCACTTTTTATGAGCAAGAGGCATCTTCATTACTTACTACTTTTTACTTGGGACTGTAGGCAATGGCCATAGAATACAAAACCTTGCAGGTCCATAAAGAATTGACAGTCTCAGTCTTTGCATCAGTTCAGCTGTCTAGAACAGAAAGTTATTGGGAACTAATTAAAAACATAACAAGGAAGTAATTTGTTTTAGATTTGAGCTTGCAACAGTTTCCAAACAAAGCTATAGAGGATTGTCAAATTGTTGTTAAAATAATATAACTTCTATGTGCTACCAAGAGTTATTTTTGGAACTTTCCCATCCTTTTCCAAGTGTTTTAAACATTATAAAACTGCATCTTTTTTGTTATTTTGTTTCAATAAAAATTTAAGAAGAGAGTTTTATGCATGTTGCTGATTTTAAAGTCATCACTTTATTTTTCCTTTGACCCTCATACTGAGCAAAAGAGAGAAATAATTTTGATTTTTGAAATTTCATTCGATTAGCTTGATTATAGAAGATGTGTTTATCTGGGTGTGATTGTTTTGTGTTAGTCTACATTGTAAAACCATTGTTCACACATGTCAGTTTTTCCTCAATTTTAATTCACCAGGATGGTTCTCTAATAGTTTGAGGGATTTCTGGGGGACGTGTTTCAGGAGGCTTGAATTTGGGTTTTATGACTCAGGAAGATATGAAACTTCCACTTTAATAAATATCAATACCCATTTGAAAGATTATGGGGAGAAGTTAGCCCAATCATATTAAAAAATCTTATTGTTTTTAGTTAAGGTGAAGTTTTGCCCTTTGTATAGTAAACGCAGTCTTAATAGCTGTGTTGGGTATCTATCATGAATTGAATAGTAATACTCTTCCTTTTTGGAATAATACTACAGGGTATGATATTTACCATTCCAAAAGAAAGTAAAGCATTCAGTAAACATTATCTTTAAAATATACTGCTATGCATATTCCTCATTATGATCTTGTAATTGATACCAGTTTTAAGCTGAATTCTCAATTCATGTTCACTAAAGTAATTTCAAGTCTTAAAAGGTAAACTGAGTGATAAGGTTTATGGCAGTTCTATTTTTATTCACAGATAATGCATCTGAGGTAGCAATTACTGCTCCAGGAAGTAGTAACCATAGAAACAGCTCAACAGGCCCAACACCCGACTGCTCACCTCCATCCCCTGACACTGCCCTCAAAAATATTGTAAAAGTTATTCGACCCCAGGTAAGTGCCCAGATGATATCACCTGCAGTAGTGTATTTTGTTTTGGAATCGTTGCATGTATACTGCTTATATTGCAGTGCTTGGACTATTTTATGATATACAAATAGATTTTTAGATTAAAAGAAGAGACTTGGAAGAGGATGTTTCCTAACCTTGGAGTTGATGACAGATACTGAAATCCATACTAGCTTTTGGAAAAATGAATTTATATATCACGTGAAAAAACAAGTGAAACTTAGAAAATTGACTATTTCATATCACTTTTCTCTCACTACATTTTAATAATTATGCTCCAATTATTAAACTATTACATGTTTTCTGGGTTTTCATGCTCCTTTTGTCTTCACTTCTCTCGACATGCTGCATTATTTGTGATCACCTCTCCATCTTCCAACCTAAGTTGTTTTGATATATTTTCTTTAAATTCTCTATTCCTTGTGGTTGCCTTTTGTCCTTGTTTTAAAATTTTCTTTTAATATTTATTTATTTTTGAAAGAGAGAGAGACAGAGTGTGAGAGGAGGAGGGGCAGAGAGAGAGGGAGACACAGAATCCAAAGCAGGCTCCACGTTCTGAGCTGTCAGCACAGAGCCTGATGCAGGGCTTGAACTCACAAACTGCGAGATCATTACTTGAGCTGAAGTCAGACACTTAACCAACTAAGCCACCCAGGCACCCCTCCTTTTGTCCATGTTTAATATTGCACCCCTCATTGCACCTTATTTTTCTCCAGTGCTCACTTTTCTCTAGCTTGTCTCTCTCTACCTTTTGTCCTTTTTTCATTTCTGTCACTTGTATGTATGGTTTCTTTCTCTTCCCTCTTCTCTTTCAGTTGGATTTTCCAGTAGGCGGTTTGCAGGCAAGCTTTAGAAATATCATTGGGACAAGCTGTTCTGTGATATTTCATTGAAAATAGCACTTATAAAGCTGTTTGCATTATATTTTTGCCAACAGATGGACTCAGAACATGGAATTGGTGGTGTTCTCAACCTGGCTCATTCTGAATGGGCCTCATAAAATCCAAGAGAGGGGGACTTTGGATCCAATCAATGCCATTCACCATCCACTTAGATATATAGTATGAGCAAATCCTTTGAGCCAATTTGTAAGACAATGTCTCTTTTTAAGACTGTTTTGGTCTAAATGAGCAATGATTTGCTTAATATCTTACCTTCTTCAGGATGATTTATTTTAGTTTATTTTCATTATAATCATCCTCATCAATAAATAGCATTTTGACCTAAATACTCACTATATTTATAGAACACTTTCATATAAATAGTTTCATTTAACCATCATTAATTTCAAGGGAATGTGATATTGTGTTATGAATAACGCTGTTGACACTACAAAGGGGCTAATTGTGCAACTGATTCAAGTTCCTTTTTTTCCCTTCAGTATAATAGTTGTCTCCTCCTGCTCAGAGGTTAGAAAAATCTTCTTGAGGTTGTACAACATCTGTATGAGGATGGAACTTACAAGTTCATTTTGGCAAGGTAACATTTCACAGTGTCCAACTGTGTGGAAGAGGAAGTGTCTTCAAAGATCCCTTCTTTTCTTCCAGAAAAATTTGATCTACTTCATTTGCTTCAAGACATAAACCTCATTAAAGCCAGATTTAGATGCTAAATGTCACATTTATCTTCACTTGTTCTCTCATTATATGAAGGTGTTTCTAGTGTTATTGTGCAGCCATTACATTTTCAGCATTTTTAATTACTTAGGTAGGAGATTATCTTATATATATGTTAACATCCATTACTAAACACATTTATTTTTACATCAGCATAAACTATCTAATGGAAATGCATTTAGCCACTCAGTGAATAAAAAGCAGATTTTCTTTCTACATATTTGTAATCTAACCAATTCTAAGGGATCTTATTCTGTAAATCCTTCTTTGCATTCTCTATTCTATTTTAGCTTATTTTAGGTAAACTGAAAAAAAGTATTGGTAGTATGAAAGCCAGAAATTCCTTTTGACTCTATTCCTTGGTTCTGTCCATTATTAAATGTTTATGAAGGCAACTGATTCTACCTTCCTTTCTTAGATGTTATAATGATGATTTAGGAAGGAAAAAAAAATGAAGTGAGAAATTCAGGAAACCAATGATGATGGTATTTAAATTTGAACCAGTGCAGCCTGAAAGTATGTATGTAATAGAACAGTAGCAGCTAAGGTGTATAGTTGGAAAATAATATAACCTCACTTGGACTACTCTTACTTTTGTCTCAAAGACTTTGGTGTTTTACTTATTTCTTCTGATCTTCTGGGCTCCATATTCATGGCAGAGAGCAGGAAGTAGAAGATTCAAGTGGAGGTAATTATGAGGGAGTATAGGTCAGACACATGATTTCAAGAAAGGGTTTGGAGACTAGAGGGCATGGATGGGGGATAGCTAGATGGACAGTGTAACAGACTCCCTGGTGTGCTCTGACAAGTCACAGGTGTATCAGAGATGGAACATTGTCAAGAGTTAACTGTTTCAAAGAAAAGATAATTATTGGTTAGCTTATATAAGAGCCTATATTTTGATCACAGATTTAATCCTCTAAAGTGTCTGCTAATTCTGGCTTTATGTGTGGAAATGTAGGAAATGTGAAGTTAGAATGACTTGTGGTAGTATTCAAATACGTTTTTTTATTTACTAATTAGAAATTAATAACATGGTTGAAATGATCATTTCACTCTTGAAACTGTTGATGAGCCTTGGAAACAAAAGTATAAATACAACTGTTATCCATGAATTTACATTTATTTGCCCAGGTGTTAGTAGTAGATGTATTCAGTCTTACTGTAAGAAGAATGAGAAAGAATAAATAGAAATGATAGAATAGATAGAAATGAAAACAGAACTTTCATCTCATTCACTGCAAACAAAGACTGCTTAGATAAAGCAAGTTAGGTTACTTCCCCTTTGCTTCATGCATGCCTTTACCTAACATACTTTCCATAACTACCTATTAATGGAGAATGTCCATTGTAACCAAAGAGTCCTTGCTGTCAAAATGAGGTAGGCCTGATTACACATTGCATGTGTTTCTGGTTGGTGTGTTAATTACTTGGAAGCTACCAACTTGCAGTGCTTTGTTGAGTTTGATTTATTTAGCATATTTATTAACTCACTAAGTCACAGCTGTTAGTTCTGCATCTTGTGTTTGATCTTTTTACCTTTGCCTCTTTGGGCTCTTTCGTATCTTAAAAATGTCCAGATTGGGGCGCCTGGGTGGCGCAGTCGGTTAAGCGTCCAACTTCAGCCAGGTCACCATCTCGCGGTCGGTGAGTTCGAGCCCCGTGTCAGGCTCTGGGCTGATGGCTCGGAGCCTGGAGCCTGTTTCCGATTCTGTGTCTCCCTCTCTCTCTGCCCCTCCCCCGTTCATGCTCTGTCTCTCTCTGTCCCAAAAATAAATAAACGTTGAAAAAAAAAATTAAAAAAAAAATGTCCAGATTATGAAGCATTCTATTTTCAATTAACAGACACTGAAATATTTATATGCTACTGGTTATTCTTTGTTTTTCTCCACTATATTGACCCACAAGGCTGAGTTTTTCTATTTAAATGAATTCACAAGGGTGGGTTTATTTACTTATATTTGAAAATAAAATTATTTTGAAACTCAAAAAAAGGATTTCAAAACACTTGAAAAAATATTGCCGTTGAAAAAAATTTTAGGTAAGTCTGTTGACACACCAAGTTTTCTTCTTTCTACTAATTACATGCTTCTTGCAATAACTTTTCTTCTTTTAAAATGTTTTCTTGGTGAAGCATCTTTTTTTTTTCTCCCCAACTGAAGAATAAAACAAAATTTAATGAATTTTGACCATTGCATATGTAGGTGTAATCACCACTCAAAGCAAGATATTAAAACATTGTCATCATCCCTGAAAGTTGCTTCATGCCCCTTTTCAATCAACTACCCCCATTCCCTCCTTGAAAGCAACTTCTTTCTTTCTTTCTTTTTTAATGTTTATTCATGTTTGAGAGACAGAGAGACACAGAGTGTGAGTGGGGGAGGGGCAGAGAGCGATGGAGACACAGAATCCCAAGCAGGCTCCAGGCTCTGAGCTGTCAGCACAGACTGACATGGGGCTTTAAACTCACAGCAAGAGATCATGACCTGAGTCGAAGTTGGTTCCTTAACCAACTGAGCCATCCAAGTGCCCCGAAAACAACTTCTTTCTGATTATTATTGCCATAGATTAGAATTGTCTATTCTTGGACTTTACATAAATGGAATCCTCCAGTGTGTGTGTGTTTTGTGTATGTCAATGTCTGACTTTTTTCACTCAACATAATGTTTTTGGGATTCACTCATATTGTTCCTTTATTGCTGAGTAGTATTCTCTTGGATTAATATAGTACGATTTGTTTATCCATTTTCCTGTTGATTGATACTTGTGTTGTTTTCCTGCTGTTTGATATTTTGAATGAATGTGCTGTGAATACTCACATTCAAATCCTTTTATGGGCATATGTTTTTGTATACATACCAAAGAGTGGAATTGTTGGGTCATAAAGTAGATGAGTAAATAACTTTATAAGAAACTTCCCAAGAACTTTTCAGAGTAGTTGTTCCATTTTATAATCACAAGAGAAAGGTGTGAGAATTTTAGTTTCTCCACATTCTCTCAGACTTTTGGTGTATTAGACTTTTAAATTTTTTTTACTTTAATCATTCTTATGGGTGTGAAAAGATTTCTCATTATAGTTTTAATTTGCATTTTTCTTGTAACTAATAATATTGAGCACCTTTTCCTGTGGCTATTGACCATTCTTAGATCTTTTGAGGAGTGCCTATTCAAGTTTTTTTTAATGGAGTTGTTTAAATTTCTGGTTGTAGTAATTATTTATAAATTGTCTTGTAATTCCTAAAGATATGAGTCCTTTGTCAGGTTTCTGCACTGCAAATATTTTTCCTCAGTCAGTGATTTACCTAAATATTTTTAATGGTGAATTTGGTGAACAGAATGTTTTAATTTTGGTGATATCCAATTTATCAATTGTCGTCTTTCATGGCTAGTGTTTTTTGGGTCTTGTCCAGGTAGTGAATATGTGCACCTATATTTTTTACAGAAGATTTCTGGTTCTTGCTTTTACATTTAGTTCTGTGATTCATCTCAAATTGTTGTTGTATGGTGTGAGGTAGGAGTTGAGATGCATTACTTTCCTACTCAGAAAAAGACTTTCTTGTCTTCATTGAGTTGATTTAATGCTTTAGTATTGTTTATTACTTTCACTTTCCATTTGTGTTGGTACATAGAAATGCAATTGAATTTTATTTTATCCTTGTATCCTACCACCTGGATAATTTCATTTAAAAGTTATAGTAGTTTCTTTTTAATTTCTTAGAGTTTTTTCTGTCATCGAGAATAATGATGGTTTTACTTCTTTTCTAGTCTTTATACCTTCTTTTTCTTTTTCTTACTGCTGTGACTACAATGCAATGATGTAGAAGTGGTAAAACTAAAAGTCCTTGTCTTGTTCTCTAACTTTGATGGAAAGAATTCAGTATTAAACATAATATCAACTATAAGTTTTTTGTATGTACCCTTATACTCCTATTTTGCTGAGAGTTTATAACATAAAAAGGTATTGATATTTTCTTTTTTTCTGTATATATTTATATAATCATATAATTTTTTTCTTTTGTTCCATCAATGTGATAAGTTACATTCTTTATTTACTAATGTTAATTCAACTTTGCATTTCTGGGATAAATATGACTTGGTTATGATGTTTTATCTTTTTTCTGTAGTATTTGATGCAAAAGACAATTTGGACAAAGCATTAGTGTACGGAGAGATGGATTAGATCTAAGGGAGTCAGAGATGACTAATGACTTGAACCCAGTCGGCTGGGATTTTGGAATGATATTTATAGATATAGGAAAGACTTGAGCAGAAGTTCATTTTGGTGAGGGAGAAGGATGATAAATTTGGTTTTGTAAATGTGTTGAATGTTGGACATGATATGCAAATTGGAAATACTGGAGTAGAGCTCTGGTGAGAGAGGTAGGAGTTTAGGGTAAAGATTTTACAGTCATTTATAGAATTTGCTGGTGAAGGGAGATAGTACCAAAGACAGAATGCTGGGAAATGTTTACACTTAAGGAATATAATATTTGTTGAGCACATAATATAATTTAATTTTCATAAATTTTTGGAATTGATATTATTATTTTAATTTTGTAGATGAGAAAATTGAGAACCAGGAAGTTTAAGTAACTTCTTCACATACACTTCAGGAAGAAGGCCTTAGCAAAAGAGAGAAGGAGCACTGAGAGATATAAAAGAGAAAAGGCCAAACATTATCATGAACATAAAAAGAGAAAAGAAAGTTGAAGAGATTAGTCAACATTGTCAAAACTTATAGGGTGATAAGGTAAGGGAGATCAAAATGTCACTTTATTTGGTGATTTTGAGGGCAAAGGCCTTCAAGAATACAATTTCCTTCAAGTGGAGAAGGTAGAAGCTTATGATATGGAGAGTTGAAGAGTTGGAGAAAAGCAGTACATTGACTGCAGATTAATCTTTTGAATAATTTGCTTGTAAAAGGAAAGAAAGTAGTATGGCAGTATGTTGAAGGAAGGGCAAAATTGATGAAATAGTTTTTCTTTTATTTTTGATGCAAGAAATTGAACTTGGTTGTAGAGAATGAGAAAGAGAAAACTAAAAGTTGATTTGGGAGACGAGTGATGGGGACTAAAATTTTAAATTTCATAATGGGAAGACTGACTAAATGTAATTAGCTTCCGGGGCGCCTGGGTGGCTCAGTTGGTTAAGCGGCCAACTTTGGCTCAGGTCATGATCTCACGGTCTGTGAGTTCGAGCCCCACGTCGGGCTCTGTGCTGACAGCTCAGAGCCTGGAGCCTGTTTCAGATTCTGTGTCTCCCTCTCTCTGACCCTCCCCCGTTCACGCTCTGTCTCTCTCTGTCTCAAAAATAAATAAACGTTAAAAAAAAATAAAAAAAAAATAAATGTAATTAGCTTCCTAATACAAACACTCTTGGCATTGCTGGATGCAAGAAACATGTTAGATAAAGCATTAACTGTCAGAACACTGGATTCTTGAGCTGTGCCCTTGGTGGTGGTTTTAGCCTGATGGGTTTTTCTGTTTCTTTCTCCTGTTTTATAACACACATCAAGTGTAAAATTACAGAGGAGGGCATTTGAGAAGTGGCTGTAGGTGGAGGCAGAAAAAGAGACTTAGTACAATAGTACTGAGATCATCCAAGCATGTACTTAATATTGAACATTATAACATTTTAATGAACATAGGTAGATGCTAACAAGAAGTCAACCTGATCAATATGAAAGTTCTGATCGTCTTGAGGTGTTCCTGGTATTGTCCAGATCCTACCACATAATTTAAATCCCATCCTAAGTAGAATTCAACAGAATGAAATTACTTTAGGCTGCATTCTTCTGTGAATAAGGAGGGACCCTATCAAAAAAAAAGCAAACAGGCCTAGGGATAAAGAAAAGAAAAAGTCAAGGGTCCAGTTCTCACAAGAGACTAAGGGAGATAGATAATTTAAAGAAAGATGAGCTTCTCAGGATCCTGAGAAACTTAACAGAAACCCATGGGGGAGGGGAAGGAAAAAAAAAAAGAGGTTAGAGTGGAAGAGAGCCAAAACTGAGAACAAACTGAGGGTTGATGGGGGGTGGAGGGAGGGGGGGGTGATGGGTACTGAGGAGGGCACCTTTTGGGATGAGCACTGGGTGCTGTATGGAAACCAGTTTGACAATAAACTTCATATATTGAAAAAGAAAACCTAAAAAAAAAAAAAAAGAAAGATGAGCTGCTTCTGAATTCCTGCTTATGATGGACTCTTTAAATCAGGTGATATATCAACCTCAAGGAATTAAATATTTCAGATATTCTTCTTTATTTTCTGTGTGTTTAATGAGGTAGTAATAAATTAATTTAATAATAAGCCATAGTATCTCTCCCTTCCATTATGGGGTTACATAAAATTCCTGCCAAATCTAGAATAACATTTTACTGGGCACTGGGGGTTATAGAATACATATGCTAAATTGTAAAATTAGAAATAAGAGTGGGTATGTAAAAAGCAAAGGCATATAACTCAGAGTACAGAACATTGTATTGGGTTGCCACAAAAATAGATAAAGAATAAAAAGACCTTCAAAGAAATAATCTTTAAATTTTTTTATTGTTGAGTATTGAGCCATTTATTTTTATTATTGTATGTGTGTTCATTTATTTCTTATAAAAACCCTACAAGGTAGGCACTTTTTTTCTTTATTTTACTGATTGGAGCCAAGATTAAGAAGGTCAAATAATTCCCAGGGTTACAAAGCCACTGACTGGAAGAGCTCTGGTCTCCTAAATCCAGTAGTCTATTAATGTTAATTAGCTCATTGTGGAGAAAATGATAAAGGTGGAATATTGATATTCCAGAGACTTGATGAAGTTTAAAAGGAGAATAATAGATTGGAAAAAGGAAGAAGAACAGAAACATAGATGGCAACGGTTTTACCCCAAAATTGGGAAACAAAGAAGACTGTATTTAATAATTTGGAGTCTTGCCACCAAAGCTAAGTGAAAGAAGGTTAAAGGCAGAAAGATAAGAAAATACAGAAAATAATCTTAGATGAAATAAATAACAATTTGGAAAGGGAAAAAAATGAAAAAGAATTTAGTGACCCCAACAATTGGCCAGTAGGCCTTGACAAATTAGAATTTCCTGGGATCTTTTAAAAAAATATCTCGTCCTAATCCCAGACCAATTAAATCAGTATCTCTAAAGGCAAGCATTTTTAACCCAGTATTTTTGGATAGGCTGTAGTTGGTCTATGAAACTCATGGAATCATATATAAAATTTTTCTCAGATATGACTTTTTATGGGAATTAAATTTTAATCACGCTTCTGTCACATACCTGCCTCTTATGTAACCTTTATGACCTCAATTTGTCAGTAAAGTCAGTGATATTTGCCTCATGTGATTACCTAGTAAAACTCAAACCGGATAAAATGTGCCACAGTGTGGTATAAATTGTAAAACCATATAGCAACCCAAATTGTTATTACAGTGGTGGTTAAATCATGTTTGCCCACATTTGAAATACAGCCTTTGACAGACAATCTTTTTACTCCTATGGTCTCATTCACAAATGAGATGATAGCAACTTTGGACTTTAACAAATGTAGGTGGGAGACTTTTAAAGTTTCCCAAGTCATTTGAATCTATCTAGGATGATGCTGGCCAAATATGGGGTAATCACTGACTCCAGAATTTCATTCCTAAGAGTTCTGGATAAGAGAGCAATAGGAAGTATAAACTCCTAAAATTTGGCATGTGAGAGAAGCCAATGAAGATAAATTGGCACAGTGTTGGGTCAGCGTGACCTAATGCAGGAGAGGAAAAAGCCAGAATCTAGAAAGCATCCTCTATGAACTGCATCTTCTATTAATGACTGAAATCACCATCATTCTATATGAAGGTCATGCCATTCATACACCAGTGGAATATTATTCATTTTCGTTTATCTTCTTTTGGTGAAATCCTTCATTATCTATCAGAAAAACAAGGAATTATTTGCTATTGATATTTTCTACATGTAAAAAATAATTTTCATCTCTTTTTCTAAGCAAGAAATGTAATCCTTGAATTTTGTACCCAGAATACCATTGACAGTGACAGCCCTTATTAAATGGGATCTTTCTTTTGTGTTATTCAGGGTTTTTCTTCCACATACATAAAAATCTCAGTGGATTCTATTATTTGACATGTGTTTCTCTAAGCGTCTCTAGGCAGTCTGAATAAGAATACATAGATGAAAAATTCTCTGGGAAAAATTATCTTAAAAATAAAATGCCAGTAATGAAGCAGCAGAAAAACAAATCAAGGAATTCAATCCCGTTTACAGTTACACCAAAAACAATATACCTAGGAATAGACATAACTAAAGAGGTAAAAGATCTTTACTCTGAAAACTATAGAAGACGTATGAAAGAAATTGAAGAGGACATAAAGAAATGGGAAGACATTCCATCCTCATGGATTGTAAGAACAAACATTGTTAAAATGTCTACACTACCCAAAGCAATCTACACATTTAATGCAATCCCTATCAAATACCACCAGCATTCTTCACAGAGCTAGAGCAAACACTTCTAAAAATTTGTATGGAACCACAAAACACACCAAACAGCCAAAGCAATCCTGAAAAAGAAAACAAAACTGGAATCATCATGATTCCGGATTTCAGGCTATATTACAAAGCTGTAGTCATCAAGACAGTATGGTTTTAGCACAAAAACAGACACATAGATCAATGGAACAGAATAGAAAACCCAGAAATGGACCCACAAATATCTGGTCAACTCTTCTGAGACAACGTAGGAAAGAATACCCAAAGGAAAAAAGACAGTCTCTTCAACAAATGGTGTTGGGAAAATTGGACAGTAACATGCAGAAGGATGAAACTGGACTACTTTCTTATACCATACACAAAAATAAGTTCAAAATGGATTGAAGACCTAAATGTGACACAGGAAACCATCAAAATCCTAGAGGAGAACATGAGGCAGCAACCTCTTTGAACTTGGCTGGAGCAACTTCTTACTAGATGTGTCTCTGGAGGCAAGGGAAACGAAAGCAAACATGAACTATTAGGACTTCATCAAGATAAAAAGCTTCTGCACAGTGAAGGAAACAATAAAGCTAAAAGTTAGCCTACAGAATAGGAAAAGATATTTGCAAATAACATCATATAAGGGTTAGTGTCCAAAATCTATAAAGAATTTATCAAACTCATTACCCAAAAAACAACCCAGTTAAGAAATGGGCAGAAGACATGAATAGACACTTTTCCAAAGAAGACATTTAGATGTCTAATAGACACATGAAAAGATGCTCAACATCACTCAACATGAGAGAAATACAAATCAAAATCACGATGAGATACCACCTCACACCTGTCAGAATGGATAAAATTAACAACACAATAAACATCATGTGTTGGCAAGGATGCAGAGAGAGGGTAATCCTTTTGCACTGCTAGTGGGAATGTAAACTGATGTAGTCATTCTGGAGAATAGTATGGAGGTTCCTCAAAAAATTAACAATGCAGATACCTTATGATTCAGCAATTGGACAATTGGGTACATGCACCCCAATGTTTATAGCAGTATTATCAACAACAGCCAAACTATGGCGAAAGCCCAAATGTCCATCAACTGATGAATGGATAAAGAAGACAGGCATATATATACAAAGAATATTACTCAGCCATCAAAAAGAATGAAATCTTGCCACTTGCAATAAAGTGGATGGAACTAGAATGTATTATGCTAAGCAAAATAAGGCAGTCAGAGAAAGACAAATACCATATGATTTCACCCATAGGTGGAATTTAAGAAACAAAATAGATGAACATATAGGAAGGGGAGGGGACAAAGGAGAGAAGGAGAGAAACCACAAGAGATTTGTAATGATAGAGAACAAATTGAGGGTTGATGGAGGGAGGTGGTGGGAGATGGGCTAGATGGGTGATGGGTATTAAGGAGGTCACATGTTATGAGGAACACTGGGTGTTGTATGTAAGTGATGAATCACTGAATTCTACTCCTGAAACCAATATTGCACTGAATATTAACTAAAATTTAAAAATAAATAAATAAATAAATAAATAAATATGTCCAGAAAGTAGAGTTGGTATTATTGCCTAAATGTCTTAAGTGGCAGGCCACAATTTGAATTCTACTCTCATATCTCCTGTTAGGTCACTTGTTACTGACTCACACTGGGTAAAGTTAAAAGCCCCCAGTTACCGCTGCCTCTAAATTCATGGAAACCTATTTGACCACATGAAGAATAGTATACCTGATGTATAAATCTGAAACTAATCACTTCAGTTTCCTAACCTTGTCTGTTCTAATATCATGAAATGTAGCTATGAAAGTACCACAGACTACTCTGTTACTTTATTTATTCATTAATTCAGTAAATATAGTTCAGTGCTTACTATATGCTGGGTGATTTGATTATGAAGATGCATAAAATAACATTTAATCAGTGGAGGGAGACTATGCTCTAAACAGATGTTTGGAATTTCACTGATGGAACTCATTGATTAAATGCCCCAGGGATCATTCTTAGACCTCTTGTTTCAATCTACACTCCCTCCCTATGTACTCACATCCAGTTCCAGAGCTTTAAGTGCTATCTGTATGCTGATTACTCCTAAATTTATATTTCCAGCCTTGACTACTTTCCTGACATCCAGGCCCATATCCAGCCACCTCCTCTAAATCTTAATTGATTGTCTAAAGAGCATTTTAACTTTAACATGGGTAGCACTAAAGTTTGTATTTCAGTTAATGGCAGCCCAGGCTAAAAGACTTGACGCCATCCTTGTTTCTTTTCTTTCTCTCACATCCCACCTCCAATTCTTCAGAAAACCCTATAGACCAGCAATTCCTAAGGTGTGGTTCAGGACTCCCTGATAGTTTCCAAGACCCTTTTAGAAGGTCTGTGAGGTCAAAACTATTTTCTTTTTTTTAAAAATTTTTTTTCAACGTTTATTTATTTTGGGGACACAGAGAGACAGAGCATGAACGGGGGAGGGGCAGAGAGAGAGGGAGACACAGAATCGGAAACAGGCTCCAGGCTCTGAGCCATCAGCCCAGAGCCCGACGCGGGGCTCAAACTCACGGACCGCGAGATCGTGACCTGGCTGAAGTCGGACGCTTAACCGACTGTGCCACCCAGGCGCCCCCAAAACTATTTTCATAGTAATACAAAGACATTTTGTCTTTTTCACTCTTGTTTGCTCCGTGGAGTTTTTCATCATTGTACTATGATGTGCCGTGGTATCATAGCTCTTATAGCTAACAAAATGTGCACTTGTATATTCTTAGGTTTTAAAAGTATCTCAGTTTTAGTTTTTAATATTTTAAGTACTTATGGACATGACCCTCATGAATAAAACCTTTTTAGTATTCTCAATAATTTTTAAGGATGCAAAAGGGTCCTGAAATCAAAAAGTTTAAAAATTGTCCTCTAGTTTTCCTTTCAAAATATTTCCTGACTCAGGACTCTCTTACCATCTCTTCTCTGTCACTCTCATATAAGCTATTAATACCTCTTGCCTGAACTTTTGAAAAAGCCTCTTACCCTGTTCCTGGCATTGAATGTTGTGCCCTTATTGTCCTTTTGCAAATCGGGAGAGTTTTATAAATTAGATCATGTCAATTCACCTGGCTGACCTTCCAATGTTTTCCCCTCTCACTCAGTGTAAAAGCATACAATGTCCTAAATAATTTGACTCTACTTAATCTCCTGATCTCTCTCCTTCCATTCTCTGCCTAGCTTACTTTATGCTGTCCATGCCATCTTGCCTGCATTACCTCAGATAAGCCAAACAGTTCCTGCTTTAGGAATTTTGTCCTCATCATTCACTTGTCTGGAGTGCCTTTCTCCCTGAGGCTTCATGGCTCATTATCTTTCTTTCTTTAGGTCATTATTCAGATGCCACCCTTCTGAGAGAAGCCTTCTCTGACCACTGAATAATTTCTATCGCCTTTATGCTATTTTTCCTTTATAGCATTTTTCACTCCTGAATTAGTATTTATGTGTTGATTTGTTCAGTGTCTTTCTTCCCGATTTGAATGGATGTTCCATGAGGAGAACTGTGTTGGATGATGATGATGATGATGATGATGATGATGTTTAATTAAATGCTCAGTCCCAGCACCTAGAACAATACCTCATACATAATTAATGGTCAATAGATGTATCTGAATAAATTCAGTGAGTATGGTTGGGTAAAGGGCAGTGAAACTATTTTTGGAAGGGAGTACTCAAACTGAACTTACATTTGAATAGGAATTTGTTAGATGACGTGGTAGATCTATGGTCTAGGGATAAGGATAGGAAAAGCAAGGCATTCACAATTTTTTGACTTAATGCTATGCCAAATTCACCAGAATATTCTAATAAATCTAGAAGTTGCCACCAGATATTCTACCTACTCCCCTCAATCATAATATCCTAATCTCTATGGAAACTAATTCTGAATAATAATCTTGAGGGCAAAAAAGATTTCCAAGGTCAAATATATTGGGGAAACACAGGGTTAAATACTTTTCTTCATGAAAGGATTCTTTATAGCCCTCTCCCACTACTACCCCTAGAAACCCATTAATATTTTTCACAACTAGTGATCCACAAAATACAATTTGGGAAACATGATCTAGGTCACTGGGTATGTTTCTTTATAACTTATCCTAGCAATTCTCTTCTGGTTTGGTTTTTCTACTCATTCTGCACAAATTCATGCTGTTGAGAAAGGAAGCCACGCTGACTCAGCAAGAAATATGTGTCATTCATTTAGCATGTTCAGAGTGGTAGCTATATCTCTTAATCTTCTGAGCAACCATGTGAGATAATAGGGCCATTATGATTCCTATCTCATGTATGAGGAAAAGTATAAAATAAGTATACCATATATTGTACCATGCTGAAAAACAAGTTTTAAATCAATGCTATTAAATGATTAAAACTGAAAAGCAAATAATTTGAAGGATCTATATTTTTCACTATAGTTTTCATCTGTATTTTTCAATATAGAAGCGTCTATATTTTCATTCATACTGTAATATAGTATTATTTTAGCATCATCTATCTTACATTGATTGAATTCAATTCAATAAGTTTCAGTCATTATACTAGGCACTATGAGGTATAAAAAAGTTTATGTAATAGGTTTCAGGAGACAAATTGCACTGCTTTCTTTCTCTCCCACATTCAGAACCAGTTGAGAGATGATTGCAGAAGTTGGACAAATTAAAATCAAATCTCATATTTTTTTATTATTACTGATAAAACTGATTTGAACAGTGTGATTCTAGATAAGTGGCCAAGGGTGCTTGCTGTAACTTTGCCCCTGAATTAAACATGCATTTACCCCATCACAGGCAATCTATAAGGTGAATTTGCCATGAAAGAGCAGATAATGTATACATTATGCTGACATATTAGACCTGACATATGCTCTGAGATGAGGCTGGGAAGATGGGGAACCAAGTAGGTCTGCAGATTTTATTCCAAGTACAGCTAGAGGCCAATAAAGAACTGTAAGCAAGGATATGACACGATTTGATTTACATTTTAAAAAGATCACTCTGGTTAGAGAATACTTTATGGAGAGCAATTGAAAGCAGGGGAAATAATTAGGGTTTTGTGGTTTGTTCAGGAGAGAGTGTAGTTGTTTGGATCTGGGGGGTAAAGTGGAGGTACAGAGAGGTAGATGGTTTTGAGACACCTTTTCAAAGTAGAAACCATACTATTTATTATTGAGTTGAATTCAGGGGATATAGGATATGAATCAAGCATGCCTAGGTTTATGGCTTTGAGCCACTGTACAAATTATGGTATCATTTACTGAAATGGCAAGATCTAGTTGAATCTAGGGATTTTTGGTGTGTTTGTTTTGTTTTGGTGTTGCTAGGGATTAGGAGCAAGGATCAAAATTGTGTTTTGGCTATACAAAGTTTGAGATACCTTCTAGGTATCAAGTAGATGGTTAGATGTAAGCATTTCTAGCCCTTCCACTATGTTCCTTAAGCATTATGTGTCTATTTCTATATCATTTTTATATGGGTATTATAAAAGTATATGCATCAAAGAGATGAGAAAATTTATGAAAAGTATATTAATTGTATTACTCTTTATAAAAGCATAAATTGAAAATAATCCCCCACTAGTCTGTGAAATTCCTCTTTTTTGCTTCCTGATGTTTAGTGAAGAACTTCACAATAACTATTTGCTGTGTGAACATAGGGTTAACTGATGTAATTTGACATGACTGCTTAGGAAAGTTGTATGTGACAGCAGGCCATAAATACTAAATTTAATTGAGCCAGGTACCAAATCATATTGCTATTTTAATTGCAATTACTTTTCTCTCACATGTCTCTTAAATATCAGAAAGACACTCTAAAACTGTCTTATATCTTTCATTGTATTCCATTAAAATGCAATAAAGATGCCAACACAAAAAGATATCTATGTAATAATTACAATTATTGAAATAATACATTAAGAGCATCATTAAGTTGATGAGAGACAAGACAAGACAAGACGTAATTTTAAATATGTTAAATTATATAAACAAACATTAGGCAATACACTCTAACAAAATATTGATAAGTGGTTAATAACTCTAAAGAGATATTTTCTATCTTCTCATCCTTATCCTTCCTTTTTCTCTTTTCTGTCAGAACAGTTACAAATGATTAGCTCAGCCATCATTTCTCTATTAACTAACAGAATGTTTGAAATGATAGAGATACCGTCAATATTTCAAACTTAATTTTAGAGACACTAGCATTCACTTAACATAAAAGCTGTGAAAGTAATCTCAAAGGAAAAGATAAATAGCCTTGACTACATAAAAATTGAAGGCTACACTGCATCAAAAAACCCCAATTAAAATAGGAAGCAAGTAAGGCACCTGGGTGGCTCAGTTGGTTATTTGTCCAACTCTTGATTTCATCCCAGGTCATGAAGCCATGGTGGTGAGATCAGCCCTTCATTGGGGTCAGTACAGAGCATGGACTCTGTTTGGGATGCTCTCTCTCTCCTCTGTCCCTCCCCTGCTCATTCTCTATCTCTTTCTCTCTCAAAATAAATAAATAAAGTTAAAAAATGGAAAACAAGTAACAAATGAGTTAGAGATATTTATGATAAATATAAACAATCAAATTGTTATTACTATAATATGCAAAGAGGTCTTGCAAGACCACAAGGAAGGCTAATATGTCCATGGAAAAGAACAGGCAAAAAATAGGAATAAATTATTCATGAAGAAAAAAATTAATATCTAACAAACAAAAGGAGAAATGTTTAGCAGCGCTGTATATCAAAGAAGTTCAAAATAAAATCATAACATTTTAGTTTAAGAAATGATTAAAACTTTTTCTAAAAAAATCCTGTGGTAAGTGTATGATAAAGGCATGGTGATACAGGCATTCAATAGACTGAAGGTGGAAATGTTTCTATAAATCTTCTTGGTAATGTGAATCAAGAACCATAAAAAAATATAGTATTTTATATCTAGTAATTTCTTATCCATGCCAATGAAATGCTCAGAAAGAGGAAAAAAATCTGTAAAATATATCGATCGCAGCACTATTTTTTAAAACTTTTTAAATTGAATTATAGATGACATACAATGTTATATTAGTTTTAGCTGTACAGCGTAGTGATATGACAGTTCCATATATTATACAATGTTCACAATAACTATAGTTATAATCAGTCACCGTTATGATGTCATTACAATGTTATTGACTATATTTCTTATACTATACTTTTTATCCTCATCCTTATTTATTTTATAACTGCACGTGTGTATCTCTTAATCCCCTTCACCTATTTTGCTTGTCCCTTCAGCCCCTTCCCTTCCAGCAAGGAATACCTTTCCATTTATTTGCATCATCTTTCATTTATCAGTACATTTTAGTTTAGTTTTCAGAGTATAGGTATTTTACCTCCTTGATCAGATTTTCTTAGTTCTTTTTCACTGATGCAATTATAACTGGGATTCTTTTAATTTCTCTTTCTGAGAGCTCAATATTAGTGTATAAAATGCAACCAATTTCTGTATGTTTTTTTTTTTATCACTTGTATCTGCTTTTGGTCACTCTCTAGTACCTCCAAATAGTGTTTTTTATATTTATATATTTTGGAGAATTTACAATTATCTAGGGAAAGTTTAGTCTATTATAAACTACTCCCCTTTTGAAAGTCAAATCAATTTGTATCATAAAAATATTTCTAGCTCCTAAAGCTAACCTATAATTAGGAGTAGCTTGTTTTGTGAAGTAGTGAGCTAAGTTAACCTGGAATATTCAAACCTATCACATGGTTATTTAGCACATAAGTATACAGCACATACTGCTAATAGAAATGAGTTTTGTATTAGATTAAAACTGGATGGGGTGTACTATGTATTCATCACTTCAAATTGTGTATGAAGGTCTGGATATTTTAGTCTTACAGTCAGCAAAATATTTTAAGTACTTGTTAGACAATTAAACCTTGGCCTCAATGCCACTAAAAGGTATTAAAAATTTTGCCGAAAGAAGTTGTACTTGTGTATTTTTAAAAAATGGTATGCTGTCCACACATACCTTCGTGGGTTACCTGAAAGTAAACCAGGGACAGCATAGTGTTTGCGTACAGATTATGGGATTACATTACCCAGGTTTGAATATGAACTCCTCTGCTTTCTGCCTAGGTGATCTGAGGCAAAATACTTAAACTTTCTGTATTCAGTTACCTAATTTAGAAAATAAGGATGAGAATAATAATCCTCAGAGTTGTTGTATTCAATGTGTAATACATGATAAGTGCTGGGGAAGTTTTTGGCATCTAGAAATTATTTAAAATGTTACCTATCACAACCAGAGATCTCAATGCCTGAACCCAGTTATGTTCTTGTCTCATAGACCTTCTTTCCATTATACTATCACTTTGCAGTAAGGCTCACTAAACAGTCTTTTTTTTTTTTGTATTTTTTATATGAAATTTATTGTCAATTTGTTTCCATACAACACCCAGTGCTCATCCCAAAAGATGCCCTCTTCAGTGCCCATAACCTACCCTCCCCTCCCTCCCAACCTCCATCAACCCTCAGTTTGTTCTCAGTTTTTAAGAGTCTCTTATGCTTTGGCTCTCTCTCCCACTCTAACCTCTTTTTTTTCTTTTTTTCCTTCCCCTCCCCCATGGGTTTCTGTTAAGTTTCTCAGGATCCACATAAGAGTGAAACCATATGGTATCTGTCTTTCTCTGTATGGCTTATTTCACTTAGCATCACACTCTCCAGTTCATTCCACGTTGCTACAAAGGGCCATATTTCATTCTTTCTCATTGCCATGTAGTACTCCATTGTGTATATAAACCACAATTTCTTTATCCATTCATCAGTTGATGGACATTTAGGCTCTTTCCACAATTTGGCTATTGTTGAGAGTGCTGCTATAAACATTGGGGTACAAGTGCCCCTATGCATCAGTACTCCTGTATCCCTTGGGTAAATTGCTAGCAGTGCTACAGCTGGGTCATAGGGTAGGTCTATTTTTAATTTTTTGAGGAACCTCCAGACTGTTTTCCAGAGTGGCTGCACCAGTTTGCATTCCCACCAACAGTGCAAGAGGGTTCCCATTTCTCCACATCCTCTCCAGCATCTATAGTCTCCTGATTTGTTCATTTTGGCCACTCTGACTGGCGTGAGGTGATATCTGAGTGCGGTTTTGATTTGTATTTCCCTGATGAGGAGCGATGTTGAGCATCTTTTCATGTGCCTGTTGGCCATCCGGATATCTTCTTTACAGAAGTGTCTATTCATGTTTTCTGCCCATTTCTTCACTGGGTTATTTGTTTTTCGGGTGTGGAGTTTGGTGAGATCTTTATAGATTTTGGATACTAGCCCTTTGTACGATATGTCATTTGCAAATATCTTTTCCCATTCTGTTGGTTGCCTTTTAGTTCTGTTGGTTGTTTCCTTTGCTGTGCAGAAGCTTTTTATCTTCATAAGGTCCCAGTAGTTCATTTTTGCTTTTAATTCCCTTGCCTTTGGGGATGTGTCAAGTAAGAGATTGCTACGGCTGAGGTCAGAGAGGTCTTTTCCTGCTTTCTCCTCTAGGGTTTTGATGGTTTCCTGTCTCACATTCAGGTCCTTTATCCATTTTGAGTTTATTTTTGTGAATAGTGTGAGAAAGTGGTCTAGTTTCAATCTTCTGCATGTTGCTGTCCAGTTCTCCCAGCACCATTTGTTAAAGACTGTCTTTGTTCCATTGGATATTTTTTGTCAAAGATTAGCTGGCCATACGTTTGTGGGTCTAGTTCTGGGGTTTCTATTCTATTCCATTGGTCTATGTGTCTGTTTTTGTGCCAGTACCATGCTGTCTTGATGATTACAGCTTTGTAGTAGAGGCTAAAGTCTGGGATTGTGATGCCTCCTGCTTTGGTCTTCTTCTTCAAAATTCCTTTGGCTATTCGGGGCCTTTTGTGGTTCCATATGAATTTTAGGATTGCTTGTTCTAGCTTCGAGAAGAATGCTGGTGCAATTTTGATTGGGATTGCATTGAATGTGTAGATAGCTTTGGATAGTATTGACATTTTGACAAAATTTATTCTTACAATCCATGAGCACGGAATGTTTTTCCATTTCTTTATATCTTCTTCAATTTCCTTCATAAGCTTTCTATAGTTTTCAGCATACAGATCTTGTACATCTTTGGTTAGATTTATCCCTAGGTATTTTATGCTTCTTGGTGCAATTGTGAATGGGATCAGTTTCTTTATTTGTCTTTCTGTTGCTTCATTATTAGTGTGTAAGAATGCAACTGATTTCTGTACATTGATTTTGTATCTTGCAACTTTGCTGAATTCATGTATCAGTTCTAGCAGAACTGTATGTTAATTTTGTATCCTGCAACTTTACTGGATCCATTTATTAGTTCAAATAGTGTTTTGGTGTAGTCTTTACAGTTCTATATATAATATCGTGTTATCTGTAAATAGTGGTGGTTTTACTTCTTCATTACCAATTTGGAAACCTTTTTCTTGCCTAACTGCTGTGACTAGGATTTCCAATATTATGTCAAATAAAAGTGCTGAGAGGAGGCAGCCTTGTCTTATTCCTGAACTTAGAGGAAAAGCTTTCACCTTTTTACCATTGAGTGGGTTTATTTCTGGGCTCTCTGTCCTATTCCATTGATCTCTGTGACTACTCTTTTGTACTGTACTATATTGTTTTGATTTATACAGCTTTGTAGTATATCTTGCAATCCCTGACAGCACTATTTTAATAGTGATAATTGGAGTGGAAATTTTTGTATTCGAATGGAAGATAGGCAATTGAAAAGATTATTTTCAAAAACTAATTAAATCAGATAAGAAACTATAAACTATATGATAGCTTCAAAAATATTAATTTTTTAACTGTAAAATAAACTGGAGTCTGAATATATTATTTGCAAATATGTAATATATAGGTATATATGTATATGTATATATGAGTGTATGTGTATAAAATAGGTGATTTAAATTTCTTGCTGTGTGTATTCATGCATGTGCATGCATGTGTAGGTGTTGTCTAAATCTCCTTCTGGTACCTATACAGGAAGTGAAATTTACTCAAATCAAATAGAACATGTAAAACCCAATTGTTTCTCCAAGTGCTGTACCATTTTTTCTCAGTCTGTTCATTCACTTTTTAAATTTAAAATCCTTAAAGCAGGTTTGATCACTATTGCCTCATCAAACTTAATGCCATTAAACTTACTAGGCCTTATGACTAGGATTCTATTTTTAAAAATTTTTTTTTTCAACGTTTATTTATTTTTGGGACAGAGAGAGACAGCATGAATGGGGGAGGGGCAGAGAGAGAGGGAGACACAGAATCGGAAACAGGCTCCAGGCTCCGAGCCATCAGCCCAGAGCCTGACGCGCGGCTCGAACTCATGGACCGCGAGATCGTGACCTGGCTGAAGTCGGACGCTTAACCGACTGCGCCACCCAGGCGCCCCTAGGATTCTATTTTTAGAGTGACATCTTGAGCCTTTCTCCTCTTCTCTTTTGTATACACTCACACCTTCATCCCAATTTTGAGCTCATTTTATTTTCTCCAAATCACCATGCTCTTTCTAAACGTATGTCAATGTTTCTCTTCCAAACTTTGTCCATACTCCATTTCTAATTCCTTGGTCTGACTATCTTTTATTTATACCTCAGATTCCACTTGAGATATCACTTTCTCAAGGAGACCTTCTCTGATGTCTCCAAACTGTGATACAATGCCCAAACTTACCCCCCCATTCCTACACAAGAAAGAGACTCCACGATTTTTGTAGAAAGAATGACTAAAGAAGTTGGCATAAATAAGTTTTGTGAGCATAAGGATATTTAATATTCAATAAAAAGCTTAAAGAAGTAGATAAATGCAAAGACTATAAATATGACTACAGTCCCTAACGTTTCCTTTAAACAGTTTAAAATGTAATTTAACACCATACCTCTACTCCCTCCTATCACTATGACTCCTTTTCCTGAGTTAACCTTTCCCAGGTACTAGAGTGTTTGTCACCATACTTTTTGAATTTTTAAGAACAAGTAACTTCTCCAAATGACACCCTAAAACTAAGCAGTTTATTATTATTCCTCTTTTCACCTGACACTGAATTTGAAGGTTTGATTTCTTCAAAAATTGTAACTTTTTATCCACTTAATCTGTTTGTTTTGCCCTCCACTTCAATTTATTTTGAAATATATATTTGTTGACTACGTGTATGTCTATTACCGGATATCTGCTGATTTCAATTTCCTCACTTACTTTGCTGCCCATATTTTAAAACTCTTCTGACAAGAGAGCCCCACCAAAATCAAGCAATAGCATCAAGTTACAGAAGAAAATTTTCTGTAAAAATCTAATTTTAACTAGAGAAATAGTCCAAGAAAATTAATATTATCCAATGAATAGTTTGCAACTAAAAGTATTCAGTTTGGTATGATGGAAAGGATAATTATACTCAGAAATGCATAAAGAAAAAAATCATCCCTCAGTTATAGTCATCATTAACAATTAGACTTGTTGCACACATATATATTAAGAAACATATATTATAATGTACATATTGCTTTGTAACTTGTTTTTCCACCTAAAGAATATATTCTCAGATTTATCATGATATATTCTCATATGATATAATTTTTAATACCTGCTTATGTGTCCATGATGTATTAATTCACTAAAATGTTTTAATCTTATGTCAGGAAATAAATATTATTTTCTTTGTTTTTGTTGCTAGATATAATAGTCCATAGTGCATGGTACTGATGATACTGTAAATCCCTTTCCTTTTTTAGGGAGCCTTGGGTAGAAATTGTCAAAGATGGAAATTTTCCACTAAATTGATAAATAAAAATGGGGAGAGACTCCATTGCAGCTAAGGATCTCTCTTTCTTTGGTGTTTTTTCTGAGGTTTGTGTTTCAGGAATCACATGGTTTCTGAAGCCAAATTCATTGCCATTATCAGGAAATAGCTTTAAAAGTAGTCTTTGAGGACAATGTCAGCCACAGAATCTGAGGCAAAAGAGAGGATATTATTATTAAAGTTATGTCACTGGAGACAACTTGGTCTTTAGTTTAGCCCAGGATGTTCCATAAGGGTCCCACTGAGATCTGCTTCACCACCTTCTTGGTGTTATTATATTTAGCAACTTTCTCCAGGTCAAATCCATAACAAACATGTTGACTTTGGGGACATGGAAGGCCATGTCTGTGGACTTTTAGCTCAGGAATCAGCTTACCCATAGCCTTTGCAATGTCAGTGATCAGTAGATACACTGATGATATATTGAGTAGCACTCGGGCCATATACTACAGTTGGCCCTCCATTGTCTTTTATGGGTGGTGATGGCATGCTCTGTGGTCACTGGTACTTACACAATGCTAAAGTTGTCATGGATGACCTTGGCAGAGGAGGAAGGCAAAGCAGTTAGTGATGCAGAAAGCATTGCTATCAATCTTGAGGGAGTTATCACAGTCCTCATAGTTCATTATAATCACAAACATGGGGACATCTGTACAGGGACAGAGATGGTGACCCTTTGACTTTATTCTTTAGGTGAGCCTCAGTCTTCTGTAGGGCATTGAAGGTAGCAGTGAACACGGCCATATATTCAGCACAAGCATTATAGTATTTGCTGCTGGTGGGAACTTGCTGCTAGAAAGAGATGGGTTTCCTATTTGTCACACGCTTTTGATTCTTAACTCGATCATGGTATTCTATTTGTATGGAGGAATCATACTGGGAAATGAAGATCATGTATTTAAAGTCAATAAAAAGGTCACAGGTAGTGACAATAGCCATGGAACATTATGGATATATAGTTTCTAATGTATTTTCCAAATAATCCTTAAGATTATGTTTAATGTCAGTGTTTAATGACATGGGGAAATTTAAAGCCACCATTTTTTTTTGAAATTTATTGTCAAATTGGTTTCCATACAACACCCAGTGCTCATCCCAAAAGGTGCCCTCCTCAATACCCATCACCCACCCTCCCTGCCCTCCCACCCCCATCAACTCTCAATTTGTTCTCAGTTTTTAAGAGTCTCTTATGCTTTTAAAGCCACTATTAATAGCAAAATAATAAGGATATCCAAATCATTTAGGAAAGAAAGAAGAAAGGAGGAAGGAAAGAAAAGGAGGGAAGGAGAAGGAAGAGGAAGGAAACAAAAGGAAAAAGCAAAAAAGGAAAACCAAAAATAATCATTATAAATTAAGAAGAAAGAAGTAAGATTAAACAGGGTAGCTATCACTATAAATGTAAATAAGTTAATCTCACTTTGAAAAAAAGGTTTTTGTATCAAAATGAAAACTCTAACTATGATGTTTACAAGTGACACATATTTTAAAAAGTGAAAGAAAAATGCTGAAAGCTTAATGTGGAAAAAGCATTTATATGCAAAAATGCAATTGTCAAAAATATTTAAAACAAAGTGGAATCCTAGATAAAAAGCATTAGTACAAAAATACTGATTCAAAGAGGCACATGCACTCAATGTTTATAGCAGCATTATCAACAATAGCCTCCAAATCTCCATTGACTGATGAATGGATAAAGATGTAGCATATATACACAGTGGAATATTACTCAGCTATCAAAAAGAATGAAATCTTTCCATCTGCAATGATGTGGATGGAGCTGGAGAGTATTGTGCTAAGTGCAATAAGTCAGAAAAAGACAAATACCATATGACTTCACTCATATGTGGAACTTAAGAAACTAAACAGATGAACATAGGGAAAAAAGAGAGAGAGGCAAACCAAAAAACAGAGAACAAACTGAAGGTTACTGGGAGGGAGGTGGGCAAGGAAATGGGTTTAAATGGGTGATGCATATTAAGGAAGGCACTTGTTGTGATGAACATTAGGTGTTGTATTTAAGTGATAAATCATTAAATTTTACACCTGGAACTAATATTACACTGTGTGTTAACTAGCTGGAATTTAGATAAAAACTTGAAAAATGGGGGAAAAGGCATTAGGAATGAACAGGATTTTTTAATATTAATAAAGTACATAGTCCATAATAAATATATAGTAACTGCAAACCTATTTCCCTGCCTATTACACTGAAAATAAATACAAGAGGAATAAGTTCATTTATATACACTGTTAACTTTAAAAAGTAAAACTGTCAGGGTGCCTGGGTGGCTCAGTTGGTTAGGTGTCTGACTCTTGGTTTCAGCACAGGTCATGATCTCCCAGTTTTGTGAGTTCAAGCCCCGCATCGGGCTCTATGCTGGCGGTGCAGAGCCTGCTTGGGATTCTCTCTCTCTCCCTTACTCTCTGCCCCTCCCCCACTCACTCTGTCTCTGATTCTCTCAAAAATAAATAAACTTAAAAAAAAGTCTACGACCCAGAAATAGCACTGCTAGGAATTTATTCAAGGGATACAGGAGTGCTGATGCATAGGGGCACATGTACCCCCAATGTTTTTAGCAGTGCTTTCAACAATAGCCAGATTATGGAAAGAGCCTAAATGTCCATCATCTGATGAATGGATAAAGAAGATGTGGTTTGTATATACAATGGAATACTACTTGGCAGTGAGAAAGAATGAAATAATGCCATTTGCAGCAATGTGGATGGAACTCGAAGGTATTTTGCTCAGTGAAATAAGTCAGTCAGAGGACAGATATCATGTGTTTCACTCATATGTGGATCTTGAGAAACTTAACAGAAGACCATGGGTGAAGGGAAGGGGAAAAAAATAGTTACAAACAGAGAGGGAGGGAGGCAAACCACAAGAGACTCTTAAATACAGAGAACAAACTGAGGGTGGATGGGAGGGGGGTGGGAGAGAGAAAATGGGTGATGGGCATTGAGGAAGGCACTTATTGGGATGAGCACTGGGTGTTGTTTGTAAGCCAATTTGACAATAAATTATATTAAAAAAATAAAAAGTAAAAAGTGAATTCAAAATCAAAAGAAAAGTAAAACTGTCAAATATTTTACCAGGAAAAATGGGTTTATTCAAGAAAAGCAGAGAATTGCAATTTCGGACATGTGAGCTACAGCAAAACCATTGGCAACTCTGGAGAACAAAGGATAGGAATGCTTTATTTATAGAGGAAAGGGGGAGTTGAGAGGGGCTCTTATAAACAAAAAGTCCATTAGAGTAAACAGTGTTCTAAGTAATAGTGGCTTTTCATTGGCTGAGTTGTGATAGTCTGCCATTGGCTGGGCTACTGCGGGGGTGGGGGTTGGAAGATAAAACATTTCTTCCTTTTGCTGGGGTAATAAAGTAGTATCAAATTGCAAGGTCCCTTTCTTCCTGTTGTTTCTGTAACTGAGGAAGAGTGGTAAGGTGTGAGAATTCCTCTGTTGGCCTCCCAACCCCATATATATATATATATATATATATATATATATATATATATATGTATATATATATGACACAAAATAAGTGAATAAAATACAAGAGTAAATAGTGAGAGACTAACAAGCCATTTTCAGATAAAATAGAAAAAATATCCATATAGAGAAATTAAGTAGATCACTATATATATATACGTACATATATATATATATATATATATATATATATATATATATATGTACGTATATATAGAGAGAGAAATTAAGTAGATCAACACATAATCTTAATTTACTGTTATAAATTTATGGTTCTCAGGCTGAGTTGGGCCCTTAACATTATTCAGCAGACTAAATTTCTCCAGGCAGATTGCAGGCAAACTTTCCCAAAGACTTTGGAGTTCTACTCTCTCAGATACCCAATTTTCCTCCTTGCCTCTTACAGATGGCAGCACCTCCACTTCATAGAGAAATTGGAAGCCATCGATGAGGTATTACCTCAACATTTTGCCAGAAAAAATTATAAAACCTTCCTGAACCCATCATTTCCTCTTCTTTCTTACTAAAATGGAGGTATTCCTCTACCTCTCTGAAGCCAAACTTCTAACATGTTTTTAAAATTACACCCATTGTCTCCCCAGGAAACTTGTACTCTCACTTCCTTTTGGTTCTTGTCTCTTTAACATCTTTTTATCACCTCTTTTCCATCAGCTCAAATCAATGCCATCATAAGAATATCTCTATTGGCCCTGGAGCATACCAATTTTCTTCTATTTTACATCCTGGAAAAAGGTCTCCTCACTCACTCTGCTCCCCACCTTTTTTTGTCTTCCAAACAGACCAACCACCTTCTCATTTCTTATATCTGCTGATTGTATTTTTTCCTGTTTCAGTATCATGGCATATTTATGATGTTCCCTCTGACTTCGACTCTTAATTTCAACCCCACTCATGCTACTTTTACTTAGCTAATTTCTACACCTCCTTCAGGTAGCAGTAGAAATATCACTTCTTTAAAGTTTTCTTATACCCCAAGTTAGGTCAGATCCCTCATTATATGTCTTCCCAGTACCCTCTACTTCGTCATAGCATTTTTCACTTATCCACTCCTTGTCTATCTTTTTCACGAGAATATGAGGCCCATGGAGGAAGGCACTGTGCCTATTTATTATTATTTAGTTATTATTGATTAGTACTCTTTAATCTGGTAAGTGGAGATAACAGAGCCAAGCATGAGCAGCCCTAGCAAGGAAACCATTTTCTACTGATTCTTCTCTGTTTGGTAAGCCAGTATACCAGAGAACAATATGTATTATTTGGGTTCAAAATGTATCTAACGACTAGCTTCTTTCTCCAAAGCTGCAACCTGGTGCCTGCTATTCAAACTCCTAACAACTTCTAACTTTTGCTTTGATAAAGTCATCACAGAGCCTCTTGAACTTCTGAATACCATGCTTTCTAAAATTGTTTATCCACAATGGAGTAATGGAGATTATTTGGAGTGCACATTCTCTTTCTTCTCTCCAGCACTATGGTCCATCATTGCCTTGAGCCATCATCCCTTCAAATCTGAGATGGATGGATGGTTAAAGAGGTTCTTCCAAGGTCTCTGCCACTTATTTTCCATCAGAGGCTCCCCTGACAGTTTTCTGCTGAAGGCAGTCATTACAGTTTTCATGGCCAGCTATTTTAAATACTGGTAAAATAAGTCATTTTGCTGTATTTTTCTCCAAACCTGATTCCCCTTTTCCCTTCAACTCTTACCTCTGCAAATTATAATGTATCAGTGGGATCCTGTCACTGTCTTCTGCACTTAATTTGGTGATTTTTGTCAGTTATCAGGATAGTTGTGTTGTGACTTAACTCACCAGTGCCTTCTTTCAGTCAGGTTCTACTATCCTGCAATAAAGGAAGAGAACGAATATTTTTCAATTATTCACTCTGAAGTACTAGTACTTCATTTACATTATCTCAATCCAGATAACAATTCTACAGGGCACGTTATATTATTCCCCATTTATAGATGCAAATACTGAACTGTAAATACTGGCATTAGGAATTGAATCCAATTCTATCTTGTTCCAAATCCCATTCTGACTTATAAACAGATGTCAATAAATTTTATCCATAGGAACTAAGAGGAAACTTACAGGTGCTTTTGAATTTGGGACACTAATGAATTGAGTGCTCAATTGCTCATTGATATTAAGATGAAGAAAGGGATTTTAGAATTTCAGAATGTTCCACAATTTAATGATTTTATTTCTTCAAGGGAACTTTAAGCAAAATTTATATATAAATCAAACCAATTCTTGATTATTTAGAAATTACTCAGTTTATTATTATTTTTAATATTTGTTTTATATCTGTATATACCTTTCTTTTTAAAAAAATATTTATGTATTTTTGGGAGAGCACCAGCAGGGGAGGGGCAGAAAGAGGGGCAACACAGGATCTGAAGCAGGCTCTGTGTTGACACAGAGCTGACAGCAGCAAGCCCAATGTGGGGTTCAAACTCACAAACTTCGAGATCATGACCTGAGCCAAATGCTCAACCAACTTAGTCACCCAGGTGCCCCCCCTTCCCCGTATATCCCTTTCTGTTAGCCTTTTGAGCATTCCTTTGCCAGAGATGGGACAAGGAAAAAGGAAAAACTTTTATTAAAATGTGTATTCTGGTAAGTGTTTTGGGAAAACACTTAATGGAAAGAGGAGTTGCAATCGTTAGCCAAAACTAATTTGGATACTTATCATCATTAAAAAACAAACAAACAAACAAACAAACAAACAAAAAATCCTTCATTATCCCATGACATAAATTCCTGTGACATGGATTGCATTTTGTTCCAAGGGAAGTTCTATGTATTTATTCTTAAAATGTTACATCATCTTAAATTCATCCATATAAGTAATTATATTGTCACATATTGCTGGTTTAAACCATAACTTCTTTTTTCTGTCTCCAATTTATTTACTTTTTGGTGATAAACTCTTTAAAAATTGCTTTTATAGATTCCCTGGGGAAAATGTTCTTTTAAACCTTCATTTTCTTACCAAACAAAAAAACACCATTATTTTTATCATATAGAAAAACATTTTGGGTAATTATAGAGAAGAGGCAGCATGGTGCAATAGAAAGTGTGTTCACTGTTTTGAAGTGTTGAGAGACTTAGATTCTAAAGCTGTCTTTGAAAGAAGAGTGTACTTTGGGAAGTTTTCTTTCACCCATTTTTAAAATGTGGTATTAACTTTTGCAGAGTTGTTGTGGTATTTATATGAAAAAGTATATATATGTGGGATACCTGGCATATCATGTATTAAATGAGAGATATTTTAGTAAAGTAATGATATAAATTAAGAATTAACTACACTGAATGACTTCTGATCAGTTAAAAAACAGTACACACTTCACCTTTGTTTGTAAAAACTTCCTCTCTCATACACACAATGATGTATGCTTCCTATTTTTGCTGATCAGAACATATCTTCTGTAAATTATTATATAATTACTTCCTACTATTCTTAAACTGAAACTGAAAAGAAAGACACCTAAGAAAGTACCTAAATCAGGAATGAAGCTGAGAATATCACTACAGACTCTGCAGACATCAAAAGGAATGTTGCAAACCACTCTCCCCACATAAATTTGACAATTTAACTTAAATGAACCAATTCTTCTTAAAACACAAACTACCACAATTCACCTAATATGAAAAAGGTAACATTAATAGTCCCATCACTATTAAGGCAATTTAATTCATAATTTAAAATTTTTCTAAAAAAGAAATCTCTAAGCCTATATGGTTTTCCTGGAGAACTGTAATAAGCATTTAAAGAATAGTAACTCCAATAGTAAATAATATTTTCTTGAAACAGAAGAGTAGGGAATATTTTGTAATTCATTTTCTGAAGCTAGCTAGTATTCCCCTGATACTTGAACCAGCTAGTACAAAACCAACCAACCAAAGAAAAAGCCCAACAACACCAAAAGCAACAACTAGAGAGCAGTATCAACTCATGAATATTGACACAAAATTCCTTAACAAAATATTAGTAAATTGAATTCAGCAATATAGAGAAAGAATTACACACCATGACCAAGTGTAATTTATTCCAGGGATACAAGACTGGTTCAATATTTGAAATTTAATAAAGAAAAAAAAAAACGATCACATCAATTGAAGCAGAAACAGAATTCAACAAGAATCAAGATACATTCATGATTAAAAACAAACAAACAAACTCCTAAAAGAATACAAATAAAGGAGAGCTTCCTGAATTTTTTTTTGAGCTTCCTGAATTTGATAAAGAACATCTACAAAAAATCTGCAACTGACATAATAGTTAATGGTGAAAATTTGAATGCATTCCTCCTAAGATTGGAAACAAAGTAAAGATGTCTGATCTCTTCACCACTATTATTCAGCATAGTATGAGAAGTTCTAGATTGTACAATAAGGGGAAAAAAGGAAATAAAAGTATACAGATTGGAAAGGAAGAAAAAAACTGTTTCTGTTTGTAGATGACATGATTGTCCATATAGGAGATACCAACAAATCTACAAACAACAACAACAACAGCTTCCTATAACTAATAAGTAAATTCAGCAAGGTCACAACATGCAAAATAAACATTAAAAAAGCAGTTGTATTGGGGCGCCTGGGTGGCTGAGTTGGTTGAGCATCCGACTTGGGCTCAGGTCATGGTCTCTCGTGAATTCGAGCCCTGCGTTGGGCTCTGTGCTGACAGCTCAGGGCCTGGAGCCTGCTTCGGATTCTATGTCTCCCTCTCTCTCTGCTCCTCCCCTGCTCACACTCTCTCTCTCAAAAATAAATAAAGATTAAAAAATTTTTTAAAAGCAATTGTATTTCCAAGAACTAGCAATGAACATGTAGACAATAAAATTAAAAATACAATACCATTTATAATCACACACAGAAAATTAAAAGAAATACTTAGATCTAAATCTAACATAAAGGACTTGTATGGACTTGTATACTGGAAAGTGCAAAATATTGGTGAGAGAAATAGAAAAAAATGTTAGTGGAAAGATAGTATTCATGAATTAGAAGACTCAGTGTAGTGAAGATGTAAATTCTTTCCAAATTGACGCACAAGTTTAATATAATTCCTGTCAAAATCCAAGCAAGATTTTTTGAAGACATAGTTAAGATTATTCTTGAATATATATGTAAATGTAATGGAACTAGGATAACTAAAACAATTTTGGAAGAGAATAAACTGGGAAGAATTAGTCTACCTAATTTTAAGATTTATAGTTACAATACTGAAGAGTGTATGGTATTATTAGCAGGGGGATAGACACATAGATCAATGGTACAGAAGAGAGAACCTGGAAATACACTCACATAAGTATACTCAATTATTGTTTGACAAAGTTGCAAAAGCAATTCAATGGAGGAAAGATAGCCTTTTCAACAAATGGTGCTAGAGTAATTGGGGATACATAAGCCAAAAAATGAAATTTGGCCTGAGTCTCACACCTTTTACAAAAATTAACTCAAATGGATAACCAACTTAAATGTAAAATGTTAAACTATAAAACTTTTAGAAAAAAAAAACATAGAAGAAAATCTTCAGGATCTAGAGCTAGGCAAAGAGTTCTTATACTTGACACCAGAACCATGATCTATAAAAGTAAAAATTGATAAGTTGTACTTCATCAAAATTAAAAATGTTTGCTCTGTGAAAAACTCTGTTAAGAAATGGAAAGACAAGTGCAGACTGAAGAAAATGTTTGTGAGCCACACCCTGATAAAGAACGAATATCTAGAACATGTAAAGAACATTATAAACAGTATAAAAACAAATAATCCAATTAAAAAATGGACAAAAGCCATGAAGAAACATTTCACTGCAGACGATATACAATGGAAAATAAGCAAATGAAAAGATTTTTGACATTACTAACAATTAGGGAAATACAAATGAAAACCACAATGAAATATCACTACACATCTATGAGAATGGCTAAAATAAAAATTAGTGACTGCATTAGCCAGGACATGGAGAAGCTCATATGTTGCTGGTGGAAATGTAACATGGTACCGCAAATCTGAAAACAGTTGGCAGTTTCTTAAAATATTAAATGCTTTACTACCATATCACCCAGAATTTGTACTCCCGAGAATTTATCCCAACTAAATTAAAATTTAAGTTCACCAAAAAACCTGTACACAAATATTTACAGAAGCATTATTCCTAATAGCTGAAAAATGGAAACAATCTAGATGTCCTTCAATAGCTGAATGTTTAAGTGAACTGTGGTACATTCATACCGTTGAATACTACCCAGCATAAAAAGGAACAAGCTATTGACACACGTAATAGCTTGGATGAATCCCCAGAGAATTATGCTGAGAAAAGCAATTCCAAAAATTGCATACTGTATGATTCTATTTATCATATATCTACTTATCTTATGTAATTTTTGACATGACATAATTATAGAAATAAGAGAACAGATTAGTGGTTGACAGGAGTTAAGGAAGAAGTGGAGACAGGAGACAAGTAGGTGTAACTATTAAAGGGCAATTAGAGGGATCCTTGTGGAATGGAATTATTACGTTTCTTGGCTGTATCAGTGTCAATATCCTGGTTGTGATGTTGTACTGTAGGTTAGTAAGATGATATACCATTAAGAAAACTACAAAAAGAGCACGGGATTTCTCTGTATTATTTTTCACAACTTCACGTTAATCAACAATTATTTCCAAAAAAAAATTTAATTATAAATGTTAAGTTGTAAAAATAAATAAATAAAATGGCAACTTGCACCTTAATTTGTAAAAATTCTTTCTTTCACCCACACAGTGATAAGAACTTCCTGTTTTGGCTGCTGAGAACATATATTCTATAACCCTTTGTATAATTACTTCCTTCTGCTCTTAAACTAAAACAAATTATTTAATTTTTTTTAAAGAACCTAAATGTAGGAAATAAAACTAGTCTTGTTTTTAATTTTACACACATTTGAATTTTACTTAAGCATCTCTGAAATATTAATGCATAAATATTTGAAATGCCTAATTTAAAAAATACTGTTGTGCAAGATAGTTATAAGTAGTTTATTTCTGGGAGAAGGGTCTACAAGAATTATCTTCATAGTCTGGCAGTCAAAGGCTCTCCTGTTCTTCAATATCTTCCTTGGGTCCAGAGCTATTTAACTCTTTTATCAAATAAAACTAGAATAAAAGCCACAGCCTTTATTAATCTCTCAGGGCTATATGTAGTCTTTCCAGTTAATGTTTGAATAACTTGTGTGAAGAAACTAGCTCATATGGAGAAATCTATATTATAGATTTTCCATTTTAAAAGTCTTAGACTCATTCCTATATATGCTACTAGGAATATACTGAGAGTTTTATAAATGTGTATCTTTTAATACAAGATGAATTTATATATTAATCCATAGGCAAATATCTCCATGTAAAAATGAAATAAAATGAAGTGGTAAAAGTAGAAAACATAATTTTTTTTTAATTTCTGCCTTTCTTTTAATTAAACACCTAGTGACTATAAGAGTTTAATATATAGCAGAGTTAGATTCTATTTGTTCCTCTTTTCCACCCATCTGAATTTTCTCCAACACTCTTTATTTTTCATTTTTAAAAATTAGTGTAAATTCAAGTTAGTTAACATACAGTGTAATATTGGTTTCAGTGGTAGAACTCAGTGATTCATCACTTACATATAACAACACTCAGAGTTCATCATAAATGCTCTCCTTCATGCCCATCACCCATTTATCCCATCCCCCTACCCAACTCCCCTCCAGCAACCCTCAGTTTGTTCTCTGTATTTAAGAGTCTCTTAATGTTTGCCTCCCTCTCTGTTTTTATCTTATTTTTCCTTCCCTTCCCCCATGTTCATTTGTTGTGTTTCTTAAATTCCACATATAAGTAAAATCATATGATATTTGTCTTTCTCTACCTGATTTATTTCATTTAGCATAATACACTCTAGTTCTATCCACATTGTAAATAGCAAGAGTTCATTCTTTTTGGTGGCTGAGTAGTATTATATTGTGTTTATATACCACATCTTTATCCATTCATTAGTTGATGGACATTTGAGCTCCTTCCATAATTTAGCTATTGTCAATAGTGCTGCTATAAACATTGGGGTGAATGTGCCCCTTCAAATCAGCATTTTAGTATCCTTTGGATAAATACCTAGTAGTGCAATTGCTGGGTCATAGGTGGTTCTATTTTAATTTTTTTGAGGAACCTCCATACTGTTTCCCAGAGTGGCTGCACCAGTATGCATTCCCACCAACAGTGCAAAAAGGTTCCCCTTTCTCTGCATCCTCACCAGCATCTATGTTTCCTCAGTTGTTAATTTTAGTCATTCTGACAGTTGTGAGGTAATATCTCATTGTAGTTTTGATTTGTATTTTTCTGATAATGAGTAATGGTGAGAATCTTTTCATGTGTCTATTAGCCATCTGGATGTCTTCTTTGGAAAAGTGTCTATTCATGTCTTCTGCCCATTTCTTAACTGGGTTATTTGTTTTTTGGCTGTTGAGTTTGATAAGTCCTTTATAGATTTTGGATACTAACCCTTTATCTGACGTGTCATTTGCAAATATCTTCTCCCATTCTGTCAGTTGTCTTTTAGTTTTGCTGATTATTTCCTTGGCTGTGCAGAAGCTTTTTATTGATGAGGTCCCATTAGTTCATTTTTGCTTTTATTTCCCTTCCCTCCAGAGACATGTATAATAAGAAGTTGCTGCCTGTTTCCTCCTCTAGGATTTTTATGGTTTCCTGTCTTACATTTAGGTCTTTCATTAATTTTGAACTTACTTTTGCGTATGGTGTAAGAAAGTGGTCCAGGTTCATTCTTCTGCATGACACTGTGCTTTTTTCCCAGCACCATTTGGTGAAGAGGCTGCCTTTTCTCCATTGCATATTCTTTCTTGCTTTGTCAAACATTAGTTGGCCATATATTTGTGGGTCCATTTCTGGGTTCTCTATTCTATTTCCATTGATCTATGTGTCTGCTTTTGTGCCGGTACCATACTGTCCTGATGATTATAGCTTTGTAATACAACTTGAAGTCCAGAATTGTGATGCCTCCAGCTTTGGTTTTCTTTTTAAATGTTACTTTGGCTATTCTGGGTCTTTTTTGGTTATATACAAATTTTAGGATTGTTTGTTCTAGCTCTGTGAAGAATGCATTGGGATTCTTGCATTGGGATCCCTTCAATGCAATAGGGATTGCATTGAATGTGTAGATTCCTTTGGGTAGTATAGACATTTTAACTTTGTTCTTCCAACCATAAACATGGACTGTTTTTCCACTTCTTTGTGTCTTCTTCAATTTCCTTCATAAGTATTCTACAGTTTTCAGCGTACAGATCTTTTACCTCTTTGGTTAGGTTTTTTCCTAGGTATCTTATGGGTTTTGGTGCAGTTGTAAATAGGATCAATTCCTTGATTTCTCTTTCTGCTGCTTCATTATTGGTGTATAGAAATGCAACTGATTTCTGTATGTTGATTTTTATATCTCATAACTTTGCCAAATTCATGTATCAGTTCTAGCAGTTTTTTGGTGGTCTTTCAGGTTTTCTATGTAGAGTATCATGTCATCTGCTAAAAGTGAAAGTTTGACTTCTTCTTTGCCAATTTGTATGACTTTTATTTCTTTTTGTTGTCTGATTGCTGAGTGTAGGACTTCCAGTACTATGTTGAACAACAGTGGGGAGAGTGGACTTTGTTGTCATGTTCCTGGCCTTAGGGTAAAAGCTCTCAGTTTTTCCTCATTGAAGATGATATTAGCTGTGGTGGGCCTTTCATATATGGCTTTTATGATCTTGAGGTATGTTCCTTCTATCCCTACTCTCTTGAGGGTTTTTATCAAGAAATATGTTGTATTTTGTCAAATGCTTTTTTTGCATCTATTGAAAGGATCATATGGTTCTTATCCTTTGTTTTATTAATGTGGTGTGTCACAATCATTTACTGGCAAATATTGAACTAGCCCTGCAGCCCAGGAATAAATCCCACTTGATCATGGTGAGTAATTCTTTTAATGTACTGTTGAATTTGATTTTTTAGTATCTTGTTGAGAATTGTTGCATCCAGGTGCATCATGGATATGGCCTGTAATTTTCCTTTTTAGTAGGGTCTTTATCTGGTTTTGGAATCAAGATGATACTGGCTTCATAGAATGAGTTTGGAAGGTTTCCTTCTGTTTCTATGTTTTGAACAGTTTGAGAAGAATAGGTATTAACTCTTCTTTAAATGTCTGATAGAATTCCCCTGGGAAGCCATCTGGCCCCAGACTCTTATTTGTTGGGAGATTTTGATAACTGATTCAATTTCTTTGCTGGAATGGGCCTATTCAAATTTTCTGTTTCTTCTTGTTTGAGTTTTGGTAGTGTGTGGGTGTCTAAGAATTTGTCCATTTCTTCCAAATTGTCCAGTATGTTGGCATATAATTTTTCATAGTACTCTCTTATAATTGTTTGTATTTCTGTAGTGTTGGTTGTGATCTTTCCTCTTTAATTCATGATTTTATCTATTTAGGTCCTCTGTATTTTCTTTTTTATGAGTCTTGCTAGGGGTTTAGTTTCATTGGTCTGTTCTGCTGGTTTTTTGTTTGTTTCTATATCATTTGTTTCCATTCTAATCTTTATTATTTCCCTTTTTTGCTGGCTTTGGGCTTTATTTGCTGCTCCTTTTCTAGCTCCTTTAGGTGTAAGTTTAGGTTGTATATTTGGTACCTTTCTTCAACACTGTTTAAAACAATGACTGTTAAAAAAATGCTTCCAATAGACAGAGTAGAAAAATGCTCATTGATGTAAAGATGAGATACTCGAGAGCTATTTGGTTCTTGGCTTTACTTGTAACTTTATGCTTACTCTTTTTTGCTTTATATGTAGTATGATGTCCTAGGGGAAATGCAATCAATCTGAAATTTCATAGACCATGTTTTAATTTCAGCTCTCCTACTTTTTAAGTGTGAGACTATCTCTAAATCTCAAATACATTGTAAAACAGAAAGAGTTAATAACTACTTCTAATACCAAGATTCTAGGCTTAAATGTGATAACAAATCTCAAGTTCCTAGAAGAATGTATATTCCTCTTAAGCACCTGGTATTTACTCACACCCACTTTATCTCCTTTTTAGTGTCATACTTTTTTTTTCTATGTTTGGCCATAACTGTACAGCAGAGTGGTATTTTGCGTACCTAAAGATAGGAAGCTCTACATTTTTAGAATAAGTCTTAATCATATTAATTATTGTATCCGTGATAAAAACATTTACCTCATTAAAAAGTTTTACTCCTTTAATTGAAAAGAAAAAAATAGGAATTGTTTTCAACTTGCATGACATATGTAATAAAAAGTTTGATAATTTCTACCCCTATTGAGTTATCTGTACTCCCTCAGATCCTTTCTTTTTGCTGTTTTAAAAGTGATCAACACAGAGAAGTATGAGAATTTTAACTCAGGAAGGTGAACTGATCTCAACTTTTTACATCTTCTCTTTCTGTACATGCAACTAAAATAGTAAAATAGATACAAAAATAAGAATAAAGCCATAGCAGTAATGAAGAACAGTGAGTGGTGCTATCAGAAGCATTTAGAACTTCTGAAAGATAAAGACAGATGGCATTGGATTTAGACAGAGATTAATCACAGCAACTGACGAACCTCAGCATCTTATACATGGAAAAATTGACTTTGTTGTTTTCCTACCAGATGTTAATACCTATTTCAGTAAGGGGAAGAGTCCACTGAAGCTCCTCCCTTGGGAATTGGAACAGGAGAGAGAAATTGGGTAGTGTCCTAGGTAATCAAAATGGTTGATGAAGAACACCAGACACTTGACGAAAATGAACAATTAAATGACCTTTGAGAAAACAATTAATGACTGAAAAAGTTGAAAATCAATATCCTTAGAAGATTTGAGAGGTTATGAACTCATAAAGAAGAGGTTACTTTTAAAATTGAATGCTTGGAAAAAAAACCATTTATTGAAAATTAAACAGGATCGTTACACCTAAAGACATAGTAAAATGACTAAAAGTTTTGTGCCTTGTCTTATTTGTTCACTGACATATCCCCAGAGCCTAGAACAGTGTCTAACACATAGCTGATGGTCAGTAGTATTTTTTGAACAGATTAATGAAAGTGCTTTAGAATACCAAATTGTAAAATACTCCCAGAATATAAAACAAAGGGGATCAAAGAGATCCAATATCCATTAACTAAGAGTTCTAGAAGTAGGAGGAGGAGCCAAAATAGTAATTATGAGAATGTGGTATTAGCATAGGAATAGACAGGTAGATCAATGGGAACATAGTTCAGTCCAAAAATGTAAGCCCAGTTTATATTTGGAAATTTAGTATATGATAAAGGTGACATTTCAAATCAGTGAAGAAATGATGCTGTTAAGCAGTAGGTTATCATTTGGGGAAAATGCTTAGAATTAAATTTTTCATTATATACACAAAATATTTCAGACTGATTAAAGTACTGAAAGAAAATACTACTGATCTAGCTTCCCATTTTTATCACCCATCTCATCCTCATTTTAAAAAGTATTTAAGAAGGCACCTAAATTTATTACCACTGACTTGACAGGACTTTGCTTCATATTGATATAATTTATCAATGGGCTAGTGTCTGGAAAGTCTGTCATTTCCACATATTTCTACTGATGTCACTTGCTAATTTACTGACATTCAGCTGTCTTTGGGAACTCATTTTGAATGCTCCTTTTGCTTGGATGATTTAATATAACCACTGACTTTTGCTAGTACTACTTTTTCTTTGTACTGACATCAGAGTATCCCTCTAGTCCTATTTGACATTTTATTAGGAGGTTGATGAGGTTCCTTTATAATTAAGTGCATTCAAATGATTTAAAATCCACTTAGATCTAAGCAAGTGGATTTTTAAAACATACAGTAGTTAACAATAGAAGAGGAAACATAAAAGTGGATATTTGAAACTTAGATTCCAATCTAGAGGATATTTGGAAGTAAATGTACACATTACCTAAATCTCATCCTAGTCAGGAATTATGTGTTCTCATTTAATTCATATGTGAATCACATCTAACTGGGTTGCAGAAATGCCATGAAATTTTTAAAGTTATATCAGAATATGTTATATTCCATTTATATCTTTATAGAGCATACAGATATTCATATGATAATAGTTTCTGATTAAGAGAATCCATAATAAGTGTAGGAAATTCATGCCATCCTGTACATTATATCAGTAAATTTACACATTTTCTTTTAGGGACTAAGATGGCACTGGCTTCATGGATGTGGGACCCCACATGAAGAAGGGTCCCATGCTTAGAGTTTAATGCTTTTGGGTTGCTGTCTAAAATTCTTACTGATTTTTATCTCTGAATTTGTGTTTTGTAAGTGAAGTCTGTGGGAAAATGGAGCCTGGGCTCATCTGTGTTCCCACCTCCTACCATCATCCCACTGTACTAGGTGGGATTCTTAGCCACCTGCTCCCCCAATCCTGGTGTTCCTGGCCAAGCTAGTAATTGCTGATATGGCAGTGAGACCTTGAGCGTGAGGAGGATGGAGGTTGGGTGCATGCACTGATGTGCAGGGCAGAACACCTGTGTGCCTATGAGGATGTGCTTTCACCCTGTGAATGTCCCCACGCCCAAGGGAATAAGATATTAAGTAGCAAATAAGACCATGGAAGACAGGAAAATGTTGTTTTTCCCTGTTTTGTAGAACAAAGGGCATCGCTCATGTTGCCACTGTTTCCAGCAACTCTATGGAGCTGGCTGTGACTATTTCAGTCATTTATGGAGCTGTTCCATTTCACCTCCTCAGAGATATCCTAATCAGTCTATAGAAGGGGTCACTAACTTTTTCTGTTAAAGAGTATAAAATTATTCAGGCTTTGTGGGTCATAAATCTCTGTTGTAACTACTCAACTTGCTATGATAGTGTGAAAACAGCCATAGACCACATGTAAATGAATGGGTGTGCCATTCATATGTTCCAGTAAAACTTTATTTATAGACCCTGAAATTTGAGCTTCATATAATTTTCACCTGTCACTAATGTTATTTTTGTTGTTTTTTTTTCAACCATTAAAAACGTATAAAAGCCATCCTTAGCTCACAGGCTTTACAAAAATAGAAGCCTGGATTTGGCCCATGATCTGTACTTTGCTGGCTCTGGTTAAGTAAATATGTGTGGGAACAAGTCCTTTGGAAAGTAGAGATACAAGTGTTGGACCACATGGGGACGATGTTTTAGAAGAGTAGCCATAGGGAACACAAGTGAAACTCATTTTACACATTGAAACTTGGCAAATTTTATTTGTAATTTCAGTGAATTTGTGAAAACACTTTTCTTTTGTACTGCATGGCTTAGCAAGATTCCATCAGAATAGTTAGAAAAATGGAATGTATTAAAATCTAAGTTTGAGTGAATATTCTAATCTCATCCTCTTTAATCTCCATTTTTAATAGAGCTACCATCTCTTTACTCTTTTTTCCCATTGCTGTTATTTCATTTTCCACATAGATATGTCTTTTTAATCCCACCTCTGTCTTTTGTGCTTTGAGGCACCATCCAATTGTCTCTAGATATGAACACATGAAACCTCCTTCTAATCTAAGCCCTCCTGCTAACTACTTATGTAATCTTGCATAAATTATTTAACCTCTCTGAGCCACTGCATTGTGCTAGTTAGGGTAAGTAATGCTAGCCGCCACAACAGACAAACCCAGAATCTCAGCAGTTTAACCTAAAGGAAATTTATTTCAACTTCTCTTAAAACCCAGTGTGAGGTGAATGACCCTCCTTCATCTTATAGCTACATCTTCTGGAGAGTAAAAGAGAGATAGAGACTAATAGTCATTTGGTCAGAATTAGTTACATGCCCCCAACCTAAATGCACATAGGCTAGGAAACAAATGGGAAGCTATACTTACGGTTTTGTTGACCACTAAAATGATGTGCAAAATGATCCTTTAGAACAGGGGTTTGCCAATTAATGTTTTCTCTAAAGGAAAAGATGGTAAATATTTTAAGAGTTGTGAATACTCTGGCCTCTGTCACAACTTCTCAACACTGCCATTGTAGCATGAGAACAGCCATAGACAATAAATTAATGAATGGACATAGCCGTGTCCCAATAAAACTTTATTTTCAGAAACAAGAGGCAGGTCAGATTGGGGCCAAAGGCCAGAGTTTTATAATCCCATTCTTAAAGCATGACTAACATATAATGATTCTCATTTTTCATCATCTCAGATACTCAGAGAGCTTTGGGTAATAACTCCCCCAATGACTTTTCCTTAAGCTGGCTAATAACCAATAGACAGCTCTGAAGAAGCAAATAATAATGCAGTTAGATGATCACAGATCCATGGTTCCTTCCCTTTGGAATTTCCATTCACCTGTCTCCCTCCCTCCATTTATTTTATTTGAAGCCATGTTACAGTGAGATTATAGCATTCTGCTCAAAGAAAGAAAGGGAAATTTCATGGAGATTTGCATAACCACATATTAAGCAGTCTATACTGAATCCCAATAGTATATCTTACATCTTGTATACTTCTGGCTTAGTATATTTCTGTTTCTCACACACACACAGACACACACACAAACTTGTCTTCCAGCATTCACCCAAGCAGAAATCTGTGAGTCGCCCTAGACTTCTTCCTTAAAATCAACCTTCACATCCAATCAGATGCCAAGACCTAAAGAGCTAACCTCATTAGCATCTCCTAAAAACATCTGCTATCTCCAACACTGTTGTCACTGCTTTACCTCAGGACCTCACTTTGTCTTGGCTGGAACTCTTTAATGTCTTCCTAATTAGTCTCTCTTCCTCTAATCCAGCCCTGACCAATCCATTTTCTAAACTGCTAAAATGAGTTTATTAAGATGCACGCCCAACCATGAAATCAAATCCTCTTGCTTAGAAATCATTCAGTGGTTCCTTAAAATATTCAAGCTAAAGTCAAATTCCTTAACATGGCATTAGAACCCTTTATCATTTGGACCCTGCAACTTGTAATATCTCATGGCTTGTACCTACCACTACCTCACATACTCTGCACTGTAGCCATTATGAACTTTATGCAGTCTGTATTTTTCTTCTCCCCATCCTCTTTTGTCTGCCTACCATCTCTGCTTCATTGAGATTCAACTCAGCCATCAATCACCTGCTTGTGGAAGCCTTTCCTGATCCCCTTTCTAAAGTAGAGACTCACCATTTATATTCTGTGCTTCCACTTACATTAGTCCTTATCACTGTATAGTACTGCACTAATGCATAATCCTTGGGTTGTTTCTTCCCTCATGCACCCTCCTTCTCCCACTTCAACTCTATAATCACCTGGAGAACAAGGACAATGTCTCATTAGTCTTATTCCTATCACACTGCTTGCCAAGGTATCTACAGTTTAGTAATACTAAACAAATATTTTTGGAAGGAATTAATGCAACAACAAAAAATAACCTGTTTGCTTTTGTGATTGCGTAACAAATTCTGATTTTAATATAATTAGAGCTTTGTGTAGTCAAGTTAAGAAACATGTATTTAAGAAACAGAAGTAAAGGGGTGCCTGGATGGCTCACTAGGTTAAACGTCCAACTCTTAGTTCTGGCTCAGGTCATGATCTCATGGTTTGTGAGTTTGAGCCCTGTATCAGGCTCTGTGCTGACAGTGCAGAGCCTGCTTTGGATTCTCTCTCTCCCTCTCTCTCTGCCCCTCCCCTGCTCGCTTGTGCTCTCTCTCTTTCTCTCTCACTCTCAAAATAAATAAATAAATAAACTTTAAAAAAAAGAAACAGCACTAAAGGAGCCATATGTATCAGTTGACTTGATCTTTATAAAGTTTATGAGAAGGAACATCATACAAATTTGGCCCGTTGCTTATATATGAAGTGAAACAAAATCACAACACAACACGATAAAACAAAACCAAGATGATGACCATACCTGAGTTTCCATTGGAGCTAGTGTCATATTTCATGCCTTTTAATTGCTGTTATATAGTCTAGTAGAAAGAACATGAATGTGAAATTGAGATTCAGTAGCCCTAAGGACAGAAATTTTGTGAAAAACCAAGCCTGACATTGTACCCCAATCTTTCATAATTCAAAAGCAACTGAATCCTATGGGAGTACTAATTTGAATTCTACTACTGAATTAATGTGTCATAATAATAAATGACTTGCTTGTATAACAGTGCCTCTAAAACTCTTTCATAAAAGTATTGCAATGATGAGATAATAAAGCATATTGTGATCATTTGTACCCCTTATATTAAAAAAAACTGTAAAATAGAGACCTTTTCATTATCATTGTTTATTTTAAATTATAGACTAAATTAAATGTTAAAAAAAAAACATGATGAGCTGGAAGAGACAGGGTAACTTGAATATTTTGCAGGAAAATAATCTATGGAGTACATTGGTTAAATAAACCAGTATTTGATGGCAGTGATTGAAATAAACCAAAAGTTTATTGTACTTTGGGGATAGTAAAGTACAGTAAAATTTATTGTAAAGAGATTGAAGTTAATCTCTTGTTAATTATTATAGGATATTGTTAATATTTAAGTAATATTAATGAGAATAAAAAGAAAGAAAACTTGGGTTGAATCTTGGGAAATGCACACAATTCTGAGCGCCAAAAAGACTGCCAAGGATAATGTTAGAAGCTCTGCTAGTCAGGAAGAAAAGTGTATGTAATTAAAACTATGGGAAATAAAAACAGAAAACTGCTATAGGGAGCAATTCATTACTGACAAAGGATGTAAATTATATCTATTACTCCATGATTTTAACTTTTATGTTTAAATTGACTTTTCTATTTGGGGATTAATTACAATCCTTAAAAAAGGAAATCAAAGTTCACTACAAATACCAAGTAGATTCTTAAGTCCTGGGAAATGTTCTATATAACTTAATTCTGATGATCAAATTCCAGCATATGGTACTTGGGGAAAATATCTAATGCTATCAATTCTTTGGACTATATAAAGAAGAAGAAGAAGAAGAAGAACAACAACAACAACAACAACAACAACAACAACAAAACAGAACTGCCTTAATTATGCTTCAACGTTTTAAAAGCTCTTTTATTATTAGACTCTATATCCTCAGGGTCTGGAAAAAGCCATATGCTTAATAAATGTTAGTTAAATGAAAGGTGTCTTTAAAATTTCAACTTTCTGAATTGATTATTAAGAAAAAAATTGGGTACTGTATCTGTACAGTCTTCTGGGGAATTCTAACAAAAAGTCTAAGTTATTTAATCAGCTATGCCAAAATATGTTTTCAGTAAACAATTTTTTTTATTATTTAATTAATCAAGGGGTTATTTAGTGTCTCTCTGTAAAGTACAATTATATTTTGAGTATAAAAACCAGATAGTTTGATAAAATCATCAGTTAGATTAAATCAATGGGGAGATTAGGCTGAAGATGAACATGATCATATTAATACTCTCATCATGCCCATTTATTTTAGCCTAAACAACGAACATCTATTGTGTCTTCTCTGGATTTTCATCGAATGAATCACAACCAAGAATATTTTGAAATCAACACATCTGCAGGGTGTGCAAGCTTTACTTCCAGCCCTCCTGTTAGTCCGCCCACCTCTTCTGTGGGAACCACAGAAGTCAAGAACAACGGAACTAGCCATACAGGTAAAGCAGTTCACTTTATGCAGCTATATTTTTGAACTTTTAAAACTAAAGCCTTAATGAGTTCAAGGAATTAAGAGGAATCTTCCTACAAATTGCACTGTGCTTTTCGTTCACCCACATGTATAACAATGTAGGGCATTACAATTTTTGTCAGAGTGTGAATATAATATTCGTGTTGAATACATTAATGGTCTTTCAGGTATTACATATTAAAGGATGATAATTTAATGGTATTATGGCAGTAAAAGAACCAGAGACCTGGAAATGCTTTTCTTCTACTGCTGTTTACCCCTTTCCATACAGTGGTATCAACTCAATATAGGATTTTATTAATAGCTGATTTGAGGCCACAGAACCTGCATCAACCTGGTAAGATTGAGTTGGACGGTTTGGCCTAAGTGCGCTTTCAATCTACTTGAACCAAAGTGAACTTGGAGAGGAGAAGTGTGAGGAAATAAGGCTGGGGGTAAGGAGAAGATTAAGGAAAGTAACCACACCCACTGTTAACACATAACTGGTTCCACCCAATTGGATTTGCAATGTTTCCTTTCTCTGGGGGCAAGAAGCTAATAATTGTAAGTCCAAATGACAGAAATATGAGAAGTGGGACCTAAAGAATTTCCTCCCTTTATATTAAAGTAAGTGAACTATTCTACTTTCCCTCAAAGAGATATGATTTTTAAATCCACTAGATATGATTAATATGGATTTTAGAATCATAAGGTATCATTTATATGGGTATTCCGTATAACCTTTGTTCAAAATGAGTATTGTGTATGTGTATAAATGTATGCACTCTACGTAAGTCCTTTACTCTGACTGTACTTTTAAGAACACTGATACAAAACAGTCCAAAAATATCCAGAAAATTATTTTCCCCTAGGAAAACTAAGATTTAAAAAGTAATGATTAATGAAAGTGGTGACATTGATATTTTATGGAAGCTGTTATCTAATCTTTTCATGGCAACCAGAGTGATATTTATAGAAGGTAAATCAAAGTATGTTATCATCATTAAGCTCAGTGGCTTCTCACTGAACTTTGAATAAAATTCAACTTCTCACCATGGCCAGTGAAGTTCAATATAACCTAGCTCTGACCAGCTCTTTAACCTAAGCTCTAGCAAACTATCTTGGACCACACTGGCCTTCTTTTCTAGGCATTCTAGTTGTGGGGCTTTTGTACATTGGTTCCTGCTGCCTGGAATCTCTGTCTTCAAATTTTCATGTGTCTGAGTGTCATTTGAGTTTTGGCTCAAATACACTTTCTCATAGAGGCCTGCCCAGATCACCTTATTTCGAGTAAGGCCCTCAATGTGATGACAATTATAATAGCAAAGATGCAAAAAGAACAATCATAGTAACATCAATAACCAATAAGTTTCAAGCAAATACTTTAACGTTATGTATCACAGACTATTTTAGGCATTTTATGTGTATTAACTCATTTAAATCTCATAACTGATATGTGAATTAGGTATTATTATGATAGACAAGGAAACACAGATAGAGGATAAATAGCTAACTAGCCCATAATGGCAGACCTGGGATTCAAACTTGGTGGTAGTGTCCATGTTCTTAACCACTTTTCAACGTTGTTTTTGGCACTTCGGTCAAATTTTCCTCTTTCCTTTTTCCAGATTCTTATTTATTACATAAAATTACATCCTTCATTTGTTTATTTCTTTATTATCTTCTCTCCTCTTTCTAGAATTGTAAGCTAAAATGAATGGATCCCTGATACATTGTGGGCACTGAAGTCAGGCTACCTAAGTTTGTTTACTAACCATGAACTAAATATCATACCTAGCTATAAGACTTAACCTCTTTATGCTATTGTGTTCTTAGGTGTAGAATTAAACTACCAATTAATTAATTATATTAACTTACTCTATAGCCTGGTAATGCACATAAGGTAATTAGCACTGTGTCTGGCACATAGTTAATGCTCAATACATGTTAGTAGTAGTCATTATGATATTAATGAAGACTAGCATTAATTCCTTGAACGTGAGCATTTATTGTATGTCTGCCATGCACCAGATTCAACTTTATAGGAGAGGAAGGATGGGATATGATTTGTGAATAAAAATGATATGTGGATCCCAGAAAGTGTCTGTATATATAATTATTACTCAATTAACACTGATTTGAATGACTATTACCAGATTTAAAATTCTAAAATGGGAGAGATGACAAGTACTCTGATTCTTGCTTTAAAAAAATCTCAGCTTCATTTCAGTTAGTACACCAAGTGTTTCTTTGGATGATTAATTTTTGAGTTTTTTCAACAGTCCTTTGAGGTAGATAGAAAATTAATTAATTAATTTATTTATTTATTTACTTAAAAATTAAGACTAAAAGAAATGATAGGTCTATTCCCAAACCTCTGAGCACCAGAGTAAGAAGATAAAAACACACACGTTTTACTGCTTCCAGGACTCCACTGGTACCATCCAAAATGTGTGGAGAAATTGTAATTTGCCACACATTCCAAAATTGGTATTTTCAGGTCTGACCTTTGAACAGAATTGAAATCTAACCTTTTAAAGGTTGAAATGGTTTCAAACAGCATGTTACTATGGTTTCCTAATGTAAGATGTCACCTCCATATTACATTAAAATTTTTAGAATAAACTAATATTTAGTAATAGTGTGGTAGGACAATGCTGATTTGTTTTATATGAAGAGATAAAACTTTGAATTTTATACTAAAACTTTTAAGGTAGACATTCATCAACTTAAAATGTCTTATACATAGATGATTTATTATATTTTGTATTTAAAAACCTGCACATATAGGCACTACCACATAATATGCTTTGAAAGAGAGTGAATTCCAGAGTCAATAGTGTCACTGATTTGCTGGATATTTTTCATCAAATCACCTATCTTCTGTGATCTCCAATTTGCTCATCTGAAAAGGGGAAATAATATCTACTCCTTGAGTACTTGTAGTAATAAATTAGCTTTATTTATGTAAATACATTTTGTAAACTATAGAAACTAATATTCTTCTTTAATACTATCATCATTGTTGTTTAATATTATTATTTTTCTTCCATAGTATTATTGTTTGAAATCTATAGTAACCTTAAGATAGAAATAGCCTAGGTCTGTACATAGGTCTGTACTTATGCCAGGGTAGCTGACCTTTTCTTGAATTAAAAAAATAATCTAAATTATTAGATAAATCTATAGTTTATTTTATAAATGATGACATGCACAAGAATTAATCTTGACAAAATGTTATTTACAGAACAAAGACTAATATACCCTCAAAAAAGGAATTTTATGCTGTAAAAAACACTTTGAATAAATGACCCAATGAGTTTATTATAATAGACATTTCAAAAGTAGCTTGAATTATAACTAAAGCTTTCTACTTGAAAGGCACTGTCTTATATAATCCAAGTATCAATTTATGAATCATCAAAGAAAGTTGTTAGAGTGAAAGACCTTTGGAATTGTACAGACTCGTGAATGATATAAATAGGTTTACATTTAACTAGGAAGATCACTTTAGTATTAAATGTGGTAGATAGATTTGAGATAGATTTGCCTGGAGGTGGGGAGAAACAGTGTCATCAGGAATGGAAAAATGTAAATGGATTTGAAAGATATAGGAAAAGAGTCATCAACAGGGTGTGATAAATGATTGGACGTATGATGGTAAAGGGAAAAAGTTCAAGGAAGCCTCTAAAGTTTCTGATGCTTAAGCACACTTGTCAAATCAAGTTACCATTCCCTGAAATATATAATATTTGTAGGTAAGAAGGGGGTGCAGTTAGATCATGTAGGACTTAATAGACCATTATAAGGACTTTGGCTTTTACTCGGAGTGAAATGAGGAGCACATTCAGGTCTTTGAGAAGAGTGACATTATCTAACTTCAATTTATGAGTTTTATTCTATTGTGTTGAGACTGGATTGAAGAAGGGGAACAGAGTGGAAGCAAGAAGGCCGATTTGGAGGTTATTATAGTGGTAAGTTGAGAGATAAAGCCAACTCAGATCAAAGGTGAAAAGTGGAGGTATAGAGAAATGGGTGGATATTAGTCATGTTTTTAAGGTAAATCCAATAGGATTTCATGATGGAGTGGATGTAGTATATGAGAAACAAAGAAATAAGGAAAACTGCAAGATTTTTATCTAAAACAACTGTCAGAATGGATTTACTATGGTCTGAATGTAAGAGGTTGTCAGAAAAGCAGATTTGGTGAACAGGGAGAAATTTGGTGTACCAGGAGCACACTTTAAGTTTGACTACTTGGTATCTGAATAGATGTGTCAAGTAGGCAGCTGAAGGTCCAGTCTGAAGATACAAATATCAGTATATAGATGATATGGAATGAGTGTAGATAGAAGATCAAAACCCGAACTCGATGAAAGGGGGGATAAAAGGCAATACCAGCAAAGGATACTGAGAAGGAATAACCTGTTAGGTTGGAGGAAATATTTTGATGAGTGTTGTGTTCTGAATTCAGATGAAGAGAGTTATTAAGAAAGAAAGAGTTATCATCTCTGTCAAATGTAGCTAACAAGTTGAATAGGATAAGGACTGGGTCAGAATTGGCTAGCAGGTTTAACAATGTGGAGGTTATTACTGACCTTGACAAGAGCAATTTTATTGAAATTGATGGGGCAAAAGCTGAACATAATTGATTTAAGAGACAACGGGAGGATGAAAAAAAAGTCTTTTCAAAAAGGGGACACCTGGGTGGCTTAGTCGGTTAAACATCCGACTCTATTTTGGCTCAGGTCATGATCTCGCATTCCATAAGATCAAGCTGTCATTGGGCTCCGTGCTGACAGCATGGAGCCTGCTTGGGATTTACTCTCTCCTTCTCCCTCTGCCCCTCCCCTGCCTGCTCTCTCTCTCTCAAGATAAATAAACATGAAAAAAAATTAAGAGGGAATGGGAGGAAAGGACTTCTAGAGCAAATATAAACTGCCTTTTCAAGAAATTTCTTCCAAGGAGAATTATAAAGTTGTGATGAAGGAGGAGAAAGAGAAAATGGGTTCCTAAGAGGAGAGACTGGCTTTAGACAGGAGCATGGGAAACAGGCAGCTGTTTTCAGTGTGAGTACAAATGCTGGACAGGATCCATGTGGTGAGAATCTGAGGAACATGTGTTCTGATAGTTTCTATTTTCTCTATAAAGAGGCAAGCAGCAGTATCAGTTGAGAACAAGGATAGAGAAGAAGATGTGGAGTTTGAGGAAAGAGAAGAGGGAATAAAAGAGTTATTTGGGAGAAAGAGACAGTGAATGGAAAAGGAAGGTGTGGTGTAATTGCCTGGCAGCATTAAGGTCCCATTTGAGGTTCGTGTTCATGAACTCAAAGTTGGATTGGCCAATGTGGTTCTCTGTTTTTCTCCAGTTCAGTTCAGGTGGAGGAGCACAGGTACATCGTTTTTGTAGAGTTGAACTTTACATTATGATTTGTCAAATGGATATATTGAAGTAAAGAACAAGGAAATATGAATGCAAGAAGATGAGAGTAATATTTGACTATAAAATTTAAGATGGAGAAGTAAGAAAAAGAGGACAATAAGGGAACAAGTAACAGTGAAAAATTTAAAGGATCTTTGGATTGGAGATTCCAGTGGGGTCAAAGAATTGCTGGAGTCAAGGTACTAAAGAAGTGGACTGGAATAATAAGAGGGAAATTCAGAGAGGGGGTGCACCAGAAACCAGCAACAATTATAATTACTGGTAATTACAGAGTCTTAGGACTATGAAGGTGAGCACCTGAGTTAGCCTATCCCTCCACAAAATGGCCTTAAATAATGTGATTAAATCAGTACAATTTTTAGATGAAATATTTGATGTATTTTTACATTGATCTGCATGCATAATATTTAAATTAGTCTTTCCATTTGTCTAGGTTCACCTCTTCTGTACTTTTTCCCACCCTTCCCTGAGATGCCAAGACCTCTTATGTTATTCCTTGGCTGCCTAGGCCCCCCTGAGAGTGGTATTCCATTGAGGATTGCTCCTTTAGGGGACTTGTTCTCTTGACCACCATGCATCTTCCTCTCAAATGAAACTTTTGAATGACCTGAGAGCCCATCTGATAAGGTATTTCAGTCTTTGGGGTACTCTTAATAGTTGCCAATGTGTTCTTTTTGCTCAGGTAGCAGGGTTTTTTTTTTTAATAGAGACAGTGAGAGGTGGTAGAATTCTGCATCTATTTTAAAGGTAGAGGCAACATATTTTTTTTTTGATGGATTGGATGTAGAATGTGAGAAAATCAGAGACCAAAGGCGTAACTCAAGTATTTGGGGTGCTTCTGACCATTGGAAGGATGGAGTTTATATTAATTTAGGTATTTAAATTTGAGACACTATTGGGTATCTATGTAGACAAGCCAAGTAGATAGTTGAAACAGTGGGGTAGGGTATGGTGGGAGGAAGCTATGTGATAAATTTATGTTTATCAAGAGTAAAGAGTATCTGTTTTAAAAGATTGAGAAACAGTGCTTTACCTCACAAAGAGTGACCTGTGAGATCTGAGTTCCGCAATGAAGATGTCCTGGACAGGTGGGTTGTGAGTTACTGGGGGAAAAGAAGCTAGGAATTACCAGTCATAAAGATAGTTCCACTTTATGAAAAGTTATATCCAGAAGGCTCTATGTATAAAAAATTTTGTGGGCTAGCCCCTTTGGGGACTTGCTGAGAAAGTTAACAACCCTAGGTAATTAATTAGCTCTAGTTTTGTTAGTAATTTCAAACATCATCTCCTGCTGAAGAAAACCTTTGGGGGGAGGGGATCTAAAAAGAGTAAGGTAAAAAAGTGCTTTAACCCAAATGGAAGAAATAAGAAAAAACAAAAGCTTTTGAGTGCTTAGCAGTTCAGGATGCTTTTCTGCAAGGGAGAAGAAACATTAGAGGAAAACTAAAATTAGAACAGAGAGGGTGGCATGGACCTTTCACGCTGCTCAGGGATTGCCAGAAAGACAAACGAAGGCCTTCCTTTTAATTAGTTCACCAGACTGAAAATAGACCTCCTGAAAGCTGAGACAATGTTATTCCAGGAGCCACTGGACATAGGCAGCTGAGGGGGACTTTGGTCTCCAGCTGGCATGAAGACCAAAGCCAGGCTGCTGAGGTGATTGTTAAGCTCCATGCTGAGATTTAGGGTGAGCTGATACAGAGGAAGTTAAGGGCTAGTGAAAATGATGTGTAATCTTATCTTCGAGGTTTATTTCCTTAAAAATATGCAATAAACAAATTGCTTGAATTATTGATTGTTAAATTCAGTGCTTTCAATACACCATGATTTTAGGTAGCCAAAGGAAAGCTTTTTTTTTCAATATATGAAGTTTATTGTCAAATTGGTTTCATATAAAACCCAGTGCTCATCCCAAAAGGTGCCCTCCCTCCTACCCCCTATCAACCCTCAGTTTGTTCTCAGTTTTTTTTTTTAATTTTTTTTTAACGTTTATTTATTTTTGGGACAGATAGAGACAGAGCATGAACGGGGGAGGGGCAGAGAGAGAGGGAGACACAGAATCGGAAACAGGCTCCAGGCTCCGAGCCATCAGCCCAGAGCCTGACACGGGGCTCGAACTCACGGACCGCGAGATCGTGACCTGGCTGAAGTCGGACGCTTAACCGACTGCGCCACCCAGGCGCCCCTGCTCTCGGTTTTTAAGAGTCTCTTATGCTTTGGCTCTCTCTCCCACTCTAACCTCTTTTTTTTTTCCTTCCCCTCCCCCATGGGTTTCTGTTAAGTTTCTCAGGATCCACATAAGAGTGAAACCATATGGTATCTGTCTTTCTCTGTATGGCTTATTTCACTTAGCATCACACTCTCCAGTTCCATCCATGTTGCTACAAAGGGCCATATTTCATTCTTTCTCATTGCCACGTAGTACTCCATTGTGTATATAAACCACAATTTTTTTTATCCATTCATCAGTTGACGGACATTTAGGCTCTTTCCATAATTTGGCTATTGTTGAGAGTGCTGCTATAAACATTGGGGTACAAGTGTCCCTATGCATCAGGATTCCTGTATCCCTTGGGTAAATTCCTAGCAGTGCTACTGCTGGGTCATAGGGTAGGTCTATTTTTAATTTTCTGAGGAACTTCCACACTGTTTTCCAGAGTGGCTGCACCAGTTTGCATTCCCACCAACAGTGCAAGAGGGTTCCCATTTCTCCACATCCTCTCCAGCATCTATAGTCTCCTGATTTGTTCATTTTGGCCACTCTGCCTGGCGTGAGGTGATACCTGAGTGTGGTTTTGATTTGTATTTCCCTGATGAGGAGCGACGTTGAGCATCTTTTCATGTGCCTGTTGGCCATCTCGATGTCTTCTTTAGAGAAGTGTCTATTCATGTTTTCTGCCCATTTCTTCACTGGGTTATTTGTTTTTCGGGTGTGGAGTTTGGTGAGATCTTTATAGATTTTGGATACTAGCCCTTTGTACGATATGTCATTTGCAAATATCTTTTCCCATTCTGTTGGTTGCCTTTTAGTTCTGTTGGTTGTTTCCTTTGCTGTGCAGAAGCTTTTTATCTTCATAAGGTCCCAGTAGTTCATTTTTGCTTTTAATTCCCTTGCCTTTGGGGATGTGTCAAGTAAGAGATTGCTACGGCTGAGGTCAGAGAGGTCTTTTCCTGCTTTCTCCTCTAGGGTTTTGATGGTTTCCTGTCTCACATTCAGGTCCTTTATCCATTTTGAGTTTATTTTTGTGAATGGTGTGAGAAAGTGGTCTAGTTTCAACCTTCTGCATGTTGCTGTCCAGTTCTCCTAGCACCATTTGTTAAAGAGACTGTCTTTGTTCCATTGGATGTTTTTTGTCAAAGATGAGTTGGCCATACGTTTGTGGGTCTAGTTCTGGGGTTTCTATTCTATTCCATTGGTCTATGTGTCTGTTTTTGTGCCAACACCATGCTGTCTTGATGATTACAGCTTTGTAGTAGAGGCTAAAGTCTGGGATTGTGATGCCTCCTGCTTTGGTCTTCTTCTTCAAAATTCCTTTGGCTATTCAGGGCCTTTTGTGGTTCCATATGAATTTTAGGATTGCTTGTTCTAGCTTCGAGAAGAATGCTGGTGCAATTTTGATTGGGATTGCATTGAATGTGTAGATAGCTTTGGGTAGTATTGACATTTTGACAAAATTTATTCTTCCAATCCATGAGCACGGAATGTTTTCCATTTCTTTATATCTTCTTCAATTTCCTTCATAAGCTTTCTATAGTTTTCAGCATACAGATCTTGTACATCTTTGGTTAGATTTATCCCTAGGTATTTTATGCTTCTTGGTGCAATTGTGAATGGGATCAGTTTCTTTATTTGTCTTTCTGTTGCTTCATTATTAGCGTGTAAGAATGCAACTGATTTCTGTACATTGATTTTGTATCCTGCGACTTTGCTGAATTCATGTATCAGTTCTAGCAGACTTCTGGTGGAGTCTATCGGATTTTCCATGTATAATATCATGTCATCTGCAAAAAGTGAAAGCTTAACTTCATCTTTGCCAATTTTGATGCCTCTGATTTCCTTTTGTTGTCTGATTGCTGATGCTAGAACTTCCAACACTATGTTAAACAACAGTGGTGAGAGTGGGCATCCCTGTCGTGTTCCTGATCTCAGGGAAAAAGCTCTCAGTTTTTCCCCGTTGAGGATGATGTTAGCTGTGGGCTTTTCATAAATGGCTTTTTGATCTCTAAGTATGTTCCTTCTATCCCGACTTTCTGAAGGGTTTTTATTGTTGCTGGATTTTGTCAAAGGCCTTTTCTGCATCGATTGACAGGATCATATGGTTCTTATCTTTTCTTTTATTAATGTGATGTATCACGTTGATTGATTTGTGAATGTTGAACCAGCCCTGCATGCCAGGAATGAATCCCACTTGGTCATGGTGAATAATTCTTTTTATATGCTGTTGAATTCGATTTGCTAGTATCTTATTGAGAATTTTTGCATCCATATTCATCAGGGATATTGGCCTGTAGTTCTCTTTTTTTACTGGGTCTCTGTCTGGTTTAGGAATCAAAGTAATACTGGCTTCATAGAATGAATCTGCAAGTTTTCCTTCGCTTTCTATTTTTTGGAATAGCTTGAGAAGGATAGGTATTATCTCTGCTTTAAACGTCTGGTAGAACTCCCTGGGAAGCCATCTGGTCCTGGACTCTTATTTGTTGGGAGATTTTTGATGACTGATTCAATTTCTTCGCTGGTTATGGGTCTGTTCAAGCTTTCTATTTCCTCCTGTTTGAGTTTTGGAAGCGTGTGGGTGTTTAGGAATTTGTCCATTTCTTCCAGGTTGTCCAGTTTGTTGGCATATAATTTTTCATAGTATTCCCTGATAATTGCTTGTGTCTCTGAGGGATTGGTTGTAATAATTCCATTTTCATTCATGATTTTATCTATTTGGGTCCTCTCCCTTTTCTTTTTGAGAAGCCTGGCTAGAGGTTTATCAATTTTGTTTATTTTTTCAAAAAACCAACTCTTGGTTTCGTTGATCTGCTCTACAGTTTTTTTAGATTCTATATTGTTTATTTCTGCTCTGATCTTTATTATTTCTCTTCTTCTGCTGGGTTTGGGGTGTCTTTTGCTGCTCTGCTTCTATTTCCTTTAGGTGTGCTGTTAGATTTTGTATGTGGGATTTGTCTTGTTTCTTGAGATAGGCCTGGATTGCAATGTATTTTCCTCTCAGGACTGCCCTCGCTGCATCCCAAAGCATTTGGATTGTTGTATTTTCATTTTCATTTGTTTCCATATATTTTTTAATTTCTTCTCTAATTGCCTGGTTGACCCATTCATTCTTTAGTAGGGTGTTCTTTAACCTCCATGCTTTTGGAGGTTTTCCAGACTTTCCTGTGGTGGATTTCAAGCTTCATAGTATTGTGGTCTGAAAGTATGCATGGTATGATTTCAATTCTTGTATACTTATGAAGGGCTGTTTTGTGACCCAGTATGTGATCTATCTTGGAGAATGTTCCATGTGCACTCGAGAAGAAAGTATATGCTGTTGCTTTGGGATGCAGAGTTCTAAATATATCTGTCAAGTCCATCTGATCCAATGTAGCATTCAGGGCCCTTGTTTCTTTATTGACCGTGTGTCTAGATGATCTATCCATTTCTGTAAGTGGAGTGTTAAAGTCCCCTGCAATTACTACATTCTTATCAATAAGGTTGCTTATGTTTATGAGTAATTGTTTTATATATATGGGGCTCCCGTGTTCGGCGCATAGACATTTATAATTGTTAGCTCTTCCTGATGGATAGACCCTGTGATTATTATAGAATCCCCTTCTTCATTTCTTGTTACAGCCTTTAATTTAAAGTCTAGTTTGTCTGAGATAAGTATGGCTACTCCAGCTTTCTTTTGACTTCCAGTGGCATGATAAATAGTTCTCCATCCCCTCGCTCTCAATCTGAAGGTGTCCTCAGGTCTAAAATGAGTCTCTTGTAGATAGCAAATAGATGGGTCTTGTTTTTCTATTCATTCTGATACCCTATGTCTTTTGGTTGGCGCATTTAGTCCATTTACATTCAGTGTTATTATAGAAAGATATGGGTTTAGAGTCATTGTGATGTCCGTAGGTTTCATGCTTGTAGCGATGTCTCTGATACTTTGTCTCACAGGATCCCCCTTAGGATCTCTTGTAGGGCTGGTTTAGTGGTGACAAATTCCTTCAGTTTTTGTTTGTTTGGGAAGACCTTTATCTCTCCTTCTATTCTAAATGACAGACTTGCTGGAGAAGGGATTCTCGGCTGCATATTTTTTCTTTTCATCACATTGAAGATATCCAGCCATTCCTTTCTAGCCTGCCAAGTTTCAGAAGAGAGATCAGTCACAAGTCTTATAGGTCTCCCTGAATATGTTAGGGCACGTTTATCTCTAGCTGCTTTCAGAAGTTTCTCTTTATCCTTGTATTTTGCCAGTTTCACTATGATATATCATGCAGATCGATTCAAGTTATGTCTGAAGGGAGTTCTCTGTGCCTCTTGGATTTCAATGCCTTTTTCCTTCCCCAGATCTTGGAAGTTCTCAGCTATTATTTCTTCAAGTACACCTTCAGCACCTTTTCCTCTCTCTTCCTCCTCTGGAATACCAATTATGCGTAGATTATTTCTCTTTAGTGCATCACTTAGTTCTCTAATTTTCCCTTCATACTCCTGGATTTTTTATCTTCTTCTCAGCTTCTTCTTTTTCCATTATTTTATCTTCTAGTTCACCTATTCTCTCCTCTGCCTCTTCAATCCGAGCTGTAGTTGTCTCCATTTTATTTTGCAGCTCGTTTATCGAATATTTTAGCTTCTCCTGGCTGTTCCTCAGTCCTTGATCTCTGTAGCAAGAGATTCTCTGCTGTCCTCTATACTGTTTTCAAGCCCAGCGATTAATTTTATGACTATTATTCTAAATTCACTTTCTGTTATATTGTTTAAATCTTTTTTGATCAGTTCGTTAGCTGTTGTTATTTCATGGACGTTTTTCTGAGGGGAATTCTTCCGTTTCATCATTTTGGATAGTCCCTAGAGTGGTGCGGTACTGCGGGGCACTTCCCCTGTGCTGTCTTGAATAACTTGCGTTGATGGGCAGGGCCACAGTCCGACCTGATGTCTGCCCCCAGCCCATCGCTGGGGCCACAGTCAGACTGGTGTGTGCCTTCTCTTCCCCTCTCCTAGGGGCAGGATTCACTGTGGGGTGGCGTGGCCCGTCTGGGCTACTTGCACACTGCCAGGCTTGTGGTGCTGGGGATCTGGCGTATTAGCTGGGATGGATCGGCAAGGTGCACAGGGGCGGGAGGGGCAGGTTCAGCTCGCTTTTCCTCCAGAGATCCACTTCGGGGGGGGGGGGGGTTCTGTGGCACCAGGAGGGAGTCCAGCCCGCCGGAGGGATGGATCCGCAGAAGCACAGCTTTGGGTGTTTGCGTGGTGCCAGCAAGTTCCCTGGCAGGAACTGGTTCCCTTTGGGATTTTGGCTGGGGGATGGGCGAGGGAGATGGCGCTGGCAAGCACCTTTGTTCCCCACCAAGCTGAGCTCTGTCGTCTGGGGCTCAACAACTCTCCCTCCCATTGTCCTCCAGCCCTCCCATTCTCTGAGCAGAGCTGTTAGCTTATAACCTTCCAGATGTCAAGTCCTGCTTGCTGTCGGAACACACTCCATCCGGCCCCTCCGCTTTTGCAAGCCAAACTCGGGGGCTCTGCTTGGTCGGCGGGCCACCCCTCTGCCCCGGCTCCCTCCTGCCAGTCTGTGTAGCGCGCTCTGCCTCGCCGCCCTTCCTACCCTCTTCCGTGGGCCTCTCGCCTGTGCTTGGCTCCAGAGACTCCGTTCTGCTAGTCTTCTGGCGGTTTTCTGGATTATTTAGGCAGGTGTAGGTGGAATCGAAGTGATCAGCAGGATGCGCTGTGAGCCCAGCGTCCTCCTACGCCGCCATCTTCCCAGCTGTTATCTCTCGTAAAGCTTTTAATCTCAAACATCATATATATGTAATAGTACAAATATATTCTTATCAGTTTTTGATAAATCATAAAATGCCTCTTCTATACTTACTCTTTTCCTATTTCCCCTCTGGAATCTCATGAATTTTCTCCAGTGCCTTTCTACACACATCACACATCACACAGAAGGCAAGAAATAGAAGTTAGTAGATGCTTGACAAAGAAAATATTGACTGTTTTTTGATACTTAAAAATATGAAAATACCTTACATAGTTAAATGGTGGGGTAATATGGCTTAGTGCAAACTATCAGGTTGGGAACTTATTATTCGCAATAAAATTAGTTGAAAGAAGACTATTGATATATTTGGGCCTCATAAAATAAATATATTAACTCAGAGTGTGGCTGGGAGACTTTCTGAATGACTGATCTCGTACAAGAATCTGCAGAGCTTTGCCAGGAAGAGTTGAGCTCTGAGAGACAAAATAGAATTAACTAGACCAAAGTGGGGTGGGAAGATTATTCTTCAAAGGAGGACTAGCATATTGAAAACAAATCCCTGTGGTAGAAATTAACACGAAACTAGAGGTTCCAGACAAAGGGGAGAGGTGGCAGGAGCTGAGGCCACAGAGGAAGTAAAAGGCCAATCACGCAGCCCTTATAAGCTATGTTCAGAATTTGGGTCTTTATCCTAAGACCAAAAGAGACTTAAAAGAGCAATGACAGCAATGGAAGGCTGATAAGCAGAGAGAAATGATCTAATTTGCATTTTACTGTCTGATGGCTCCTATTTTCTCTATGAACTAGAAGCAAAGTCATCCTTGGTAAGGGGTCAATGAGGGCAAAGATCAGACCATTGAAGAAAGTGGAAAAAGTTTAAATTAGCTTTTTGTTCAGATTCCTAACAAATGGTTAATATGTGGGCCCTGAAGGCAACATAGAAGGGACAGTAGGATGTGAGTATCCCTCCCAGTGTACCTACAGCCTGTGGGTGATATATATAGGCCAAGATCATTGCCACCAGGGCCAGCTCTTTTTGGCTGCTCGCCTCAGCTCATCTCTCACTAGTAAGGTGGAGCCTCTACATCAGCCACATCTGCCATCTGTCTACTCTGGCCTCTGCTGCAGTCTCCTCTCTCCTTGCCAAGCTGGCCCCATGGCAGCCTACTTGGCTTTTAGCCCAGATGCCTCTGAGGCCCCCTTCTGGAGGCCACAGGAACCTCTGAGCTTCATTCAAAGGACACTGAACAGGGCTCAGAAAAATTTATTGTTAAGACCTTGCCAGTCCATACCACCAAGTTTACTCAGAATTGGCCATGCCCAGAATGTAGATGGGATTTGGATTCTAGGTCCCTCTTTCTTCATGTTCTTCCAATACCTATTATATTACAGGCTTTCCAGATAAAGCTTGGAAAGAAAAGTTTAGGACACAAATGTTGAACTATTTTCCTATCCTCCCTATCTCATTCAGCATTTTTCTTCCCAAAATTTTCCAGAAACTTGTATGTCCTTCCTCTTCTGGGCATTAAGTCTCCAGTATAGACTTGGGGGAAGAGAGGTTCACAATGAACAAAATTTAAGAATGGAGACATATCAATATCTTCTTTGAAAAATGCTATTTCTATTACATTGAGCCAGTGCCACTAAATGAGAAAATACATGAATGTAACACATGCTTAATTAATGTAGCTTCATAAAGGCTTAATAACTGTGGCCATTATTATTATTTGTATTGCTGCTATTACTGTATGTTTAGGCAACAAACAGAGCCCAGACTCTAAGAATTCAGTACAAATATAGAGCAGCCAGGTGCTAGGAGTCCAGCCGGCAACCAGAATCTTAAATCCACAAAGTTGCTTGGAACTGGCAGGTTGACCTGCTGAGGCGCAGAATTGGAATTTCTGTTTGTTCTGTTTTATGTGTTCTAGTGTGTGAGGGCAGCAAAAGCTAGAGTTGTGTTACTGCTGGAGAAAGCCAGACTTCTACAAGTGCTAATCTATCCAAAATTACAGCAGAAGCAAGAGAGCAACTGTTCCAGAGTTTTTGTGTTGAAAATATTTTTTTAATTAATCTTTCATTAACTCAATTTTCTCTTGCTTTTACCCTGTGTTAATTCGTGTGAAAATACAACTGTTTTGTTATCTGGAATTTTCTTTGCGATTCAGATCCATTGCTACATAGATCTAATTATCTTGTCTGCTTTAGTTTGCTTGATAGATTTTCTTTACCAGACTGTTTATATCTCTTGAAAAATCTCCCTGCTATCAGTTATATATTATATTATTATATATAATATGGTAGGAAAAAAGGTAATTTTTTTCTTTAATGGAGGGAAAAAGTTATTTCCAGGTCTATGCTATGGAGAATTCCCCTCTCTACCCTCAATTGAAAACAGTTTCCAAACTGCTAGATCTTTTCCTCTATTTACATCTTCTATCTCTACAATCTTCTTTGGGAGAACATTTTCCCTTTTCTTCTCTATACTTTGTCTATTTGGGGTGGTGCCTGTGTGGGATCTACCTGGGCCCTAGCTCCTTAGAGGGAGGCTTCTCTTTCATGCATCGTGACATTGTGAGCAAGCCCATGACGGGGCTTGTTCCACATATTCTCCCAAGTAACTTCCTACCTACTTGATAGACCAGTTGTTCCCTGCCTACCTGGCTCTAGGCTCTAGTAATCTCAACTTTTGTACTTAACTTGTGGAAGCTGTTATTAGGCAGAATTCTAAGATGACCCCGGATTCCTGCTCCCTCTTTGAGTTTGTATGCAGCCCTGGCCAACCCCTGAATTGCAGCCTGATTGAGACCCTTCTCGGAGGACCCATTCATGTGTGCTCAGACTCCTGACTCATGTAAAATGTGAGATAATAAATACATGTTGTTGTAAGAAACTGTTTTTTTATTTGTTATACAGAGGTAGACAACAAATACAATGTCCAGTGTTCCCTTGATTTGGGAGAAAAGAAGACTGTCTCCATCTTCCCTGGCTCCAGAGGAACCTCCCTGATCAGCATCCCTTGCTCTCATTGAAGTCATAAACATGGTTGAGACTGAAAATTTTAATAATTTAATAATAAATTTAATAATTGTCTCTGTCACCTCACATTGAGTCCAACTCAATTAATGCATTTATGTATTATCTGTAATACCATTTTCTAGCTAATAAAATACCGTAGCTTTTATTTTAATCTGTACTAGTTGTGAAGCTACTAAAAGCGAAATCTTATGACATAAGCCAGAGGGTGGGAGACTATATTAGGGATTATACAAACCTGAAGTTCTTAAATTATTGATGTCTCCTCCCAGAGCTAGCTTTTTCTTAAAGCTAGCAGCGTTAATTTTGTAAGCATATCTGACCATGCCACTTCATTGCTTAAGATCATCTTATATCTCATCACTATATAAGAATGTCCAAATGCCTTAGCATGTACAACAGGTCCTTGATAACCTGGCTCTAACTTGAGTTTATTTACCTCTACCCAAATATACTATGTACTCCTAAGTACACTGTTCTTAGAGTTCATGATTCTTTATTCATAGAGTACTTTTCTGTCACCTTGGAATGTCTTCTCATCTAATTTACCTGGTAAACTTTAGTTCCTGTGATGAATTAGGCTAAGGGTTACCTCCTTTGTGAAGTCTTCTCTAATTCCAACAACTCTTTCATCCACGTGCCCCCCTAGCACCCTTCACAAAACTCTGCTAGTAGATATTTTATAGTATTTGTTTAGATGTCTGTGGGCTCCCAAATGAAGGGATTATGTCTCAAATAAGATGTATCTCCAGTGCCTAGCAGAGTGACTGACTTACAATAGTTGCTCCCTAAATGGTAAATGATTGGACAACTGAATGTTTGCTTTGTTGGAATTCTCCTACCTACTATCTACTACTAGGTACCATCTCTATCTCTATAATAAGGCCAGACCAGCTTTTCTTTAACTACATTGCTTTTTCTGAGCCATGGAGACCACCTTTCATTGGTTATTTTATAAAATGCCTCAGAGAGAAATGTCATTTTTAATGTAAATTTTTGTTACATAATTGATCTGATTTCACAGATGAAAAGATAGCAGTTATTTACATTGAGAGGCTATTCAGTTTTCTTATATAATTATAAAGTACTTGACCCGGCATTGTCAAAATCATTAATATCACTCTAGGAAGCAATGCATCTGACAATGTACACTAATTTATAATTTTCTTCCCCTTTTTCTTTTAGTAGGCCAATTTCTAAGGCTTCATGTAAAAAATAACAATAATAACTTTAATGCTCCCTGTTCTTTCACAATGTCAGAGCAAGGCATAGCATGACTTTCCTTTTTCCTTTTCCCAGAACTAATTTTTTCTTCACCATTTCTTGTGCTAGTTTCTTCATTAGCCATGTGTGAGGTTGAGAATATTGTATGAGGACCTGGAGGCTTGAGAATGAGAACTTTCAACATATTAGTGATGATCAGAATCCAGTGTGCAGAATGAATACCACTGACAGAATTCTAACCTCTGGCAAGCAGTTCCCAGGATCTAGAGGGAATTCTTACTTGTGTGTTTATGTGAGTTTTCCATAGCATAGTTCTTAGAAAAGCTAATAGAGTATAGTAGAAGACAAATATGCTGCAAAGAATCAGCATTTCCTCCGGAGTCAAAGATATAATTTTTGTATTATTCACCCTTTTAGATCTAAAACAGGTGTATTATATGTCTGTGTTCTTTGTATTAGCACAGACGTCTATGTTCTTTTTATTAACTCAGATAAACATGCATTGACTATGTAAAGCTAATAATAGATTTCATATTTCCTTCTGGAAAGCACATAGCACACATGAAAGGAAGCATTATCAACCAAACAAACCTTTCAGTTCCTAATGATTAGCATTTTGACAAGCTGTTGTCTCAGATGAAGGATTTATATTACATATTGCATAGCTTCAAAGTATTTTTTTGTATTTCTTCTTGATTTGAGTATTGAGTAAATAGTATTCATCTTCATTTAAATGTAAAGGAAACCTTCAATTCTGTTTTAGTCTCTTAGCCCACTGATGTGCTATCGGCCACTAATTTGCAACTGGGTTTTGTTTCTACTATTATAATCCTCTAGAACAGGATAACATTATAATAAATAATATGTCAAATTCTCTAAGCTAAATAATTTGCTATTTACTAGCAATATATTTGTTTCCTGAAGTTTCCACATAGAAAATTTAAAATAGAGTATCAAATTCAAAGTAAACCTGAATGATTTATCCATACCTCATATTTGATATATTCCCTTTCAGGCAATTATTAGCTTGTCTTTAAAATAGTCTTAGGGGCACCTGGGTGGCTCAGTCGGATAAGCGTCCAACTTCGGCTCAGGTCATGATCTCATAGTTCACGAGTTTGAGCCCTCCATCGGGCTCTGTGCTGACAGCTCAGAGCCTAGAGCCCGCTTCAGATTCTGTCTCCCTCTGTCTCTGCCTCTCCCCCACTCTCACTCTGTATCTCTCTCTCTCTCAAAAACAAATAAAAACATTTAAAAATTCTTTAAATGATCTTAAATATGGACACCTGGGTGGCTCAGTTGGTTGAGTGTTTGACTTTGGCTCAAGTCACCATCCCGCAGTTCATGAGTTCAAGCCCCATGTCAGGCTCTGTGCTGACAGCTCAGAGCCTGGAGCCTGCTTCAGATTCTGTTTCTCTCTCTCTGTACCTCTCCCCTGTTTGTGCTCTGTCTCTCTAAAATAAAAAATAATAATCTTAAATATATTTATCTAAAACCAGATCTTTATGATTTGGTAGGAACTGGTGTCATATGTTTATTACACTATCTTAGCAACCTGAAGCATATGAGCAATTATGGTTGAGAGATTAATATTTGTTGGTTATGTATAAAATGTAAAACTACATATCAACACTAAAGAAAAATTAGTTGTATTATCAAATTTATGAATAATACTAGATAGAGAATGTTCATTTATTCATTTAACCAATACTCATTTAGCACTTACAATGTACTAATGCCCAGTCAAGATACTAGGTATACAACAATGGAAAGATATGGTCCCTTTTCTGAAAAACTTTGTGGTATGCAAATAACCAAAGTATAATGTTATTATATTAGTATACCATGAACTTAGAGATAGGAGCATATAAATCTACCTAAGAGAGTTAGAGATGGTTTCACAGAACAAATAATACTTGTCCTATGAGTTGAAGAATTTATCAATGGATTTTGAAGGAACATGGTGAAGAAGAAAAGGAATAGAGAAAGAGGCAGAGAAAGTAGAGCCTTTAGAACCAGAGAAATTTGGATGTAAGTCCGTGTGTTGCCATTTACTGTGATCTTTAGGTCAATGATAATCTTTTAGAGATTTGCCTTATTTCTTTCGAGATAATGTAAATGGCCATCCTTAGCATAGGACTTTGCACATGGTAGGCACTCAATAAATATTGTCCTTTCTTACCTCCTTCGAGCTTCTTGTAGGTAGATAGGACAGATGGTATTATAGCATTCTAATTATGAGGAAAGTGGGTTTACAATGGTTAAGGAAACCTGCTTAATGTTATACAACTAAGTAGTTAGTGGCAGAGCCAGGATTAAAACCTGTATCTTCTGACAAACTTTCCCCACTATACTGCAACAAGGATTCCAGGTGTTTCCCATGCATTTAATTATTTTTTTGCCCAGTAAATATTTCTCTAACATCTATTAAGTGTCAGACATGTTATTATACATAGAAAATACAGTGGGAAGCAAATAAACAAAGCCTTCCTTCATTGAACAGAGAGTCCATCAGAAAAGGCAGACTTTGTATCAGCAGTTTCAATAAATCCTATTGAGTGTTATGCAAGTGCACATTTAGGTGCTCTAGGAAAGTGTGTGGCAAGAAGACTTATTTTAACAGAGGGGGTCTGGGAAGTCCTATAAAGGAGGGGTAATAGTTTTTCCAAGACCTAAAGAATGAGAAGGTGTTATCTGGACAGAAAGGAGCAGAGTTTTTTTTCTAAACAGTGGAAGGTTTGGCAAAGGTTAAATGAGAATATGGCATGTTCAAGGAACTGAAACTGTTCAAGGATAGCAGGATCAGAGAGCATGAATAAAAGTATGACAAAAGGTGACTCTACAGAGATTGACAGAAACAAGGTTATAGAGGGCTGTACAAACCTTCTTAAAGAGCCTGGATTTTATTCTAAGGACAAAGGGCATCATAGTTTCTGCACTGCATAAAAGCCTGACCAGGGGAGAAAATTGGGTCTGAAATCTAACTCTGCCTATCCCAGAAAGGGAATGATTACCCTTTTCTTTCTTTTTTTTTTTTTTTTCTTTTTTCAAATTCCTCACAAAGGCCCATACAGGCTTGCTGTGGCCCTATTGGGAAACCACCTAAGGTTTTAATCAGCAGGATGGTATCTAATTTCTATTTTTCCTTCCTCAGTCTAGCTGTGCTATAGCTTCTTTTAGAGGGTGCAAGACAGGATAAGTGAGACTTGGCATAGGTGAGTCAGTGGCAGCTTAGATCAGAGCTGTAGCTCTGGGGAAGAAGATAAGTGAGAGATGTTTAAGAAGTAGAATTTATAGGACTTATGATTGACTTTGGAAGCAAGAGGTAGGAGAACAGGAGGAGACAGGGATGCTCCTCACTCTCCTGGCTTGGGCAGAAAACCATAGGAGCCTCCGGTACAGTATCTAAGATTTCAGTGTTGAGGAGAAGCTATTGGAGATATTCCACAGTGGGAAGGTGTCCAAAGAAGCTGAAATAGAGAACACAATAAAAACATTTACAAGTCCTTTGGAGCCAGTGGGCATGACATTACACTTAAAGTAATGGTTCTTTCTTTACTGGAAAAACTGGGTCCCTTTGATATTCTCATTTACTTCTGAGGCCATTGTATATTTCCATTTGGCTAAATTTGTTCTACAGGGACATTAGTTGTTACCTGACTAGTTTTAATTTAAAAGGGGGGAAACCTGTAGTTATGAAGAAGATTGGGCATGTGGGCACCTGATTCATTTCCCTGGGTGGCATCATGACTCACCCTCATTAAAGTAGTTTTGCTGTGCAATGTCTGATGCCTTATCGGTTTTGAATTTTCTCTACCCTGTATGAACAATAAGATAAGTTTCTCTCATGGGTCATTCAGTGCTCTTCATCTCTACTGTGAGTCAGATGTTTTGCATTTCAAAACATTATCCTGCCTACAATTTCCCTCTTTATAAATTATGCAGAAAACTTCTACCAACAACAGATTCCCATTTACTGACTTTTTAGATTTATATCTGTAAAACATGTTCTAGTTGTTTTGCTATAACTTAGTGAGCAGTGTTATGGTCAACAATAAGGTGCCATTCTACTTGTTTTATTATCACTGTCTAAATATCAAGGTGCCTCATTAGAAAAAAGCACAAGCATCTAGAAGTAAACTCAAATACAATTAAAGCATGTGAAAAGACTTTCCTTGATCCTCTGTCTGCATCTAGTTACAGTAGATTTCCTCCCTTTCACCTTCAGCCTCTCAGAAAGAGTTGTCTACACTTCCTGGACTCACTTTTTCATCTCTCAGTGACTCCTCAAAAGCTATTCCACTATTGCACTGGAATCTGTTAGGTCCCTAGGATTATCTCTTCCTAAACATAATGGACAAAGCCTTTATCTTACTTGACCAATCTGCCACACTGAACTTGTGAAGCACCTTCTGCATGAGGCTCTGACACCACACTCTCCTGGTCTTCCTTCTACCTCTCTAGTCTTGGTCTCCCTTTGTAAGTACCTCTATCTCTCTACCCACTAATACAAGGTTACTCTTCTTCAGGGTTCTAGACTAGTTTCTCTTCCCTTACTCTACAGACTGCCCCGGGATGATCTCAGCTACTTATTTATATGTCTTCATTGCTCAATCATATGCTGATGTTCCTCCAAGTTTTGTCTCCAGTCCAAACTTGAGTTCCAAACCTCCAAATTCATCTTCTTCCTTGACCCCTCCACTTAGATGTTCCACAGATACTTCAAAGTCCACATGTCTGTGTCATTTTCCCAGGGCTGCTGCAAAACACTATCACAAACTGGATGGCTTGAAACAGTAGAAATTTATTTTCTCACAGGTATGAATGCTAGAGGTTTGAAATAAAGTTGTCAGCAGGACCATGCTACCTCTGAAGGCTCTCAGGAAGATCCTTCCTTTCCTCTGCAGCTTCCAGGTGTTGCTTGGCTTGTAGCAGCATGAGTCCAGTCTCTGTCCTTATCTCCTTGGGCCCTTCCCTGTGTTTCTATGTCCTTTCCTCTTCTTATAAACACACCAGCCATTGGATGTGGGGTCCCGCCCTAGGTATCTTTATTTATTTGTTTTGTTTGTATTATATCATAAGCTTCATGATTATAGAGATTATGCCTTTCCACTGTATCTCTGGCACCTACTACAGTGTCAGTAAATGAATTGTTACCTAACAAATATTTTTTAAAGAGAAGGATGAAGGAAAGAAGTAAAGCAATTAATCAACAAGAGCTAATAAAAAAAAATGATAAGCAAACCAAAGTAAGTTTAGGTGTGAATTTTTAAAATGTTGCCAAATATTATTTTTTCTAGTCACTGTACTAGCAAAATACATTAAGAATTAGTCAGACCTGAGGTGCCTGGCTGGCTCAGTTGGTTGAGTGTCTGGATCTTGATTTCGGCTCAGGTCATGACCTCATGATTCATGGGTTCAATCTCCATATTGGACTCTGCACTGATAGTGTGGAGCCTGCTTGGGATTCTCTCTCCCTCTTTCTCTGTACCTCCCACACTGTTCTCTCTCAGTCTGTCTCTCTCTCTCTCTCTCTCTCTCTCTGTCTCTCAAAACAAATAAATAAATGTAAAACAATTAAAAACAAAAATAATTAGTCAAACCTTACTTTAAGCTCATTCAATAATTTCTTCTATATTCTAGAAAAAAATGCTGTGGTTACCACAGATGTTGGGAAATACAGTTATATTTCCCACTGACTATTTTTGTAACTGGATCCTTTCACCCCTTCTTTATTAATGAAAAAATTCCTGCTTTTGTTGATAGTACAGGATATGATACTGTTTCCTAAATTTTTCTTGAACATATCTCCAACAAAGACAAGGTTAAGCAATCACTAGCAGTCTAATTACAAAAGAAAAAAAAAAGAAAAGGAAAGAAAAAGAAAGAAAAAAAACCTATTTATATGCTAACAAAATATCTCCAGATGTCAGCCTGAAATAATGACAGAAAGTACCACTTTTAATTTGTATCTGCTTCCTTTTAAAACATTTATCCCTCTCGACATATATAACTGGCAAAGGCTCTTATTGAATATTTAGGTAGCCAAGAAGTTAAAAGGGGTCAGACATGCAGAGTTGTAACCACTTTGCCTACACTAATAAATTTTCTCCCATGGGAGAATCTGTGGTAGACCCCTGTGCTTGTAATTACTGAAAATGCCCTAGGTTCAACTAAATAAGACTCGGTCATATAAGTATTGATGAGAAGAAAAGTAGGAAGTGCTTCACTCTCCCACAGCATTCATTATGTAGGCAAATAAGGATTACTCTAGGGAGTTAATTGTATTCTTTTCAAGAAGACAAGTCCTCAAAAGAAATTCTGTCTTGGTATTTTGCTTTACTTTGCTTTAGTGCTACTTGATGGTATTAAATTCATATAACTTTCAGAGCACATAATTATAATATTCACTAATTAAACAGAACAAGTCAACCAAATTAGATTCAGTTAGGAAAATGTCTTGGCATAACCCAGTGGGTCTGCTTAGATTTATTGTCACTAAATTATCCCAAGTAGACACTAGCATTCACGGCTTAGTATTTATTATTCTCCATCTATTTTTACTTCATTTTGACAAATTCAAGGCAGAGGATTCTAGCTTTACCGTATTGTGTGGGGGCCTCTAGGTACTTATGTAACCACTTCTAAGGCCTGGTATAGCAATTTCCTTCATGCAACAAGATTCATTTTTGAATTCTGAGTAATGTTAGAGTAGTTAAAATGTTTTCCTTCACTTTAGCAATAAAAATTGTCATTTTCAATTAGATTTTTGTAAGCAAATAATCTCTATTATTACTAAGAAATGTTTTACATGTTTTGCATATATTAACTCACTTAATCCTTACAACAGTAGTACCTAGGTAAGTACTATTGACACTATAGTAAGTACTATATATCAAGTATTATTGATTTATAGATAGGGATTTAAAGCATGGAGTCTTTGCCTACCTTTATATGGCCAGAAGAGAATGGAACAGGAATTTGCTTCCATACATTCTGACTTGGGGCCCGTGCTCTTAACCACTGTGTTATCCTGCCTATCAATAATTTTATTATATCATATTTGTGATATACTTTATTAAAATTTTTTTTAGATAGAGCATGTGAGGGGGCAGAGAAAGAGAAAGACAGAGAGAGAGAGGGAGAGAGAGAATCTTAAGCAGGCACCACACATAGTGTGGAGTCAGTGGTGGAGCTCAGTTCCACAACCCTGGGATCGTGACATGAGCTGAATTCAAGAGTTTGACACTTAAACAACTGAGCCACCCAAGTACCCCATATTTCTAATATACTTAAAAAAATACATACCAGTTTTGCTAACTGCAATTATTATTAATTCATGTAAACTTGATCCCTTATTTCAGAATTCTTGAGAGTGTAAGTAGACCTAAAGAAGCAGACCTCTTCTTTTTGATTCCCATAATGCTGGTAGCACCTGAGTATGTTTAGGAAGGAACTTCTAGTTACAGAACTACTTTTTCCTTTATTCAGCCAGTATTTATGGAGCACTTCCTTTGCTTTAGTCACTATTAGGCACTGTGATACAGACATAAAAGTTTAGTCCTTGCCTAAAGGGAATTCAAAGTCCAAGAAGTTTTGCTTACTGGAGAGATGAAATAGCTCATTGCTGACAGAGTGAAGGGAAGAAACGTCTGGTACTTTAAATAAAGGAATAAGATAATATGACAGCTCACTGATGAAGTGCCATTGCCTCTATTCATCTCCCTCCATTGCATATGCCATCTTGATGACATGTGTCTTTTGCCTAGAGATATCCCAGTGGATTGTCACCAGGTAGACCCTAGAACTGAGTCAGGTAGTTATGTGTCAGACACCTTGTAGGGGTCTTTCCCATGTATTAATCAATCAATTTAATCTATATGCTAATTGTCTCTAATAGATGTTACCACCAATTAGCAGATGGGAAAACAAAATATTAAGTAACTTTCTGTGGTCCATGGTAATAACTGATAATAATAAAAAAGAGGATTCAAACCTATTTTGACCTCAAATTTAGAGCTCCTGGTGGCAGATACCTAATTTTTAAAAATCTTACACACAGGCCCAAATAAAGCTGTGTAATGAACATCTAGAATCTACAGGTGTGTTCTCTTATTTTAAAGAAGTGGAATTAAACTTAAAATCTCTTTTTAATTTGGAAGAGGTGTTTCAGTTACCATTGCTATACAATAAATCACCCCCAAAACTTAATAGATTAAAACTACAGGAATTATTATATTATAGTTTCAGGACAGGCTTCACTGGTTGATACAGCTTCAGGGCTCTTATACAGTTGTAATCAGATTGTAACTGGAGCTAAAATGGTGGGGGCCTGGAGAAGCTGGAAACTAGCCATGTATCTCTTTCTTTTAAGTAGTCCACTTCATGAGCTTCTTCATGAGGTCTCTCTGCATATCTCTGCATAGGGGAGCTTGAGTTTCCTCAAGGCATGTTGGTCTCAGGGCAGTTGGACTATGTACATGGTGATGCAGGGCTCCATTGCTAGTGTTCCAGATGCAAGGTGAAGGTAGCATTGCCTTTCTGACTTAACCTCAGAAGTCATACAGCATCACTTCCACCACATTCTACTAGTTCCAAGTGAAGCACAAATCTACCCAGATTCAGTAGGAAAGGAAGTAGACTCTACTTCATAATGGGGGAGTGGCAGGGTTCTAGATGAACATGTGAGGTTGGGGATATAGCTGTGGCTATCACTATAAAATTCAGTTTTCCACAGTATACCCTCTAGACTAACAATTCACATCCCTCCCATAGGCAAAATATGCTCACCTCTTCCCAAGATCTCTCAAAAGTATCATCCCATTTAGCATTAGTCTCAGGCGTGAGATTCATCATCTCAATTGAATCTATATACAGTTGAGTCTCCTTAGGTAAGGTACCTTAAACAAAGCACTTAAGTACCATTCCTCTTGGTCAGAAGACCCGTGAACTAATGAACTAAAGAGCAGGTTTTCCGCCACTGACATATCCATCATAAAGTGATCAGACAAGCATAGATTAACCACAGTAGGCACTTCCATTTAAAAAAATATGGAAAAGTCTCCAGTCCAAAGAAATTCTGAATTCCAGCCAAGTACACATTGCCTGTTCTGTGAATAGGGCTCAGTTCTGCTCCCTGTGAGTTGTTCTCCATGGCTCTTGGCTCTGCTCTCTGGGTTCTTATCCCTTCTTAGTCATTCTTTTTATAATAAATGACCTCTGTATAAAACTAAATAACATTCTCTGTTTGATTCTTGCCCATACTAGTTCTAGGGTCCAAAGACTTCCTTTCATTTTGTACTATCACTATTCCTTTTATGTTTAAAATGACAGTTGGTATCTGAAAAGAAATACATTTTTACCTCCATGCTACTGTTGTCAGTCTTTAGACACTTGTAGAAACACAAAATGAAAATGGCAATGGCAATCTCCTTTATGGACCACTTTAGTTTATTACTTTACTAGTTAGAATAACTATGCAATATCAGCAGAGAAATAAGTCCTTTTTAAAAGTTGTATTATATTTTCAAGGTTGGTCTTTAAGGAATTGCATGACAGTCATTATCATGGTACATTAAGAGAAGGTGAGTTTTCTGTCAAATAAGTACTTGCACCTGACGTACATGACAGCAGACTTTTCTGATTGCTTTAAAAGCTGTCTAAAAAAAATGAAGATGTTTTAAAACTTACTCTTTTATAAAAATGTTACAATGCTTATACTAAAACCTTCTGTGATTTTTAAAAATCAGTATTTAATCAACATACTAATGTTATTCCAAATGAAAAATGACTTATTGCAATTTTTTAAAATTATGATCAGTCCTAATAAGCTTTATTACAGAAAAAGTGACTTGGTTTGTCCATGATTTTCTTGGTTTCAAAACTGAAAGTTCCATCTCCTGGGAATGTCCCCCCAGGCACAGGTCATTTAATACATGTTGCCATAAATACACAAATACAAAACCAAAAATAAGACTGTGAATATGACTCATAAAGTTTAAAATTTAAGTTAAAGGGGGCAACATTGAATTAGTTATACTGGTTATAAGAGTATAGTGTTTGTGCAAAGTCTCTTTAAAAGAAAAAAATTAAGTGCTGCTTAATATAGGTTATAGTAATAATCAAAATTTACCTTAATAAGATACTTACTTCTGTAAAAATTCTTCACAGCCACATATACTTAGGTTATCTTTGGGGAATAGCTGGTAATTTGTGCAAAAATGTAGAATTTATGCAGTTAGGTTATTTTATTGAGCTCACCTGTTTTTACCAGGGTTAGTAAAGTAATACATAAAACCCTGAGAGGGGGGGATGTAAATAAATATGATAATAGATAGATAGGCACACATTACACATATACTTACACTTATATTGATATATTGAAACAGTGTTCTCAAACTTTAATGTGCATACAAGTCACTTGAGTATCTTTTAAATATTCTGGCTTATTAGGTCTGAGCTGGAGCTGAGACTCTGCATTTATAACAAGCTTCTGGGTGATGCTGATACTGATGATCCATAGTTCACATTTCAAGTAGCAAGATATTAGAGGCCAGGGATATTAATGACCTAATAATTTAACCTAGGAGAAATGGATAAATTCCTAGAAACATACAATCTTCCAAAACTGAATCTGGAAGAAATAGAAAATTAGAACAGACCAATTACTAGTAATGAAATTGATTTGTTAATTTAAAAAAAATGTTAATACATCTCCCAACAAACCAAAGTCCAGGACCAGATGGGTTTACAGGTTAATTCTACCAAACACTTAAAAAAGAGTTAATACCTATTATTTTCAATCTACTCCAAAAAATAGACGAGGGAGGAAAACTTCCAAATTCATTCTATGAGGCCAGCATTATCCCAATACCAAAACTAGACAAATATCACAAAAAAGAAAACTACAGGCCAATATCTCTGATGAAAATAGATGTACAAATCTCCAACAAAATATAGGCAAGCCGAACTGACAATACCTTAATAAAATCATTAACTATGATCAAACGGGATTTCTTCCAGGAATGCAAGGGTGGTTCAATATTTGCAAACCAATCAGTGTGATACATCACATTAAAAACAGGAAAGATAAAAAACATATGATCACTGCAACAGATGCAGAAAAAGCATTTGACAATATACAGCATCCCTTCATAATAAAAACTTTCAACAAAGTGAGTTTAGAGAGAACATACCTCAACACAATAAAGTCCATATATAAAAAACCCATAGCTAACATTATATCAATAGTGAAGTGATTTATGGAATTGTTGAATCAATGTTGTGCATCTAAAACTAATGTAACACTGTATGTGAATTATACTTCAATTAAAAAAAAGAATGATATATAAAGAACAATAACAAAGTGCTTTAATCATTTGACACTTCAGCTAAATGAGAAGTTAAGTATCACTAAATTATACACCTGAAACTAATGTAACATTGTGTGTCAACTATAATCGAATGTTTAAAAAGTTAAATAAAGATATATGCATAGGTGGTATATGTGAGATGAAGGATGTCCTAGATTAAATGAATATGTAAACTTTTTTCATCAAATCGATCAATGTGTTTTATGATTTAATCACCAACCCAGAACTGGGATGGGATTCAGGCGTGTGTTTTCTGGACAAACTCTGCAATTAAGTAGCTGTGTGACTTTAAAGATTTTGCAACTTCATTTTAATTTGCTGAATTGAGGGGAGATGGGACTGTCATCAAGAATTGTTTGTTGAATATCTTTTATTTAAAAGGCATCCTTGTGAAATTTAGTGTTTTAGTGTAAAACAAGTTTAATCATGGCACAAGTCATAGTAGGAGAGTAGCACATTACTTGGACCATGAAATTTACTTTCATGGAGAATATTTCTAATATTATTCATTGTTATGTAAAGTCTCAGGTGACTTGTTTCTGAAAGGCCCTATTATTGGTATACTTGCAAGCACAAGGCAAGAATTAGAATTTCTCTTCTCAGCAGAATCTCCTAACAAAATATTTAAGCTTCTCATAGCTTACCCTTTCCACAACCCTCCAAATGAAAGCATTATCTGAACATCCCCAGACAAAGTGAACTTGGAATTAAAAAGGCTATACAACCACCCCTTTAGAACAACCATTTGTTTATGGTTAACAGCTGTACTTACCTGAGTGTGCACCAGAATCCAGGAGGAAAGTATATAAAATTCCCAGATGGTTGAATTTTATGCTAAGGTAATTTAAATTAGCATTTTAAATGTCATTCTACTCGGGATTTTTTTCACAGTCTCAAAACTTGGCATGGAATTGTTGTTTCATGTGCATTAAGTTCTGATGAATGTCTGAGGTCATAAGTGAGTGAAGAAAGGATTTTCTATTGAGCAAAACACTAAAGTTCAGAAGTTTATTTTTGTACAGCAAGTCCTTTGACAATCCATGTATTCATCTGTTATTTCTCTAATTTTGTGGTTGAGAGCATTTGAGGTGCACACATACAAAATTTCTTCATTTAAGTTTTGTCTTTGGTTGTACTTCTTATGTTAGTTCCGTGTGACAATATTCTACATTCTAGTTCTTCATTTTCTTGGTGTCTTTCACTGCTAACACCTAAGGATTTAGAGGAAGAGGAAGGAAATCAAGGTTTTCTTCTTAGGTCCTAGAGCTTTGGTTATACAACTCTTATTCAATTTCCTCTCTCCTAGCTATGCTTTTCCTCAGCAGTCATGTATGGAAAGCAATATTACTCCAGTCATTTCTCTGTATATGGTTTAAAGTTCAAAGAGTTAACTACAAAGGTCATCTGTGTCCTATTTAGGAATTAATTGTATTTAGAGCTTAGTTTACTTATATTAAAGTTTTAGTTCATTATACCTTTATAAAACAACACAATTAAGAATGTGATTAGTCAGGGGCTCCTGGGTGGCTCAGCCAGTTGAGCGTCCGACTTCGACTCAGGTCATGATCTCACACTCATGTGTTTGAGCCCCATCAGGCTCTGTGCTGACAGCTCAGAGCCTGGAGCCTTGCTTTGGATTCTGTGTCTCCCTCTCTCTCTGCTCCTCCCCCACTCATGCTCTGTCTCTCTGTCTCTCAAAAAATAAATAAAGATAATAATAAAAAAATTTTTTAAGAAAATGCAATTAGTCATTATTATGCAGATTTGAGTCAGGGAATTTTTATTTAGGATCAGGAATTATGATATAGGTGCTATTAATGACAATGATTACTTTTATTGAGTTTTTACTATGAGTAAATCACCAAGCTAAGTGCGTTGCCTTATCTCATCCAAGTATTGTAGGAGGTGGCCATACTACAATCAGCATTTCACAAATGCAGAAAATTAGTAATTTCCCAGGTCAACGGTGAACAAGTAGCAGACCTGGGAGTGGAGCTCAGATTTGTCAGGCTCTAAAACCAACATGCTGAACCACCATGAGACACACCAGTGGTTCTCAACTGGGGACAACTTTTCTGTCTCCTCCCAGGGAACATTTGGCAGCTAAGGGGGTTGCTACTGGCATCTAGTGGGTGCAGACCAGGGATACCAGAAAACAGTCTACAGTGCACAAGACAGCCACTCATAGCAAAGAATTATCCAGCTCCAAAAATCAATAGTGCCAAGGTTGAGAAACCCTTATATACCCAAACACTTTTCTAAGTCAACTAACGGATTATCCTGAAACTTTGTCTTTGTTTACTATGTCTTTGTTTACCATGTAAACTTTGTCAAGGTAAAACCTATGTAAATGTATAGGCTACAGGTAAATTTGAATTCTTGGACTCTGGAAAATAGAGTATGTTCCATTGTGAAATAGCCATCTTTATTGTTTGACAACAGAAAATATACTTTTAAATATTTATAAACATATGAGTTGCAGTTTAATCAAGTACAAGAACCCAAGTCAAATTTATATTAAGTTTACATTATAAAACTGTAAAAGACAAAACTGAAAATAGCAGAAAGACAAAGAAGGTATGTGAATTTAGATATTTTAAGATGAAGTTAGGAAAGCTTCCATTGCTATAATTTTTTCAGCTAGAAAATTGTGTTTTCCCCCATTGATTTATATTATTTTCCAAGACTTTCTATACTTAGGTAAATCGTATGATTAGTTCTAAATATTCCAACAAATTTATCAACAGCACATTCTTTGACTTAAAATAAGTTAGTCCAGACCAGAGTTACTGGAACAGAAAATATACAAGGAACTAACAGCATAATGTAAACCCAAACACCTCAGTAAGAACACAGTGCAGCTGGCATATGGCTTTTTTTTTTTTTTTAATTTTTTTTTTCAATGTTTATTTATTTTTGGGACAGAGAGAGACAGAGCATGAACGGGGGAGGGGCAGAGAGAGAGGGAGACACAGAATCGGAAACAGGCTCCAGGCTCCGAGCCATCAGCCCGGAGCCTGACGCGGGGCTCGAACTCACGGACCGCGAGATCGTGACCTGGCTGAAGTCGGACGCTTAACCGACTGCGCCACCCAGGCGCCCCCGGCATATGGCTTTTTTAAAGAAGGAAGCAGAGCATTGATTTACATTCTGGCTTAGTTTTCTTATCTCAAGGTGGACTAGAGGTCCAGTTCATTTCTGGACAAAGTCCTTCCCTACTATTTTACACAACGTCCCCATTCTTTAGTCTACCTTTTATCACAGTTAGTTTTTTTTTTTCTAACTTCTCCATATCACTAAAGAGAACTAGTTTCTTGGTCTGGATGTATCAGTTAGAGATGTAACATTGCAAGCAACAGGCATCAGTAGGATCAAAAAACAAGGCTTCAAAGAGAACAGTAACTAGAGCAACAAGGGATATCTAGGGAATAGACACTGATGGGAAAGTCTCTTAAAAATACTATTGTTGAGATAAGTGAGGTTGAAAAATCTTGCTTCTTCGTGTCCCTAAATTAAAGGAAAATTGAAAAATCTGATTTGCCTTGGTCAGGCCAAATCTGTACTCTTTGCCAGGTGAGAAAAAGGTACTGAAATTGAGACCCTCACCCATCTCATAGGATAGGGGTAGTTTCTCAGAGAAGAATCATGATGTTGTTTCTAGATGAAGGAGGATTCTAGTCAAGCAAAAATACTAGCTGTCCACTATACTGGCATTTTTTTTCCTCTCTTGATTATCTTGAAACTTGTAAAAATATATTTCTGCATCTTCCCATTTTCATACTACACTCCTTTTTTTTTTAGAAGGTTTTTTAATGTTTATTTTTGAGAGAGAGAGCATGAGCAGCGGAGGGGCAGAGAGAGAGAAGGACAGACAGAGAATCGAAAGCAGGCTCTACACTGTCAGTGCAAAGCCTGACGTGGGGCTCAAACCCATGAACCATGAGGTCATGACCTGAGCCTCCCTCAGACATTCAACTGACTGAGCCACCCAGGCACCCCTCATACTACACTTCTTGATGCTTCTACTAGTCTTTTCCTGTCACGTGCACACAGTGATCTATTCCTGTCTTCTCCTTATATTACCCCATGTTCCCTCCTTTTTTCTCACTAGTGGAAATGCCTGGAACCACCTTCTCTGTGGAAATCCAAGGATAGGAATTGGGTATATGTAATACTTATAAAATAAGGGTGAAACTACAGCTGACATTTAATAATTGCCTTTCTAGATATTTGAGAAGGTGTTTTTCACATCATGTTTCATGGTACTTCAAAATTCCATGCTATATGTAGAAGGAATATGTTTAATTTTAACACAAACCCTCACTGTGATATCCATGACTGATTCCAGTATCACAAAGAAATTAGAGAATCAAAGCAGGAAAAATATTGCATCCCAGAGTAATATAGAAGGCACACATCATGAGGGATTGCAGACATTCAAATATTCTGCTGAGATATGATCCTTAATTTCAAAATAACCACTAAAATGAAAAAAACTAAAAGAAGCAATAGTGCACCTGAGACCTTGGCCATGGTACCAAAGTAGAAACGTAAAAAGCTGAGAAAACCTGACACAATGCACTTTTTGCATTAACATCTTATGAAGAGCCAGAAATTGTCATGTATAAAACTAATGTGTGTAAATGCTGTGTATGCATGTATAGAGATGGAAGAGGAAGAAGAAAAGAAAACTAATATGTAGCAATTTTTCAATGTATGATAAAACCATATTTAACAACCTTGTTTAAGATTTGAAATGATGGGAAAACATATTGTAAAATACCATTTACAAAGAAAGGAATTTCAAAAAGCAGAGATAATGAAACATTTTCTCTATATAAACATCTCATTCTTCCTTGAAATCACAAGCAGCTGCAGTATATTCTGACTAATTACAACTGAATCATAAGGAACGCAGCATGATAGGAACCCCAAGTGGTATCAGTATGGTGCAAGTTGATTTTAAACCCTGAAGTTCTATGTAATTCAGCTTTTATTCATACTTGGGTTATCACTTTTAAAAGAATAATACTGGTGTTAATTTGGGTCATTTGCTAATGTGGCTACATGTCTTTAGCACTGTGGAATATTTTAACAAATGGTAAAGCATTATTAATTAAGATGCTGCTTAATAAGAATTTATGGTTACTATATGCTGGTGTATTTTCCTTGCATTATCAGTAGAAATGGAAAAAATTTTTCATAGAAATTCTTGTGTCCTCAATAGTGAGGGCTATTTTCAGTCACGAATTTAGCAGCAAAGATTTGTTCTTTTAGTATAAAACTGAAGACTTTGTAGGGTCCTTACAGATGAGAAAGCTTACCAAGAAGGTAAATTTACTTATCTAATAAATAGACTAGTAACTAACTTATTTGATCCGTAGTCCTTGCCTTTGCAAATACACCTCTCCTCATTAATCTTATCTCTTAAACTATGAATTTACAAGGATCTCTAAGGCTCATGGACCAGGAAAAATCTAGTCCTGCTCTCCCATATTCATCAAGCTATCACCAAGACTCTAGAACTTCCTATGAGCCCAATCTTGTGTTGAAATGTAGATACAACAGGCAGTACAATATGTTACCCTGAACACATATGGTGTCAGACAAAGACAACTAAGTTAAAACCTGGAAAACAATCCAAAGCCCTATATAACTAAGAGGTAAAGTAGGACAGACAGGCTCCAAATGCCACACAGAGCCAGCTAACTCTGAAAAAGAAGCGGGGATAATTTCACAAAGAACAACTTCATCCACCTTCAGATTTTTCCTAGAATCCAAAACAAACTAGACTGCAAAACGTGAAGACAATAGAGAATTTTGAAGCTCAGTTCATTCTTGTCACTTAAACAGAATCTTCTTTTTCACCTAAACTTCAATAAGGGTCCATCTAAGTACTTTCAAGTCTCCTCAACCTAGAATTAGTTATATTCCAATACCTATGCTGTTTCAATACACAGTTTTCCACCAAGATTCTGATAGATTATGGTCATTTAAAAAAGATACTAAAATGTCATGAGACGGGAACCCTCTTGCACTGTTGGTGGGAATGCAAATTGGTGCAGCCGCTCTGGAAAGCAGTGTGGAGGTTCCTCAGAAAATTAAAAATAGACCTACCCTATGACCCAGGAATAGCACTGCTAGGAATTTATCCAAGGGATACAGGAGTACTGATGCATAGGGGCACTTGTACCCCAATGTTCATAGCAGCACTCTCAACAATAGCCAACTTATGGAAAGAGCCTAAATGTCCATCAACTGATGAATGGATAAAGAAATTGTGGTATATATACACAATGGAATACTATGTGGCAATGAGAAAAAATTAAATATGGCCTTTTGTAGCAACGTGGATGGAACTGGAGAGTGTAATGCTAAGTGAAATAAGCCATACAGAGAAAGACAGATACCATATGGTTTCACTCTTATGTGGATCCTGAGAAACTTAACAGGAACCCATGGGGGAGGGGAAGGAAAAAAAAAAGAGGTTAGAGTGGGAGAGAGCCAAAGCATAAGAGACTGTTAAAAACTGAGAACAAACTGAGGGTTGATGGGGGGTGGGAGGGAGGGGAGGGTGGGTGATGGGTATTGAGGAGGGCACCTTTTGGGATGAGCACTGGGTGTTGTATGGAAACCAATTTGTCAATAAATTTCATATATATTAAAAAAAATAAAATAAAATAAAATGTCATGAGAATGTGATATCTTACCTGTACGGTTCTGGCAGGTAGTTAAATTCCAGATACGAAATTTTCAACTAGTCAATTAAACTAATATTTCCTTTTATCCCTGAAACTAATGTGTGATGAAGCCACGTATTTACTAACAAACCATTCATTACCTTTCACCCAGAGGGGAAAAACCATCTGGAACTAGGAAAGTGAACTTTAACTACATAATTTTAAATATACACTTATACAATTAATAAATAATCAATTTAATTATACTACATTATTTTAACAATGAATTAATTGCCTGTATTTTAAAGAGATTCTCAGGACCTATCTGGATCTATCAGCCTTCCTAGGTTTCTATCTAGTTCATTTATACCCTTTGTTTGAATCTCAGCCTAAATCCCTCCAGTGAATAGGTCTCCCAATGACAGTTACTCCCCTCTAGATTTCTTGCTGTTGTTTGCTAGCACTGTGTCCATAAACCATAACAATAGTAGCTAAGGTAGACTCTCCCCTACAAACATGACCACTTACTGCTACCTATTTTTGTAAGTCATTACCAGATGCTCTAGATCCATACATATCTGTCTAATCAGTTTCATTGTCAGCACCAACAGCTAAGACAGCTCCCAGTGCCTTTGTGGCTCTAGAAGCTGAATATAGTGCCACCCTAGCATCTCCATACCATCAGCTGTCTCAGACTAAGTAATTTTTTGTGCCTCTTTTAATAGTCTAGGGATAGAATAATCATGTCCCACTAACCCCCTACACACTCAAGTCTTCTTTGTGTTCAGCCATAGCTCATCCTATATTTGTATGATGTTTTAAACCATATTTGTATTACAAAAATTTTTGAACAGAAAAGCTAAAAAAAAGTAGTACAATGATCATATGCCCACCATCCAACAACCTATATTCAACAGTCAACATTTGCCATATTTGCTTTAGCTATCTAGCTATCATCTATATCTCTCTTGCTGAATCACATGAAACTAAATTTCAGAGGTAATGTTACTCCTAAATATTTCAAAATGCATACAGAAGTGGGGAATTTTCCTACATAAACACAATACTGTGTAGCACATAAGATAATTAGTAATGATTTGTTAATCAACTGATATGTAATCAGTATATCTAATCTACCAGTCTATATAATTTACCCAGTTTCCCCCTCCAAATACCCTTTAAGCTGCTTTTTCAAACCAGGATTCAGTCAAAATTCACATATTTCATTTGGTTGCTACATCACTTTAGTTTCTTTCAGTCTAGAAAAAATCCTCAACATTATTTTTTTTTCAATTTTTTTTAATGTTTCAAGTTTTTACTTAGTTTCATGTGTAGAATTTAGTGATTCATCACTTACATATAATACCCAGTGCTCATCCCAACAAGTGTCCTCCTTAGTACCCATCAACCATCTAGCGCATTCCCCCACCTCCCCTCTAGCAACCCTGTTTGTTCTCTATCTTTAAGAGTCTCTCTTATGGTTTGTCTCTCTCTCTCTCTCTTTTTTATTTTCCCCTATGTTAATCTGTTTTGTTTCTTAAATTCCACATATGAGTGAAATCATATGATATTTGTCTTTCTATGCCTGACCTATTTCACTTAGCATAATAACTCTATCTCCATCCACGTCATTACAAATGGCAAAATATCATTATTTTTGATGGCTGAGTAATATCCCAATACACACACACACACACACACACACACACACACACCACATCTTCTTTATCCATATGGCTCTCTCCATAGTTTGGCTATTGTTGATAATGCTACTATAAACAGTGGGGTGCATATACCTCTTCAAATCAGTATTTTTGTATCCTTTGGGTAAATAACCTAGCAGTGCAATTGCTGGGTCATAGAGTAGTTCTATTTTTAACTTTCTGAGGAACCTCCATACTGTTTTCCAAAGGGGCTGTACCAGTTTGCATTCCACCAATGGTGTAAGAAGATTACCCTGTCTCTGCATTCTGCCAACATCTGTTGTTTCCCGTGTTGTTAATTTTAGCTATTCTGACAGGTGTGAGGTGGTATCTCATTGTAGTTTTGATTTGTATTTCCCTGATGATGAGTGATGTTAAGTATCTTTTCATATGTACATTAGCCATCTGTACGTCTTCTTTGGAAAAATGTCTGTTCATGTCTTCTGCCCATTTCTTAACTGGATTATCTGGTTTTTGTGTACTGAGTTTGTTAAGTTCTTTATAGATTTTTGATACTATTTTTTTTCATGACTTTGACTTAAGTTAATGTTAAGTTCTTAACATTAAAAGTGAACACATGAATGATAAGAAAACAAAACAGCCTTCTTGCTAATACAGAGAAAGTCTGAGTGAGTGGTCTGGATAGAAGATCCAACACCCACAACATTCCCTTAAGCCAAAGCCTAATCCAGAGCAAGACCCCAACTCCCCAATTCTATGAGGGCTGAGAGAGGTGAGGAAGCTGCTGAAGAAAAGTTTGAAGCTAACAGAGAGTTTGGTTTATGAAGTTTAAGGAAAGAAGTTGTCTCCATAATATAAAAGGTGAATAAACAAGTACTGATATAAAAGTTGCAACAAGTTATCCAGAAGATCTAGCTGACTAATGTAGCTATACTAAACAACAGATTGTCAGTGTTGGTAAAACAACCTTTTATTGGAAGAAGAAGCCATCGAGGACTTTAATAAAGAAGTCAATGCCTGGCTTCAAAGCTTCAAAGGACAGACCGACTCTTCTTAGGGGCTAATGCAGCTGGTGACTTTAAGTAAAAACCAATACTCATCTACCACTATGAAAATCCTAAGATCTTAAGAATTATGCTAAATTTTCCCTGTGCTCTATCGCTGGAATAATAAGGCCAGAATGACAGCATATCTGTTTACAACATGGTTTGCTGAATATTTTAAGCCCACTGTTGAGACCTACTGCTCAAGAAAAAAGATTCCTTTCAAATTATTCTGCTCATTGACAATGCATCTGGTCACTCAAGAGTTCTGACACAGATGGATGAGATTAATGTTGTTTTCATGCTGCTAACACAGCATCTATTCTGTAGCCCATGGATCAAGAAATAATTTTGACTTTCAAGTCTTATTATTTAAAAATACATTTTGTAAAGCTGTAACTGCCATATATAGGATTCTTCTGATGGATCTTCACAAAGTAAATTAAAAATCTTCTGCAAAGGATTCACCCTTTAGATGCCTTTAAGAATATGCAAGATTCATGGGAAGAGGTGAAAAAAATTGATATCAATAGAAGTTTGAAAGAAGTTGATTCCAACCCTCATGGGTGACTTTGAGCGGTTCAAGACTTCAGTGGAGGAAGAAACTGCAGATGTGGTAGAAAAAGCAAGAGAACTAGAATTAGAAGTAGAGCCTGAAGATGTGACAAATTGCTGAAATCTCGTGGTAAAACTTTAGTGGATGAGGAGTTGGCTTTTTATGGATGAGCAAAGAAAATGGTTTCTTGAGATAAAATCTATTCCTGCTGATGACATAAAGTTTGTTGAAATGACAACAAAAGATTCAGAACATTACATAAACTTAGTTGATAAAGCAGAGGCAGGGTTTGAGAGGATTGACTCCAATTTTGAACAAAGTTCTGCTGTGAGTAAAAAGGTTTTAAGCACCGTTGTGTGCTACATAGAAATTGTTCGTGAAAGGAAGAGTTGATCAATGTGGCAAACTTCAGTGTTGTTTTATTTTAAGAAATTACCACAGCCACCCCAACCTTCAGCAACCATCACCCTGGTCAGTCTGCAGCCATCGACATCAAGGCAAAACCTTCCACCAGCAAAAAGATTATGACAGCCAGATGATGGCTAGCATTTTTTAGCAATAGAATATTTAGACATAATGCTATTGCACATTTACTAGATCACAGTATCATGTAAACATAACTGTTATATACACTGAGAAACCAAAAAATTCATTTGAATCACTTTTTTGCAATATTCACTTTATTGCAGTGGTCTGGGATGAAATCCGCAGTACCTCAGAGATACTGCGGATTTCATCCCAGACCACTGCAATAAAGTGGCCTGTACTGTATCAAAAGTCACTTGAAATGATTTTTCTAAGTTATATCACTAATTTAAAATAGAGTTACATGTATTTATTTTATTTTTTCTCTCCAATGTTAGGGTTTAACTTTTCCAGGTTTTAAAATCTTTTATATATTTGATATTTAGGTAGTTCAAAATTCAAAAACTGTGAGAAGGAAGATGTACTTAATAAATGCTTGCTTCCTTCCATCTACCCCCTACTTCATTCTTCTCATTCATCTGCTGGAGGTTATTAAAAGTTTTGTTTTTGCAACACAAGAAACACGCTGTTCTGCACCTTTTTTTTCCCATTTAACAATATATCCTGGACCTTATTCTATATCAATACAGAGAGATAGTCTTCGTTTCCTTTAATGTCTGCAGTGTACTTCCTTGGGTGTATATGTCATAGTTTATGATAGTTTGTTAGATATTGTTAAATTCTGTTTCCAAGAGGTTATGCTGTTTTGTACTCCCATCAGTAATCTATGTCTCATCGAGTTGTTTCCAGTGTTTTCATATGTGCCAATCTGATAGGTGAGAAATATCTCAGTGTAGTTTTAATTTGCATTTTTCTTATTATGAGTGAGGTTAAGCATCCTTTCAGGTGCTCAAGAGCCACTTGAGTCATTTTATCCACTATCTATGCCTTTTGTTCAATTTTCTATTAGGATTTTGAGATCTTTTTATATATTATAACAGAGTAGTGATTCTCAACTGGAAATGATTTGCCTCCTTCTTTTCCCCCCTCCCCAGGACATTTGGCTGTGTCTGGAAGCATTTTTGGTTGTTACACCTGGGGAATGGGTACTATTGGCATGTAGAAGATGGAGGCCAAAGAGGCTGGTAAACATTCCACAATGCACAGGATGACCCCCACAACAAAGAATTATGTAGCCCAAATGTCAAAAGTGCTAAGGTTGAAAAACACTGGGTTAGATTTTTGTGATATAAATTGCAAATATTTCCTCTTGATTTGTCCTCTGATTTTGCTTCTACTAGCATGTTTTGTCTTTTTTAAGTAGCTCATTTTCTCACTCTTTTCTTATTCATATTTTAATTATAGTTAGAAGACTTCCCCAACTCTCAGGTAATAATAGAATTCATTATTTTCTTCTTGAACATGTGTAATTTTATATTTATGTAAAATTCATCTTTGAATTAACTTTGAGGTAATATGTGAAGTATGATTCAATTGTTTTTGCTTTTTTAAAATGGCTATCAAGCTGTACCAATACGATTTGCTCTAAAGGTCATCCTTTCCTGCAGTGATTTGAGGTGCCAACTTTATCATATACCCAATTTCCATATATATCTGAGTCTATTTCTGGACTTTTCATTTGTTTCATTGTCCTTCTGTCTACCCATGGAGCAATTCCACACTGTTTTAATTATAGAGGCTTTACAACAGAGGGAATATGAAGCAGAGGACTAGTTATACAGATGATGGAAGAGTAGAGAAGCCAAACAGGTGACCTAGAGGCTAACAAAAGCAGGAAGCCATTAGCAACCCTAGGCTGAGAGACAAAAGGAGTTCAAGGTATTGTCAGAGCCCAGGGACCAACAAAACCAAGGATATAATAATGGAAACGCTGGAAAAGAAACAGTCCTAATGGAGATGCTTCCCAAGGCAGAAAGAGAAGGAAAGAAATATCCCTGGCTTCTCCCTTCCTAAGAGCTTCCCATTGGCTGTTAAATTCTACCCAGAAACCAGCTGATTTGGAATTCTGGGAAAAACAGCCCACAGGGGTCAGCCTCATGTGATACAGAGAACAGAAGAGCAAAGGCAGGTAAGTCCAGGCCCAGCAATATTGGCTTTCTTAGTTCAGAGGCCACTTCTGTGGATATGTGATATATTTTTTTTGTCTGTTTTGTTTTTCTTTCGTGGATTTTTGTGATTATCTTTTGTTAATTTTTTACCTATTTTTATTTCAGTATGCCCCTTCTTTTAATCTTTTCTTTTTCCCCATTTATAACTGAATCTTCAAGGAACACCTGAACTATCTAGAGTGCCACCTTCTCCATCAGGAGAGGTACCTGATAGAGACATCTTCCAATCTTGCCACTGTCTAAGTTCCTTTCTTCCAACTTTCCAGTATTCGGCACTCAGAGCTACCAGATCTCAGTCTTGTTCTGAATATTTCTCACTTAGAATTGGAATTAGAATTCAAAAATTTTCTAAGTTTCTCCTTAGTGCCTTGGATTGACCAGAGCTGACAGTGTCTGACAATGTTATCTGGCCTTGGCTCCCTGAACCAGTGAGCCCTGGTCCCCATTGCTTGCCTTTGAAGCACTCTGTAACTCTCTATTCTGCACATGAAATCATCGGATGCCCCCAAGGAACTCTGGAACTGACATACTTCTGAGTTGTCCCAAGGACCTATGGCCAGTCCCAGTTCTAGGAGAGTGGCCTGGTGAGTGAATCATTCCTGCTTGCCACCACAATGTCTTTTGTGAGGTCACATGAAACTGATCTACCAAAATAGTGCCGACATGCTGATTTAGTTGACAGTCACTCACATCAGACACAGGGCAACTTTTAGAGCTCTGGGCTACCAACTGTCTGTCACTCACCCTTGGGCATGAGCTCTGGTGTGGGTCTGTGCATAAGCTATCATTGGTTTGTGTTTGACCACTGTGCTGCCTCCAGTCCACAGCACTTGGGGACTGGAGGGACTGTAGGAAGAAGCATCCTTGACCCTATGTACTCCTGGCCACTCGCATCCAGTATGCTTACCCCAACTCTGCAGGCTCCATGGCACATGTTAGGTAGCCTTCTGGGGTTGGCCATGCTGCTGTCCCTTGAGACTTTTCCAGATTATCATGGGCCCTTCTGACCAGTGTTCTCCAATTGCAGTGATGTGCTCTTCAGGGACAAGTCTATGCCATGCTGAATGAAGGATGGACATCCCTTTTGCACAAATAGAACTTCTTTTCTCACACTGTCTATAGGCCCCTTGCTTATCTTCACCATTGGTGGCATTTTGTGGAAGATGAGAGTATAGACAATATTGAAAGATACCGTTTTAAGGAATGCAGTGATTTTAGCATAAGCAGTTCAGGAGAAACATAGTTGGAAGATACACTGAATTTATGCTATAAAATTGCAGTCAGTAAGTTTAATATAACTCAAAAACAAACTATCATTCTCATTTTCTGGAATAGCCTGCGAATGCCTTGCATTCATTATCATCATCAGTGAATCACAGTAACAACTTTGAGAGAGTCATTGACGTCAGAATTCACAAATGATGCAGTGTAATGGGTAATGGTATAACCTATATTAAGTAAATGGTGTTATGACTGCATGTGAAAAAGGGTATGTATTGTTTAAATATACACAGACTCTAAAGAGCCATAATGATAACAACCATATTATTACCTTTTCTCATGGTGGGAGATAAGAAATGGTACATATAACAATAAAGAATATGAGGAAATGGTTCCTGGATCTGAACAGAAAGAGGTAATGACCAGACACTATAAAGAATCTTCATGTGCACTGATTATACAATAAATAAGGATGTAAGTACCTCTTCTCTATCCATCATTCTAAATCTTTGTTGATAAATCACTGTAATTTACATGGATCCATGCATTTTTGTAACGCGTTTAAATTAAGCCCTATATATAGACAAGAGCTCCCCCCAGATCTAAAATATTTAACTGAGGCCTTACATACCTTATGGATGGTCCTAATTGGACCTTCTTCTTTTGGGAGAAATGCTTATTGGTGCCTTGTGTTTTACTACTATGGGAAATTGACCTTACTCCCCTCTTGTATGTGCAAATTCCCACCAGGTGAGGACTCTGAAGCTAACATGGTTGGTTTCCGATGATTATTTCTTCCACTTACACATAAGTAGACTCTGTGTCCAAATTATACTCTTGCATGAGTTATGGTGATTTTATTTACTCTCCTTCGTTTGATATAAAAGATTTGTTGTGTAACAGTGGAGTGATCCAGTAAGGCAGCTTATATTATCCTGTGAGAATTGAAACTCAAGTGTAAATTTGGATTTTGTGAGGACTGGAACTTATATAATTTTGAAGGTCCTCTTCAAGAATAAAAATATAAAAAGGAAGAAAATATTACATAAATAACTGGGTACAGGGCTCTGGAAGGTCTTGGTGTAAATCAGAGGCTCTGAAGCGTAAGCATCATGAGCTTCACAGTAAATCTGCCTTTGCTGGAATGACAATTTTGTTTAATTCTCAATCAGTGCAAAATGTTTATCTCTTTGAAATTTCATCTTGAAATCCTGTATCTGTTATACACTATATAATTTATTCCTCTTGGCTTCAGGTCATTTGTAAACTAACATTTCATCTGTGATTTCACTTAAGTCACTATAAAATAACACATACATCTGTTGAATATTTATGGAATAAATTTTATTTAAATATTTGTTATAAGGGAAATAATTTCTTCCTTTTTTCTTCCCCAGTTTTATTTTCTCCTTTAACATCGACCTTCCTACCCTACTATATTTACCTTTTTTACTAAAAGTAGAATTTTGGAACTCTGCTAAAGATTTATTTATGGCAAATTAAAGGAATGTGTCTTTCATCTGCATTGGCCATAGAGAGGGGAGAGGAAAATCCACTTAATCATTGTAAAATATTTGGTGATTTTTAGAGGAGATTTTTAGTAATCTTCCAGGTTCTAGTACTTCTCAGACATCATTGAGATATATAATTTGACTCTAGGGGAATGCATAATTATTTAATCTGAGATAACCTTACTTCGGGCATGTATCTCACAATTTCCTTAATTTAGTAATCAAATATGAATAAAATAACAAAGACATTTTAAGAATTCATTATTTTCATACTCTTAGACTCCTGCTGGGATAAAATGTGTCTGTTAGAGGTTATTGAACTCTTCACAGGATAAATTGTATAAATTAGCAGATAAATTGATTGATTCTATTAAGGTATGTGACTATAAAAATTATATTTAAGCTTGGTAGATAGCATACACATTTAGAAATAAACTTGCAAGACCTTTATAGAAGATACATTCATAAATATGCGATATAATGTGTTAGAAGGCCTTGGAGGGGAATGCCTCATGTTCTTGTTTATTTCTGATTCTAATTACCTGTATAATTTTGGATATGATATTTGGTTATGAATTTTAGGCTTATGACCTTAAAGGACATATTTATTTCTTCCATTCATTAGGATGCGCTTTAACGTGAAGAGTTTGATTCTGATATCATATTTCCTGATCTGCAGCCACTTATTACCTTGAGCAAAGTAGTTTATGTCTCTAAGCTTCCATTGCCTTATCTGTAAAGTAAGGATCTACTTCATAGATGTTTTGGGAGCAGATTAGATGAGATAATATATGTAAAGTGTTTAGCAGAGAGACTGGCAAATAATTGGAGGTCATTCAGTGGTACCAGTTATAAGGTTTTATTGTGTCAGGTTATTTCCTAGGCAGAAATAAAATTGCTAAGGCTATAGCTGCCATTAAATACCCTCTACTTTTGAATGTGCTAATCAGTTTTAGCAATATGCCATTTCATTTCACTGAACTATACAATCAATAGCTTTGTGATGCTTTAGGATATTATCTATAGTGATGTAGAATATTAAGAATTTCCTTATAATTATTTCAGAATGATAACATTCTTAGAAAATGTCTAATTGTTATCTTTCCTATGTAATATATATGTTTGGCTTCACCTTTTTTCCTGTCATTTGGAATGTATAGAATCTTTTGTATATTGACATAGGTACTTAGTCATCTCCTTGGTTACATATGCAAATATAAAGGAAATATGAAGATAAATATATAACACACAATTTACAATTAATATTTTTGGAAATAAGTGAAGTCAAATGCTTAGCATTTCTCTTACTGGCAGTGCTGTTATACAGAATAAACCACCAATTATCCCAAAGATTATATAATTTTAGAGGTTTCACTAATGAATTTCATCCAATTAATTAGAAAAAACTATATAGATATTCAAATTTGACCATTCAGGCAGAGAAAATTCATTAAATCACTAATCACTAAATCACTAAATTTTTCAGCCAAATCATATTGGCTGTATGTTGATAATAGTACTAAATTATTGACACCAAACTTTCTGTTTGTACCATTAACACCTAAATGTTTAAAGAATTAATTCTGAGAAATAGTTTTAGATACATCTGGTAACTTTCCTACAAGTATACCTTTCCTTCCCTTCTTTCCTATGGCTTATTTTAGCTGATACAGTACAATACCAGGCATCAAGGAAGGAACAAAAGCCCTGATAATAAGGAGTTGCTTAATAAAGTGTTAGGAATGAGACTTTCAAAAATAGTTTCTTTTCATTAGTTTAATAAAAAGTACATTTAGCACTTGATCAGTCAGCTTTTATTGTGACAACAAACCACAAAATCTTGACTTACAACAATGAAGATTTATTTCTTGCTCACAGTTTTGCAATTTAGCTGGACTCTACTGGGCAAGGCTAGGCTCAGATGCGTTTGGGTCTGTTTGCGTTGTTCTATTCCACGTGTCTTGACTCAGGGACCTAGGCTGAAAAAGCAACCACTATTTTGGACATGCTGTGCTTATGGCAGAGGGAATAATCTTAAGAGAGTGAGGAGAGGCATGTAGTGCTTCTTAAAGCCTCTCCTTGGATCACTATAATGGCCCTTCTACCACACTCTATAGGTTAAAGCAAGTCACATGGCTAAGCACTAAGTCAGTGGTGCACAGAACTATGGTTTGTACACTGAGAAGTATGCTGAAGGAGGAGATAAATAATTGTGAACAAATACTGCAGTCTTCTGGAGTACCTATATTATGTCACGTAAGACATTTGGTCTTCAGGAACCCCAGATTCAAACTTGAAACATCAGGTCTTTTTATGTACAAGATAGAGTCATAGAATTTTACATTTTGGAGGTGAAGGGACTTTGAAGAGTCTATAATCTTATTGCTTCATTTTATAGATAAAATAGTTGGAGACATTGAAAGACTTTTGCCCATGATTAGATTCTGTTCCTGACAAAGATGGATGTGAAACCCAACTTACCATTACTCACAGTTAATGCATTATGCTGCCAATTGGTTAATTATTTAGTCTAGACCCAGGTACTCTTTGAGAAGTAAAAAAGAATTAAAATTCAAATTCATAGTGGGAAAGCTAAGAGTTTACCAGACCTCCCTTCTCATCCTGGCAAGATTTAACAATTCAATTTCAGTTCTTCTAAAATTAATTGACCACTTAGAGTGAGCTGAATTCTGCACCAAGCTCTCTATACAAGTCAAAAATATAAACTATTGGAAGAATAGAAAAATAAGACAGGATAAAGTACAATTGATATTTATATGACTATCAGGGTTATAAAATAAAAAATAATTAAAAGTTGTTTACATTGAGATTAACTACTATACTGCTTGAAACAAATAAATAAAAAGCAGAGTCTATTAAATGTTGACTGATACTTGGAGAATTAATTTTCTTTGGGAACATTTGGTTAGAGTGGTTAAAACATCATGTTACACATTCCCATTACATAAATTGAGTGCTACCTCTGTGAAAGCAAACAATTTTCAAAGGTACTATAAAGTTGATTATACATAAGGAAAATACTCATTTACAAGCCTTTTAAATCTCTCTTTTAATAGTAAGAAACCATTTTCATAAGCCTCAGAATTTCTATAGCAATAATAATCATATCATTCTGATTGGCTTAATTTTCATGCTCTTGGCACATTTGACTATGAATAATTTTTCAATCTTTTAAAAATGATTATCTGTGATTTCATGCAAGTCACATGGGAAGCAAGCAATAGACTCAGGAGAACAGTGAGGAGTGCAAGACTGCACTCCTATCTAAACAGCACTCTAGGTTAAGTACAACAATAGGAAGATATGGAAAGGGGAGAAAGCATGTAGATGCCATATGTAGAATAGTAGATAAGCTTACTCCAAGTGCCTGAATTGTAGAGGGAACGCATAAAGTTGGATAATAGAGGGGTATTTCATTCTTAGTCTCCAAAACAAAATAAGAAACTGGGTCATCAAAGCATCTTGAATGAGCGGATGGATTAATATGTTTAAGAAAAGTTTTTAAAAGAAGAGAGATCAACTTCATTTTACTAATGTTGACATTTCGCCCAGCCAATTCCTCTTCACACTTTACACCCTTTTGATTTTAGCTTTAATTTTAATTCTTTGGTAAGCTTTTCTTTCTCTCTATGACCAGTTGCTGTCCATAGCATCCTATACTTGCCCTATGATAGCCTATCTGTTATATAATTGCCCACTTGTTTGTCTAGTCCCATATCTACATTCTTTTAGCTCCATAGAGAAGAGACCATGTCAATTTTATCAGCTGTTTTATTCATGGCATTTGACACAATTCCTAGCTACATATAAGGTATTATAAAGTATTTGCTGGATGAATTAAGTGTGATGGAGTGGAACTGTGCATAAGTGTGCACATACTTGTGCACACAAGGGCAGGTGCACACATGCACACAAACATACATGATGAGAGTTAGAGAGTCTCCTACAAGATATTAGAATGAATCAAACTTACCACATTAAAAAATGTGATAGAGTAGAGCCTAGAAATTTATGGAATCTAATAGAATTCAAAGATCTTACTAAAAATAAAAATAGATTGAATTAACCACTTTAAAAATTATGGTACCAGTAAATTGTAGAAATCTATGAAACTTAACAGATAGAATCCAAAGACCTTATTAAATATAAAAAATATAATATTTTATAAGGAAAATGTCAGCATTCCATGAGAAGGATGAATTACTATATAAATAATATTGGTAATAGTCACAATTTAGAGAATTAAAATTGTATTGGATCAAATATTTATGTTCAAAACAACACTGAATGAAGTATGGATGACATTTTTGATTTACATAGGGAAGAATTTCTCATAACAAAAGCAGTAGAGTTAATCACAAATAAAATGATCAATATGTTAGACTACAAAAGTTTGAGATCATTTAGATGCCACAAAGCAACATATGAAAATTAAGAGACAAATGTTTACACTATAAAAATTTTTTTTTTAATTTTTTTTTCAACGTTTTTTATTTTATTTTTGGGACAGAGAGAGACAGAGCATGAACGGGGGAGGGGCAGAGAGAGAGGGAGACACAGAATCGGAAACAGGCTCCAGGCTCTGAGCCATCAGCCCAGAGCCCGACGCGGGGCTCAAACTCACGGACCGCGAGATCGTGACCTGGCTGAAGTCGGACGCTCAACCGACTGCGCCACCCAGGCGCCCCTACACTATAAAAAATTTTAACACATAGTTACTATCTTAATAAAAGGAGTTCTAAAAAATCAGTAAGAAAAATACCTACATGCCAGTAGGAAGTTAGGTTAAAAAAAAAAGACAATTCCACGAATATATTCAATTGGACAAACATATTTCACTTCACTAGTAATTAAATAATTAATAAATACAAATTAAGGCAGCAATATAATATTAAAAATTAGAACAATTTTTTAAATTGTAATAGTGCTGATAGGAGTAGGCTAAGTACTATATTCTTTTCATGTACTATGGTTGGAATAGAAATTGATACTTTTCTGTAATATAATTTAGCAAATGTCAAAATCCTTGAAAATGCTCATATTCTTTGAACTAGCAATTCCACTTTTAGGAATTCATCCTATCACAGCCTAAGATGTGGTTTATAAATGGAAAGTTTTTTTAATGTAATTTGTTGAATAAATTTTTATTAAATTCCAACTATGAATGGGGCAGTGTTAGATGTTAGGGATATAATGGTAAACAAAACAAGGTACTTGCATCACAGACGGCCATCCAGACACATAAACAGATGATAAGTATAATAGCTAATATTTAAATAGGTTAAGTTTTCAGGCACTGTTCTAGGTGCTTTCCACATATTAACTATTTTATCTTCCCAACAACCTGATAAGCAAGTGCTATTACAATCTTATTTAAAGACAGAGGAGTTAAATGATTTTCCTCAAGGTCACTCAGCCTATGCTGGAGATGGGATTTAAATCCAGGAGTATCATTAAACTCACACTGTTAACAGCTATGCAGGGATACATAATGCTACAAAGTTATCCAATAACAGAAAAAAGTTAAAGAGATTAATCTATATTTAAATAATATAATTTTATTCAGCCATGATAAGAAAAAATGACTTAAAGTCTTCTGTGATGTGAGAAATATTTGTAAACAATATTAAATAAAGTTGAATACAAATCAACAGATACAATGAATCCACTTTTATTATTAAAAAGTATTATATAGAGATGTGTATACTATATATATTTATATATTCACAAATAACATTTCGGTATGGATACTCATTTAACATTTGTATCCCACACTAGATTCCGAGTTGATGAGATAGTGCTTGGTTGGTTTACCACTGTCCACCTAACAATTACCACCGTTCCTGGACCTAATAAATAATAAATAGGTTTTAATGGAATGAATGAATAAATGGCCAAAGAAAGCCTAAAAGAATATCCATCTTAAATTGCTAGCAGTAATTCTCTCTAAATTCTGGAATTGTGGCTTAGTATATTTTTCTTTGTTACGCTTCTTAGTATAAATTTCTAAATTAGTATAAAATAAAAACTGTCTAGTGAACATGTATAGAGTTAACTGATTTCGGTTTTTAGAGCAAAGCAGATTCTAAAGAGAACCTGTATTTAAACAGAATTAACAACCATCAGTCTTCCATGGCTTAGGCATCAGTCTGCTCTAAGATAGGAAATTGAAGTAGATGATCCTCTGAGATTTCTGTTAGATACAGGTTGCCTGGTATGCCAGGCATTAATTTATCATCTCTTAGCTGCAAATTCATATCCCATTGGCTGCTCTGCAAAACTGGAGATAAGCCCTTTAAATATTTTTCCTTTGCCAGCCTGCACAGTGTTAGCCTTTGTCAGTTGAGGGCACTGCAGACAGATAATAGGAGAAAGTGGTGGGCTCTCTCTTCCTGGTTTTGTAGAGCTTGCTGAGCCGACTCCTGCAGTGTGAGGATGCTCCAGCATTAGGCCCCTGCAGTGCATGGTAGGCAGCAGCACTCAGCAGCCTGCAGCTTATTACAGCACCCATCTTGGGCAGTTTCAACAGTGGAGTGACTCCAGAAAGATACCTCCCTATGAACAGTTTTGGCTGGCATCCTAGAGAGCAGATTCCCAGCAAGTCCTGGAGCACAGATCTTCAACAACTTACTCTGGCATGGCACCCTATACAGTACCTATTATTCCGTGAGTGATGGCTGTGCCCTTCCTGACAGGTCTGGATCAGCCTTAGGTATTCCATCTCAGCCATAGACTACAGTGGCTGCCCCTTATGTTTGCAATTCCTGTATTCTTTAGATTTCCTTCTCCTCTTCACTAGCCAGTCCTACAATATGCCAATCCCCTGTTACAATAAATCTTTATATATTAAACTTTTCATTTTCAGATTACTGTATAGTTTCTGTCTTCTGATTGGACCATGACTGATACACCTGGATTTTGTAAATTTTGATAATTTTATTGTAATTTTCATTTTCCTCTTTTCGCTAAAAAAACAGGTGAAGGATATCACTAAAACATTGCAAGAGGCATATTTTTTTTAACGTTTATTCATTTTTGAGACAGAGAGAGACAGAGCATGAATGGGGGAGGGTCAGAGAGAGAGGGAGACACAGAATCTGAAACAGGCTCCAGGCTCTGAGCTGTCAGCACAGAGCCCTACGCGGGGCTGGAACTCACGGACCGCGAGATCATGACCTGAGCCCAAGGCGGATGCCCAACCGACTGAGCCACCCAGGCGCCCTGCAAGGGGCATATTTATCACAGAAGTCAAGAACCATAATTATACAAGTATGGAAAAGGAGATATAAAGAAAGTCTCCACAAAGTGTATAAAATTCCAAAGGGGCAAGTACATGGTGTAAGCTGGGTAAATATCTCTTAAGCACGGAGGGAGGAAATATAAGGTATTAAAGAAAAATATTTTCTTCTGCAATGGTAAGCAGCATGAAAACAGAGCTATTAGCAAACAAAGTATTAGAGGGAAGAAACTATCAGAAGACAAAATGATATATGCAAATGAGAAATAAAATCTGAATCTCCATGCAGAGTCCACCAAATCGGAATACCAAGCAAACAAAAGTGAGCTCCTTTTTTGCAGGGCAGTGGTGCTTATCTAATTCTGAATATGATTCTCTCAAATTAGTATTACTCACCTTTTATTTAAAGGAAACTAAAAAGAACAGAATGAACCTGAACTTTTGTTAAGGAATAAATTTGCCACAAGAGAAATAAATAAATAAAATTGCAAATGCAGATCTGAAGTAATTATTGAAATGAATTACACAGAGAAATTTACATAAAAACTAAGGAAATAATTCTAGCACTGTCCTAATCTGCAGTTACCAATTATGAAACCTGAAGCACATTTACCTTATTTCATGGGAGTTATTGTGATAATGTAGAAATTCCACTGGATGAGGCTTCATATGGCCTGGGTTTAAAATTGGGGATTCAAAGAAGTGATTATTTGCAAGGATTTTGAGATAAAATGTTTATCAATTAAAGGAAAAAATATATATGAAACAGTTAACATATTACATTGCATGGAATGTGCACACAATAATATTAAAAATATACTATTGGTAATTAATACAGCCAAAGATCATATTGACCTTTTATTGGCATCACCCATTGTTATTTATTTGTTCAAAATGCCTTTGAGGTTTTTTTCCAATAAAGAAACTGTACTAGGAGTGGTGGAAGACATAAAGATTATATCTTATATCTCCCAACTTCTTTTTTTTTAAGTTTTATTTTAATTCCAGGTAGTTAACATACAGTGTTATATTAGTTTCAGGTGTACAATATAGTGATTCAGTAATTCCATGCATCACCTGGTGCTCATCACAAGCACACTTCTTAATCCCCATTATCTGCTTAATGCATCCCCCCAATCCGTTTCCCTCTAGTAACCATGAATTAGTTCTCTATAATTAAGAGTCTGTTTCTTGATTTGTCTCTCTTTTTCTTTTTTCCCCCTTCGCTCATTTGTTTTGTTTCTTAAATTCTGCATGAGTGAAACCATATGGTATCTGTGTGTCTTTGACTTATTTCATTTAGTGTTATATTCTCTAGCTCCATCCATGTCCATGCAAATGGCAAGATTTCATTCTGTTTTAATCGGGCACTTAGGCTGCTCCCCTATCTTGGCTATTGTAGATAACACTGCTATAAACATAGAGGTGCATGTATCCCTTTGAATTAATGTTTTTAAATCTTTGGGTAAATATCCAGTAGTGTAATTGCTGGATCGTAGGGTAGTTCTACGTTTAACTTTGTGAGGAACCTCTATACTGTTCTCCAGAGTGGCTGCACCAGTTTGCATTCCACCAACAGTTAGAATATTCCCTTTTCTCAACATCCTTATATGTTGTGTTTCTTGCGTTGTTGATTTTAGCCATTCTGACAGGTATGAGGTGATATCTCATTGTAGTTTTGATTTGCATTTTCCTGATGCAACGTGATGATGAATGCCTTTTCACGTGTCTGTTGGCCATCTGTATGTCTTTTTTGGAAAAATGCCTTTTCATGTCTTCTGCCCATTTTTTAAGTGGCTTATTTTGTGTGTGTGTGTTGAGTTTGATAAGTTCTTTATAGATTTTAGATACTAACCCTTTATTGGACAACACATTTGCAAATATCTTCTCCCATTCAGTAGGTTTCTTTTAGTTTTGTAGATTGTTTCATTTGCTGTGCAGCAGCTTTTTATTTTAATGTCGTCCCAATAGTTTATTTTTGCTTTTGCTTCCCTTGCCTCAGGAGGCATATCTGGAAAAACGTTGCTAAGGCTGATGTCAAGGAGGTTACTGCCTGTGTTCTCTTCTAGGACTTTTGTGGTTTCAGGTCTCACATTTAGGTCTTTAATCCATTTTGAATTTATTTTTATGTATGGTGTAATAAAGTGATCCAGTTTCTTGCTTTTGTGGGTTGCTGTCCAATGTTCCTAACACCATTTGTTGAAGAGACTGTCCCTTTCTTGCTTGCTTTGTTGAAGATCACTTGACCATGTAATCGTGATTTTAGGGTTTTCTATGCCATTCTTTTGTTCTATGTGGCTATTTTTGAGCCAGTACCATACTGTTTTGATTACTGCAGCTTTGTAATATAACTTAAAGTCCAGAATTGTGATGCCCCAAGCTTTGCTTTGCTTTTTCAAGATTGTTTTGACTATTTGGGGTCTTTTGTGGTTCCATACACATTTTAGAATTGTTTGTTCTATTTCTGTGAAAAATGATGTTGGTATTTTGGTAGGGATTACATTAAATGTATAGATTACTTTGGGAGGTGTAAACATTTTAAGGATATTTGTTCTTACAATCCATGAGCATGGAATGTCTTTCCATTGCTTTGTGTCATTTTTAATTTCTTTCATCATTGTTTATAGTTTTCAGAGTACAGATCTTTCACTTCTTCAGTTAGATTTATTCTTAGGTATCTTATTATTTTTGATGCAGTTATAAATGAGATTGATTCCTTAATTTCTCTTTCTGCTGCTTCATTATTGGCGTATAGAAATGCAACAGATTTCCGTACAGTGACTTTGTATCCTACAACTTTACTGAATTCATTTATTAGTTCTAGCAGGTTTTTGGTGGAGTCTTTGGGTTTTATATATTTAGTATCATGTCATCAGCAAATAGGGAGTTTTACTTCTTCATTACCAATTTGTATTCATTTTATTTCTTTTTTTTTAAATTTTTTTTTTTTTGAGAGAGAAAGAGAGACAGCATGAGCAGGGGAGGGGAGAGAGAGGGCGAGACACAGAATCCAAAGCAGATTCCAGGCTCTGAACTGTCTGCACAGAGCCTGACGCAGGGCTCGAACCCACAAACCATGAGATCATGACCTGAGCTGAAGTCAGATGCTTAAGCAACTGAGCCACCCAGGCACCTCAGATTCCTTTTATTTCTTTTTGTTGTCTGATTGCTGTGACTAGGACTTCTGGTACTATGTTGAATAAAAGTGATGACAGTGGACATCCTTGTTTTGTTCCTGACCTCAGGAGAAAATCTCTTAGTGTTTTCCCATTGAGGATGATATTAGCTGTGGGATTTTCATGTATGGCCTTTATTATGTTGAGTTATATTCCCTCTAAACCCTACTTTGTTGAGGGTTTTAATCATGAATGGATGTTGTACTTTGTCAAATGCTTCTGTGTCTATTGAAATGATCATATCGTTCTTATCCTTTCTCTTACTACTGTGATTTATCACATGGATTGATTTGCAAATATTTAACCATACTTACATCTCAGTAAAAAATCCCCCTTGATCATGGCAAATGATTTTTTTAATGTATTGTTGAATTCAGTTTGCGAGTATTTTGTTGAGGACTTTTGCATCTATGTTCATCTGAGATATTGGCCTATAGCTCTGTTGTTTAGTGGAGCCTTTATTTGGTTTCCTTCATATATATATATATATATATATATATATATATATATATATATATACAAAAAGTTTATTTATGGGGCGCCTGGGTGGCGCAGTCGGTTAAGCGTCCGACTTCAGCCAGGTCACGATCTCGCGGTCCGTGAGTTTGAGCCCCGCGTCGGGCTCTGGGCTGATGGCTCAGAGCCTGGAGCCTGTTTCCGATTCTGTGTCTCCCTCTCTCTCTGCCCCTCCCCCGTTCATGCTCTGTCTCTCTCTGTCCCAAAAATAAATAAATGTTGAAAAAAAAAATTAAAAAAAAAAAAAAAGAAAGAAAGAAAAAAAAAAGTTTATTTATTTATTTTAAGAGAGAGAGGGAGAGAGCAGGACAGGGGCAAAGAAAGAGGGAAGGAGAGAATCCCAAGCAGCCTCCACAGTGTCAGTGCAGAGCTCGATGTGGGGATTGAGCTCGCAAACCACAAGATTTGACCTGAGCCAAAGTCGGGTACTTAACTGACTGAACCACCCAGGTGCCCCTCCTCCCAACTTCTTAATTCTCTATCCCAGATTATTTGAATCACATACTTCTCTTTCATTCAATTTGAAGTCAACAGAAACAAAAGTTTTGTGGGTTTTTCCTGTACAATGTTGTTACCTCACAGGCCCCCTATCTTCTACTTGTACAGTTGATTTTGCAACCAAAGCCCACTGTCTAATCTTATCCATGTTAATACTGTGGGTGTTTGGCCCAGTGGTCCAGGACTTAAGGTCATTTTGGCATTTGTCGCATTAACTCTCCTTCCCAGTATTGTCACAACCATGAATTTGATAAGTATTTCTTTTGGGTATTCATCCAAATTAGAGAGAAGTGGCTCCTATTTGACAAGTACCTATTATGTGCCAGACACTGTACATTTATCACCTTACTTAATACTCACCATGAAGAAATACTGAGGCTCCGAGAAGTTTTACATCACGTAGAATGAAACAGACTTTAAATCTAGATCTTTTATTTTGAAGAACATGCTTTCCTGTTATATTTATGGTTAATAGTGCATCAGAAGTCACATGAGAAGAAATTATATGTTTCCTAGGCTTTAACCCAAAAATGTCTGATTCATCAGATCTGGAGTAGAAACCAGGAATCTGTATTTGAGAATTGCTGTATTATTTCATGATGTCCCTAATGAACAAGAAAGGGTCTGTGGCTCACATCAGACCCCTGTGGCATAACGAAAGATTTCCTTCCTGGTAGTATAGAATCATTTATTAATATATTCCTGATAAAGTATTTCACATTATGCTATTATATGACTTATATTAGTATCTAGTTCATAAGATTTGTGAGATACTTCTTTTATCTTACATGAGGCAGAGGAGAAACCCATGTGTCAATAAGGAGCTTAGCTGAAATGAAGATAGTCTACATAAACATAAATGCATCTTTTCATTGGACTATAATCCTAGGAACCTCAATGGAAAAGAAAATTATTTTGGTTTTCAAATAGTGGTCTTCTAGCTGATGGATGCCTGAAGTGGTAGTATTACACAGAAAGAAGGCAGTCTCTGATAGGGAAAAGGAGAGTACTTTAGAGACAAATGCCACCAAGTTCCCAGTTCTTTGACAGCTGGCCCTGGGAGCTAGAGAAGAAAGCAGTAGACTACTGTCATCAAGGGACTGTTCTACAGAGGAAATGGATGGGACACGAAGTGAAACTTAAGGAATGGCAGGTCCTGGCATAGGAAGGAGGACATAGCAAGCAAAGTGAAGGAAAAGAACAGTGACAACATCCCGAAATTGACATGCTGAATGAGAGACCAAAAAGAAACTAGGCTGACCAGAGTTATGGTTTATGCTCTGGAATCCTGGGAGAGGAGATGAAATTGGGCCAGAATATAGAAAGCATTAAAAAGCACAACAGAAGAGATTAAATTTAATTTTATATGGCCAGAGGGACTCATAGGCTTTTGAGTATGAAGTGACATGAGAAAGCAGTGTGATAGAAGATGATAATAGTAACAGGCACTACCACTTATTGTGTGTCTACCATATGCCAGGATTTTTATAGGCAGTACATGCATTTACTCTTCGTAAGTTTATGAGATTGGTATTATCTCAGTTTTGCAGATAAGGAAACAGACTTAAGGGAAATAAATTCATCTAAGAGTTCACAATAAAATGGAGTAAAGCAAGCATTTCACCCATATATATCTGACTCTAAAGACTACATCACTCCATGCTGCCTCAAATGAGATTTGTCCGATATCCTTGTAAGATTTATACTGAAGAGAAGCAAAGATTCCAGTTAGGAGAAGGTAACCTGGGCTTGGGTAGTGTGGTTCTGTTTTGTATACACTGAACTTAAGAGGATAAGACCCCTGTGTGGGAGTGGGAGTCAATTTACAGTTGAATTATAAAGCAAATTACAGGGTCAACCCTACCCTTCACATAAATGCCTCATAAAGTAAGTTTTTAAGAATTATTGAGAATCTTTTGCTGTAGCTGTAATACTCTATAAATTAAATATTGAGAAAAAATCTAGATTCTTAACAGAAATATGCTTCATATACATCAGGAAAAGTTTAGGGGACCAATATACAAAACAAAAATGCCATTGATGGTTGGCGAACTCGAATAATCTCTAGATGCTTAATCTTTTAAGTGAATAATTAGTGGACTTTGGAGATCTCTCTAAGATTGTTATAGTGTGATGTTTATTTCCAGCTGAGTCTTTTGCCTGATGGGAGTGGCATCTCAAGATATCTTGATTTTTTGAGAATCTATCCTTTTTATTATATGCAACACAGATTACAAGAGATAATGAAAATAAGAAAGCAAGTTTCATCACATTCATTAAAGACAAAGCTGACTTTTTGGTGGCTGCAAGAAAGTGCTTATGGCAGGCCTCAAGTCTGTGTAGTTTTTCTGAAGTCTTTCAGTATTTCACTGTCTGAGTAAAGATTTTTCCTTTCAGATATTCACCATAATGCTTGATGTTTAGTTCATTCTCATTTATGCTTTTAAGTATTACTTCTCAATAACATTTTAAGAACATACCCATGTTTTAAAATTGAATTATGTAGCATGAGTTATCCAAGTCAGTTGGAAAAATATCTCTCAGCCCAGTGAGGCTCTCAGCCGATTTTACAAACTTTATATAACACTTCATGAATCCATTTCTACCCAGTGATTAAGACAGGTGTGAAATAATTTAAAAGCAAACATGAACTAATTTAATGAAGGTTTATCCATACACAAAAAGAAATTTCACAAAGTACATTTTTCTGGCCTAGCCTGGATACTAACCATTTGGTTCAGCTCTGCAGGTAATGCCAGATTTTTTTTTTAAGGTCTGCATACCTTTTTAAAGGATTTGCGTTTTTGGATCAGAATGAAAAGAGACCCACTTCCTTTCTTCCCTTATATGTTCTTCCCCATCCCCACTGTAGGAACCCACAGACACTATTTTCACTAACTCTCTGTGCAACCTGGGTCAAGTGATTTAACCTTTTTAAAGGTCAGTTTCCTTCTCTTTAAAATGAAAGGGTTTAGCTAAAATGCTGTCTCTTTAAAGTCTTTTATACTCTTCAAATTCCATGATTCCTTCTGACAGAGTTTGGAATCTTTATATTCTTCTGTTCTTTTTCTATATATTTAGCAACTTGAACCTTTAACTATACTAACATCACTTTCCATTGTTCCTCCAAGCTATTTCTTGCATTACAACCCACTTGCTAAACGGTTTTGTCTACTTTCCAATTAATATTACCTCTTCTAAAACATTTCCTACATTTCCTCCTGTTATCAAGTGTTCAGTTGTAGAGAAATCTAGAGAGGAAGAAAGGAGTTATTCCTCAAGCCCCTAGATCTTACCCATCTGACTCTTCAGACTGCTTTACTGAGCCACTGGCACAGTAACCATTAGATAATACCCCAACCAGTGTCACTGGCCAGTACCTTTGAGAGAAGAGGAATTAGGATCATCTTATCTGACACCTAAAAGTGGTTTCATTTTTAGTCACCCCTAAAATTATTAAATTATTTGTTCTTAACGCATAAGTTTCCAGGTTGTCCTTTTCAGAATTGGAAAGGACATGGTCCATAGCTGACAAGTGTCAAAATAAACAGTTTTATCTGTTCTAAGAATTAGCTTAAATGCTTTTCTTATTTTTAGGCAATTTGAAAACAGCAATGATTACCATGAAAAAAGTGCCACCTATTTAAGAGGTAATTATAAGGATATGAAATTGACAACAAAATTAGGGCTCTTAGTTGTTTTTTTAAAATCATATTAGCACTTCCAGAGCAGACTAGATAAATCTCTTTCCTATTGCTTATAGCTAATTAAAATATTAGTACTACTGGAATACAAAAAAAAAGTGACTGATCATATGCAAGTATTATTTTTGTGCATAGAAAATCACCTCTAAAAAAATTAGATACAAAGGATATATAATCATGTAGCTGTTGCCCATACTAATCTTTAAAAACAGTGGTAGGTAAGAGTTTACTGTTTAGAAAGTTATAAACCTTAAATAGCTTTATATTTTATTTCCTTTAAATGAGATTACAGATGTTTTCTTCTTTGCCAGAATCTAATGTTCATGTAAAATTTCACTTATGGGTCCAGTATTTTATCCTTTGAACCTTGTTTAACAAAGCATACCTGCAATTCTTATAATTCCTATATTCCACAAACCCAAGAACCTTATCAAGTGGCAGATATTGTTACAGGTGATGGGAATGCTGCCTAAAATATATGGTGTCTACTCTCAAACAACTTTGATACCATGTTATGAGTGCTACAATGGAGGGATGTCTTAGTCAGCTTAGACTACTATAAAAATGTAACCTGATGGGGCTTAGAAACAAATTTTTTTCTCACAGTGCTAGCGCCTGAGAACTCTAAGATCAAGGTGCCAGCAGATTCAGCGTCTGGTGAAGGTCCTTTTCCTGGTTCATAGATGGCAATCTTAGTGCTATGTCCTCATGGCAGAAGGGATGAAGGAGATTTCTGGGATCTTTATTAAAAGGACACTAATTTCACTCATGAAGACTCTATCCTCACAACACACCTCCCAAAGGTTCTACCTCCACATACCATCGCATTGGGGAATAAGTTTAATGTACTAATTTTGGGGAGATATAAACATTACCCCATAGCAGGGGGTATATGAGGTGCAATGGGAATAAATATGCTTGTCAGGAACGGGAAAACTTTCTCGGATGCTGTAAGGCTAAAAGAGTAAGTATGTCAACAGATAATATGGAAAAAGGAATTAAGAATAGTATGGGCAATAGGGCATGCACACACACATACACACACACACGCATGCATGTAAAGTGTTTTCTGTAGCTGGACCACAGAGTTCATGGAGAGACAGTTGAGACTAATTGGGGAGACCAGATAAGGAATAACCTACTAAGACCCATGTGTTTGTCAGGCAATAATGCTAGGTGCTATAACAATTTGTAAATCCTAGTGGCTTAATACCACATAAATTTATTTCTTGCACACATAATAGTTCAATTGAATGTAAGGTGGGCACGCTTCCATGTGGTAAGTCTGGGAACTTGGCTTGTTCCTCCTCATGAAGCCATCAACTTACAGAAGTATCTGATTAATAATATCAAATGCTGCCTAGAGGTTAACTCCAAAAAACCTCAAAAGTGCCCACTGAGTATGGCAACAAAGCAGTCACTAGTGATGCTTTCAGAGGCAGCTTCATTGGAGCACAGGAGCAGAAGCCACACTTTAGTTGAGGGATGCTAGGAAACAACAACTAATCTTTAAAAATCTTGGATGTGAAGGAAAAGAGAAAACAAGGATTATAGATCAGAGGAGACATATTTGAGGGGCTATTTTATGATTTGTTTTGTCTATTTTTACCATGGGAGAGAATTGAACATGATTATATGCTGAGAGGAAAGAACTACTCTAGAGGAAAAGGTTGCAGATGCTGAGAAGAGAGTGATAATTGAGTAAGTAAAATCCAAAATAGGCAGAAGGCAATGAGATTCAGAGGACAGATAAAAGGAATAGCCTTACAGTAGAGGTCTTAACATTTTGTCCATTGACCTGGGAGAGAAGCCAATGAGAAAAAGAAAAGTAACTTTAGGGCTTTTTCATAAATGTCAAGGACACTGTTTGAGGTTCAAATATATGTCTATGATAACAAATTTCAAATAATAGAGAAATAAACCATCCATTTTTTTAAAATGTTTATTTATTTTTGAGAGAGAGAACATGAAAGGGAGAGGGGCAGAGAGAGAGGGAGAGACAGAATCTGAAGCAGGCTCCGGGCTCTCAGCTGTCAGCACAGAGCACGATGCGGGGCTCAAACTCACGGACCACGAGATCATGACAGACGCTTAACCAACTGAACCACCCAGGTGCCCCAACCATCCATTTAAAAACAATTATGAATCATGAGATACTGAATATATTCTTGAGGAGTCTCAAAGGCTATTTAATTTTCCATTCCTGCTCACTGAATGTGTTTGAAGAGCCAGGTGTTTCATTTATAGACTTAAAAGATACACATCTATAATTTTAGACATTACTTTGAAATATATAACAAGGTAAAGCTCTGAAAGTTTGAAAACTTGTATTAGATATTGGTAGAATAATTTTAAGGACTCTTCCTATATTAAGAAATGAAATATATGAGGTAAGTCAGTCAGAGAAAGACAAATACTATATGATTTCACTCATATGTGGAATTTAAGAAACAAAATAAAAGAACACAGAGGAAGGAGAGAAAGAGAGGGAGGGAAGCTGGGGGAGAGAGAGAGAGAGAGAGAGAGAAGCAAACCAAGAAACAGACTCTTAACTATACAAAACACACTGATGGTTACCAGAAGGGAGGTGAGTGGGGGGGATGAGTGAAATACAAGATGGGGATTAAGGAGTGCACTTGTGATGAGCACTGGGTGTTGTATGAAAGTATTGAATCACTATATTGTACACCTGAAACTAATATTACACTAATTTAAATAAGAACTTTAAAAACATGAAATGCAATTGCATTTTTTTCTGAACAGAAATAGGTCATTTTGGTTTTTTTATTTGATTAAAAATACAGTAAAGAGAAATCACAGTATCCTTTTTTTAAGTTAAATATTTTATTCAAATTCACAAAGCAGTAAGGGGCAGGGCAGAAATTCAGATATAGGTTTGTCTGTTTTTTAATTTAATTTATTATTTTAATTTAACATCCAAGTTAGTTAGCATATAGTGCAACAATGATTTCAGGAGTAGATTCCTTAATGCCCCTTACCCATTTAGCCCATCCTCCCTCCCACAACCACTCCAGTGACCTCTGTTTGTTCTCCATATTTGTCTCTTATATTTCCCCCTCCCTGTTTTTATATTATTTTTGCATTATTTCCCTTATGTTCATCTGTTTTGTATCTTAAGGTCCTCATGTGAGTGAAGTCATATGATATTTGTCTTTCTCTGACTGACTAATTTCACTTAGCATAATACCCTGTAGTCACATCCACGTAGTTGCAAATGGCAAGAATTCATTTTTTTTATTACCGAGTAATAACTCCATTGTATTATTATACCACATCTTTTTTTTAATTTAATTTTTTAACATTTATTTATTGTTGAGAGACAGAGACAGACAGAGCATAAGCAGGGGAGGGGCAGAGAGAGAGAGGGAGACACAGAATCCGAAGCAGTCTCCAGGCTCTGAGCTGTCAGCACAGAGCCAACTTGGGGCTCTAACCCATGAACTGCAAGATCATGACCTGAGCCGAAGTCGGACACCCAACTGACTGAGCCACCCAGGCACCCCTAAATACCACATCTTCTTTATCCATTCATCCATTGATGGACATTTGGGCTCTTTCCATATTTTGGCTATTGTTGATAGTGCTGCTATAAACATTGGGGTGCCTGTGCCCCTTTGAAACAGCATACCTGGAACCATTGGATAAATACCTAGTAGTGCAATTGCTGGGTCATAGGGTAGTTCTATTTTTAATTTTTTGAGGAAACTCCATACTGTTTTCCAGAGTGGCTGCACCAGTTTGCATTCCCATCAACAATGCAAAAGAGATCCTCTTTCTCCACATCCTCGCCAACATCTGTTGTTGCCTGAGTTGTTAATGTTAGCCATTCTGACAGGTGTGAGGTGGTATCTCATTGTGGTTTTGATTTGATCTCCCTGATGATAAGTGATATTGAGCATTTTTTTTTCATGTGTCAGTTGGCCATCTGGATGTCTTCCTTGGAGAAGTGTCTATTCATGTCTTTTGTCCATTTCTTCACTGGATTATTTGTTTTTTGGGTGTTGAGTTTGATAAGTTCTTTATACATTTTGGATACTAACCCTTTATCTGCTATGTCATTTGCAAATGTCTTCTCCCATTCTGTCAGTTGCCTTTTAGTTTTGCTGATTGTTTCCTTCTCTGTGCAGAAGCTTTTTATTTTGATGAGGTCCCAATAGTTCATTTTTGCTTTTGTTTCCCTTGACTCTGGAGACGTGTTGAGTAAGAAGTTGCTGTGGCCAAGGTCAAAGAGGTTTTTGCCTGATTTCTCCTCAAGGATTTTGATGGCTTCCTGTCTTACATTGAGGTCTTTCATCCATTTTGAGTTTATTTTTGTGTCTGGTGTAAGAAAGTGGTCCAGGTTCATCCTTCTGCATGTCGCTGTTCAGTTTTCCCAGCACCACTTGCTGAAGAGACTGTCTTTATTCCATTGGATATTCTTTCCCGCTTTGTCAAAGATTAGTTGGGCATACGTTTATGGGTTCATTTCTGGGTTCTCTATTATGTTCCATTGATCTGAGTGTCCGTTCTTGTGCCAGCACCATACTGTCTTGATGATTACAGCTTTGTAGTGTAGCTTCAAGTCTGGATTGTGATGCCTCCTGCTTTAGTTTTCTTTTTCAAGATTGCTTTGGCTATTTGGGGTCTTTTCTGGTTCCCTACAAATTTTAGGATTATTTGTTCTAGCTCTGTGAAGAATGCTGGTGTTATTTTGATAGGGATTGCATTGAATATGTAGATTTCTTTGGGTAGTATTGACATTTTAACAATATTTGTTCTTCCTATCCAGGAGCATGGAATCTTTTTCCATTTTTTTGTGTCATCTTCAATTTCTTTCATAAGCTTTCTATAGTTTTCAGTGTATAGATTTTTCACCTCTTTGGTTAGATTTATTCCTAGGTATTTTATGTTTTTTAGTACAATTGTAAATGGGATCAATTCCTTGATTTCTCTATTGCTTCATTATTGGTGTATAGGAATGCAACTGATTTCTTGCATTGATTTTATGTCCTGCGACTTTAATGAATTCATGGGTCAGTTCTAGAAGTTTTTTTTTAATATTTATTTATTATTTTTATTTTTTAGTATTTATTTATTTATTTATTTATTTATTTATTTTTGAGACAGAGAGAGACAGAGGATGAATGGGGGAAGGGTCCGAGACAGAGGGAGATACAGAATCGGAAGGAGGCTCCAGCCTCCGAGCTGTCAGCACAGAGCCCGACGCGGGGCTTGAACTTGTGAACCACAAGATCATGACCTGAGCTGAAGTCGGACACTTAACTGACTGAGCCACCCAGGTGCCCCCAGTTCTAGACGTTTTTTGATGGAATCTTTTGGGATTCCCATATAGAGTATCATGTCAACTGTGAAAAGGGAAAGTTTGATCTCCTCCTGGCCGATTTTGATGCCTTTATTTCTTTGTGTTGTCTGATTGCTAAGGCTAATTTTCCAATACTATGTTGAATAACGGTGTCGGGAGTAGACATCCCTGTCTTGTCCCTGACCTTAGGGGGAAAGCTCTCAGTTTTTCCCCATTGAAGATGATATTAGTGTGGGGTCTTTCATATATGGCTTTTAATATCTCGAGGTATGATCCTTCTATCCCTACTTTCTTAAGGGTTTTTATCAAGAAAGGATGCTGTATTTTGTCAAATGCTTTCTCTGCATTTATTGCGAGGATCATGTGGTTCTTGTCCTTTCTTTTATTGATGTGATGAATCACATTGTTTTGCAGATATTGAACCAGCCCTGTGTCCCAGCTATAAATCCCACTTGGTCGTAGTGAATAATTTTTTTAATGTATTGTTGATCTGATTGGCTAATATCTTGTTAAGGATTTTTGCATCCATTTTCATCAGGGAAATTGGTCTATAGGAGAACTATGGGATCTTTGGTTTTGAAATCAAGGTAATGCTGGCTTCATAGAAAGAGTTTGGAAATTTTCCTTCCATTTCTATTTTTTGGAACAGTTTCAAGAGAATAGGTGTTAACTCTTCCTTAAATGTTTGGTAGAATTCCCCTGGAAAGCCATCTGGCCCTGGACTCTTGTTTTTTGGGAGATTTTTGATTACTAATTCAATTTCTTTGCTGGTTATGAGACTGTTCAAATTTTCTATTTCTTCCTGTTTCAGTTTGGTAGTGTATATATTTCTAGGAATTTGTCCATTTCTTCCAGATTGCCCATTTTATTGGCATACAATTGCTTATAATATTCTCTTATTATTGTTTTTATTTCTGCTGTGTTGGTTGTGATCTCTCCCCTTTCATTCTTGATTTTATTTATTTGGGTCCTTTCCTTTTTCTTTTTGATTGAATTGGCTAGAGGTTTATCAATTTTGTTTATTCTTTCAAAGAACGAGCTTCTGGTTTCATTGATCTGTTCTACTACTATTTTTTTGATTTAGATAGCATTGGTTTCTGCTCTAATCTTTATTATTTCCCGTCTTCTGCTGGCTTGGGGTTTTATTTGCTGTTCTTTTTCCAGCTTTTTAAGGTGTAAGGTTAGGTTGTGTATCTGAGACCTTCCTTCTTTGGGAAGGCCTGGATTGCTATATACTTCCCTCTTATGACCACCTTTTCTGCATTCCAGAGGTTTTGGGCTGTGGTGTTATCATTTTCTTTGGTTTTCATGTACTTTTTTTTTTTAATTTTTTTTTTCAACGTTTTTATTTATTTTTGGGACAGAGAGAGACAGAGCATGAACGGGGGAGGGGCAGAGAGAGAGGGAGACACAGAATCGGAAACAGGCTCCAGGCTCCGAGCCATCCGCCCAGAGCCCGACGCGGGGCTCGAACTCACGGACCGCGAGATCGTGACCTGGCTGAAGTCGGACGCTTAACCGACTGCGCCACCCAGGCGCCCCTTTCATGTACTTTTTAATTTCCTCTTTAACTTCTTGGTTAGCTCATTCATTCTTTAGTAGGATGTTCTTTAGTTTCCAAGTATTTGTTATCTTTCCAATTTTTTACTGGTGGTTGATTTTGAATTTCATAGAAACTTGTGGTCTGAAAATATGCATGGTATGATCTTGATCTTTTTGTCCTTATTGTACTTTTTGTACTTGTTGAGGCCTGATTTGTGTCCCAGTATGTGGTCTATTCTGAAGGATGTTCCATGTGCACTGGAGAAGAATGTATATTACACTGCTTTAGGATGAAATGTTCTGAATATATCTGTTAAGTCCATCTGGTCCAGTGTGTCATTCAAAGCCAGTTTCCTTGTTGATTTTCTGTTTAGATGATCTGTGCATTGTTGTAAGTGGGATGTTGAAGTCTGCTAGTATAATGGTATTATTATCAATGAGTTTCTTTATGTTTGTGATTAATTGATTTATATATTTGGGTGCTTCTACATTTGGCGCATAAATGTTTACAATTGTTAGGTCGTCTTGGTGGATAGACCCCGTAATGATGATGTAATGCCTTTCTTCATCTCTTGTTACAGCCTTTATTTTAAAGTCTAGATTGTCTGATATAAGGATAGCTACTCCAGCTTTCTTTTGTTGACCATTAGCATGATAGATGGTTCTCCATCCCCTTACTTTCAATCTGAAGGTGTCTTTAGGTCTAAAGTGGGTCTTTTGTAAACAGCATATAAATGGATCTTGTTTTCTTATCCATTCTGTTACTCTATGTCTTTTGATCAGATCATTAATCCATTGACATTTAGAGTGAGTACTGAAGGATATGAATTTATTGCCATTATGTTTCTTGTAGAATTGGAGTTTCTGGTGTTTTCTGGTCCTTTCTAGTCTTTGTTGCTTTTGGTCTTTTTTTTTTTTTTTTTTTTTTTTTTTTTCTCCCCTCAGAGACTCCCCCTTAAATTTCTTGCAGGGCAGGTTTAGTGGTCATGAACTCCTTTAATTTTTCTTTGTCTGGGAAATTTTTAATCTCTCCTCCTATTTTGAATGACAGCCTTGCTGGATAAAGAATTCTTGGCTGTGTATTTTTCTGATATTGAATATATCACTGCCACTCCTTTCTGGCCTGCCAAGTTTCTGTGGATAGGTCTGCTGCAAAGCTGGTCTGTCTTCCCATGTAGGTTAAGGACTGTTTCTCCCTTGCTGCTTTCATAATTCTTTCCTTGCCTGAGTATTTTGTGAATTAGACTATAATATGCCTTGTTGATGGTCAGTTTTTGTTGAATCTTATGGGAGTCCTCTGTGCTTTCTGGATTTTGATGTCTGTGTCTTTCCCCAGGTTAGGAAAGTTTTCTGCTATGATTTGCTCACATAACACTACTACTCCTTTTTCTCTCTCTTCATCTTCTGGGAGCCCTATGATTATGATGTTGTTCCTTTTTAATGAGTCACTGATTTCTCTAATTCTTAAATCGTGCTTTTTTTTGCCTTAGTCTCCCTCTTTTTTCCTGCTTCATTATTCTCCATAAGTTTGCCCTCTATATTGATTCGCTGCCCTGCCTCATCCATCCTTGCTGCTGTGGCAACCATTCGAGATTGCAGCTCAGTTATACCATTTTTTATTTCATCCTGACTAGCTTTTACTTCTTTTATCTCCACAGAAAGGGATTCTAATCTATTTTCAACCCAAGCTAGTATTCTTATTACCATGATTCTAAATACTGGTTCAGATATCTTGCTTGTATCTGTGTTGTAAGTCCCTGGCTGTCATTTCTTCCTGCTCTTTCTTTTGGGGTTAATTCCTTTGTTTCATCCTTTTGAAGGAAGAAAATGAATTAATAAGGTAAAAAAAAATTAAAATTAAAAAAATTAAAACAACACACACAAACAAATCAAATAAATGATGCTAGATCCTAGGTGTGTTTTGGTCTGGTTACTGAAAGGAGCTTGATATATTAGAGAAGAAAGGGGGGAAGAGAAGATAAAAAAAGAAAAACATGAAAAAAAGAGAAAACATTTGAAAATTTGAGAAAATGAATACAATGAAATAGAATAAAATGAAGTGGTAAGTAAAATAGAATTTTAAAAATTTACAAAGAAATAAAAAATATAGTAGAAAAAAATAAAAAATATTTTTAATAAAAATTGAAAATAAAAATAAATTTTTTTCTCTTTCTGTATTCAAGAAAACAAAAAGAAATGAAAAAGAAAGAAAAAAAAAAGAAAATTGAATAGATGGACCAATGAACAGACTGAAATACAATTGAAATTACATCATTTTCTCCTAGAAGTCAAATTATGAAGCACTTTATAGTCTGCAAACTAAGCAGGTAGAGATATTTGTGGTGTTCCTGAAGAGCGACGTTGGCCCTGTTTGGCGGGGCTTAGTGTAATGACTCCATTCTCCACCAGATGGCGCCACTTAGCTTCCGAGGGTGCATTGTTGTGGTACTTTAGGTGTGTATGCACATGTGCAGGAGGGGTGAAAATGGCGTCACCCAGCTACCCAGTCTCTAGTATCAGAACTCTGTGCTCTCCCCAACCAGCAATCATGCACCTTTGTCTCTGGCTTCCATCCACTCCCTGCTTTTACACTGTCTGTGACCAAGCCGTCAGTTGCCAGGTGGCCCCTCCCTCCTGAGTTTTATCTCAGATGCAGCTGTGTTTCCTGACCCCTCACTTCTGAGGGACTGCAGCTTTGACCCACTCAGATCCTCTGGGGGAGGTTCTCACTGAGCAATGGCCAGGTCCTGGCTGCACCCAGGAATGTTTGGGGGACCATGCTGCTACCGATGCCCAGAGACTGTGGCTGGGTGCCAACCTGCCCCCCAAAAAGATCACGTGATCATGTAGCAACGGTGTGTCAAAGATTATGGAAAATCACAACACACATCTGGCACCAGGCTTCACCGTTAATGACCTTGTTCCAGCACCAGCAAATGTGGTTTTTCTCTGGGGTCTGCTGGGACTGGGTGGCTGCACAGCCTCTACCAAATGTCCTTCCAACAGTGGAACCACTTCTCCCCGTGTGGCCTGAGGACCTCCCGGACCCTACTCTGCTCCTGGGGATTCGCCCTTCCCACCAGAGCACCACCAGATATTGACCTATGGAGTTTCAGACTCTGTGCTCCCCCTGTTTATAGAGTCTTAATGGAATTTAAACTGTCTTCTTTCTCCCTTTTTAGTTCAGTCCCTGCAGCTGTTTCCACTTTTCCACTTTCTCTCCAGCTGCTTTTAGGGGGGATGCTTTTCCCATACTTCCCCCCCCCCCCCGCCATCTATGTCCTCTCTCCACAAGCAAAAACAGCTCCCTGCCCTCTGTGGCTTCTCTCTCCCCCAGTTCACCTCTCTGTGCCATGTACCTGCTGAGTTCTGTGGTTCAGGTTGTGAAGATTGTTTTGTTAATCCTCAAATCAGTTTTCTAGGTGTGTATGATGGTTTAAATGTTGATCTGGCTATATTTCATGGGTGTGAGATGCAAAAAGACTTCCATGCTGTTCTGCCATCTTGGCTCCTCCCTGTAGTATTCTTAATGTAAGCATTTTGTGCATTACACATTGTTTGAAAAGAAACTTTCAGCAAAGTTCTAAAGATTTTTGTATAACCATCAAGACAAAATATTATCTCAAAGGCTATATAAAGAGGAGAAAAAACCATCTGTTTCATTTTAATGATACTAAATTATTCTGTTTTACCATTTTATTTTCAGGTGTTAGATAATTGGGTCCATTCTACTATTCTCCTTATAGAATCCACAGTGTGCAAAAAGTGATTAATTCTAAAGTGTTAAGGTGGACTATCAGTATATTCTAATGAGTTTAGGGCAGTTTGCTACTCTGGCTACTTAATTTTCCCTAACCTACTTCAATATGTCTACAGTACTGTCTTCCCCAACATGTCCCTTACTTTGGCTGATACCTACCCATCTTATAAGTCTCTATAATTTAAGCACTTCCTTAGAGAAAACTTTCTTTGCCTGCTCTCCAAATTTAGCTTAATTCATTCCCCTCATTTAAATGCTCTTATTTCCATATATCTTTCTATCATATTACATGTAATTTGTGTTTAATTAATGTATAATTTTTTATCTAATGACTCTGTCCTACTAAACACTATTCATGGAATCAGAAACCAGACCTGTTTTGTTCACCCCATGTTCCCAAGTCCCTAGAAGAATGCCTGGAACATAGTAGTTATTCAATAAAAAGTTGTTGAATGAATGAAGGAATAATGGCACCCACTGTTTGATACTAAAAAATAGTGAATCAGAAAGAAACCTTGCTCCTTAGAAACTCATACCCTATTAGGGAAGAAGTCATGTAAACATGTAATTATTAAACATCATAGTGGCTAGGAAGGCATATGTTGCATCAGAATGCCTCGGTTGAAATCCTAGCCTTCTTCCCATATAAACTGTTTATCATTAAGCAAAGAACATAATCTCCCTAAGGCCTAGTTTCCTCATCTGTTAAATGGGGGGATTATAGTACCAATCTGTGGCAGATAATTCAGATGACTTTACCCATTTTCGTTCCATTATATCTCTCTTTCCTAACATACAGCCTGAAAAAAAACCCCAAAATGAAAAAACTTCATTTTTAGATTCCCTTGAAGGTAAGTTCTCCTTGGAACTTGGGTCCACTGAGAAAGTTGGAGGCAGAAGGGAGTTGAAAAGGCAGAAGCCACATGTGACAAGCATGGTAGTAGAGATGTCTAGTTCTTCTGGGACCATTCCAGTGAAACGTCTTAAATCTAGGCTTAGGTACTGATCCTCATGGGTGACATCAATGAGTAGGTCTTCTAGAATGGTCAAGAAGTGTGAGTAGTGACTACTACTGTTGGCTTTAACCCTATGTGCCTTATTTCTGATTGTGAAACTCCAAGCTTGACTCTCTAGTTCCCCAAAGATTCTGTGAGTTACTTAATTCCTAGAATAAACTCATTTCTGTTTCAAATAGCTAAATGAGGTTTTGTATGCTGCAGCAATGAAATCTGGAAGATCTAGTCACTAAGTTTGTTCAAAAGATTAAATATAAATGGAAGCTTTGTCCTTGGGATTGAAATGTAAAGACTGTAGCAAATCAAACTAAGACAGCCAATACTACATTAATATTACTTTCTCTGATTTTGTATCAATACACTTCCTCACATTCCTTGAGGAGTGAGTTTCTTAATTGATTAACAGGTACATATAGGTATAGGTAAAGTTTGACAAGTGCTCAGTTAAGCTGCTACTTAAAAACATAAATAGAGATAAATCTGGAGGAATATATTGCTTTATTGTATTATTTTTTCTTCATTTTCATCCATATTTTATTATTTCTAAGAAGTAAACACATATTAGTTATATGTCTTTAAAAAAGGCAAGTCTTTTAGCTACTAATATGTCTCCATTTGTATTGTCCTTTCATTTTTTAAAAACGTTCTCATATGCACTAATCTCATGACAACTCTGCTTGGCATTTGGTAATATTGCCATTATACAATATGCAAACAAAAGCCAAGAGAGAGTAATAATTGGCCTAATCAGAACTTGAATACAGGTCTTCTGACTCTAAGTCATGTGCTTTCTTGTTTTACACTAGCTGATCAGCAGTTCATTGAGAGCAGCTCTCTATAAAATGAAATAAATTTTGATTATCAAGGCCAAATGAAAAACTTGAATTGGAACCTAGACTGTACCATTAGTTAGGTTTGCAACTGGGGGCAAGGTAGTAAGTCTCTTTCAGTTCACTTCTATCTTTAAAGTGAGAATACCATCAGCTTCTGGTCAAGATGGCCCTATGAGTTCACGGTACATACCAATGAGTAATAAAGTATAAGACTAAAAATCAAAAAGACAAGGGCAAGTTGAAAAATGAGGTAAACATTGTAGTGAACCATAAATGGAATAGAAATCCAAGTAGTACAGAAGTTTGAGAACTGGGGGCTCTGACTCTGATCCAGTAGTTCATTTTGTATGGCAAAGGGACTAAAAGTGTTCTATACAAAACTGGAGATAGGATCCAAGCTTACTCTTAAAAGTCAGGGTTGGCAGAAAGGCAGGCAGTAGGAGAATGGGTGCCTGAAAACTAAAATTCAAAAGTACACTAAGAAAAAAAATACATAAAACTAAGAAGTACAGCCTACAAAAATCAACAACCAAAACCTGATTCATTTTGGATAAATTAATGTCATGGAACACTTTCTAACAGATATTTTTAAAAGCCTGAAGAGATTTAAAAAATTAGTTTAGAAAAAGCAAGAAATTATTAATAAGAAAATGAAAGAAATACAACTATAAGAGGTAAAGAGTAAAAAGAAATTAGAGCTGCTAGAAGTAGAAAATCTTTGGTGAAATGGGTCTAACAGTATCTGTTCTCTTAGCTTACAGAATTACAAGACTGTTGTGAGCACTGCACAGGATTATGTGAGCCTCTTTTTTTGAATTAAAAATGTCATGCTATGGGATGGGGAATGGCAAGAATAGTCTGGGAGATCATCAAAGGAGGCTGTAAGCTATGGAGTTGGCAAGGAATTGGGGTAACTTTAAGAAAAGGAAAGACTATAATAAAAGAAAGAATATATTGACAAATTCCACTTTATTCTAGAATTTGCCTAAAGAACCAGTCTTCAGGGACACTTTATGATCTATATGTTAAAGAAGAAAGAATTTATGCTTTTTTTAAGCTGCCCATAAAACACCCCACTTCTATTTCTTATAGAGAAGAAGAATGGAAAAAAAGTACTACATAAATTAAGGCTATCGTTATCTTTCCCTTTTAGGGGAAAAAATCACCTTCTGGGGAGGAAAATGTCTGGACATTGAGAATTTATGCTTTTTCTAAATGTGCATTTCTCTGGGGATATGCATTTGAAATTGGGCATGCAAACCTGAATTTGTGTAAGGTATATTTTCATGCAAATGTGCACATGCATATCGTAATGCTTGCTCTGTTCCACTCAAAAGTGGGTGGAGATATGAATATTATTGAGCAAGTATAATTTTCATACAAGTATTGTGTGGGCAGCTTCCACTCTGGCTGAGCATCTTAACAGAAATGAAAAGCTCAGATAAGAACAGTGGGATTTTGCAAGTGTTAATATTACAGTGTGAATGTTTCTAATCATTTTCTAAGCCTATTGGGTCTTGAATTAGAAAGAATAGAACAATCAGGCCAGAAGGCAAATTGTCACGTGGGGAAAATTGATAGACAGGAAACAGAATATAGTAATTCATCCTATCTTTTTAAATTTTTTTTTTAAAAAATTTTTTTTTCAACGTTTATTTATTTTTGGGACAGAGAGAGACAGAGCATGAATGGGCGAGGGGCAGAGAGAGAGGGAGACACAGAATCAGAAACAGGCTCCAGGCTCTGAGCCATCAGCCCAGAGCCCGACGCGGGGCTCGAACTCACGGACCGCGAGATCGTGACCTGGCTGAAGTCGGACGCTTAACCGACTGCGCCATCCAGGCGCCCCTATCCTATCTTTTTAAACACACACACACACACACACACACACACACACACACACACACACACACATTTTTTTTAAATGAGAAAATGACCATTTGAAATTGTATATTTTGGAAGTCAGACCAAGCATGATGCTTGACTGAGGTTATAAATATTCTATATTGTGAAACTAAAACACTTGTAAAAACTTTCAGAAGGAATTCAGAATAATCTAACACCAACAAAAAGCTCCATAGCCCCAAATCATATGAAAGCTAAGTCTGGCAGTGGTTGAGCTGTCATGTGTATGAAGTTGTGATCGAGTTGTACCTTCCCTACAACTCACACTGTTTTAAAGAAACTGGGAACTGGAAATGTGACTTTGACCTCCCTGTAGTCTAGTGGAATCAGTGATTCTGAAGTGTAAATAAAACAGTGGGAGTAGAAAGGGGCTGGAACTTAGAAAAGGGAGGGACATTTTCTTGATGGTGAGTAAGGAATAACCAAGAAGCCTCCCTAGAAACATAATCAGGGCTGGGAAACAACAAAAAGAGACAGATTGGGAACAAGTCTGTAACAAGATTATGATTCTGAGTTTGGGTAACTTGGTGTGTGCAATTCCCATTTAGAGCTGAACTATGGACTTAGAGCTAAGTCAACAAGAGCTTTTGTTGAATGGAGACCCAAAAAAACTTTAAAAGCATCTCACCCAGTGATTGGAGCAAAAGTAAAAGCTATATTAAGATGTGAAAATGGAGACATTTATAAAAATCTGATTTATGTATAAAATTGTGCCATCCTAAAATGAGTAATGAAATTGTGCTTATAATTATGCACCTGCTTCTATTCCTGTTCTCAGAATCATCAGATTCTTATTACCTCTTGCCTCAATTACTGCAGTAACCTTCTAACTTGGCCTTTAGCCTTCAATTTCTTCCCCATCTAAAGCATTCATTCTACTGCTTGGAACTGTTCAGTGACTTCCCACTGCCTATTAAGCCCAAAACATGGCAGTCATATTTTCTGTGATCTGGAGCCAAACTTAAATTTCCAGCCTTATCTGCCATTACTTTTCTCCATGTACTTTATGCTAAAACCAAGATATCTAATCATCATTCCCCAAACATCCTCCAGAATGGTGTTTCTAAAACACAAGCATAATCCTTTTTTTTATTGCCTACCTGAAAACCCTTCAGGGACTTTCTCTATAGCTGCTCTGTAGGATCAACTTCAATGTTATTAGTCTATAGGACCCTCTAAATCTGGCCCCGTCAAGCTCTCCAGCCTTTCCTCTCAATACCAGACCCCAAATTACCCTCCTCAAAACCTGAAATCCAATCATATGGAGCCACTTAAAACTGTCTGAATAGGCCAAACTGTTTCTTGCCCTGAAGCCTTTATTAAAGTTTTTCCCTCTGCCTTGCACACTTCCTCCTACTTCTACCATCTTCCTGTCTTCAATACCCCCATATTCCACCTGGAAAAAAACCTTATTATTTTTTCCAAGATTCAGCTCATATACAAAAGCCTTTCCATTTCTATAAAACTTGATTACCATCTTCCTCACATACACCCACTACTCTTTCTCCTATAACCCCAGTACCAGGTGCATGTTTTTATCATTAACACTGTAACATTTCTTTTTCATTAACCATTTCCTAACATGTCTACAGTCTCACTAAGGGCAGGGACTATGTCCTATTTACCTTTGCAACCCAAGCACAGCACACAGTCCAGAACACAGAAAAGTGTTCAATAAATGGTAGCAAAGTGCTAACTCCTTCTTGAGAATAGGGCCTGTGCTATACCCATTGTGCTTAATGAATACCTGTTGAGTTAAAGGATAAATGATGGATACTTAAAATCTTTATGTCATCTGTACATGCAACAGTAAAACCTCTCTTACAGAAACAGCACACTGTGTATATTGTAGAACAGTGCTTCTCAAACTTTAATGTGCATACAAATCAACTGCAGATCTTAGAAAAAATGGCATTCTGTTCAGTAGGTCTGTGTTGGAGAGTCACAATTCTAGATTTCTAAGGCAGAACCCATTAGGAAATGCCAGTGCTCCTGGTCCTCGGACCACACTTTATAGAGGACACAGGAGGAAGGGATTTCACCTGAGAGGTTCCGGGGAGAGACAAGCCCCAGAAGGAGCTCAACAGAAGGGAGAACTACTTAGTGGTGCCACAGGGTTTACCCAGTTGTGAACATATCCAGGCAGGCTTTTTGAGAGTCTATGCTAGGGCTTGGGGTTTTATCTTAACTTTCTTTATTTCTCTATCAATGTATCTCTCAGAGTCAGGCTTTTCCTTCATTCACTCCCCTACTATGATTCAGCCTGTATGATTTTCTCTGTATAAGACCTCCCCAGGTTCTGTTTTTAAACTGACCTGAACCTGTTCTCCTATTTACTTTTCATAAACTTAAGTTCTCTCTGTTTCATCGTCCAAACCCTGGAAATCCAATCTTTCCAGTTTTCAGAAGCCTCTCCAGCTGCCTGAATTGTTTTGCCTCCATTTTAATCAGAAACAGCTTTTCCTTTTCCAATATATGAACCAACCTCACCTCTGCAAAGGCCAATTTCCCAGCTGTGGCTGCTGTGATTGATAAGTACAGATCTCATTCTGAAAGACTTGTGGCTCTCCCCACCCCACTTTCAGAAGAACATGAAGAAGTCAGGATTTTAAACTGTAGACTGGCTTAGGAGAATACCAGCATTCTTACTGTTGACTGATCAAATGTCATAAAGGAAAAGCAAATGAAGGAGACAAACTGGAGATTTGGCCGGCAGCTGCAAGGAGATTGTGAATGCATGTAATATCATGGAAACTGCTAGGGCTTTGCTAGTGTCAATTTATAATTAGAGGTGCCATTTTAAGGTGAATTTTGACATTTACTGCTACCAATTGACTTTTCAGTAATATTTATCTCCATATTATAGCATTATCTCTTTTCTTCAAGATATTAAATAATTCCAGAGGTTTCAGATTCAATCCAGGAAACCATGAACATCTTATAAAACCATTTGACATCTTAAATTATAAGCCACTGTTGCCAGAAACACACACAAACACAAGCATATACATGACTAATTTAGTTTACTTACAGAATTTATAAATGTGAAATTATAAAATTTTATTATTTGGAAGAAAGTTAAGTGATTACAAAGCTTTTTTTCCCCCCAGAAATATCCAAGGAGTCATCAGTACCTTGTTTACATAATAACATTCAAATGCATGAAAATAATGTGTTTGAAATCTAAGTCATACACTTTAATATTCCCCTCAATCTATGCATGTAACCTAGACCCTAAGTTAATACTAAGTTAATGCTAGTTAATACTAAGCAATACTAAGTTAAATGATTTACATGCCACTTAAAAATAGAGTTGTTTAGTCAACTTTGCACTGATGGGATGAAAATTGGACCAATTTTTCTATTAGTATTAAGCTGGCACATACTAAAGCTGAGTTTAGAACTTCCACTGACATCAAAGGAGACATTGGTTTCTTTTCGCATCTTGAAGAATGAAAGACCAAACTCACTATATGGATGCTAGAAACTTGTAAATATGCATTTATTTTCTTGAGATTTCAAACCCAGCTATCAGCACAAACAATGTATCTTCAACATCTGTAAAACATCTGCAGCCATTAAAAATTGACCCCTCCCCGCTCCCGGCCTTTCTAAAACAGATACACACAATTTCAGAAGATAATTCTTTGGGGGTAAATGCAATCTTTCTTTTAGAAAACAATCACAAGTTGTAGAATTTCAGAGCTGAAATGAATTCTAAAGCTCATTTAGTTTGATGCTCGTTTTATAACTGGTAAGGAAATGGAGTTCTGGAAGGTGACAGAGCCACGTTGAAACTGCACTTCCTGGTATTCGGGCCAGAAATCTTTCCTTTACCATTATTTATTGAATAAATCTAACAGACTTTAATTAGATATCTAATATACATATTTCAGAAATAAAGCATTAACTTTTGCAAGAATAAGTGTAACTGACAGCTAGCTCTCTGTGTGAAGGAAAATTCCCTTCCATACACAGGCTTTCCCCTGGTCGTTAGCCATTGGATTGAATCTGAACTACTTTTAATTCTCTTATGAGGTGAAAAAGGTTTCTTAGATAAGGTAAGCTGAGAGGTTAAGTAGAGCAGGATTCTATTACAAATGAAAGGACTAAGTACTTTGATTATTAGGTTATTCTACCACCAAAATACCAATACCAGTTTCAAGGAGAAGTGAGCATAAGTCTAGGACTTATGAATAGTGATTAATGTGAACAAAGGTGATAACCCTGGAAATTATGTTATGTGAAGTAAAAATGGAGGCTTAGACTAATGTTTGAAAAATATTCTTAACATATAAAGAGTTCATGCAAACTGATCTAAGAAAAACACTTAAAACTAATAGATAAATGGCCTAAAGACATGAACTAGCATTTACAATGAACACGAAACATATTTAAACTATTAATAATACTAGAAAGGCAGATTTTAGAGGGTTTATATTCTTCACCTATAAAAATAACTCAATTTCTCTCCCTTTTTTCATTGATACCTTTTTTATTTTTTATAATGTTATCTATTGACTATAATGTGGTAAATATACTATAATTTAAAATTTATATACTGTATATGTATAATCTTTCTGAAATATTGTTTTAAAGTATATATTAAGAAACTAAAATGTGTGCAGATCCTTTTACCTAGTAAATCTACTTTAGAGAATGTATATCAAGGATCAGATGCAAATCAATATTTGTGGAGAAAAAGGTTAATTATAGCATCATTTACAATAATGAAAAATGACAATAAACAAACATTTACAAACATAATTAAAGGGCTCGATAAATCATAATATACCCATAAGAGGGAATTTTTATACTCTTTAAGAACCTTGTTTACACATGATATATAGGGACCAAGAAAAATTTTGGCAACATAATGTTGTTTAAAAAAATGAGAACAGTTTTTATCAAATTTGGAAAAATTTTAGCTCTTATTTCTTCAAATACTTACTGTCCTTTCTGTGTTTTATTTTGGGTAGTTTCAGTTGCTATGTCTTTAAGTTTACTAATGTTTTCTTCTGCAATGTCTAATTTTCTCTATACCCTATCCAATGTACTTTTCATCTCAGACTTTGAAGTCTGTCTTCAGTAGTTTGAAGTGCGTGTGTGTGTGTGTGTGTGTGTGTGTGTATTTAACTTTTTAAATATATGGAATAGAATTTCTATAGTATGTGTTAATATTTTAATCTTCTTGTGTGCTAATTCTGACATCTGTCAGTTCTGGGTTAGTTTTAATTGCTTAATTTATCTCTTCAAAAGGTCATATTTCCTCCTTGTTTTCATGCCTGGTAACTTTTATCAGATGCCAGATATTGTGAATTTTTCATTGTCTGATGATGGATATTTTTCTGTTCCAAAAATATTCTTGATCTTTTTCTGGGTGCGAATTACTTTAAAACAGTTTGATCCATTGGGTATTACTGTTTAATTATATTAAGTTAGAATATAGCAGTACTACATCTAAGGCTAATTATTCTCTACTACTAAGCAAGGTCCTTCTGTTTACATTACCTAATTCTAATCTGACTGATGGGAGCAGACATTAGTCCTGCTCTGGGTAAGCACTGGTATTGTTACCACTAATTCTTTTAAGTAGTTCTTTCACCAGCATTGAGTTGTTTCCTTGTATGCCTGTGCTGATCATTACTCAGCTGAATACTCAAAGTTGTCCCTCTAGAGATCTTTGACATTTTGTTTCTGTGCAGCTCTCTCCTTTGCATACTCTTCCCTGACAACTCTAGTCACCATGGTCTTCTCACACTCTCAGGTTCATCTGTTCCTATGCTGGAGTCTACCACTTTGCTAGGTTCCCTTTTCTTGTACAACAACCTGGAAATTATCTCAAGGCAGTAAACTGAATAAGCATAGGACTCACCTTGTTTATTTGTTATCTCTGAGATGTCTGTGCTTCATTCCTCATGTCTTATGTCTTGCAAACCATCATTTCATGTATTCTACCTTTTTTCCTTCTTATTTTAGGCAGGAGGTCAAATCTGGCCTCTTGTCTGGAAGATGTCTATTTTTCCAAAATATTGTTGAAATTGATTATCTGTATATAGTACAGTATAAGGAGAAGCCTCACTATACACAGAAAATTTGAGAGTCTAAATAATCCCAAAATTAGTTTTAAATAAGTATATGCAAGCATTTAACAAAAATCAACATCCGTTCATGATAAAAACTCTTAACAAAGTGGGTTTAGAGGGAACATAGCTCAACATAATAAAGGATAAAAGCCATATAATAAACCCACATCTAACATTATCTTTAATGGTGAAAAACTGAGAGCTTTTCCTCTGAGATCAGGAACAAGACAAGGATGGTCCATTCATAACTTTTATTCAGCATGGTACTAAAAGTCTTAGCTACAATAATAATACAAGAAAAAAGAAATAAAAGGCAACCATACTGGTAAAGAAGAAGTTAAACTCACTATTTGCAGATGACATGATAATATACATAGAAAATCCACCCCAAAACTATTAGAACTGATAAATGAATTCAGTACAGTTGAAGGATACAAAATTAATGCACAGATATCAGTTGCATTTCTATACACTAATCATGAGGTAGCAGAAAGAGAAATTAAAAAAGCAATCCCATTTACAATTGCATCAAAGAAATAAAATACTTAGGAATAACCTTAACCAAGGAGGTGGAAGATCTATACTCTGAAAACTATAAAGCATTGGTGAAAGAAACTAAAGATGATACAAACAAATAGAAAAATATTCCATCTCATGGACTGGAAGAATTAATATTGTTAAAATGTCCATATCACCCAAAGCAATTACAGGTTCAATGCAATGTCTACCAAAATACCAACAACATTTTTCACAGAACTAGAACAAGTAATACTAAGATTGTATGGAACCACGAAAGACACCAAATAGTCAAAGAAATCATGAGAAAGAACAAAGCTGGAGTATCACAATTCCAGATTTCAAAATATACTATAAGACTATACTAACCAATATGGTATGATACTGGCACAAAAATAGACACATAGATTGATAGAACAGAATAGGGAGTCCAGAAATAAACCTATGCTTATGTGGTCAATTAATCTATGACAAAGGAGGCAAGAACATACAAGGGAAAAAGACAGTATCTTCAACAAATGGATGCTGGGAAAACCAAACAACTACATGCAAAAGAATGAAACTGGGCCACTTTCTAATACCATATACAAAAACTCAAAATCCATTAACAATCTATGTGTGATACTTGAAACCATAAAACTCCTAAAAGAAAATATAGGCAGTAATTTTCAATATAGTCTATAATAACATTTTTCTAAATATGTCTCATAAGCTAAGGAAAATAAAGGCCAATATAAACTTCTGGGATTACACCAAAATAAAAAGGTTTTGTACTACAAAGGAAACCATCAACAAAATGAGAAGACAATCTACAGAATGGGATAAGATATTTGCAAATGACACATTTGATAAATGGTTAGTATCAAAAATATATAAAGAACTTATACAATTCAACACCAACAAAGCACAAATAATGTGATTAAAAGTGGGCAGAGGGCCTGAATAGATACTTTTCCAGAGAGGATGTACAGATGGCCAATGGACATGTGAAAAGGTGTTCAGCATCACTAATCATCAGGGACATGCAAATCAAAGCCACAATATTACCTGACACCTGCCAGAATGGCTAGAATAAAAAATAGAGGAAATGACAAGTGTTGGTGAGGGTATGGGGGAAAAGGAACCCTCATGCTTTGTTGATGAGAATGTAATTTGGCGCAGCCACCGTGGAAATCAATATGGAGATTCCTCAAAAAATTAAAAATAGAAATAACATATGATCCAGTAATTCACTATTGGGTATTACCCAAAGAAAATGAAAGCACTAATTTTAAAAGATATATGTACCCTTATGTTTATTGCAGAATTGTTTACAATAGCCAAGATATGGAAGTAATCTAAGTGTCCATTAATAGATGAATGGATAAAGTTGTGGTATGTATATGTATACAATGAAATATTATTCAGCCATAAGAAAGAATGAGATGTTTTCATCCATGACAACATGGACAGACATAGAGTGTATTATGCTAAGTGAAATAAGTCAGAGAAACACAAATAGTGTGTGATTTCATTAAAAAACAAAAATGAATAAACAAACAAACAAAAAACAGAAAGAGACTTATAAAAACAGAGAACAAACTAAGGGTTACCAGAGGGACATGGTTTGGGGGATGGGAAAAATGGGTGAAGGAGAATGCAACATATAGGCTTCTGGTTATGGAATGATTAAGTCGTGGGAATAAAAGATACACCATAGGGAATACAGTCAGTGATATTGTAATAGTGTTGTATGATGACAGATGGTACCTACACTTATAGCAAGCACAGCATAAGGTATAAACTTGTCTAATTACTATGTTGTACACTTGAAACTAATGTAACACTGTGTGTCAACTATATTTCAATAAAATAATAAATAAGTAAATAAATGTATGCAAAAAGTGAGCACATGCTTGCACATTCACATTAAGAGAAGAAAACAATATCAAAATATTAGCAGAAGTGTTAATCCCAGGGATTGCATCTGATTTGTATTCATCTTCATACTTTCTAAATTGTTTTCAAGTATTAAAATGTATTAATTTTACTAAAAGTAAATGTTACATATAAGTATATATAACTTTTGGTAAAAGAAATCAAACTCCTATTTTGAAAATAACACTAAAATCAATGAGTGACATAGACATAAAAGAAAGCATATCTGATTTCATGAAGGGAATGAGGTATACTTACCAGTGAATGAAATACACAATGAAGTAGATAGTGGGTCCTGCTGCTAGAAACGTTTCACCAAAAACTGAACGTCCAGCATTCAGTGAGGCTGGGAAGGGATATATCACTGTTTGGTTTTAGGATCAGATAATATCTAACCTCCTTCCAACTCTGAATTTTTGTGCTTGCTCTTGTTTTGAAAATATCTACATGGTGGTTAAGTCAAGGACTGACTGATTCCCTTGGAAAGAGGTAACTCTATACAGCCTCTTGAAAGTCAAGAATGAATGTTTTCCTATGGAAATGTTAAATAAAATGATTTCTGGGAGTGCAATGAAATTTGACTTTTGCAGTTGTTCATAACTTGTAAGTAAGTAATTTTGTGTAAAGAGATAAAAGATAGTAAAATGGCTAAAAATAAAATACAGTCTAAAATAGAATGAATAAGTCTAAAATAGACTGTATTTGAAAGAAAGCTAAGTAGATAAATAAATGCACTCTTTTTTTTAAATTTTTTAATGTTTATTTATTTTTGAGAGACAGAGCATGAGCAAGGGAGGGGTAGAGAGAGAGGGAAACACAGAATCAAAAGCAGGCTCCAGGCTCTGAACTGTCAGTAGAGACCTGATGTGGGGCTTGAACTCATGAACTGAACTGTGAGATCATGACCTGAGCCGAAGTCAGATGCTTAACTGACTAAGCCATCCAGGCATCCCAATATATAAGTACACTCTTAAGAACTCAGAAGATTGTGCTCCAGAGGAAAGCAAAATCAGTAAGGCATAGTTTTGGAAAGGACCACAGATGTCTTCTAATGCATCGTTTTGCAAGTATGGCCAGAGACTGCCTGGGTTTGAATCCTGGCTCTGTCACCTACAAGCTGCATGACTTTGTGCAAGTTATTAACCCCTCTGACCACAACTTCCACTCTGTAAAATCATAATTAAAATAGTGTTTTGAAGATTATATGAGTTAATGTAAATATAGAGCTTAGAGTACCTGGCACAGAGTAAGCTTTAAAGAAATATTAGCTGTTGTTATTCTAGATGTATATGGATGGAATTTAAAAAGCATTGACCATGTATTTAATGTGTACTCAAAAATATATAACTATATCATTAAACTTGTAATATATAGATAGTGTTCCCTAAGATCATTTATGGTTATGACATAAAGTTAAAAACATTAATTTTTAATTAAGCAAATACCAATATGGTTGCATGTGCATATTGCAAAAATCATACTGCTGGTACACAAGTGACTTAGATATAAAGCCCCTACTTAACAGATGAGGAAAATGAGGCCCAAAGATAAAAAAAAAATTATTATACAGGAAGTTAGAAACAAAGCAAAGTGAGGATTTAAACCAATTGATTCCCATTTCACTGCTTATGCAACCTATTTTTCTAAGCCTTCATTCCCCTTCTTACCCATGTTTGACCTCAGCTTTCATAGAGACATAGTCAATACCTTACTTTATTCAGAGTTCCCTTTCTCCCCGTTCCATGTGACTCATGATATAAAGAAAATTTACTTGCATGGCTTTAATAACTAGCCTTAAGCTTTAACTCTGGCAGACAAAATGAGATAATTTATTTAGTCCAATTGTGACAAATAAGGTAAGTCTCATTCATTAAAGGCTAAAAATAAAGCAAGCAGTATGTTTAAATAAAACATGAAAGAAATAGCTCTACTCAACACATTTCATGCATGAAAAGCATTCAAGTCAATGCCCCTGTTGGGGATAGGAAGAAATCATGTCAGGAATTTATGCTGGTTAAAGGAGTAGAGCTGTAAGAAATGAACATCTTTGGCCATTAAATTCAACTCTTGATAGTGAAATGATAGAAAAGAAATATGGCTACATGAATGTCATGCAAAGATTAATTATTCATAAAGGCTACATATCTTTCATACAAGGAGCTACTCTCTAGTGGAGATAAATAATTATAGTACAGTAACATTGTTATAATAGAAATAGTTAAGGCATGAGGAGATGATTAACTTTTCCAGAGGTTATATAGATGAGCTGACACTTGAGTTGAATCTTAAAGGATAAGTAAAGTCTTCTTGGTGGTTAACCTACAGGAAGTGCAACCCAAGCTGAGGGCAGGGCAAGTGTAAACACAGTGAAATTTGGATGCATTCAGGACACTGCAAATCATTTGGTATGGTTGGATTGCAGGGTACTCATAACAGTGAATAGCAAGACATGAAGAGGTAAAAGTAGATGTGGATACTTATCCGTGCATTCATTAGGTTAGCCATTATTCTTCTGTCTATTGTGTAATTTGCTAATTCATTCAATGTTAATAAAAGATAGGAAGGATCCTTGGTGAAGGTTAAAGTCTATATAGTAATTTTTGAATAGCACCTCATGAAGAGTCAGACAAGCTGATTTACTGGTCTCACTGTAACTTGGAACAGACTGATAAAAAGCAGCAGTTGGAGACAAGCAAACATTAATTTCACCATTTTCTATGTAGGTACCATATAGGGCTTCTTGTTACCAACTCACTATTTGAGAACAGTAGGTAGTAAGAGTGAGCACTTTCATATTATAAAATGAAAGAATCAATACTGTCCACTGCTTATAAAAGTCCCTAGATGTTGCCAATATACTTTGTTGATTAGCCTACGTTTCTGACATCATTTCTTTTAAGATCAAGACTCTTGGTTGCTGGCCCTAACAGCCCTTAGTACAAACAGCTACATCATACAAAGGCAAACCTAATGGCTTAAAAAAATGACTCCTTTAGCCCACAGCCTTCTGCCTAGAAAACTGTAGAAATCATTCTTAAGATATTTTCCCGTGCCATTAGCAAAATCCATTCTGAAAATTCCACCATATATTTCAAGTATTCCTTTCTAATAACTCATTATCATACTTTTTTTTTCTTGTGAAGGGGAGTCAAATAGTAGTTTGCTTTGAGGGAAAAATAATACTTTAAAATTTATACCTGTCAAGAGGGAATCATTGATTTCTGTCATACTAGTTAAACATAAAACTCTTCAATAGTATAAAAAGATGAAATCTATATAATAAAAATACTATATTTCTCTTTCCCTCCCACCCTACTCTTATTATTGGTATGATTCCAACTTGTACATTGCATGCACTTTAAAAATATTTTGTGATTACAAAATATAATGAAAAGTTTCTGCACATTTAAAAAACTTTTAATTCCAGTATAAATAACATAGTATTATATTAGTTGAGCACCTTTTCATGTGTCTGTTGGCTATCTGTATGTCTTCTTTGGAGAAATGTCTGTTCATGTCTTCTGCCCATTTTTAAGTTTGATTATTTGTTTTTATGGTATTGAGTTGTATAAGTTCTTTATATATATTGGATAGTAAGCCATATCAGTTATGCCATTTGTAAATATCTCCCCCATTCTGTAGGTTCTCTCAGCACTGCTGTGCAGAAGCTTTTTATTTTGATGTAGTCCTAATGGTTCATTTTTGCTTTTGTTTCTTCTGCCTCAGAAGACATATCTAGAAAAATATGCTATGGCCAATGTCAAAGAACTCACTTCCTATCCTCTTTTACAGGATTTTTATGGTTTCAGGTCTCACATTTAGATCTTTAATCCATTTTGAGTTTATGAATTTGAATTAATGAATTTGGAAGCTTTCCTTCCTCTTCTATTTTTTTGGAATGGTTTAAGAAGAATAGGTATCAACTCTTCTTTAAATGTTTGGTAGAATCTACCTGTGAAGCTGTCTGGTCCTGGATTTTTTTTTTATTACTCTTTTAATTTCATTGCTGGTAATCAGTCTGTTCAAATTTTCTGTTTCTTCCTGATTCACTTTTGGGAAGTTATATAGATTTCTAAGGCTTCATACATTTCTTCTAGGTTGTCCAGTTTGTTGGCATATATTTTTTCATAAAATTCTTTTATAATCCTTTGTGTGTATATCTTTTATAATCCTCTGTGGTGTCAGTTGTTACTTCTCTTTAATTTCTGATTTTATTTGAGTTCTCTCTCTCTCTCTCTCTCTCTCTCTCTCTCTCTCATGAGTCTGGCTAACAGTTTATCAGTTTTGTTTATCTTTTAAAAAAAAACAGATCCTGCTTTTATTGATCTATGGTTTTTTCAGTTTCTATTTCCTTTATTTCTGCTCTAATTTTTATTATTTCCTTCCTTCTACTGGTTTGAGGCTTGTTGTTCTTCTTCTTCCTTTTTCTAGCTCCTTTAGGTGTTAGGTTAGGTTGTTGGAGATTTTGGTTGTTTCTTGAAGTAAGCCTATAATGCTATAAACTTCCATCTTAGAATTGCTTAGCTGCATCAGAAAGATTTTGGACTGTTGTGTTTTCATTTTCATTTTTCTCCATGTATTTTAAATTTTTTCTTTGATTTCTCTTTTCCCCCTCTTCAATCTCTTGGTGACCCATTTGTTGTTTACTAGTATGTTATTTAACCTCCATGTATTCGTGTTCTTTCCAGACTTTTTCTTGTGATTGATTTCTAGTTTCATAGTGTTGTGGTCAGAAAAGATGATCTTTTTGAGTTTCTTGAGACTTGTTTAGTGGCCTAACATGTGATCTATTCTGGAGAATGTTCTGTGTATACTTGAAAAGAATGTATATTCTGTTGTTTTAGAATAGAATGCTCTGAGTATATCTTTTAGATCCATCTGTTCCGATGGGTCATTTAGAGCCACTGTTTCCTTGATTTTCTGTTTGAATGATCTATCCATTGATATAAGTGGTTGTTAAAATCCCCTACTCTTATTGTGTTATTATTGATTACTTTATTTATGTTTATTATTGGTGCTTTGTGTATTAGGGTGCTCTCATGTTGAGAGCTATATATATATAGCTATATACATATAGTGTTCTTTGTCTCTTATCAAAGTCCTTATTTTAAAGTCTGTTTTGTCCAATATAGGTATTGCTACCCTGGCTTTCTTTTCGCTTCCATTTGCATGATAAATGCTTTTTATAGCCCATCAGTTTCAATCTGCAAGTGATTTTAGTTCTGAAGCGAGTCTCCTGTAGGCAGCATACACATGGGTCTTGCTTTTTTATCCATTCCACCACCTTAGTCTTTTGATTGGAGTGTTTATTTTTATTTATATTTAAAGTAATTAATGATAGATATGTATTTATTGTCATTTTTATTAGTTTTATGGTTATTTTTGTGGTTCTGTGTCCCTTTATTCCCTGGCTCTCTTCTCTCATGGTTTGCTGGCTTTTTTTTAGTGCTATGCTTGGATTCCTTTCTCTTTATTCTTTGCATATCTATTACTAGTTTTTCATTTGTGGTTACCAATAGGTTTATATATAACATTTCCTGCATATAGAAGTCTGTATTAGGTTGATGGTTGCTTAAACTTGAACCCATTTTAAAAGCACTAAATTTATTCCTCCACCATCCTCCCCATGACATTTTAGGTATATGGTATTATAATTTACATTCTTTTGTGAGTCCATTGACTTATTTTTATAGGTATACTTAATTTTATTGCTTTATGCTTCCTACTTTTCTTAATCCTGCCTATGGTCTTTCCTTTCCATTCAAAGAGTCCTCTTTAACATTTCAGGTAGGGCTGGTTTCATGGTCATGAATTCCTTTAACTTTTGTTTGTCTGGGAAACTGTTTATTTCCCCTATTTTGAATGATAGCCTTTCTGGATACAGTATTCTTGGTGGCAGGTTTTTCCCTTTCAGCACTTTGAATATGTCATGCCACTCCCTTCCAGCCTGCAAAGTTTCTACTGAAAAATCAGCTGATAGCATTAGGGGGTTTCCCTTGTATGTAACTATCTTTTCTCCTGCTCCTTTTAAAATTCTCTCTTTATCACCTCTTTTTGCCATTTTAATTACTGTGTGTCTTGATGTGAACCTCCTTGGGTTGATTTTGTTGGGGGCTCTCTGTGTCCTCTGGATCTGGATGTCTTTCTTTTCCCAGATTCAGGAAGTTTTCAGCTATTATTTCCTCAAGTAAATTTTCTGCCCCCTTTTCTCTCTCTTCTCATTTTGGGATCCCTATAATGTGAATTTTATTACTCTTGATGGTGTTGATGAGTTCCCTAAGTCTATTTCCATTTTTTCATATTATTTTTCCCCTTTTTTTCAGCTTAATTCCTTTCCATTACTCTTTCTTCCAGATTGCTGATTCATTTTTCTACCTTCTCTAGTCTACTATTTATTCCATCTAGTGTGTTTTAATTTCAGTTATTGATTTCATCATCTCTGGTTGGTTCTTTGTTATATTTTCTATCTCTTTGTTGAGGGTCTCACTGAGAACCCCCCTATTTTCTCAGCACCAGTGATTATCTTTATGACTATTACTTTAAATTCTCTATAAGGTATATTACTTATCTCTGTTTTGTTTAGCTCTTTTGCTATGATTTTTGTCCCATTCTTTCATTTGGGACATATTCCTCTGTCTCTCATTTTGTCTAACTCTCTCTGTCCGTTTCCATGTGGTAGGAAAGTCAGCGATGTCTTCCTGCTCTTGAAAGTAGTGGCCTTGGGGCGCCTGGGTGGCGCAGTCGGTTAAGCGTCCGACTTCAGCCAGGTCACGATCTCGCGGTCCGTGAGTTCGAGCCCCGCGTCGGGCTCTGGGCTGATGGCTCGGAGCCTGGAGCCTGTTTCCGATTCTGTGTCTCCCTCTCTCTCTGCCCCTCCCCCGTTCATGCTCTGTCTCTCTCTGTCCCAAAAATAAATAAACGTTGAAAAAAAAAAAAAAAGTAGTGGCCTTATAAAGAGGTTCTGTAGTGTCCTGTGGTGCAATGTCCTCTGTTCATCAGAACCTAGTGCTTTCAGGGGTGTTGCATGCACCCTTGTGTTGTGGTTGAGCCACTTTTGACTTCAGTCCAATTGGCTACAATGGCTCTCTTTGTCTTGTGGGTAGGGTTTGGTCCCTGTGTTGTTAGTGGGCCATTCTTGGGTTGCCTTGGACTTGAGTTGAGTCAGACAGGCATTTGCCAGAGATGCGGTAGTGTGAAGTTGCAGGGTACTACTATCCCTGTGATGTCCCCTGAGAAACTTTCACTGGTGGGCAGGGGTTATAGTCAGACCCACTGTCTGCCCCCTGCCCACTGGTGGAGCCACAGTCTGACTTGTGTGTATGGTTACCTTCCCCTCTCCTTGGGTGAAGAGTCACTTTGGAGTGGTAATCACTCCCATCAGGGCTACTTGCACACTGCTAGGCTTTTGACATCACTTTAAATGGACTCCTGCCAAAGGTATGTCAGATTGGGCAGGTCCACAGGAGGATGCAAGAGTGGGTTGCATGGAGCCAGGAAGTCCATTATGGTCCACTGCAAGAGGGAACCTGCAGCCTCCTGGGAAAACTTCTGCTGAGGCAGGGATGTAGGGCACAGGTCCACAAAAGAGTGTTGGGGCAGGATGTGTTGTTAGTAAGCTAAGTCAAGAGTGTTCATGCTGCACTGGTTCCCACAGTTGTCCTGTATCTAGAATGAAGGATGGGGGAGAGAAATAGTTCCCACCAGCTCTTTTGTTCTTGGAGAAGTCTCTCCAAGATCCCTGCCCCTCTAGTACATGCTCTGAGATTAGTAAATAAATCTTCCCATATATTCTGGGAATTTTTGGACTGTAGCTTCATGCTGTATTTCAGTGAGGCTGTTTATTGTGCTGTCTCAAGGATGGGGACTAGTTTCCTATTACTCTTGTAGCTCTCCCAGAGCCAAGCCTGCTTATTTTTAAAGTTCCAGGTGTTAAACCCCACTGGTTGTAAGAACTCATGAAGTTAAGCCCCTCTAGTTTTCAAAACCAAATATTATGGGGATTCGTCTTCCCAGTGAGTCCACCCCCCCACCCCCCCATGGATGGGGTGCCTAGTCTGGAGTCTGTTCCTCTCCCCTCTCTCAGTCTGCAGCATCCCTCTTTCCTGCAAAAAGTCTCACAGGTCCATTTATCTCCTTCTGGACTGTATCTTCACCCTTTCTAACCTCTTGAATGTGGTCTGTTCTTTGCATTTAGCTGTGGAGAGTCTTTTCTTCCAGTTTTCAGGTCATTTTCTGGGTTGTTTACCCTGATGTAGGTATTGTCTTGGTGTATCCATGGGACAGTTGAGCCTAGGATCCTCCAACTCTACCATCTTCCCCACTTCTGAAAATTTTTTGACCGTTCAAAAATGCCTGGCTATTTTTGAAAATGTGGGCAGATTATTAGTCCAACACTCTGAGCACTTTCAAATTTGAGTAATTATATTCTACTTACCTAGGTTCCTCCTAGTGTTTCCAGTTTGCACATATAACTGTTCTTCATTTCCATTTCTAAATTCTGGTGTTATTATTTCTATACTGATACCTGATTATGACATTAGTCTCTCTGCATACTCAACAGTTTTTATGAAGCTGAGAACTATATGCTTTATGTCTTCATATGTAAACTGTTTCTAAAAAGTAAAAACACGTTTAAGAGGCATATCCAGTGGCCCTGTTTACAGTGGTTCCCATTTATTTTTAACTCTGTAGATGTCCCCACTTACCACATAGTCCACATGTGTTTCTTCTTATATTTATAGTTTTCAACTTGAGAGACTTCCTGACAATATTATAGGAATCCTATTTAGCAAAGTGTTGCAAATTCCTCACTAGGCTATCTATCTCTAGATTAACATTTATGAGAGTATATTCGCTTAGAAGTAGTAAGAGTACAAGAAAGTATGGAATTTATGATGATGGTGCTACCTAAAAACACATTCTTTAATTTAAAAATGATAACAGCCACTATAACCACAACGCAATTAGTAGGTAATGTTCACTGAATGCTTACTATGGGGTCAGTCATTCTAGGCATCTTAAATGTAAAAATTTAATTCTCACAAATACCCATTAGATAGGTGCTATTGTTTTTCCTTTTTTAAGGATGAGTGCACTTATTTTGATGAGCCCTGAGGAATGTATGGAATTGTTGAATCATTATATTGTACACCTTAAACTAATTATAATACTGTATGTTAATTATACTTGAATAAAAAAAATAAAAATGAGGAAACCAAGGCACATAGATTTTTAAGTAAATTGCTGAGAGTCACATAAGAAGTAAGCGAGAGAGCTATGATTCAAACCTACATAATCTGGCTATAGAGTTTGTGCTTGTATTAGTTAGGGTTCTGCAGAAAAACCTGAGAGAGAGGGAGAAAGAGAGTGTGGGAAGGGGAGAGGGAGAGAGAGCTGTAAGTAATTAGCCTATAGAATTATGAAGGTGGGCAAATCTCAAGATCTGCAAAGTAAGTTGACAAGCTAGAGACCCAGGAAAATGAATGTCTTAGTTCTAGTTAAAGTCTGAAAACCTGAGAACTAGGAGAGCCAATGATATAATTCCCATTCAAAGGTTGGCAGGCTTATGACCAAGAAGAACAAATAATGTCCCAGTCTGAAGGCATTCAGATAAGAATCATTCTCCCTCCCCTAGGGAGGGTCAGCCTCTTTGTTCTATTCAGATGTTCAGTTGATTGGGTGAGGCCCATCCACATCAGAGAGGGCAATCTGCTTTATTCAGTCTACCAACTTAAATGTTAATCTCATCCAAAAACAAACTCGCAGAAACACCTCGAAAAATATTTGATCAAATATCTAGCCAACCTATGGCCCAGCCAAGTTGATACATAAAATTAACCATCACAATACTCTTAACCACTATTCTATTCTGATATTTCATAGTTATGTAGTAGCCCAATAATTAAATCTACTAGATTGTATATTATCCTATTTCAAACATTAGTTGAAAACAGGTAATTATTTCTTTAGAGATAGTTGATCATAAAATATAAGTATCCAAATATTTTGAAGGCAATTCATCTCTAAACTATCTTAAATCAGATTCCTGACATAAAAATCATGGCCAAAAACAGTAAGAGGTTTGGTTTTCTAGGTTTTCAAATGCTAAGAATCCATGTTCCCTAGCAACACTATGTAGATCCACATAAAGAAATTTCAAATACCATTTATAGTAAGTTTGTTCCCTCCCTACATTGCAACTTTACTCTAAACTCATGATTACTAAAGAGAAAATGAGCTTTAAAATTGTAAGTAATGTTTCTAAGAGGACATCATGGTGTTCAGCCAAAATGAATGTTCATAATATTGCTTAGATTTATTTAAAATTCTATACAGCCTCACTTAATTTTTTCTCACTGCTGTACTAATTTATATATAGTTATTATAAATGGTTATTAGAAATCAATTTTTCTAACAATGAGAACATTAATGATTTTCTTGAAATAAAATGGACAAAGTACAAGTACCTTTATCTATATTCCACTCTATATGTGTGTGTAAATATGTGTATACATACTTGTTTATATATGACTAGATAATATGTGTTTATATAAATCTTTATATATACATATGCACATACACACATACATTAAAATGTACAACTTGATCCCTAATGGCAAGATTCATACTTTGTATAGTCTACTTTGGAAATCCTGTCCCAAGCAAGACATTCAGGTCATAATACCAGATTTCACAGGGCCATAAGAATTAACTGGTTATAGGAATACATGAATGCTTCAACATTTGGAAAACTCTTAATATCAACAGAATAAAGAAGAAAAAAAATAATTATCCAAATAGGTGCTTAAGGTGCATTTGATAAAATTCCATATCCATAAGAATAAAACATAAATCTTTAACAAACTATGAATGGAAGATAATGCCTTTAAACTGATACAAATTTGTCTACAAATATACCAAATATATATCACTGCTTCTATTAAAAAATATTGTTCCTGACCAGTGCAATAAGAAGAAATAAGAGGCATAATGTTTGAAAAGGCAAACATAAACTGACATATGTGGTCTCTCAGTTTGTATCCATAAATATCCAAAAGAAACTACAAACTATTAATTTCAGCAAAGTTGCTAGATATAAGATTGATATACAAAAACCAATGGCATTCCTACGTCCCATCTCACATATATTAAATGCCTTCTTTCACCATATCAACAAATCTATAAATTACCTAGGCATAAACCTAATGAAAGATGTGCAAGATCTTTGTGGAAAAAAAAACTAGAATACAATTTTAATGATATTAAAGATGTGAATAAATGAAGTAGTAGACCATATCCAAAATGGGCTGACTCACTATTGTGGAGATGGCATTTATATTCCAATTAAAGTTCTAAACCACTGTAATATTATAACAGTGTTTTATGAGATTTGATAATCATATACTAAAATTAATGAGGAATAACAAAGAACCAAAATAAGTCAAAATGATTTTGAAAACTATGATAGGATTTGCATTGCCAGATAGTATCTTGAAACTATAGTAATTAAGATGATGTGGAATTGATGAAGAAATAGACAAAGTGGTGATGACATGGAAAAGGAAGCCCAGGAGCATAAATGGAAATTTAAGGACAGACACCTGTGTAGTATCTACTCAGCATAAGAAAGTATTGTTTTACAGTATTTGCTTCATTAAGAAAATAAGTAAATAAAGCTTCTTGTAAACCACTTCACCAATCCAGTCCATGGAAATTAAAAACAACAAATTTAGGAATAGAAATAGATTAGAGAGTGATGCATAGGGAGCTTCAAATGTATCTTTAATATATTGGGTCTTAATAATCTGAAGCAAATTCATAAAGCTGTGTACTGAATGTATTGATTCTTATTCCTTATACTGTTCTATAGAATTTTAATATTTAAATGTTTTCAAGAAGTTAATGTAAAAATGAGTTAAATAGTTACCTTCAAGTGCATATATGGTTAAACAAGGCATAATCATTCATCTGTTCATTCAATCATTTGCTTAATGAACTGCCAGGAGAAGGTAGACTAGGTTGATAAAGAGCAGGGTTTAGTTGATGCTAAGCTATTTGATACTAATCTTGGGATTCTTCCATAGGAAAAAGTACTGAACCAGTGATTAAGAGGATAGATTTTCTAGTCTCAACTCTTCAATAAGCTGGCAATGTGACCTTGGGCAAGAATTAGCCTCTTCAGAACTTGCCTTCCATTAGAGTTAAATAGAAAGGTTGGGCTAGATAATCTCTGAGGTTGCAGTGCCCACTTGCACTTGAGATTGTTGAGGAAAAGTACACAAGAAACAACAGCACAGTGAAAATTAAAGAGCCACTTTATCAGCAGATCCACATGAATACCCAGTAACTTTGGTGAAGAACTTCAGTAGTTCTGCATTGGAGGACAAGACTAAGGCCTCTTGCTCTTCCCACTTTGCCCCACCATGCCTCCCCAAAATCTAAATTATGGGTCTAAAATCTAAATTATGGCTCCAGCAAATACTTGTGTGTAGTCAAATGTTCCATAAAAGTAGAGTCCCCTACAGAATAGTTCAATTGAAGTTATGGAAATAGAAGTTAAAGAGAAATAGATTCTAACTTGACAAGGGAGAGTGTTTTACCAGTTATGTACTCTTTCATTAAAGGAATACACTGCTTTAAGAAGAAATGAGTTCTCCATTACTGAGTCTGAATATTGTATGCAGGGAAGTTGCCCAATGATTCAGGTCTTCAATGGAGAATTAGACTAGTGATTTTTAAGATCCCTTTTAACCCTAGGCTTCTTGATTCTAGGAAACTTGTCTTGGTATTTCAAGCTTTCTTGAGTACTGATGTAGGTCAAGAGAATACCCTAAGACACAGATTTCACTTTTGATTTTAGTTGTAGAATATCACTTAGCTTCCTAAGAAGAATTTTGATAAACAAGAATTCCTTGTTGTGTTTGTATTTCCAAGGACTCTGAGTCAAGCCTATATATTGCATCTCTTTCTCTCTAGAAATATGAACATTTTTCTCTGCCCTTGTGACTGCAAAGAACTACTTTTAGATCTAAGATATTCCCACAGGACTTCATCTTATTGGTAGGAGGCTCCACCATCCTAAGTAAATAGTACTTAGAGACTGTTATATCATCCATAGCTTTTGCAATTAATCTAGTGATAGTCCTTATTATATGAGTCAAGGAACTAGGAAACAATTTAATTTAATATCGGATGAGCACTGGGTGTTGTATGGAAACCAATTTGACAATAAACTTCATATATTGGAAAAAATTAATTAATTAATATCAGAATATATATAACATGTAAAATAGATACATTCATGTTTTTTACTAATGCAAGAGTATGAAACTACAGATTCATTGCTAAAGATTCAAGATTCAAGATTCTAGCAAATTTAGAGATGAACCAATTAAAACTGACTACTAAGCCATAATATTTCATGTATTATAAATGACCAGTGCCAAACATATCCCCAGAGTCTATGACACACTGAGATTACTCAGAAAATCAGGAAACTCTCAATTATCTATTGATACATGAGCTCAGGGTAGCATAGAAAAAGTACATTGTTAGAATCCAAGAATATCTCATTTTATCCATTCTTGTCAGTCTGCTTTTGAACCAAACCTCTCTGTAGAGCTGTCAGCAATAACAATATTGTCACACTCAAGTTTCACCTCCTACCTTTCTCTTTCTCAGAGGCAAAAACTAGTAAAAATAATAGCAGTAGGAAGAGAGAAGAGCCAAGAGTCAGCACTGCACAGGAAGTGCTCAGGGGAGCAAGAATCCTCTCTTCAAATGAAACCTACCAAGATAGGAAGGGCTTCTCTGGCTCTTCTATTTACAATAGTCTCTGTCTCCTCCTACTTTGCTTTCTTTTTCTTCATACAGCTTATCAATACTGAAATTATTAGTTTGATTACTCTCTTATAGTCTATTGACCTCTCTAGACTGAGTACAGGCACCTTGTGTGATTCACTACTGGAACCCCAGGGTTCAGAACAATATAGTATATCCTTAATAAATACTTGTTTTAGATAGATATAGATGATTGGTTAATAGGTGATTGGAGCCCTAAGTAGGAAAGTATATTAAGAAAATATTTAGAATAGGTTGTTTTTCTTCCTGAAACAGAAAACTAATCTGGGATAATGGTTAATGACTGACAGAACCCACATTTCATTCATGATAGGTTTTCTAAATTTAGATTTTTAACACAAGTTCACAACTTTCAATAATGTGCATGTCTTCCTCATGTAACAAATATACTGTTTTAGATTAGCTATAACTGAAATATACATTTTCAATGTATATTCCAATTTTCAATGGCACGGCTCTCTTGGAGTTTGCTCTGTTGCCACATATAAGTATTATGTGACTTTTTTTCAAACATGACCATGCTGACCAGTATGTACATTTGCTAAAATTGCTTGATAACCAAGTTGCCTTTCTGCATATTTCTCAGAAGCAAACATTTGAATCCAATTAGTTAAAGAATATGATAACTAAGCTTCTGTACCTCTTGTGGCACTGTATTTTAAGTCCTTATAAAATTTAGTATTGTAATTTTTAATGTCATCTCTACTTTCAGCATGCTTTGGGTTATATAAAATGTGTTTTATTGATTAGATGACTGACAAGAAGGAGGAAGTCAAAACCAAATCAGATTATAGTCACAACTTTATAATTTGTGTAAGAGAGAAAAAGCCAAATCTATGTTGCCAAATTTGACTCTTTGAGTCACTTAATAAAGTGGCCCTCTTGGTTTGAAATATTTTTTAGGTGACACTAGAAAGCCATGGAATGGAAGGGAATTAGAAAGATTCTTAGATGAAATTATTTTCTTTCAAGCCACTGTAATAATTCATATGCCTGGCACATTAATGAAAAACAATGTCATACTTATTCTTCACTCAATTCCTGTCTAAAAATCTGTGTACAGCCCCCATTGATCTCCAAAGACTGTTTTCAAGGGAACCAGAAAAATCTTATTTTAATCGAGCCTTCTTGACATGTTTATTAATAGTTAAATAATATTAAATGGTAGGGCTGCTGTTGTCTTATTGAAAAGCAAATGGATACATTCTTTTGTATAATACATGTGTTCCCAGGAGAAGAGTGTATTGAACACATTTTAGAAAATAGTTTTATGTTTTTACTATGTAAAAGGAATTTACTTAAATAACACTGTGGCAAATTTCCTTGTAAGTCAAATAATTATTTTGGTATGCAAATAAATAGCACTTCATTTGTTCTAAAAAAAATCTGATTTTTACATAGGAACTCTCTTCACAGTGGAATAAATCTGCATTGTTGTCCCATTGGAAAGAGAATCTCTGCATCGATAAACATGTGAATCTCTTTTGTGTATAGGAACTGACACAGAGTTAAAAACTAATGATATTCTCTGTGTCTGCCAAAAAAATCCTTTCATCACACACATGTCTCCAACCCAAAACTATTTGTCCTGCCTGATATGCCTTTCCCACTCCACTTGAGCAAATTCTGTCTTTTCCCATCTTTTAAATGCCAAATCCTACTTGGCCTTCTCAAACTAACTTCATTTGATCCTTGTCTTTCCAATGCCTTGCTATTGGTTTATATCTTTCTCACGTACAACACTAACTACTTTATACAAGCACTATTTAACAGTTATCAGTGTTTGTATGAATTTTGGTATTTCCTATTGAGTGTAATGGTTATGTTTTCTTTTTGTATTTTTTTTCCCCAAGAGCTTATCTTTTTTGTATCCAGTTTAAAATTCCATCAGGAAGTGGAGTCTCTTCAGTTCACTCAGTGCCTAGCTCATAGTATATACTAAATGTAATTGAATAAATCAATGAATGAGTAAATATATTATACACATTTAATACATAAATGTATTTTAATAAATAAGTGATAAAATCTCTTTTATCACAGGGTTTCCCATCACTCCATTAACATAAGCCTAAAATGGTACACCAAATGCATTACTACAGTACATAATTTCTAACCAATATCCCTTTGTTTCTATATCCCATAAGTGATAATTCTACCCATGCACTCAGAAAAGGACTCAGGTTTTCACTGATTTTTTTTTCTTGTCACCAAGTATCACTTACTTTTTCATTTTTGTTCCAGTCTTCACATCCACATCAAATTCTGACCTAAACTATACAATCAAACTTTACACCTAAACTTTTACATTTGTGCACCAATCAAGACCAAGGCTCACTTGTAGAACAAGCAAAAGTAGAGCTATATACATTTTAACTCCTTTCTGCACCTACTGAGGTTTTTTTTTTTCTTTTTTATTTCATACGAGTTTTGTACACAATGTTTTACTTACTAAAATTCTTCAGAACAGATCGGCATGAGCCTTTTTATTTGTCTCTAGCCTCCTTATAATGGGAAAGTGATTTCTAGATATGTTAACAAAACAAAATGGTACTGCAACCAAAACGTAGATGTTTCAAGGAGTTTATTTTAATAGGCTTAGGTCTGTTTCTTTTTCTTCATTTGCAAATCTGAATCTCTGTGATGTTCTAATCTCAGTAGAGTTTCAATAAGTGGAAAAAACAAAAGGCCCAGTGTAATGTGTCATCCACATCACATTAAGTATTGGAATGACAGTTTACCTGTAATTATTTATAATTTGTATCCTTTGAAAATAATAATGAGCTGTATTTATCATATTAAACAACCACTCATTAGATGATCTGTAGGTCTGTATGAAATCATATAGGTATGATTAGGGATCCACTACTCAGGCCTAACACTCCTGGGATTTTAATCTCTTGATTGGATTTTTAATTTTACTCCTTTTAGTATAGATTTCTTTCCCTCCTAATAAATTAACTAAGACATTTTTATTTTCCTAAAGCATACTGATTGACTAGCTATTGCATAGATTTCATCGTCTGTTATGTTGAACCATTCAAATCAGACTCTCAGCATTCAATATAGCTTATCTCAAAATTGATTTGACTATAGCCATCTGTATTGATTATAAAGACAAGCTCAATAAACAGATTAGAGGAACTGTGATTTGCTCACCAAGGATGGAACAGCAGTATATTTAGATCATTCATTGTCCCTCTCTCGGAGAAGCAAAAAATCAATAAAGCAAGTGCCCACCACTGAAGCTATATGGCCAGGAGGATGTTAACATATAATATCAAAAAGAAAATACAATGTGCTTAACAAAAAAGGGGGGGAGAGATTTTTAGAAAAGTACTTATTAGGAAAATATGTTTTATCAGTTAATTAATCCTTTTTTTTCCTGAATATGGACATGCATATAGATAAGTCCTAAATACAATTGTCAGAGTATGATCTTTGGAAAATTGGGCAACTGTTTACTCTGAAAGTTAGATAACTTAAAGTTATGTTTATATAGTTAAAAACAACCACAAACAAATACAGTATTCAAAAGTAATAGGGTAGAAGCTTATGACCAAGAAAAATTGAAAAGTAATTATAGTTTTCATTTTTGATAGTTTGAAAGGAAAAGAGTAACATAATTTGTATAATGGTTTGCTATGAAATTATGCCTTTATTTCATATGATACTGACAGTTTTATGTTTTATGTTAACTCATAAGCTTTCCTTCCCACTCTTCAGAAGTTATAAACATGAAATAGAATAAATGGCCTATGGTCAAAATTGCAAAAATAACTGAAAGGTCAGCTATAGCTTTGTGTTTCCAGATCCACAGAGGCAAACGTTTTCTACTAACAGCTAGTTTAAAAAAAAAAAGTCTATGAAGATGGAAAACAAGCCATTTTATTCTCATTGCCCTGGTTATTAAAAGCCTGGAAAACAGACTTGCAAAGGATATAGAAATCATTCTTAGTATTTAATACTAGTATTTTCTAACCTTAAAGTATACATTCATGTTCAGATAGTGACTAAGTATATACGTTGTGACTGGACAGGGTTAAGTTAAAATCTTATTCTATACTTGCTGTAATCTGGGTGAAATTTTTCATTTTACTTGGTAAAATGGAGATATAAGAACCCTGACCCCACAGGATTAATGCAAAGATAAAATGAGAGCAGATATGTTGCCTAGTGCCTTCTACATAAGAAATATTCAATAAATGTTAGCTGCTATAATTATACAAGCCATAAGTTATGAGTTGTTATACAAACATGCTATTAGATCTCATCCTGGCAACTTTAACTTTAGAACATGGAGAAGGCGCAGGAAAGAGTATGGGAAAAGGGGAAAACCACCAAGAAGAGCCAAAGGTCTTTATTCAAGAGTCCCTGTCTAACACTTTTGTGTAAAAGAATAGACTCAAATACACACAACACACACACCACACACACGCACACCCACACACACACACCCACACACACCCCTCTTACCCACTAAGTAACCTGAGATCATAAAAATGTAGATTAATAATAATAATAATAATAATAATAACAACAACAATAATAGGAGAGTCTCTAAGCACAGGGAAAGTTGGTTAAAAATTTAGAGATTTAGATTGATCATAGAGAGTTATATTTAAACATGATTACCATGTTGCCAGTGGGAAGCGCTTCTTAGAATAATCAGATTTGAGAAGGCTAATAATAGAACACTAGATCTGTAGTTGCCTCTGAGGTCACTGGCTGAGGAAGGGGAAAGCTAAGCCCACCATGAGGCATAAGTATTGAATGAAGGTCACGTAAGGACCATAATGGAAAGAAATTAATCATTTTCATGATTTTCAGTCTTTTCAATTGTGTTTTCTTTTTCCTTCAGGCAATCAAAGTTATAAAATTTATGACTTCTTGAAGATTTAGGACTCTATTTGTTTTTATCACCATTGCCTAACATGGTTCCTAACACATAGTTGGTGCTTAGTACAAGTTTAGTAGAGTAAATGAATGACAGTTCTGAGTAAGGGAGGTAGTACAGTGAGGAAAGAAAATTCTATGTTTAGACTAGTATACAGCTTTAGGCTGTATACTAGCGTTGTATGAGCTTCTTAAGGATAAAATCCTGTTCATACATTTGAAACATGGATAGGATTCAATAAATTGATTTTGTTGTTTGTTTGTTACTTTAAAAAATCAAGCACATTAATAAATACTTTTATAATTGCTTTCTCTGTTGTATCAAAACTGTGGCTAGTTTCTTTCTTTTTAAATCAAATATTATTTTGCAAATACCTATAATTCTTCATGGACCTGAAACTTTCTACTCTTTATCTGTATAATATTTAGGCAAAGATTTTATTTTTTTCAAGTTTATACATTTTCCTAAAATCGTGTGCATTTTATCTCCCTCTTATATGAGATCTCTTCTAAAATATACTAAAAGAGCTACTGAGCCAAATGAAAGTGTGGTTTAAAAAAATCTATATTTCTGATATGTCATAATCTAGCCCAAAAAGCACAATTGGAAACCTTAAACAGAACTAAAACTTTGAGAAACATTCGTAATCATAACATTCCCCATAATCTGCTCAGATAAATATTTCATTAGTAAGTTAATATGTGCTAGTGAATATTATGATTTTCCATACTAGTTGAATTTTACTTAGAGGCACATTTGTCAAATAGTCAATCACTCATTTGACAAATATTTAGTGTCTGCTTGTCAGAGGCACTTTTCAGCTTTAGAGATACAAACTGCTTGCTTTCAGACAAGCAAGGTCTCTACTCCTAAAACTTACATTCCAAAGGTGTATAGTCAGATAATAAGCAAGTAAATAAACAAATGGAAGAAATTAATTTCAGCTTCTAGTTAATGTTGTGAAGTCAATAAAACAGAATGCTTTGATATAAAGAGATGAGGGGTGTTCATTTAAATTGGGTAGTCAAGGAAAGTTGTCTCTGAGGATATTACTTTTGAACTGAAACTTGAATGGTGCAAAGGACCCAGCCATGTGGAAATCTGTGTAAAGAGAAAACAACAACAACAAATGTAAAGGTCTTAAAGTGATAATAAACTTAATTTTCAGAGACAGACAGATACTACTTTAATCAAAAACGCAGCAGGCTTTTTTGTAGAAATTGGCAGGACTGATCTTCAAATATACATGTAGATGTAAGAATGCAGAATAGTCCCAAAACAACTTTGAAAAAAGTTAAAGTTGCAAGACTCATACTAATTCAAGACTTACTATAAAATCACAATCTCTAATATTGGTATCAGTCTAAAGTTAATAAATAGACCAATGGAACACAATACAGAGTCCAGAAATAAATCCACATTTATATGGCCAAGTGATTTTTATCAAAGATGCAATTACCAGAGAAAAAAAGTCTTTTCAACAAATATTCCTGGTAATATCAGATACCACATAAAAATTACCTCAAGTGAATTATAAATACAAACAAAAGCCTAATAGTCTAAAATTTCTAGAAGCAAACATTAGAGAAAGTTTTTGTAACCTTGGGTTAGGCAAAAAATATGTCTAAAAATGACACCAAATGTATAGTCCATAAAGAAAATGATAAATTTGGACTTGATCAAAATTAAGAATTTCTGCCTTCAGAAAGATGTTGCTAAGAAAACAGTAAGATAAACCACAGACTGGGAGAGTATATTTCCAAATATCATATATGATAAAGGACTTGATCCAAATATATAAAGAATTTTGAGTCCCATAATGAGGAAACAAACAGCTCAATTTAAAAATGAGAAAAGATTTCAACAGACCCTCTCCACAGAAGATATACAGATGTATGGATGGCAAATAAACATAATAAAAGATACTCAACGTCATTAGTCATTAGTGTAATACACATCTATTACAAAGTTTAAAGACTAGTCATACCAAGTGTTGGTGAGAATGTGGAGCAATTGAACTCTCATGTAAAATGGTATAACCTAAGAAGTTTGGCAGTTTATAAAAGTAAACATCTACCTAACCATGTGGCCCAGCCATTTATTCCTAGATATTTACCCAAGAGAAATGAAAGCATATGTCTATACAAAAACCTGTAATTAATGTTCATAGCAGCTTTATTTTCTAACAGCCAAAACTGGAAATAACCCAAATGTTCACCAAAGGTGAATGGATAAACAAATTGTGCTATATCCATTATTTGGCAGTAAAAGGGAATGTACTACTGATAGTGGTGCATTTTAGGGGTCCAGAGCAGACGACCCCAAAATGTGCCACATTGACATACTGATTATTTTGAATTGAAGCTACCTGGGAAACAGCCAGTACAAAGGACACTCAGACCATCCTCTATTCCCCTGAAACCAGGAAATAAAACTTCCATACAAAAGGTACCCTCCCTGTATATAGAAATAAAAACAGATCCCAATCACCAGAGATAGGGACTTTAAAGCCAAGAAGTCTGTAAAAACAGACACTGTTACTTTTTATTAATCTACTACCTCAGCTCAAGTTCTGCTTAGAATTCCTTATGAATTAAAGCTCCTGTCAGTTCCTCACAAATTTATTGTATTTTGTCTAAAATATATAAAAACTGCCTGCCATGGTCATTTCTTTGGATTCTCAATTTCATCATTAGGCCTCCATGAGCACATAACAAACTTTGGATTTTTCTCCTGATAGTCTGTCTCATGTCAACTTAATTCTTAAACCAGCTAGAAGAACCTTGGAGGTAAGAAGTAAAATTTTCCCTCCCCTACAGATGTAACAACATGGATGAACTCAAAATGATTATGCTGGGTAAAAGAAGCTAGACAAAAAAAAAGAGGACACACTGTATTATTTCATTGCATAAAAATCCTAGAAAAGTAACCTATCTATAGTGACAGAAAGCAGGTCATTTGATGCCTTGGGGATTAGAGGACAAAGAGGGGCATGAGGGAGAAATTACAAAGGGCAAAAGAAATTTGGGATAATAGATTTATCTATTATCTTGATTGTGATTATAGTTTCATACATGTATACAAATGTTAAAACTTATCAATGGTATACTTTAAATGTGTTCAGTTTACTATATGCTAATTGAGGATATAGCTTTACTTAATTAGCATATATATATAGCAAAATATATATATATCAATAATATATATATATTATACACACTATATATATATATATATACATATATATATATATATAATGTAACTGGAGAGTAGTGAAGGGGAGAATGGTCCCAGAAAAAATCAGAGAGGTGGTAGGTGACAGGGACTGGATCACATAGAACCTTAAAAGACCATGGGGAGGATTTGGGGCTTCATTCCAAGTACCCTGGGGAGCCACTGGAAGATTTTAAATGTCTGTTGAGGTGAGTGGGAATTTGATTTATATTTTAGAAGGGTCATTCCAGCTGCTACATGAAGAATGAATTATAGATGGGCAGCAGAGACTGATAAAAAGGCTTTGCAGTAGTCCTGGCAAGAGAAGACAATGGTTTGAACTGAGGTGGTAGGTGTGGAGATAGAGAGAAAGATATAGGGAATATAAATCTTACTATATGAATGGTTTTGGATTTAAAAAATTTAATGATGTGTGGTTTGGAGTATTCTTTGCAAAGCACTGTTGTAGTCTGAGCCTTAGCTTACCTGACACATCAGTTCCATTGTCCTATAGTCCACTTTACTAGTAGCCTGTTTTCTAGTTGCTCTATATTGGGCACTCATGTACCAACACTGGGTTAAAGCACCTGGGCCTTACTTTCCTCTTTATTGCTACCCAGTCCTCCTTCCCAAAAAGGCTATGTAGAATTTGAATCTGATTCTGGAAGGGGAGGGAGAGAAGAAGACAGGAATTAAAAAAGAATGTGCTTGAACATGATGCTGGGATCAGAGAGTGCCCTGAGATGCCTTACAGACTACTTAATTACACATCCTAGATACGTTTTGGTGTTGCTCTGCATTTTTTTTCTTCTTTATGAAAAGTATCCCTACTTAGGGATTCTTGTTGTGAAGGATAGATACCAGGGTAACGCAGAACTTATCTATAATTATATAGGAAGATTCTGACAAGAGAAAAACAGAAAATCCATTCATCTATGGATTAGCTCATTCCTTTAGTTTTCCATTCATTCTTTCAATCAGCATTTAGTGATATATGTTGAAAACAGAGAAGTGAAATAAAAGCAAATGATTGTGGCTGAGTATTATTTCAGCTACCCCTGATTTATTCAATAACACTTTCTTACTCATCCTAAGTAAAGCTTCTTTTTTTTTTTTTTAGAGATAAAAGAACCCACATTTGCATCAAAGAAAGCATAGACTTTCTTCAAAGACAGATGATCTTGAATCACTACAAGGTGTCTAGCTACAACAATAGGTTTTAACAGCAGCCGCAAAAGGTCTACTTAACCAAGCTATTTATATACAGATAGTTCTTCCAATAGCACTGAACAAATTCCTCTGAAATTATTGGTGAGCAAGTTAAATGTGAAGTAATGATATGCTAATGCAAACTATTAAAGAATCCATTACCACACCCCATCCCCTGAATCCACCCTCACCCATTCTAGTGATCACAACCTCTTTAACCTTAAATTCACTTATAAAACAAAAGGAGAGAAAAGCAATGACAAAGACCTAATAATAGTGAGCTCTGTGATTGAAAAATCTATAATGAATAATTGAAGAATAATTGAAGCTCTTGCTTGCATGGCCAATACTGTTGTACTACAGGATTCATATTTGAGGATCTTACTACAAGGCAAAAATGGAGGGAAAACGTGAGAAATTTGGCATTTATTCAGAAATTCACCAAAGATCAGGAGCAACCTGGTTTTGTGTTATATTTTTCCCATGCTACCTGTTTCAGTCTTTGGCAACCCTATGACAAAGGGGTTATTATCTGCATTTTTACCTTGTGAACTGAAACTTGGAGAGGTTACATAAGACTGGAGACTTGCACTCAAAATGATATTGCCTCACCAGCTGTTCCTTTCATTCCCTCTGGCTGGTGCTTTGACCCCAAATATCAAATGCCCCAGACTTAGTTCTCAACTGTCTTCTCTCTCTCTGGATGGTATTCATCCTGAAGTTTATTGTCTTAAACATATTGAGGACTCAGGTTGTATCTCTAATCTGGCTCTCTCTCTCTACTTTTGATATTCAGCTGCCTACTTGACATTTCTACTTTAATGTCTAATAGGCATCTTAACATTTTTCATGTCCAGAACTAAACTCCTAATTCTCACAAGTCCCAAAACTTGTGCCCCCTATGCTTTTCCCATCTCAGTTAACGACAGCTCCATCCTTTTCACTTGCTGATAACATCCTTGGACTTCTTTTTCTTCATTGTCCACAACCAGACATTAGCAAAACCTTGTTATTTCTACCTTCATGATATAGCAAAATCTAACCACTTCTCAGAAGCTGCACAATTAATATCCTAGACCAAGCCACAAGCTTCTTCTAACTGGATTATGGCAATAGCCTTTTAATTGATCTGCTTTCTACCTTGTCTTTCCTACAGTCCTCATCTCAACAGAGTAGCTAGAGTGATTGAAAACAGATGTCCCTTCTCTCCCCAAAGTGTTCAAGGTTTTCATCTCATGTATCAATGAAACCAAAGTCCTTGGGGCGCCTGGGTGGCGCAGTCGTTAAGCGTCCGACTTCAGCCAGGTTACGATCTCGCGGTCCGTGAGTTGAGCCCCGCGTCAGGCTCTGGGTGGATGGCTCGGAGCCTGGAGCCTGTTTCCGATTCTGTGTCTCCCTCTCTCTCTGCCCCTCCCCCGTTCATGCTCTGTCTCTCTCTGTCCCAAAATAAAATAAAAACGTTGAAAACCAAAGTCCTTATAAAGTAGTACAAGGTTTACATAAGCTGGCTCTACTAGCTCTCTGACCTTACCTCTTACCACTCTCCCCTTTGCCCACTTTGCTCCAGTCAAGATTGTTTCTTGAACATACTAAGGACGTTTATGCCCCAGGGACTTTGCGTCTCCTATTTCTTCTGTTTAGAATTCTCTTCCTCCTGTTGGCCATATAGTTGACTCTCACTTCCTACAGTTTTGTACCCAAATATTACTTAATCAAAGATTCTTTCCTTGACCACTATAAAGTAGTGACTTCCTCACCTCACAACACCCCATCCTCTTGTCTTCCTTTTCTCTATTGCATTTATCATTACCAGACATAACTATACATTTGTCTTGTTTTCTTTCTGTCTCTCACTGCTAAATCATAAGTTCCATGAGAATAAGGACTTTGTTTTATTCTTACTGAATGCCTAGCACCTACAACAGTGTCTGCCATGTATTAGGTTAAGCCATATGAAACCATTATTTTTCACAGGTAATTAGGATTAAATATTGGTATTCTCATAGTGCAATTTAAACATTAGGTTCTCAATAAAGACTCATTTAATTGATGAATGGATTAAACCTATTTTGAAGCTGATTTATGGTAAAATATGTCCTAATTTTAGGAAGTTCTTTAATTTATTCAAGGTCACAACGTTTGGTATATTAGTTATAGGCATTTGTATAGCTAGAAAAAAAAATGAAAGTATTCTTGAGCTGCTAATTGTTATGGGATTACCTACCAACATATAGGATTTGTTCTTTGTATCTTAAGAAACACCAGAATAGATGAATCAGGTCTGAACTCCAAGTAGTGCCCCTGAATCCTGCTACTTGGGCTAGTCTCATGGCCTTCATGTGAACCAGTAGCTGGCAATGGTAAAGAACTCCTCTACTATCAGTTTATGACTCAGATTTTCCTCATGTGGTAATTTTGAAAGTTCACAAGAAAAAATGTTACTCATTCAACTGAGATAGTTAATGTTTAGTTACATTTTGACTTGGAATGGATTTGCCTTCAGTTCCATAAAAATCCAGCATGCAATGTGTGCTACAGTTAATAATCCTAGCTGCTATAACAGATCGACTCCCCAATCTTAGGGGATCAACTCTAGAAGTGTTTATTTTTCATTCATGTTGCAGTACAGTGCAGGCTAATTGATTGACTCTTTTCTCATTCTGTATTCAGGGAATGAGACACTGTCCATTTTGTGTCCTTACCTTCCCCTAAATCCTTAAAATCCTCTCTATTCATTTAGTGGATTAAAGAAGAAAGCAGGAACTCTCTGTGGGAGGGTTTGTTTTCTGGGCCCATGTATTAGTCTGAGTTCTCCAGAGAAACAGAATATATATGGAAAGAGATGTATTATAAGGAATTGGCTCTTGAGATTATGGGGCTAATAAGTCCCACGGTCTGCATTTGGCACCTGGAGACCCAGGAGAGTCAATGTATGGCTCCCGTCTGAAAGGTGGCAGGTTCAAGACTCAGAAGATCTGCTATTTCAGTTGAGTTCAAAGGCAGGAGAAAAAAAACAATGTGCCAGCTCAAGGCAGTCAGGCAGCAGGAGTACCCTCATACTCAGCCCTTTCGTTCTATTCAGTCCTTCAACTTATTGGATGAGGCTTGCCACATTAGGGTGATATAGATTGTATCTGAATAGCCTTTTTTTCTTATAATAGAGCTAATCTAATTTGCTTAACTTTTCTTATTGATGAAAGCTTTGAGATTACCTCTTAAACTATCAGTTAGCCAGTCACCTAGACAAAAAGACAGTCAATAGACATCAATTGAGGGCCTACACTATTTCAGGAACTTCCTGGGGCCTGGAAATACAAACACAAATAAAACCATGGCCTCTGTCTTCAAGAAGTTCATAATCTAGTAAAGGAGTCAGACTTGTATAAGCACAATGTGCTACATTTTAGATGCTATAATTTAGGTTAATATAAGGTAATATAGAGCAAGAGGAAGGCTTATATACATAAGTATTTTTTAATATTTAAGGCAATTGCATTTTCCACAACTGGTGGATATTTTTACTTCCTTAATTTCAAGAGAGCTTATACTTTCCACATTCATGTTTAAGTCAAAGTATTTCTGTTTCTCCATTTATTTCATTAATTTATATTAATTCAACAAATATATGCCAGTAAAGTTGTTAGATATTCCGAGATGGTCATGTACACAGAGGATTTTAGCCCATCACATGAATTCTGTATTTAGGTTTCAAAGACTTTTTACAGGAGGTGATACCTGTCTTTGGTCTCAAAGGATAAGTAATGATCACAGAAGGGGGTAAACAGCAGAAGAGGGTACATAAAAGGATAAGGAAACAAACTATATTTGAAGAACTTCCTTCTTTCTATGCCTCTTCCATATTAGTTAAGATAAACTGTAGCTTTGAGAACAGATACATCCCCAAAATTTTAGTGGCTTAACATCACAGCAATTTTTTTCTTGCTCATATAAAGTCCAAATAATAGTACCTAGATGCAGGGGTTTATTCAGAGACTTTGAACATATGGCTGCCAAGGTCACCCTGGGTATTGATATCCATTCAATAGATAGGAAAAAGAGTGGAGGTTTACCTGAACCAGGCCTGAATGTAGTCTGCATCACTTCTGCCTGCCTTCTCTTGGCCGTATCTTAATTGCTTGGTTCCATCTAAATGCATGGGGGCTGGGAAAATGTAATTTTTTGATAGGCAGCTGCTTCTTAGCAAGATAACCACCCCATTCCATGGAAGAGAATATAAATCTTGATTTCTGACATTCTCACTTGAATAGTTTTATCTTTTATGTCACGAAGTGTACAGTAACATTAATGGATTATTATTGCTCTCTTCAGTATGCTTGCAGGTTAAATGAATTTGTTGAGAATGACGCACAAAGCATGTTCAAGTTATCTATCTCTTGGGTAAAATATATACACACACACACACACACACACACACACACACACACACACACACACGCATTGTGGAAGCTACTAGATGAGACCTGTTTGGAAGTAGTTTCCAAGGCAAAACTTCACAATGGTCTGTTCCATTCCATAAAATGTGTATTCAGTCTTACAGTGAATTCACTTCTTTATCCATCTGAGTTCATATAAGACCCAGCACCAATAAGTGACAAACCAGTTTTAAGTCATTTAGTGTCATGAACTAGATCCTGCTTGTCTAGGGTCTAGATATGGTTTGCAAGCAAGCTTTTGAACAACACTGAGAACTCATGGATCTTTTGTATGACCTGCTAACCTCAAAAGTAAAGGGAAGAAATTCATTACTAAGTTATAAGTGCATCCTTGGTTCTATCTCCCATGTTCCATGTATTCATGAAGCCTTAGACACCACCCCCATTTTATTACCTTATTTCTCTCCAATAAACGATATTTTAAAAATTCCTTCAGGCTTTTTTCTGCTGGTAAAATTAGTATTTGCTTGGATTCTCAGTGGCTATTTTGTTCAGTGGCATGAAAATTTCTTTAATAATGTAGTTCTTATGTGGTCTGTCAAGGAATCCAGGAATTCTGGTTTTGTTTTTGCTTTTGTATTTAATTCTGGTCAGAGTAAGGATAAGTAGGAGTGATCTTCCTTTCATTGGATGTTCTTGTGGGAAATAAACACTCAAATTTCAAATACTTTGTCATTTACTAAGAACCATAAGGCAGTTAGGAATGAATGAGAGGGGGTGTTGAGACAGAGCCTGGAGATCATCACACCCCTGTTTCTTAACACACCAAAATTAGAGGTTTCTCATTTATATATGAAGATGTCTCAAGAACCCTCCCAAGAAGTGCCTGTGGTCATCAATGGAGGAAGGTCTTCATGACAGATAGGGGAGAAGGAACCTAATAATATTCATCAGGGGAAGGGAATATAGACATAAGCTAGCCAACTTCAAAAAGGAATCCTAGTGTTTATCTGATACAACATTAAGGAACTATAGAGAGATCACATAACTTACCCAGAGAAGTAAAACATTCAAGAACTATGAAAGGGTCTCAGTATTTGTTGAGACTTCAACTTTATTTCTCTAATTTCAGATATGTAGCACAATCTTATCCCAGAGAGGGTGATTTCTTCATCTGTTGCCTGTAGAATGTCAGGCATTGTTTGGTGTTGTATAAATGTCTGATCCAATCATCAGAGCAGCCCTATGAAATAGGCATTATTATCTTCATATTAAAGATAGTGTATCAGTTTGCTAGGGCTGCCATAACAAAATACTGCAGACTGGGTGCCTTAAACAGCAGAATTAATATTTTCTCACCATTCTGGAAGCAGAAGTCCAAGATCAAGATGCTACAGAGCTGCTTTCTTCTAAGGCCTCTGTTTGGGTTGCAGATGGCAACCTTCTTACTGCCTCTTCACATGGTCACTCTGTATGTGTGCTGCTGGTGTCACTAATTCTCAATTTTCTTTCTTGTAAGAACAGCGATCAGATTAGATAAGGCCCCATCTTAATAGCCTCATTTTTATGTGACTACCTTTATAAAGGCCCTAATTCCAAATATAGTCAATATGACTTCAGAACTGGGAGTTTGGGTTTCAGCGTATGAATTTTGGGGGAATATAATTCAGCCCATAACTGATAAGGAAACTGAAGTTCAGATAAATTAATTTTCTCACCTATGGACAGTAACTTATAAATGGAAGAACCAAGATTCCAACTCAAGTACATCTGTCCTTCAGGTCTCTTTCGACTGCACTGCATCACAGTCTAGCAGTCCAGCACATTATATCCAGTACATAGATAGGTGATTTAATGCCCCGAACCTCCTAATGAAATTAAGTATTCACTCTGAGCTTCTTTAAACTTCATCTTTTGTCTACCAAGTAAGGACCCACTGTGATTAATATGGCAAGCATGCTGCATAATTATGGCATAGAGAGCAGGCATTATTTGTATTCTAATTGTTTTGGATCTAGGACAGATTAATCTCTTTAAAAGTTTACTTTTTAAATAAACTAGTTCTAGCACTCTTGTGAAAGCATCATCAAATTCATTTTAACTTTTAAAATGCATTATTGACATAGGATCCAGTGTCACCCAAAATGACTTCTTATCATGAAAAATTAAAATTAAAGATGAATTTAGCAAGTTAGCTATGTCAGCATGTGACAAATTGTATTGTATTGTACTTATTTTTTGTGACAGATTATATTTTAGATGATAACAATATATCTTTCCATCTACACACTCTTCTCACAATATGATATTGACATTTCTTCTATCAAGAGATGTGATCTATATTTCATATATTTGAATATGGTATGGCCAGTAATTATAGCAGAATGACCTCCAAGGCTAGGTCATAAGATACAGCATAGATTCTTCCTGGTTCTTTGGGAGGCTCACACTTAGAATCCAGCCACCATGCTGTGAGGAAGCCAAAAAGCCATGTGGAGAAGCCATCTGTAGATACTCTAGCTGATGGCCCAAGTGAAGTTCCAGCTGAAAACCAACATCACCACTAGACATGTGAGTGAAAAAAACCTTTGAAATGACTCCAGTCCTACCACTGTCCTACTAAAAAAAAAAGCTTATAAAGTTATTATTTTATATACTGTACATAACTAGAAAATATTTTAGTATCTGGAAATATGGTACTATCATCACAAAATCCTAAAATTTATGGCATTAGACTTTGAACCAAATAGCAAGTGGACACTGGAAGAACATTGAAAACCATTAGTGAAAGTCTAAAAGGGCCTCTAGAAAAATCATGGTGAAAGTCTAAAAGGACAAGTGTTAGCAGAAGTCTGAAACACCTTGAGTAGGCTGTCAGTGGGAGTTTAAAGGAAAGTAAAAGAAATTTGATTGTAAGCTGGAGTAAAGGAGACCTTTGTAATATAGTGGGAGAATATCTGGCAACACTGTTGCCTGTAGTAATATGAAAAATAGTAAGTACTTAATAATGATTTTAGTAAGATTTCCATATAGAATATTAAAAGTGTCACCCAGCTACTTCTTGCTGTCTATGATAAAATGTAGAAGGGCAGAGATAAGTGAAAGAATGAACTGTTAAATATAAAGGAGGCAAGACTTTCTGTGTTAAAAAACAAAACTGATTTTTACCCTCAGTCTTTCCAGTTGCCAGATGAATCTAAATTTAATAAATGCCTTCTGGGAAGAGTTCAGATCCAGAGCACGATCAAGGTAGTATAGTCTAGGATGAATCCCAGGGTGTAATTATAAAACCCTTTATTAAGTCCTCCAATAAATCAAAGACAGTGCCTTATAGAAATTTTCAGAAAGGAAGTTCAGGATCTCAAGGGCAAGCCTTGAGGCTCCTCTCCACTAAACAGTGGTACTTCTGAGAATCTTAAGGGCATCATAGGGAGTCACACAGCAGCCTTGCAGGGAAGAGAACCGAAAGGCTCTCTCTAAGAGATGTGTGAATATGGATTTTACCTAGTGGTATGGGTTGCAAATTAATAAATTCAAACTACACAACTTTTAGAGTAATAATTCTGATGGAAGCATCATTACCTTGAGCTAAAAGAGAGAGAATACAATATGTAAAGAGCTTTTCGGGCCCCTAAGCTTTTATGAACAGATAAAAGTCATGTTTTCTTACATGAAAAGGAGAATCATTCAGAGGGAAGTACCAGAACCCAGGGAGTAGAACCAAGAGCAACAGTGAACAAGTCCAATGCAAGAAGACTGAACCCTAATAAAGAATTCGGCAACCCCTATCTGGATGGATTTCAGAATTTCTATGGACCAGAAACTGCTGTGCACCTTCCATTTTCCCCTCTTTTTTTCCATCCAAGATTTTATGTAAATTCAAGCTACTTAATATATAGTATAGTATAGGTTTCAGGGGTAGAATTTAGTGATTCATCACTTACATACAATGCCCAGTGCTCTTCACAGCAGGTGCCCTCCTTAATGCCCATCACCCATCTAGCCAATCCCCCACAACCTCCCCTGCATCAACTCCCATTTTGTTCTCTAGAGTGAAGAATCTCTTATGGTTTGCCCCCCTCTCTTTTTTTTTTTATCTTATTTTATTTTTCCTTCTCTTCCCATAGGTTCATCTGTTTTGTTTCTTAAATTCCACAGGAGTGAAATTGTATGTATTTGTCTTTTTCTGATTGACTTATTTTACTTAACATAATACACTCTACTTCCATCCACATTGTTGCAAATGGAAAGATTTAATTATTTTTTATGGCTGGTAATATTCTGTTGTATTACCACATCTTCTTTATCTGTTCATCAGTTGATGGACATTTGGACACTTTCCATAATTTGGCTATTGTTAATAGTGTTCCTATAAACATTGGGGTGCACGTGCCCCTTCAAATGAGTATTTTTTAATCCTTTGGGTAAGTAACAAGTAGTGCAATTGCTGGGTTGTAAGGTGGCTCTATTTCTAACTCTCTGAGGAACCTCCATACTGTTTTCCAGAGTGGGTGTACCAGTTTGCATTCCCACCAGCAGCATAAGAGGGTTCCCTTTTCTTTGCATCCTCACAACATCTGTTATTTCCTGAGTTGTTAATTTTAGCCATTCTGACAGGTGTGAGGTGATATCTCATTGTGGTTTTGATTTGTATTTCCCTTATGTTCAGTGATTTTGAGCATTTTTTTTCATTTGTCTATTAGCCATTTGTATGTCTTACTTGGGAAAGTGTCTATTCATGTCTTCTGCCCATTTCTTAACTGGATTATTTGCTTCTTGGGTGTTGAGTTTGATAAATTCTTCGTGGATTGTGGATACTAGCCCTTTATTTGATATGTCATTTGCAAATACCTTCTCCTATTCCATTGGTTGCCATTTGTTTCCTTTGCTGTGCAGAAGCTTTTTATCTTGATAAAGTGTTAATAGTTCATTTTTGCTTTTGTTTCTCTTGCCTCCAGAGAATCATCTAGTAAGAAGTTGCTACAGCCAAGGTCAAAGAGTATTTTTATCATTTCCTGTCTCACATTTAGGTCTTTCATTCATTTTGAACTTATTTTTGTGGATGGTATAAGAAAGTGGTCCAGTTTCATTCTTCTGTGTGTCACTGTTAAGTTTTTTCAACACCATTTTTTGAAAAGCCTATCTTTTTTCATTAGATATTCTTTCCTGCTTTGTCAAAGATGAGGTGACCATATGGTTTTGGTCCATTTCTCAGTCCTCTATTCTGTTCCATTGATCTGTGTCTGTTTTTGTGCTAGTACCATACGGTCTTGATGATTACAGCTTTGTAATACACCTTGAGGTCCGGGATTATGATGCCTCCACTTTGCTTTTCCTTTTCAACATTACTTTGGATATCCAGGGTCTTTTCTGGTTCCATACAAATTTTAGAATGGTTTGTTCTAGCTCTATGAAAACTGCTAGTGTTATTTTGATAGAGATTGCATTGAATGTGTATATTGCTTTGAGTATTATAGATATTTTAAGAAAATTAGTTCTTCTAATCCACGAGAATGGAATGTTTTGGAATTTCGTTGTGTTTTCTTCAGTTTCTTTCATAAGTGTTCTATAGTTTCCAGAGTTGAGTTTATTCCTAGGTATGTTACCATTTCTGGTGCAATTGTAAACGGAATCAATTCCTTGATTTCTCTTTATGCTGCTTCATTATTGGTGTATAGAAACACAACCAATTTCTGTATATTGATTTTATATCCTGAGATTTTGCTGAATTCATGTATCACTTCTAGCAAATTTTTGGTACATCTTCCGGGTTTTCCACGTAGAGTATCATATCATCTTCGAAGAATGAAAGTTTGACTTTTTCTTTGCTGATCTGAATGCCTTTTATTTCTTTTGGTTGTCTGATTGCTGAGGCTAGGATTCCCATTACCGTATTGAACAACAGTGGTAACAGTGAACATCCCTGTCATGTTTCTGACCTTAGGGGGAAGGCTCTCAGTTTTTCCATTGAAGATGATATTAACTGTAGGTCTTTCATATATGGCCTTTATGATCTTGAGGTATATTCCTTCTATTCCTACTTTCGTGAGGAATAGATGCTGTGTCAAGAAAGATGCTGAATTTTGTCAAATGCTTTTTTTGCATCTATTCACAGGATCATATGGTTCTTATCCTTTTTTTATTAATGAGTTGTATCACATTGTTCGATTTGTAGATGTTGAACCACCCCTCCAACCTTGTGATAAATCCCACTTGATCAATTTGCTAGTATTTTATTGAGAATTTTTGCATCCGTGGTCATCAGAGATATTGGTCTGTAATTCTCCTTTTAGGTGGGGTCTTTGTCAGGTTTTGGAATCAAGGTAATGCTGGCCTCATAGAATTGGAAGTTTGGAAGTTTTCCTTCCTTTTTATTTTTGGAACAGTTTCAAAGGAGTAAGTATTAACTCTTCTTTAAATGTTTAGTAGAATTCCCCTGGGAAGCCATCAGCCCTGGACTCTTATTTTTGGGAGATTTTTGATTACTGATTCAGTTTCTTTACTGGTTACGGTTCTGTTCAAATTTTATTTCTTTCTGTTTCAGTTTGGTAGTTTATATGTTTCTAGGAATTTATCCATTTCTTCCAGATTGCCCAATTTGTTGGCATATAATTGCTCATAATAGTCTCTTATAATAGTTTGTATTTCTGTAGTGTTGGTTGTGATCTCTTCTCTTTCATTTTTTATTTTATTTATTTGGGTCCCTTCCTTTTTCTTTTTGATAAGTATGGCTAGGGGTTTATCAATTTTGTTAATTCTTTCAAAGAACCAGTTCCTAGTTTTATTGATCTATTCTACTGTTTTGTTTAATGCGTATAATTTATTTTTGCTCTAATCTTTGTTATTTCCCTTCTTCCTTCTGGTTTTGGACCTTATTTACTGTTCTTTTTCTTTACATGTAAGGTTAGGTTTCATATTTGAGACTTTTCTTCCTTCTTTAAGAAGGCCTGGGTTGCTATATGCTCCCCTTTTATGACCACCTTTGCTGCATCCCAAAGATTGTGGACTGTCATGTTTTCATTTTCATTGACTTCCATGTATTTTTTAATTTCTTCTTTAATTTCTTAACTCATTCATTGTTTTGGGGGTGTTTTGTTTTGTTGTATTTTGTTTTGATAGAGAGAGTGAGCTGGGAGAGGGGCAGAGAGAGAGAATCTTAAACAGGCTCCACACTCATCGCAGAGCCCGATATGGGGCTGGAACCCATGACTCTGGGATCATGACCGAAGCCAAAATCAAGAGTCAGACAATCAACTAACTGAGCCACCCAAACACCCCTTACCCATTCATTCTACAGTAAGATGTTCTTTAATCTCCATGTATTGATGGTCTTTCTAAATTTTTTCTTGTGGTTGACTTCAAGTTTCATGATGTTGTGCTCTGAAAGTATGCATGGTATGATCTCAGTATTTTTGTACTGTTTGAGGCCTGATTTGTGACCCAGTATGTGATCTATTCTGATTAATATTCCATGTGCACTTAAAAGAATGTGTATTCTGCTGCTTTAGGGTGAAATGCTCTGAATATATCTGTTAAGTCTATCTGGTCCAGTGTGCCATTCAAAGACATTGTTTCCTTATGGATCTTCTGCTTAGATGATCTGTCCATTGCTCTAAGTGGGGTGTTAAAGCCCCCTACTATTATTGTAGTATTATCAGTGAGTTTCTTAAAAGATTGTTATTAATGGTTTATATATTTGGCTGCTTCCAAGTTGAGGGCATAAATATTTACAGGTGTTAGACCTTCTTGTTGGATAGATCCCTTTATTATGATACAGTGCCCTTCTTCATCTCTTGTTACAGTCTTTGGTTTAAAATCCAGTTTGTCTGATATAAGTATGGCTGCTCCGGCTTTCTTTTGACATCAATTAGCATGATAAATAGTTCTCTGCCCCCTCAATTTCAATCTGGAGGTGTTTTGGGTCTAAAATGAGTCTCTTATAAACAGCATAGCAATGGGCCTTATTTTTATCCATTTTGATACCCTATGTCTTTTGATTGGAGCATTTATTCCATTTGCATTCAGAGTAATAATTGATAGATATGACTTTAGTGCTCTTGTATTACCTGCAAAGTTGCTGTTACTGTAAATGGCCTCTGTTCTTTTCAAAACTTTGTTGCTTTTGGTCTCTCTTTCCTACTCAAAAGGTCCTCTTTAATAATTTTTGCAGCTCTGGTTTTGTGTTCACAAACTCCTTTAGTTTTTGCTTTATGTGTCCTTCTATTCTGAATGACAGCCTTGCTGGATACAGTTTTCTTGGATGCATATTTTTCCCATTTAGCATGTTGAATATCATGCCACTCCCTTCTGGCCTGCCAAATTTCTGTGGACAGGTCTGCTGCTAACCTTATGTGTCTCCCCTTGTTGGTTAAGGACCTTTTGTCCCTAGCTGCTTTCAGAATTCTCTCTTTAAATATGTACTTAGCAAGTTTCAGTATGATATGTCTTGGTGTTGACTTATTTTTATTGATTTTGAGAGAAGCTCTCTGTGCCTCTTAGACTTGAATGCCTATTTCCTACCTCAGATTAAGGAAGTTCTCAGCTATAATTTGTTCAAATAAACATTCTGTCCCTTTTTCCCACTCTTCTTCTGTGACTCCAGTGATACAGATATTATTGTGCTTTATAGAATTGCTGATGTCTCTAAGTCTGTATTTGTGATCTAATAGTTTTCTTAACCTCTTATTTTCAGATTCATTATTTTCCATAATTTTATCTTCTGTATCACCTATTCATTCGTCTTATTCTTCATTTTTTTTTATAAATTTTTTTTTAACGTTTATTTATTTTTGAGACACAGAGAGACACAGCATGAACGGGGGAGGGGCAGAGAGAGAGGGAGACACAGAATCAGAAGCAGGCTCCAGGCTCTGAGCCATCAGCCCAGAGCCCAACACAGGGCTCGAACTCATGGACTGCGAGATCGTGACCTGAGCTGAAGTCGGACGCTCAACCGACTGAGCCACCCAGGCGCCCCAATCTTCCATCTTCATTTTAATTACATCCAGTTGATTTTGCATCTCAGTTATAACATTTTTGTTTTGTTTTGTTTTGTTTTGGCCTGACTAGTTTTTAGGTCTTTTATCCATACAGCAAGGATTTCTCTGATGTCTTCTATGCCTTTTTCAAGTCCAGCTAGTATTCTTAGGACTGTTATTCTAAATTCTTGTTCAGATATATTGCTTAAATCTGTTCTGAGCCAATCCCTGGCTGTGGTTTCTTCCTGATTTTTCTTTTGGGGAGAATTCTTCTATCTTGTCATTTTGTCTAGGTTTCTGTCGTTTGCATGTTACAAAAGCTTGTTATTTTTCCTGCTCCTGAGAGTAATGCTATAATAAGATGGGGTCATACACTGTCCAAGGCCTGGAACTTCAGGAAGTGTTTCTAGTATATGCTGTGTACACTCTACTGTGGTAATTTGACTGCTGTTTCCCTCAGTCAGTCCTCTGCAGAATTCCTCCTTGCTTGCAGTGGGGAGTGTTTGGACCTTTAACTAAGTGTGCTTTGATTTGTTTGTTAAAATAAGCCTGCCACGTTCTCTCTCTCAAATTATGTAGAATGTTCTCTTACTCCTTCAATTGATTTCCTAGGTGTTCAAAATAATTTGAAGTTGCTCTAGCTGTGTTCAAAGGATGAGATTAGCGTGCCCCTGCCACTACACCACCATCTTAACTCCTCCTCCATTTTCCCTCTTTTTTAATTTTAAAATTTTCTTTTTATTTTTTAATATAATTTATTGTCAAATTGGTTTCCATACAACACCCAGTGCTCATCCCAACAGGTGTCCTCCTCAAAGCCCATCACCCACTTTCCTCTCTCCCCCACCCCCTATCAACCCTCAGTTTGTTCTCAGTATTTAAGAGTCTCTTATGGTCTATCTCCCTCCCTCTCTGTAACTTTTTTTCCCCTTCCCCTACCCCATGGTCTTCTGTTAAGTTTCTCAGGACCCACATATGCGTGAAAACATATGGTATCTGTCTTTCACTGACTGACTTATTTCACTCAGCATAATACCTTCCAGTTCCATCCACATTGCTGCAAATAGCCAGATTTCATTCTTTCCCTCTTTTTGAATGTGTCTATAGTGGTTATCCTACACCTGTGAAAAGATAAACGTTTTAGTAGGATATTAAGATAGCAAATAGTACCTAACCATGACTGAAGAAGAGGAAACAAACGTTGAGCTTACTAGAGTTGGTGATCCACGAACTGAGACTTAAGGATGAAAAGAGTTACCCAGGTGATAGTAGAAAAGAAGAGATCAAACCAAGGGCATTCCAGGCCCAGGAGACAGCTGAACTAAAGGCATAGAGGCAATAAATAGTGTGATTAATTGGGAGAAGTTGTGGATATTATGCTAGAGAAGTAGGCAGGGTTGAAGTGACAGAAGACTTTTAGATCAGGATATTCAAAACTCAGTTGAGGACACATTTATTTTTGCAATGTCTGTAAGTGGATTTATACTTTTTTCTTTTTTTTCTCATTTTCAGTAATAATATCTGTGAAATCATGAGCTTAATGTGCTATTTAATGGGTTTATTAGAACTCACATTAAAATAAATTTTTTTAAATATTAAATTTAAATGTTCTTTATGAACTACTTAAAATGATACCACGTACCACTCACTCTGTTTGTTTTGAGAACACTTATCTGGATAATGAGGAATCACCAAAGAGCTGAGTAGTGGGAAGAGATATGATTAGATTTTCATTATAGAGAACAACCCAGCAATAGTGTAGAAAATGGATTTAAAGATGAAACTAATGTCAAGGAGACCAGTTGGGGAACTCTTATAGTTACCCAGGCAAAATATCCTAAATGTCTGAATTAGGACATCCTAAGTAGGTGTTATTTCAACTACATACCAGGTACCAGTTAAGAATCTAGGTACTAAGGATTCAACAGTTGACATGGTTGACAAAGTCCCTGCCTACATAAAGATTATATTCTAGTTGAAGGGGTGGCAAGAGTCAAACAGTAAGCAAGAAAATAAAGATAAGTAATCTCAAGTAAATAAAATAGGAAGATGATGCATTCTAGAGTAGCTGACAGAAGTAGGTAGGGGGCATTGAGGATGGGGAGGATAGAGTAAGGATGGAGGGTTTGGTTATTTTAAATTAGAGACCAGAATTGGCCTCTGAGCTGAGAGATTTGAGCTGAGTCCTCAGTAATAAAAAGGAGCCAACCATGAGTAGGAGAGAGTGAGACTATTAGTCTTTAGAAATATTTAGGAGATAAAGTAAGATGCGCTCAGATACCAACTAGGTAAGAGACAAAGAGGAATCAAGGATTACATAATTTTAAAGTTATGTTATTTATCAGAACTCTGTTGATTGATATAATTGGGGCTTTTTCCAAGTTCTATATTGCTTTACTTTGTTTTCACTCTAATTCTCCATTAACCAACTTGATAATCTGTTACATATTTGAATATTGAAGTTATCTTTTGTGAAGATTTTACTATTCATCACACTTCAGTTTAATGCCAAAAGTTCTTACTGGAAATGTCTGCATATTTTTATCTCACATAAAACAATGGCCCATTTGGTTATCAAGTCCACCCTGATATCAACCATGTAGAATATGCTTTTTGAAACCATGAACAGAGCTTTTGAATTAGTGAATTTAATGAAAACTTTTGACCAAAACAAATCTGCAGATTTCATTCCAAATAAATTAATAAAATCCCCAAGGTTTTGCTTAATGCAGTTTTATGCTAAATATATTCAATATTATGTTGGAGTGATGGCTTCCTTTAGCAGTGTTGGAGGCTGCATACAAAAAGCAATTAATTATGAATGCCGTAATTTGCTCAATTGATGCCTCTCTTTTATCTGCAAACCATAGATAATTTTCCCTAAATAAATGCAACCATGAAAATAATATTTAAAACAGGAAAATAAAAATGTATTTGCTTGATATAAACCAAACACTGCATAATCAAAATTAACTGCCCTAGTGGTAAATAAACATCTCGTAAATTCAAATTGCAAAGGTATCATCTGTTCATTTAGGAGCTATTTCCCACATAAGAATTAGAGGATGTATTTTTATAAATAATGTGGGGATTTTATTTTCAATATGAATCTGATTTTAGAGTAATATTAAAATTCTACTCATCTGTGTATTTTTAATACTTTTCAGCAAGCCTTTGAATAACAACCAATGGCACCTGATTTTATGCACCATAAATTAATAATGAGTATAAATTTCATTCTCCTCCCCAAGCTAGGTTTTATTTCAAAGACTAAGCTCATTGTCTCAAAAGGAGCTCCCCAATGGAAAAGATAATTAAAGTGGAGAATATTTGGAAATTTCAATCCTCCCTTCTTTTTGTCTTGAATGAATCCATACCCTTGACTCTCATAATTGTTGAAGTTTGCACTTCTAAATTTTTACTACTGATGTCAGCTATAGCATAAAACTGGAAAGTGGTTTTTTAAATTTAGAATAAAAATGGGATGTTTTTATATTACATTTTTCATGTTATACCACTACCATATAGGCCATTTTATGACCATTATCTTTGTCTCTAACTCTTCAAAGGTCTGAGTCAGGTAGTGAATACCGATAGAGTCACAAACCACAAGGGGGCAAACTCTGTAATGGCCATCACAGAAGGGGCCAACATGGTACAAACAAAGCAGCTAAACCAACTGTGTACCTTAAACATGAATGGAACTGAGAATGAATGTGATTTGATTTTTACTCAACCAAGATTCCCATTTCCACCTACAATAAAGTAAATAAGATCTACCACAGGATAGCAACTGTTTGAGAACTCAGGGCTTCCTGGCCCTCTTGTCGAAGCTCAAAACAGTTACTTAGTGGTTCTGCTCTGAATCCTAAGTGTTCAGAAAAACGAGTTACTTTTGATATGACATTTACTGAGATTGCTGTCTATAGAAATTCTCCCAACAGTTGCTTTAAAATATACACCTTCAAGGGGTGCCTGGGTGGTTCAATCAGTTAAGCAGTTGACTCTTGATTTCAACTCAGGTCATGATCTCATGGTTTGTGGGATCAAGCCCTGCATCAGGCTCTGCACTAACAGCACAGAGCCTGCTTGGGATTCTCTCTCTCCCTCTCTCTCTCTCTGCCCTTCCCCCTTTCATGCTCACTCTCTCTCTCTCTCTCAAAATAAATAAACATTTTAAAAAATAATAAAATATACACCTTCCAGTTCTTAAATGAAAGATTTACATAGGCAAGTTTCAAAAGCAAGTAAAGAGTTACTTTCATATCTCTATACCTATTATTCAAGCTTATTGAGCTATATATTGTGTTAATAAATTTGGAATATAGTACCAGAAAGTTAATAGACGATGAGAGAAAGACCTCAAACCTCAGAATAAAAGAACCTGGGATCAAGTCCCATTCCTGCTGGTCCCTTGAGTTAGATTACTTACACCTCCAAACATTTCAACTTACCATTGCACCTTATTTTCCACCTTTTTCTCTGGGTACTTTCCCAGCAATCCAAGGATAGCTACTATGTTTTTTCATGCCATCTGGACTTTCTCTATAACTTTGGTTAGGCATGTTTCTTCTGCTTGCAATATCTATCATTCATTTCTACGTAATAAGTTCTACCCATTCTCCAAGTCTCAAATATTTTCTGAAAAAGAGTTTATTTCTCCTTCTCCTGAAGCTCACAAAACTTCTTTAATAGTATATATGTTATAAAGTATCTAGTTACATGTTTTATGACTATAATCTCTTCAGTAGAATAAACCTTATTTGATTAATTTTTACTACTCCAGTGCCTAGGTATGATACATGTATCTGTTAAAAAATTAAATGATGATGAATGAATGAATGAACAAAGAAATCTTTATTTTCTTATTGGTAGAACTGGAGAAATAGTAACTACCTCACAGATTGCCCTGAATATTTATTTATTTAGACATTGTAAATTAGTATCCTCTTTAAACAATAATGTGCTACAAAAATGTAATACTATCTTATGAGAGGAGCTAAAGTAGAACTGACTTATCCTAACAGAGTCAATAGAGAAAATAAATATTAGGAATAAAATTACTCTTCTGTGTAATGAGTCAGACTTTGGTAAGTATCCCTTTGATCATGATGACTATGAGAAGGTGCATTATATGGAAAATTCACTGCTTGGTCAATTGAAAACAGCTTTTCTACCTCTGAATCATTCATATCAATCTGGTCTGGGTAGTAAGAGTAGATACTTGTCCTCAATAGTGATGTATATGTCTAGATGACACTAGACTCCATCTGAAGATGGAGTTCTCTGTTTTAAATTTGCAACTGTAAGGGCACCTGGGTGGCTCAGTCGGTTGAGTGTCCAACGCTTGATTTCAGCTCAGGTCATGATCCCAGGGTTGTGGTACCAAGCCCCATATCAGGCTCACACTGAGATGGAGTATGCTTGAGATTCTCTCTGTCTCTCTCTCCCTCTGCCCCTCTCCCCTGCTCATGTGCATGCTCTCTCTCTCTCTCTCAAATAATAATAAAAAGAAAAGAAAAGAAATAACAAAACATACCACTGTGTGATAAAAGAAGAGATATGAAAAAGCTTTCTGAAAGTAAAGTATTTTCTAAAGTAAATACTCTTTACTTTGCCCATGCCATTTGATTACTCTCCAGCCTAAGAAAACAGTATAGCATAGCCAGTAAGAGCACAGACTGTAAAGTGAGACCAGGGCCTAAAAGTTAGCACTTTTACTGACTAACTGTGTAAGTTGAACAAGTAATTTAACCTCCCTAGGTTTACCCATTATCTGTAAAGTGGAAATAATAATAGCGTAGACCTCATAAGGTTGTCATTACGCTTAAATAAGGTAATGGATATGAAACATTTAATACAATGTTTGATCCATAATAAAGATCCAATAAATGTCAGCCATCACTTTCTGCATATCAGTGACCCTTACAAAGCAGATACTCTACCTATTCCTCTTACATAGATCACTTAAGCCATCCAAGCCTGTTTCCTTATCTGTAAAATAGGAATAATAAAATCCATATCAGAGGAATGCTCTGGGGATTAATTGAGATGATACATTTGAATGATCACTGTAGAATTACATGAAAAAGTAAAGTATCAAGAAGCATACAGGAGGCTTCATTGAAAAGCAGGAGCTTGAATGCACTTTTTCTTGTTTGCTTCCTTTAATATCCCCTCAGAAATTATCAAAAAATATGAAAATAAGGAGGAATAAACCTATATCAGCAAAGGAAACTAGTAATGGGTGACATCCAAATGTCAGTAATTCAAGAGTTTCTGCAAGATAGAAGGCAAAGTGAACAAGATGGAAGACATATACATGCTTCCTTGTATGTGAAGAAACAAGTCGCTAAAGTAGTAAAAGGAGAAGAATTAGGAAATTAAGGGCAAGAATAGAAAACATACATGAGGAGGTTTCATTGGATCCTACCAGGTGCTACTGGGAGCACACCAATTGCCAAAAATCAACAAAAAAGGATCAGATGACAGGATCACTCCACACTTACACTTAGGGGAGATGTTGTCACAGTTGGCTCCTAATGAGGACAACTGTTACAGGTAAAGAACGAGGACACTGTCCCAGTTAATTCCTGGCTGCTAACCTCAAATACAGAAAAGGAACATTGGAACAGAGAGAAAACTCTCTGGTTTGACTGCTGTTAGTTCTGATTCTCTCCTAACTCATGATCAGAGTAGACCAGTGGCTCTTAATTCTTAATGTGCATCAGAATCGCATGGAGCATTTATTTGTTAAAACATAGATTGTTAGGCCTCACCCCAAGATGTTGTAGAGCAGAGCCTAAGAATTTGAATTTCCAATAAGTTACTAGAAAATGATACTGTTGCTAATCTGGGGACCACACTTTGAAAACCACTGCTATAGGGGCGCCTGGGTGGCTCAGTCGGTTAAGTGGCCGACTTCGGCTCAGGTCATGATCTTGCGGTCCGTGAGTTTGAGCCCCATGTCGGGCTCTGTGCTGACAGCTCAGAGCCTGGAGCCCGTTTCAGATTCTGTGTCTCCCTCTCTCTGACCCTCCCCTGTTCATGTTCTGTCTCTCCCTGTCTCAAAAATAAATAAAACGTTAAAAAAAAAAAAAGAAAAAAAAAAAAGAAAACCACTGCTATAGATCTGCTCTGCCCTTAACAATAGCCACTACCACATGTGACTATTAAAATTATATTTGAATTAATAAAATTAAATTCAAAATTCAATTCTTAATTCTCATCAGCTACATTTCAAATGCATAATAGCTCTATGTGGCTAGTAGTTACCATATTGGACAAGACATGGAACATTTCTATCATGGGAAATTCTATTGGACAGCCCTGCACTAGATTAAAAAGTAAAACTTCATTGAGCAGGGCCACGAACATGCACAACTGCAGGAGACATATTTGCACTATGAATGGTGGCCCCAGAGTTGTGCAGTATGGTAGATCTGGCAGTTTATCCAGGATTTTCCATTCTTCCTAAGAGATGGGAAGAAGGACTGCCTCAATCTTTGACAAAACTCATTTTAATTCTCCAAAGTAGACAAGTCAAGACCTCCTTCTATAAGAGTGAACAAGTAGACAAATAACTAGATATATTAAGTGCTACCTCAAAAAAGGGAGCTTGTTCTGAGGAATCAAAACAATGCCATCCTAGAAAATAAAATTACTCTTAAGAAAAAGGAGTTTTCCAAACAACTAATGTCAAAATGGATCTCAACATTATTAGCAGACTAATACTATGTGAAACCAGAATAAGCAGTTATGTATGAACAAGTCAAAATTATAAAATCATAAAGCCTTTAGTTGAATAATATTCAGGTCAAACTAAAACTGTATTGGAAGTAAAAATACATGTATCATGGGAAACCTGTCAGTGGAGAAGAGTAACTCAAGATATTCAGTAGATAGAAGACATTGAATTTTATGGGGTTTTTTAAGGTTTATTAATTTTTGAGAGAGAGAGAGAGAGAATGAGAATGAGCAGGGGGAGGTCAAAGAAAGAAGGGGACAGAGGATCTGAAGCCACCTCTGCACTTACAGCCAGACACAGGGCTCAAATTCACCAATCCTGAAATCATGACCTGAGCCTAAGTTGGACGCTTAACCAACTGAGCCACCCAGGTGCCCCATAGATAGAAGACATTTATAGAGAAAGAAAAATTGTAAGAGACAAGACAAAGCAAAGAAGAAAAATCCAAGAGATCAAGTATGCATATGATATAGAAATTTCAGAAAAGCATTACAATAAAAAGCATCAATAAAAGAAAACTTTCCTGAGCTAAGGAATTTTCAGTACTAAATTGCAGATTTAATAAATATAGTTAAAATTTCTGGAAAAAAAAGCAGATTTATACTGGGAAATTTTGAAATTTCAAGGAGAAGAGGAAAGTCCTATAAGAATCTAGAAAGACATTACCAAAACAAAACAGGTTACCTATTAAAGGAATAAAATGTAATCTGATGTCAAACATTCTTCAATTCTAAACATACAGAAGACAATAGAAAACTGTGTATAGAATTTTAGGACTTGATTCAAGAATTATGTGCCCAGCCAAGGTGTGCAAGATCACAGGGGATAAGTCATTTTCAGATACATACTTTAAAAGATACCCTATCCAGGGTGCCTGAGTGGCTCAGTTGGTTAAACATCTGACTTCCACTCAAGTCATGATCTCACAGTTCTGAGTTTGAGCCCCACATAGGGCTCTCTGGCAGCATGTGGAGCTCTCTTTGGATCCTTTGGTCTCCCTCTCTCTCTCTGCTCCTCCCCAACAAGTGTGTGCATGCACTCTCTCTCTCAAAAATAAACATTAAAAAAATATATTAAAAAAAAAAAATACCCTACCCTTTTGAAATAATTGCTCACACGTATACTTTAGTCAGTTAAGGGTTGAATAATACAAATCTCATTAATGAGTAAGGAAAATATCAGTATAAAAGATTCTGGGATATAAAATGAAACTTGTAAGATAAAGAATATATTTTCAAATAATGATTCTCATTATGATTTTAAAACAATATAAATGTTAAAAATTTTTGAAAAAAGAAAGATACAAAATATAAAAAAGTAGAGACATTTTATTTAAAACTCCAGATTATTTTAATATAAATTGGGAAGGCAGAGAGTTTGGAAAAGTGAGATAAGTATGCTAATCTTCTCATTTTAGGGATGCAAAATGGTTTAGCAGTCAAGAACATAATTATCTGTTTCATAGGCTGCTCTACCAATTAGTGGCTGTGTAACCTTGGGGAGTTATTTAACATTTCTAAGCATTAGGCTCTTCACCTATAAAATGAGAATACCATCATACCCTGGAGTTGTGTAGGAGTGAAATCAGATAATGCATATAAAGTATTTAGCACCTATAAGCACTCAGTGAATATTAGCTATTAACTGAGAAAGAGAAAAATCAAAAGATATTCTTGATAAATGGAGGAAATAGATCTGAAGTTACGTTTTGTAACATTAAAAGTAATAACTAAAAGAACACATACATATAGCCTCCAATAATTACAAAAGATCAAATGACCCTATAAAAAGAAACAAGATTAAGTATATATGTATTTAAATATTTCAAGGATTAATACTATAGGAACATTAAAATAAACATGTTCTCACTGTTTAGGTGACATTTAACTTTAAAAGAAAACATTACAAAAAATATGCAGAGTGATCACAGTTTTGTTGGGGGGAAATATATATGCATAGAAAAAAAGACTGAAAATCTGTATATTCATGTACATAAATGTTAATAATAATCATTGCCGAGTGTTGGAATTATGGGCATTATTTTCTTCTCTCTTTTTCTTATTTTCACTAATACCTATAATGAATATTTATCATTTTTATAAATAGAAAAAATTATTTTATTTTTAAATAGTTTTATTATTAACCACTGCTAACATTGAGGTGGATATTACTTTAGAATTGCTCTTCACATGCCTATATATATATATTTAATTCATTAATTCATTCACAGAATATTTATTATCTACTATGTTCCAATCTTTGTTCTAATCTCTAGATATAGCAGCTAAAAAAAAAGTAGAAGGAGAAGAAGAAAAATCTCTGCCCTCCTGAAGCTTAGTTGGGGAAGAGAAGCATAAATACATAAAATGCCCACTTTTGATATTGATAGGTGGCATGGAGAAAGCATAAAGGAGGGGACAGGATAAGGATAAGTGATTGCCGTTTTAAATAGAGTGATGTATGGAGGCCTCGCTGAGAAGATAATGCAGTAAAGCCTCATTAGTGATAGGCACTTGAAGAAGGTGTTAGAGGGGGCCATGCAGCTTCCTAAGGGAAGATAGTCCCAGGCAGAGGGAACTACAAGTACAAAGTAATAAGATAGTGACACAGAAGAGTGCCTAATGTGTTGAAGGAATAGCAGGGAAACAAGATGGCTAGATGTAAGTAAATGAAAAGGAGAATACTAGGAGCTTAGGTTGCAGAATTGGGGTGAGATGTTGTATGGCCTCATAGACTATTCTAAGTGTTTTGGTCTTATTCAGAGTGAATTGAGGTTCCAGTGGAGAGTTTTGAGCAGAGAGGTGACATAATCTGACTTGGTTTTACCAGGATTACTCAGACTTCTGTGTTGAGGATTGTCTGAAGAGGTACACATGTGGAACCTGGGAAACCAGCTAGAAGCCTATTACAACAATCCAGGGTAAAGACGAGTGGATGGGTTGCAGGTCTATTTTAAAGGTAGAGCCAACAGGATTCACTGTATAATTGGGTATGTGGTGTGAGAGAAAATGAGACATGAGGATGCCTCCAATGTATCCGGATATTCAAGTCTGGAGTTAAGGGAGAAATCAGGTTGAAAATACAAATGTAGGAGTTGTCATTGTTTAGATGATATTTTAAGCCCTGGAACCGAAAAAGGCTAGCAAGGGAATAAATGGACACAGAGAAGGGAAGAGGACCAACTGAGCCATGCCCTGGTGCCCTTCAGTGCCTTGACACTGGGGAGGTCAGGAGGAATGAGCATGAGAAGGAGCAGCCTGTGAGGTAGGATAAAAACCAGAAGAGTGTGGTATCTGAGGACCTAAATGAAAGTGTCTCATACAGGAGGGGTTATTAACTGTGTTAATTGTATAGCTGGCAGATGGAGTAGGATGAGGATTAAGAAATGTTCATTTTAGCAATATGGAGGTTTTGCTGACATTTATGATGGACTTTTCAGTGGAGGAATATGGAACAAAAGCCTATTTGGAATGGATTTAAGAGGCTAGGAGGAGAGAAATTAGAATTACCCTCTTTTCTTCAGAGCTGGAACACTGCTTTCCGTATTTTCTTACTTTAAGTTAATACCTCCCTTTCTGTGTTTAAGTGGCAGAACTTGCAATTTGATTGCATTTCATTTTTTCCTAGTCATGGAAAATTACATGGTGCCCCCATCCTGAAAAATGCAGTGAGATATTTAGCTAATGAATATGCCATCTACCAACACTTCAGCTAAAGTGGATCTCTCCAGCTTCCATGACCATAAGAAACCCTAAAATACATAGATCCTTTGTTTAGGCTCTCTGACTGCTATTTTTGCAGTGTCTTCTTTAGTCAGTTGTGGAATCATGTGAAAGATAGCCATAAATGATCGATTTTCTAGGCTATTTTACATACATTTAAGGCACATCTAGTTCTGTCTGAATCAGATGGAAACATTAGCAGAGTTGAGCAGTACTGCAGTCATCATATCATCGTTGCCATGGCTATAGCACCAAACCCTTATAGAAGATTTTTATTTTACATGAAATATTTCTTGCCATAGCAACAGCAGTGTTGATTTAAAACACAACTCACTAGATATAATTTATCTTTAACATTTCTGTGTATTTTCTATGGTGTGTCTTGTTAATAGGATTACACTTTTGATGACTCTCCTGCTCTTTTAAAATGAGACATCTCTTGAGATGTGTGTGAGAAAAATCTAGGATGCTCATTGCTTGCAGGAATAGAAAACTCAGGGGAACACATTTGAATGCTTTACATTCCAGAGCTTATATTAAAGATGTTTGGGTGACTTTGAGTTCAAATTCAGGATAGATCTTTTGAAAACTGAATCAGAGTGATTATTCATTTTAGAGTAATTAAAAACAATTTCCACCCTTTTTATATTGCAAAATTGCTTTTTTAATTTAAATATTATAAAGCTACTTTTTAATTGTTTTTTTTTTTTTTTTCATTTTTCCAGAGCACTTCTTTGTTTCTCTTTCACAACCAGTTGGGAGAATATAAAAACAGAAGTTGTTTTTAAAATAAGTTAAAACCTAAGGACCTTAAAAACAATGGACTTGAGTTAAAGGGGTTCTTTCCTCTTCCCTCATTATAGTCTTTTTCGTCTACTTAGAAAAATACATGGTTACAGTGATTTCAGTATTACAAAGAAATACATTTTGGTAAGAGAGAAACAAAACCTCTTGGTTCCAAATGTAGTTATTCACTGTAGGCCATTTATTCATCTGGCTCTAGGCTATGGGAATTACTCCTAGCACAGAACTCCCTTTGAAATCCCTAACTCCCTAGGGGATCAGAGATAGATGAGAAACTGCCCCTATGAACTTGGTTTATACACAGGAAACAAAGAAGTTAGTGGTTGATGGTAACAGAGGAAAGGCGTGTGGGAAGGGTGAATGTAGCTAGCTTCCTCTGCTTGCAACAGGAGCTTCTTTCAATGCACAGCGCATGCCAAGACAGATCAGGCACTCTACCAAAAAGATACAATAATTTAGTAATACAGTCTGCCCAGGCAGCTTAGCAGCTGGAAACGAGGGAGCCTTGGGATTTGCTATAAACGGTGGGGAAATTGGCTGATAGCCTCTCTCCTATATTGAGCAAAGGGAGCAAGAGAAAAGATTATAAATGTTTGAAATTCGAGCCAAACAGCCTGGTCTGTTCTGGTCCAGGAGCCGCCAGGACTCTAGCAGCCTCTGGCTTCTGTATTAAATACTGAGTTTGGCAGAGTGTGGGGCTAAAAGGCCAGGAAATAACAGCATTTACATGGATGCATTTTCAGAAAGGCAGTTGCTGATCTTAAGTTGTTTAGAGGAGGGGATTTTATTGCATGCTGGGTCCAACGCTATAGAGCATTTAAGCAGAGCAATGATCTTGGGCTAATTGTGCAATCAGAATAAATACCCAAAGGTCACTGCTGATATCTGAAGAGGGACCCACTGGGTGGTATTCCAACTCCAGTAATACTAAGACAGTGTTTCGGGACCCCAAAGAAGAGGTTCTTGAGTCTCAATGTTACAGAAATGAACACTGAACTCAAGAGAAAGAAAACAGGTAGAGTTTAGTAGAGATAGAATGTATACAAGGGAGCTGGCAAGAAAGAGGAATGTCACTCCCTGAAGGGGTAGCATGCAAGCCTTATAAAGGCACTTTTCCAAAGGGAGGGGTGGGCAGGGCAGGGAGGAAGTGTCCTTCAGTCCCATAGTCATTATCTTATGGTCATTACTTTTTAAAAAATTTGTTTAATATTTATTTATTTTTGAGAGATAGGGCATGAGCTGAGGAGGAGCAGAGGGAGGGAGACACAGAATCCGAAGCAGGCTCCAGCTCTGAGCTGTCAGCACAGAGCCTGATGCGGGGCTTGAGCTCAGGTACCATGAGATCATGACCTGAGCCAAAGTCGGATGCTTAACCATCTGAGCCACCCAGGCACCCCATCTTATGGTCATTACTTTTTAGTGGACGTAAAACAATCACAGGATACCTTTTACAATGGTCAACATTGTTTTAGGGTTCCTGGAAAATAGAAATACTTGTGCAAGCAGGCTTTAAATTGTTATTTTTTTTTTTTAAATAGAGACAGAGCACATGAGTGGGGAAGAGAGAGAGAGACAGAGACAGAATCTCAAGCAGGCCCCCACCCAGTGCAGAGCCTGACATGGGGCTCAATCTTATGACTCCATGAAATCATGACCTGAACCCAAATCAGGAGTCTCATGCTTAACCGACTGAGCCACCCAGATGCCCCTAAAATTGTTACTTCTAATTTTGCCAGACTACCATTACTCCTTGATGGCTGTTATCTCTCATTTGTTCTCTTTCCCAGAAGGAGGTATTTGTCTCTAAGTATGGAAACTTTTAACCCTTGCCTCAGACCAGTGGCTTTATAGGAGTTAAGTCCCTCTTGCTTTCCCTATACTGTCTCAATAGGACATGTGCTGAAGCCATAGGAAATTCTGGGGTAAACCATAAGCACAAAACCTTGTAATTGAATGGAAAGAGGCAGGTTTTGGACTAGCCAGATTTATATCCTACACTGTCTCCTCTGTTTACTAGCTATTCCTTATCAGTTTAAAGGTAATGATAATACCTACTTCAGAGACTTATGTGAGGATTGACCTAATGAAATAGAATAACCTTGAACATAGAAGAGAAATAATAAATGTTGGTTCCCCTTTCCTAGTATGGAATCTTAGCCTTTTTAATTTTTGAAATAAGTGTGGAATTTGTATTTATTTAAATTAATTTCATATATCTTTGGAAACTTTAATTGATTTTGACTTAGGGAATTAAGAGAATATGAGCTCGGGGCGCCTGGGTGGCGCAGTCGGTTAAGCGTCCGACTTCAGCCAGGTCATGATCTCGCGGTCCGTGAGTTCGAGCCCCGCGTCGGGCTCTGGGCTGATGGCTCGGAGCCTGGGGCCTGTTTCAGATTCTGTGTCTCCCTCTCTCTCTCTGCCCCTCCCCCGTTCATGCTCTGTCTCTCTCTGTCCCAAAATCTCCCGCCGTTCCCCCCCCCCTCCCCCCCCCCTTCCCCCCCCCCCCCCTCCCCCCCCTTCCCCCCTTCCCCCCCCCAGCGCTCCGCTCTCTCTATAGTTGCCCTCTGTGGCTTTTTATTATTGTTGGACCTCCTCCTCTCTGTCTTAGTATATATGTAACCTAAAAGACATTCTTTATATTGGATGTAAATGAACATACTACCGCCAGAGCCATGATGCTTAACTAAGAAACAGGCATATAATAAACTACGACAAGGTTTATATAATTAACATTATAAATGAACAAAAACAGGGGGCACCTGGGTGGCTCAGTCCAGTTAGCATCTGACTCTTAATTTCAGTTCAGGTCATGATCCTCAGAGTTATAAAATTGAGCCCTGCATTGGCTCCTTGCTGAGGGGGGAGCCTGCTAAGATTCTCTCTCCCTCCCTCTCTCTGCCCCTCCCCCCACTCTCTCTTAAATAAATAATAAATATACTTTAATAATAAACAAAAAAATAGATACATGTTTCACAAATATTTCTGATAAGACCCAGTACCCCCTTTAAAAGATTGTTGAAACCATATTGACCATATTAACCAAAGTTTAGCTCCTATTCTCTTTAAGGATCTAGGATTCAAATCACAACACACTCTGTGATTATTTTGCATGATTATCTTTTTAAATGAATATCATGGAGTAATTGTCATGGACTAATTGAATGCTTTAAACATTACCAAAACTCCATGATTTCTTTTGTGTTCTTTATAAATACATTTTAGGGGATCTTATTTTAAAAAGGATTTGTTTTATTTGAGTTCATAATTACAGTAAGCTTGTTCTTCATTTGTATAATACTCAGGATATTTATTGACTTATTATGTGTATCACCATTACAAAGTATTAATATGCATGGCAAGGCAATTTATTATTAACTCTACCTATTTAGTAAACTCACAATAAACTGGATCTAATTTTTTGAATTGAAATATTCATGAATGTACATTTTTATGATAAAAATATTTTGCTACAAAGTATTACGGCAGACTAAGTGCTCTGAGACATCTGTCTGCAGCGAACAAATATATTCTGAATAGGACACATTCTTTGAGACATTGCCTGCTCTAACACGCTTTGCTCTCTAAAATATGTTAGAAACAGAGAGTCAATGTTGCTCTGAGTGCAGATGTCAATAACACCATTGCTGTTTGTATACTGTACCCTGTTCAGTGGTGAAGTGGGAAGGCTGAGTCAAGACTATTTAGGGAAATGGAAGGCAAATATAAATTTTCCCTCTGGGGGAATCTCTGATCAGATTGACAAACTTCCATAGATTAAGATCAAGTAATGAGGTAACCAATTAATGCGCCCAATCACCTTAGAAAGTAAATCACTATAAGTGGGTATGATCAAAATAGCAAATACATATCTAATCCCCAGTGACTATAGGTATTGTTACTGAAAATCGGAAGTAAACAATGATAAATTAACAAAACACTATATATGTTTAAAGAAGTAAATTCCCAGGGTGCCTGGGTGGCTCAGTGTTAATCATCTGACTTGGGCTCAGTCATGATCTCGCAGTTTTTGAGTTTGAGCCCCACGTCAGCTCTGTGCTGACAGCTCAGAGCCTGGAGCCTGCTTCAGATTCTGTGCCTTCCCTTTCTTTCTCTGCCCTCCCCTGCTTGTGCTCGGTTCTCTCTCTCTCTCAAAATAAAATAAAACATTAAAAAAAAAAAGAAAAGAAATGCCCAATCATGAGATGAATAAACACAGGACTATCAGTAAATAGCTTGCAATTTGAAAATAAATGGCATTTCTAAATATGAAAATATAACACTTGAAATTATTTTTAAAATTCTGCATGAATAATTATATTTACCAATTAGCATAGGGAAAAGAGAATTGATGAATTGGAAAATAATCTGAGAAATTCTCCACAGTGTAGCACAAAGGGCCAAAGAGCAAAAAATATGGAAAACATGAAGAGATGAAGGTGGATAAGAAGTTAACATGCCCTTAAGCAGAGTCTTGAGAATAAATAAAGAGTATATAGGAAAGGAAATTTGTTGATGGATCTTGGCTGAATTTTTTCCCACAACTAATAAAACATTAAATCATAGGTCCAGGAAACACTGTATTCCAAACAGGATAAAAAAAGAGAAATCCTGGGCGCCTGGGTGGCCAGTCGGTTGAGCATCCAACTTCAGCTCAGGCATGATCTCGCAGTTCGTGAATCGAGCCCCACGTCAAGCTCTGTGCTAACAAACACCCTCAGAGCCTGGACCTGCTTCGGATTCTGTATCTCTCTCTCTCTCTCCTCTCTCTCTCTCCTCTCTCTCCGCTCTCTCTCACTCCCCCCTCTCCTCCCTCCCTCCCCTCTCTCTCTCTCCTCCGCCCCCCTCCCCTGCTCATGCTCTGCCTCTCTCTGGTCTCTCAAAAATAAAAGTGTTAAAAATTTAAAAAAAAAAAGAAGAAATCCACAGTTTCACATTATTGTGAAGTTGAATATACAGAGAAGGTTCTCAAAGCAGGTGGAGAATGAATGATCACTGCAGCAAAAACACAGATATAATGAATGCCAATTTATATCAAGGAAAGATAGAAGCCAAAAAGCACAATATGATCTTCAAGGTATGAGAGAAAACCCTCAGTCTCAAATGGTGAACTTTAAAAGCCTTTTCTTAATAAATAAAGTGTACTAGAAAGTCATTTATATTGAAAACAAAAGGGTTTCACCAAGACATTTTTTCCAAAAGATAATCTCAAGGATTCTTCAAGGGGAAATGATCTTAGGCCTTCTGAGGAAGTAATAATGAATAAATAAAATGGTAACATATATGCAATTAAAATAAAAATAATCTGAATACAATAATAACATCTGATTCAGAAAAGTTATAACAAAATGAAAACACTGACAACAGCATTGTGACAGAACAAGTAGTGAATTCAAGTGACTACAAATCTTAAAACTATTCAGGAAATGAGTGGATAAAGGCTGTTCAACTTTTAGACTTTTAAATTCAAAATGGGGGGGGGGCCTGGGTGGCTCAGTCGGTTAAGCATCCGACTTTGGCTAAGGTCATGATCTCTCGGTATGTGAGTTTGAGCCCCAGGTCAGGCTCTGTGCTGACCGCTCAGAGCCTGGAACTTGCTTTGGATTCTGTGTCCTCCCCCCTCTCTCTGCCCCTCCCCCACTCATGCTCTATCTCTCTCTGTCTCTCAAAAATCAATAAATGTTAAAAAAATTAAAAATTAAAATGTAGGGTAAAATTTTAAGTGTACCAAAAGGATAAAATAAATTATATAAATCCAAGACATGGAAAAAAAGTAGAAAAAAAGAACAAAAAAGGGAATAGAGGTGAAAAAATATGAAAGATAAAAGATATCAAAATGTATAGTAGAACAAAGTCTAAATATGTAATCACTGAAATCAACATAAATTTGCTAATTTCACTAGTTAAAAGGAAGAGATTGTTCAGATAGTAGGAAAACAAATCCAGCTTTATGCTCTTTAAAATAGGTACATCTATAGCTAAGGGCACATCTACACACCCAAAAAAGGTAAAGATGAAAGGAGTTATACCTGAGAAGCATTAGCCCAAAGAAAGTTGGGTAGCTATATCAGTATCAAGCCAAGTAGACTTTAACACTGAAGGCATTTCCAAGATATAGTCACTATGAATATTATAACATTCAATTCACCAAGAAAATATAAAATTCTAAACATGTATGCACTTAAAATTATCCGTATGATATACATCATATATATCAAAAGTCCACTAAAACCAGGAGATTTCAACATACCTCAATTAATGGAATATTTTAACAGCTCAATTAATCAATTTAATGTAGTAAAAGACATACAGCTTGGTACCCAACAATTAGAGAGTACATGTGATTCTCATGAAACATTGATAAAATTTGATTTTGAGTTGGCTGTAAGAAAGTTTCAATACATGTCAAAGACTCAGGTACATATACATTTTCTGACAAGAACTCAATTAAGTTAAAGACTCCCATATATATCCTCATAAATTTGTGTATTTAAATACACACCTCTAAATAACTCATGAAAAATGAGTTGAGACACCATAATTCTAACTTAAAAATGTTTATATTTAAACAAAATGTAAACTAAATATCAAACATGGTGAAAGCAGCATAAGTGGAACTAAGAAATTTTGAATTCTTATGTTAGAAAAGAAGAAATACAGGGCACTTGGGTGGCTCAGTCAGTTAAGTGCCCAATTCTTGGGTTTGGGTCAGGACATGATCTCAGTGTTCATGTCATCGAGCCCTGTATCGGGCTCCGTGCAGCTCCACGGGGATGCTAATAGTACAGAGCCTACTTGGGATTCTCTCTCTCTCCCTCTCTCTCTCCGCCTCTCTCACTCGCTCTCTCTCTCTCAAATAAATAAATAAACTTAAAGAAAGAAGAAATGCTGAAGACTAATTAGCTAAGTGCAAATTTTAAAAATTTTATAATAAATGATAGGAAAAAAAAACAGAAAAGTAGGAAAAAGGAAATGGCAAAGAACAGAAATTAATGAGTAGAACAGAAACTAATATACAAAATCAGGAGCAGAATATTTTATATACTTAAAAGTGAATGTAATTACCACTAAGAACAGTATAGAAGAAAGGAAGACTGTACCAACAAACTATATTAGCAATGAGAAGGAATATAACTACAGTTACATAAAAAGATAATAAAAAAAAAATATGAACAACTTTGTGCCAACAGATATTTAAATTGAGAGAGATGAATAAATTCTAGATAATTATAACCTACCAAAACTTCAAAAAGATATAGAAACCCCAAATAGTCGTATGGCTATTAGAGAAATTGATGAATATGAAAAATCTTTCCACAAAGATATGTTGAGTCAAGATTATTTTAAAAGTAACAAATATAACTGTTAAGAAACAGACCATTCTAATCTTATACAAACCCGTCTAGACAATTGTGAAGAAATGGGAATTTTCCCCATCTAGTTCTATAACACTAATAAGCTTCATAGCAAAACTAGACAGCATAAGAAATAAAAAATTAAAGGCCTTATTTCATTCATGAACATAGATACAAAAATCATAAACCAAATACTAGCAAACCAAATCTAGTGGGACAGCAAAAAAAAATTCATTATGACCATTCATCCCATTAACATCCAGCATGTTTAACATAAGAAAGTGTGTTATTCACACTAATGGATTAAAGGAGAAAAACTACATAATGAACTCAATAGGTGAAGAAAATCATTTGATATAAACCCAATATTCAATCATAACTGAAATTCTCAGTGAAGTTGAAATACAAAAGAACATACTTAATAAATGGTATCTATCCAAAAATTAGAAAAAGCATCATTTTAAAAGGGAATCAGAGGTATTCTGTGGTAGATCTGATTACTGCTCTCAACTCTTCACTCCCTTTTCTGCTATGTTACACTGTACAGCAGGACAGTAGGTGGCCTTTACATCCTCATTCCATTTACATTAGTTTTAGACACATGACTTTATTCCATCAGTAGATGAGAGAATAAGTGATAATGTGCCAGTTCCCACAGTGAGACCTGAAGAGACATCACCCATTTCCACTGTGGAAAGATATATCATGTAGCCTCTGAACACTTATGAGGTAATGAGAGGGGAAAAGGCAAATAGATGCCCTTAGTATTAGTCTGAAAACTGTTTTGACCTCATAGGACCCTTGTGAAAAGATCTCGGGGACCCCAAGCATCCCTGGACAACACTTAGAGAAACATTGTTGTGGGATAGCATTTCCTACAAGCAATTGTACATTCTTGCACAATCTCAATGGAACCAAGTCGGAAAATTAACATTAATACATTACTAACATCTATTCCTCAGACTTGATTCAAGTTTTCTACTCTCTCCAAAATAACCTTCGCGATAAAAGAAACTAGCTCAGGATCCCATGTTGCATTTATAATTGTAATGTCTCTAGTTTCCCTCCATCTGAACAGTTCCTCTGACTTTCCTTGGCATTCATTACCTTGATACTTTTGAAGAATACAAAGCAGTTATTTTGTAGAATATCTCACAAATTATCCTCATCTGATATTTCCGCATGAGTAGATTAAGGTTATGCATCTTCGGCAGAAAAATCCAGAAGTGATTCTGTGTTTTTCTCATTGTATCCTATCAGGTGGGGCAAGATTTTTATTTGCTCTATTACCGGTGATGTTCACCTTGATCATTTGATTAAGGTAGTGCCCCCCGAATTCTTCACCATAGAGTTAGTCTTTATGCTTTGTAATTAATAGGTATCTTGTGGAGAAGTGATTTGAAATTATTTAAATTTCCCATTCCTAATCAAACTTTTGAATCATTCATGTATTTTTATATATTGTTATGGGCTCATGTGTTTCTATTTTTATTATAATAGATTATAATTTATTAACTGTCATTATGTATTTTGTTCCCAAAACTGTCCTCAGTTTAACCAGTTGGCCCATTTGAGCTGGCTTCTGTATCCTCCTAACATGCCTCATCACTCTGAGTACTTCTTTGCTTTCTGGCACAGGGTGTTCCAGGCTCATCTTGCACCTTCCGTGCACTGGCACTGATATCAGTCATTTCTCAATGGATCCTTGTTTATTTGAGTGGAATATATTTAGAAGCAAAATCTAGGCTTTATTTACTGCTAGTGGGATTTCAATTTCCCAGGCCCTCTTAGTAGACAGAGGTAGCTAATATAAGGTAATATATATGTGTTAATACATATATGCACAAATACATATTTACACGTCTTCTGTCTTGAAAATATTGATATCTCCAATTCCAACCCAATATCACAAGGTTCACTCTAGTTTTCTTCCTCTTCATATTTAAAATTCTCTCTTAAACAGTGAGAAATCTGGCTCCCATTATCCTTAATGTAGTTGCTTATTTGATTAACCCTTCTGTATGTAACCAATCTCCCAGATCTACCTCCTCCCCACTCAGGTATCTTTTTACCTTGACTGATATATATTTTTAAAGTTTATTTATTTATTTTGAGAGGATGAGTGGTGGAGCAGCAGAGAGAGAGGGAGAGAGAGAATACCAAGCAGGTTCTGTGCTGTCAACATGGAGCCTGATGTGGGGCTCGAACCCACAAAGCCGTGAGATCATGACCTGAGGTGAAACCAAGAGTTGGAAGCTTACTGACTGAGCCACCCAGGTGCCCCTCACCTTGACTGAGACTTGAGTCTCCTGCCAGTTTATCTCTCTTTGTAAACATCCTGCCTGCACTCCTGGGACAGCACCTTATGGCAGGCCATTGCCACACATGAACATCCTCCTTTGCCTGATTGGGCTTTGACATCCCGTGCTAGGCCACCTCATGGAGGAACACTTTTCTCTTCTGGACATGGACACATTCCTTGCACTGTTTGGGTTTTGATCTCCTTGCTAGGCTACCTCTCGCAGGATATCCTCCTTGCTTTGCTCAGTTTCTGACTCCTTCAGCTAGGCCGTTCCCCTTCCATAGATTACCTCCTTACCTTCACCTGAGCCCTGACACTCCATACCAGGCTACTCCCTGTGTGCACACTCACCAAACACTGTGTGGGCCCCAAGATGCCATGCTGTGTTTACCCCCAAACATAGTCACCACCATTACCCTGCTTGGGTGCTGATTTTCAACTCTGAGTCACTGCAGACCTCCTCTCTCCAATGAAGGCATGGATGCCTTCTCACTCTTTCTCATCTAATGACTTTAGGACTGAATTTCCCCTGGAGTGAATGGGAAAGGAGAAAGGAAATGAGCAGCCATTTCATATCTGAGCTCCTCTGTTTATTGTATAGGTTGTTCCTTCAGAATTTGTATCATTTTCTTTTTCTTTTAAATACTTTTTAATTTTAGTTTACTGTTTTCAAATTCTCTGGGGCTACATTTGTTATTTGTTTTCATTAGCTCTTAAACATTCATTTTCATTTCTTTTTCTTACATGTCTTTAAATGAGGTTTTATTAAAATCCTTTTTTTGTTTGTTTGTTCCCTCATGTTTAATGAGAGGAGATGTCCTGGATTATTCAGCACAAAAGGTTCTTGTATGAGAGTAGGCATGAACCATACCATATGAAAGTAGCTTACCCACTTCACTGTTCAAGGACTTTCTCCTTTGTGGTTACTGTGAAGTATTAAGAAACAGGGGTGCTTCTCTTGATTCAGAAGACTTGCTGCCATTACCTCAGTGTTCTCCAGAGCTCCATGCACTTTGCTTTCCAAAGTAGTACTCTCACAGTTGAATATTATATTTTGCTACTATTATGTCCAAGGCCTCCCTCCTCTAGACCTCTGCCTCCCATACCACTCCTACCTCCCATTCTATAAAGTGTTTTCCCCCTAAGGTCTCTGGTATTTGCACCCTGTTCAATTTGGATTCTGCTCCTGAAAGTTTTTCTCCAGACAGAGTCTCTAGACCTACTAAGAGCACATCTTTATTGAATATTTCTGAGACTCTCAAGGGTATAAACTACTTCTTGTTGTCTTTTTGCAGGATATTTTCAAGTTCTGCTGGTTGTCCTCAGATTCTATCGCTTACCACCCTTCTTAGTGCTGGGCCCTCTCTTTTTGGTAATCAGAGTCTAATGGCAATTTCATGGCTTGCAAGGTCCATCCAATTTCATTTTCTTTTCACCACTACAGCTTCACAGCTTCACAGATCAAGTTCTGGATCTTGCTACTATCACCTGATTTGGCTTTGCCATCCATTTTCCAGGGTCACAGGGATTCCTTGATACCTGCTTTATTAAAGATATCACCCATAGTTGATTTTTTGTTTGTCGCTGTCCTGTGCTCATTTTATCCTTCCATTATCATATGTTTTTATTTAAATACCAGTTAGTTAACATACAGTATATTAGTGTCAGGTGTACATTATAGTGATTCAACCCTTCCATACAACACCCAGTACTCATCACAAGTGTACTCATTAATCCCCATCACCTATTTTTTTTTTAAAATTTTTTTTTTCAACGTTTATTTATTTTTGGGACAGAGAGAGACAGAGCATGAACGGGGGAGGGGCAGAGAGAGAGGGAGACACAGAATCGGAAACAGGCTCCAGGCTCTGAGCCGTCAGCACAGAGCCCGACGCGGGGCTCGAACTCACAGACCGCGAGATCGTGACCTGGCTGAAGTCGGACGCTTAACCGACTGCGCCACCCAGGCGCCCCCCCCATCACCTATTTAACCCATCCCCCACCCACTTCCCTTCTGGTAACCATCAGTTTCTTCTCTGTAGTTAAGAGTCTGCTTCTGGCTTGCCTCTTTCTCTTTTTTCCACCTTTGCTCATTTGTTTTGTTTCTTAAATTCCACATGAGTGAAATCATATGGTATCTGTCTTTCTCTGACTTACTCTTCTTAGCATAATGCTGTCTAGCTCCATCCATGTCATTGCAAATGGAAAGAGTTTATTCTTTTTTATGACTAACATTTTATTATCTCTATATAGATATATATCTATATAGATTATAGGTATAGATACACACACACACACACACACACACACACATACACCACATCTTTTTTTATCCATTCATCAGTCAATGGACACTTGGGCTGTTTCCATAATTTGCCTATTATAAATAATCTTCTATAAACATAGGAGTACATGTATGCCTTTGAATTAGTATTTTTGTATTATTTGGGTAAATACCTAGTAGTGCAATTTCTGGATCATAGAATAGTTCTATTTTTCACTTTTTGAGGAAGCTTCATACTATCTTCCACAGTGCCTGTACCCGTTTGCATTTCTATCAACAGTGTGAGAAGTTTCCTTTTTCTCCACATCCTTGCCAAGACCTGTTTTTTCTTGTGTTGTTGATTTTAGCCATTCTGACAGGTGTGAAGTGATATCTCATTGAAGTTTTGATTTGCATTTCCTGATGATCAGTGATCTTGAGGATGTTTTCATGAGTCTGTTGGCCATCTATATGTCTTCTTTGGAAAAATGTCTATTCATATCTTTGGCCCATTTTTAAAATTCCTTTTTTTGGTGTTTAATTTTATAAGTTCTTTATATATTCTGGATAATACCCTTTATCAAGTATGTCATTTGCAAATATTTTCTCCCATTCCATAGGTTGCCTTTTAGTTTTGTTGATTGTTTCTTTTGCTGTGCAGAAGCTTTCTGTTTTGATGTGGTCCTCATTGTTTATTTTTGCTTTTATTTCCTTTGCTTCAGGAGACACATCTAGAAAGAAGTTACTATGGCCATTGTCAAAGGGGTTACTGCCTGTGTTCTCTAGGATTTTTATGGTTTCAGGTCTCACATTTACATCTTTGATCCATTTTGAGTTTATTTTTGTGCTTTGTGTAAGAAAATGGTCCAGTTTCATTCTTTTGCATGTTGCTGTCCAGTTTCCCCAACACCATTTGTTGAAGAGACTGTCTTTTGTCCATTGGATAATCTTTCTTGCTTTGTTGAAAATTAATTGACCATGTGGTTGTAGGTTCATTTCTGGATTTTCTATTCTGTTCTCTTGATTTATGTGCCTGTTTTTGTGCCAGTACCATACTGTTTTTGTCACTACAGCTTGGTAATATAACTTGAAGTCTGGAATTGTGATACCTCCACCTTTGCTTTTCTTGTTCATGAATGACATATGAGACCAGATGGACTTAATAGATATATTTAGAACATTCCACCCTAAAACAGCAGAATACACATTCCTTTCAAATGAACAGGGAACAGTTTTCAGAATAGATTACATATATGATCACAAAACAGGCCTCAATAAATACAAAAAGATTTAAATCATACCATGCACCTTTTGTGACCACAATGCTATGAAACTAGAAGTCCACCACAAGAAAAATATTGGAAAGACCACAAATACATGGAGATTAAACAATATCCTACTAAACAATGAATGGGTCAACCAGGAAATCAAAGAAGAAGTAAAAACAAATACATGGAAACAAATGAAAATTAAAACACAATGGCCCAAATCCTGTGGGATGCAGCAAAAACAGTTTTGAGAGGGGAGTATATAGCAATACAGGCCTACCTCAAGAAGCAAGTAAAATCTCAAATAAACAACCTACCCTTATATCTAAAGGAGAACAACAAACAAAGCCTAAAGCCAGCAGAAGGAAGGAAATAATAAATATTACAACAGAAATAACTGGTATGGAAACTAAACAAATAATAGATCGATGAAACCAGGATCTGGTTCTTTGAAAAAAATTAATTAAATTGATAAACCTCCAGTCAAATTTATCAAAAAGAAAAGAGAAATGACCCAAATAAATAAGTCACAAATGAGAGAGGAAAAATAACAACCAACATCACAGATTTTCTATTAATATTAGCGCTCAAATCCCTGGAAATGGAGAAATTTTTTATATTCTAAAGAGGAATAAAATGACCCAATAGACAAAAGTTATGATTTATAATATAAGAAAAAAATCACTCATTTTCCATTATTTGTTTTTATCTTAACATGAAATTTGGGATTTTATTGCTATTCAGGTATTTATATGGGTGATAAAGATCAGGGGCAAAAATGGGTAAAAAGAAATTGAACTACTTACTATTTGATACTTTTTCTGACATTTCTTTGAAATGCTAATGATGCTTTAAGTAACTATCAGATTGAAATTCACACATATTTAGTTCTGTACCTTGGCATGAAATATACACTTATCAACAGGGAAGTGTGAAATTAAATAGGACAAGTTATGAAAACAGTTTAATCTATATACTCTGCCTCAATTACATCTAAATAAATAGTAAGAAAATGCAAAAATCCTCTCCAAAGTATATTTTAAAAATACACAAGCATAAACAAAGAAGTAAGTCCCATATATTTGCCATGTCAAAATAACAATCTTTACTGAGTGTTTAATATAATCACTACTACATTTATTTGTAAAAACGAAATCCTTTAGATTAAAAATTGTTGAAATAACATAAGCATACATTTAATGTGTTCTATGCCATTGGCATACTTCTACTATTTTAATAAGTCTTCACAACACTTACAGGTGTACACAATTACTATCTTTGCAGATATGAAAATATAAACACTGCATTGTCAGAATGTATTTTGAACAGTGTATTAATTCTTCTTTGAAAACTGGGTTACAGGCTGAATCATTTATCTATCATTGAATATCAAACCACTCCAAAACTTAATGGCTTAAACTAACAGCCATTTATTTAGCTCATGATTCTAGTGGGTATTTTCTTCTGGTCTGGGTCAGCCTCAGCTAATCTTGGCTGGGTCAATAGGCATACTGGCCTAAGATTGGTTAGTCATGGATGACCTCACTCAAATGTCTGGAAGTAGGCTTACTGTTGTCTAAGATGACAGAAATGGCTGGTGTATTAACCATGCCTTTTTATTTTGCGTGTGTTTTGTTTTGTTTTGGTTTTGGTTTTGATTCTTTGACATCTTGGGACCTTTCTGACCCTGGAGGAACTGCCCTTCCCAAGTTTAGCTAAATCTTAGAGATAGTCAACATGGCCTTCATATGCAAACCAAACAATCCACAGCCATATCCCCACCCCCCACTATCTTTATTAGGCTCTCATGCTCTGGGGCACTTTTCACACCAGGACCAGAAGACTAGGGACAGTTCCTATGCTCTAGAAGCTGCTGAAATGATTCAAACTAGCCACTCCTAAACCTGTTTACCCTGTTTCTCCCACTCCTTCATATAGAAATCACAATAAAGGCTCTTGCTCACCTTTTCCCCACCTCATTCTGCCTCCTAACCAACCCTGGTGTTTCCCCTGTCCTCCTCCTCTTGGGATCTATAACAATTTATCTTTTCAATGGCAATTGTCTCCTGATCTGTTAGCCTTATCAAACTTGGAAAATAATAAAACCTACAATTTCAAATAGCTGAGTAATGTATTTCATCATCCATCAGACAAGTCTGGGCTTATTCACATGGCAGCAAGTTTGCAAGAGCAGCAAGAGAACAAGCCCTAATGCACAAGTGCTTTTCAAGTCTCTGCTTATATTATATGTACAATTGCTCCATTGGCCAAAGCAAGGAATGTGTCCCTACCCAGAGTCAGGTGGGAGGAAAGGATACAGTGTAGGGTGTGGCTTTGGGAGCCATTGCAGATTTGGGCCATGCCATCAGTCTACCAAATACGCTTTTCAGGGGGTTTTATGTCAACTTCTCATTCTCTTTGATTTGAGTAATCCTTAGAGTTTGGCCACTGAAATAAGCAAGTTGCCTTCTGACAACTCTTAGCAAAGATGTTACCAACTATCATGATGCTAAGAACTATTATTCAAAATACAAAGCTTATATGCTAATAACTAAATTTTCTTTTACTTAGGAAAGTCACTGCTTATCACTAGAGGACTTGGACAGTATAAAGCATTTTGGGGTTGTGATTATCATCATTTTGGTGAAACCAGAGAGGGGATGATAACCTAATAATAATATTCACAGAAAACTTTAAATAATATTATGCCCCTAAAACTCTTATTTATCATGAATATGGTCAAAAACCTCTTGACTGAGATTTAAAGAACCTTTTTTCCCCACAATAGGCTGATTATTTTCAATTTTCTTTTCATAATCACACCTTTTAGCCTTCTTCAGCAAGTTTCAAATTAAATTCTAAACTTCCTTATTTCTGAATTCCTCCTTCCTTTCACATTGTTTACCCATTACTGTCATCCAAACCAACCTGTTATGTTGTAAAGGACTATGGATCCAAGTAGCGTAGGAAGAAAAAGAAAATACATTGGAACAGAATGCCAAGTTTTATTTCCTCTTGGTATTATCTTGCTTCATGGTGGTGAAAAAAACCTTTTTTAGTCCACTTATCCAAATTCCAGGAACAGTCATAAACAGAAGAAAACAAGTCCCCTCCCACAAAGGGTTTACTTGCTTGCCTTTGAAATGTAGATTGTTCTTTTATCTGAATGGTAATTTATTTTCCAGGCCATTGGATATGGGAATCTGCTAGATCTTAGTTTGAATCTCAGCTTAACTGTTTACTAGCTAGAAACTTCAGGAACTTAAGTTGCCTAAGTGTTCATTTTTACTTCCAAAAAATGGATATAATAGGCCATAAACTCTAGCCTTTAGAGAGAGTTCAGAGGTGCCTTAACTCACTCTCCATTCATTCACTGTTCTACCTCAGGAAGAGTCTCAGTCGTGAGGGAAGGACAGGAGTTATCAAGGGTATAGTGTTGTTACACTGGAAAGGGATGCAGTTTTTGTGGGAAGACAGAGTGAGTATTATAGCATTGGGTGGGCACAGAGTATTCCTCCTTTAGACTGTTATCTCTTGGACCTCTCTTCCTAGCACTCCTCTCTTCCATCTCAAGATATTGTTGTGATAGGTTGGAGCAGGGGGACATGGTCTGCTTGGAAAAGCCCAGCAGGAAAGAGGGTTAGGTCCAGGGATATTCAAGGCCAGGAGCAAACCTGCTTCATCAGATGGTAGGGATAGAACAGTATAGGGACTTGGGGCCAAGCTACCATAAAGTTGATTTGTATGAGGCATCCTCTGGGCAAATATCTATTGAGACTTAATTATGGTTGCCAATTTGTTTAAATATATGAGTGCAATATTCTGGTTATATCTCTATCAGATACTCATGATTATTATTAATCATTTCACAGAATTGTTATACAGATCAAATGAGATCTTGTAAATATAATCCCTAAGTCAGTGCCTAGTAAATAGCACATACCTGTTAAATGTTACTTATTAATTTATAAAAACTTTGGTGTTTGGGTTTATAATACTAACCAACTTCTTTAAAGTGTAAGTCAGCAAGTCACCTTGGATTGTTGTTATTATCTACCATATTGGCTATTTTGACTCTTCACAGATTGGGTTTATAGGCTTATCAGGTAATTTAACTTTTGATTGTGGTACATATTTAGCTATATGAATTAAAATGACCAATCAAAAAGGTATATTGACTTCCTTTGCTAAGTTATTTGGCCAGGGTTTTACACACTATATCTTTAAAAGACAAATTAGGTCATAAAAAGCATGGATATTTTAAGTCTCAGAGAACATTTATGTTTTATCTTTAAAAACTTACAAAGCAATAAATTCTTCTTTTTTTCTTTTCTGCATTACATTTTCAAAGATCTGAAGAAATTAAAAAATAACTGATGCTATTTCAGAGAAGAAAGAAAAAGATGGCTTTGTGTTAATAACTCAACATCAGTTTATTTTAAAAGCGTCTGGCTTTTTAGTGATATTATGGATTACGTTGTTTGCTTATGTTAAGCCTGAACAATCCTTTTTGTCTAAATTATAATTTATAGAATTATTCTTAATATTATACTTAAAGTGACACTATTAGTTTTATTTACTTTAAATAACTTCTAATTATGTTTCTTTCAAGATTTGTTTCTGAATTTATTTTCTGGGAGAAGGGCAAAGGATATCATTATGTATGATCTTGATTTACCTGCCTGATGTCCTCCTACTGCACAATGATTCGTTTATTGTGAGGGTTTAGACACGGGAATTTTTTCAAATTAAGAAAACTCAGTTTTAGTATTCAATATAAAATATATGCTCTGGGGACAAGGAAGAACAGTATGCAATTACTCAATTAATACTCAATTCATATCTTTGAAATACATCCAAAGGTATGTCAGGAATATCTGGTTCACACACAAACACACACGAATTCGCTTTATACATGGTACTTTGGGGTCGTGGGTGTTTCATAGGGTGAGGATATCATTGTGTAGCAGCAAATTAAATGTCTGGATATTGCACAAATTTAAAAGGCACTGCTATTGTATCAGGGTTTTTGGAGTCTTTATAAACAGCCATCCTGATGCCCTTCTCTTTTGCAGATGACCCTTCTCAACAGGAGGATAGCGATCCTCCAAAAGAATATGATCCTGGGCAATTTGCAGGCCTTCTCCATGGATCCTCTCCAGCCTGTGAGTCCCCTGAAAATCCATTTCATCTCTATGGGAAAAGAGATGAACGTGAAGAAGGACAAAGATGAAGTCAGTTCAGCACAACAGTCCTTTGCCTTTCAGAAGTCTCCAATAGCAAATAACTCAGAACCTTTGGTAAAGAAAATTAAACCCAAAGTGGTCAGTAGAACAATTTTTCACAAAAAAGCAACCAACTTGAAAACCATACTATTGTTGGTGCCAGAACAACTAAGAAGTGGATCCCGGAATGGAGACCAGTGGATTGTGAACACGGGAGGATTTGTGGAAAGAGCCTGTACCCTGGGGAGAATAAGATCATTGCCAAAAGCCCTGATTGACATGCATTTATCAAAAAATGTCTCTAAATCGGATTCTGATCTAATTGCATACCCTTCAAATGAGAAAACACCAAGAGTTAACTGGAGTGAATCTTCACCTGCTGAACATACTTCTAAAGGGAATTCTGAAAGAACACCATCCTTCACTTCTGAATGGGAAGAAGTAAGACTTGTTCTTGTTGTTCTTTATATAAGACTTTGGAGTCAAAGGAGTTTGGGGAAGGGGTTTTAAGTTTTAAGTCTTTCAGAGGCAAAAAAAAAAAAAAAAAAAAGAAAAGAAAAAAAATAGCAGATGCATACAGTTCCAAGTAGAAGGGCAAGGTCTAGGGGTTATACATGATAATTTTGCAGCTAGTGTAAAAACAACAACAATGCCACACATGTGGAGAAATCTATTGTTTCCATAGAAATGATATCAAGCAGAAGTAATAACTAGCTATGAAGTACAAGAGAATGTTCACAGTATGTCCTACCAAGCACTGCAGCTGACAAATTGAGAAGTCTTTGTATTTCTGATGTTCTGTATCATTTTGCTACTTACTAAACTCTTTGTTAGCTCGTCTCCCTTCTTTAAAGTATCTTATATTTTCAGAAGAGCTCCTTATAATCTTAACCTTAATGGTAAATGGAATAGTTCTGGCTCTTCCCCAAGTTCCATACAACAAACCCAAATTACTTAATATTTCCCTTTTACAGCTACCAGAGAGATTAAGGAAAAAGATGTTGAGATCGAGTATCACTAATTTTAAACTCTACTTAGGGGAGCCTTGGTGGCTCAGTCTGGTTGAGCGTCCGACTTCGGCTCAGGTCATGATCTCACAGTGGTGATTTCGAGCCCACATCAGGCTCTGTGCTGACAGCTTAGAGCCTGGAGCCTGCTTCAGATTCTGTGTCTCCCTCTCTCTGACCCTCCCCCGTTCATGCTTTGTCTCTCTCTGTCTCAAAAATAAATACAAACATTTAAAAAAAATTCAAACTGTACTTAAAGGACAAAGTCTTCCATTTTATAGAATTACTCAGAAAGTAAGTGCCCTTGAAAGGTTATGAAATATCATCCTTTGTCCCTAAGGAGGACTACATCATAAAGTAATGAAGTTCCTTGCCTTTTCTTGAATTTCTTCAGAGAATGGACCACATTCCCACTTAGCCTTTCACTCTAATGTTTCACATTTTTTCTCCTCAAAGACTGCGCCAGTGGATTGGGTTTTGAAGCACAATAGGTCACTCTAGTATTCCGAAACCTGAAACCTACAGATGTCTGATATTGACATTCTGAATTGAGCTATTTGGGAAAATCACTTAATTTCTCTGCATCTGTTTCAGGGTGAACAAACTAGGGCACTTAAGTAATGCTTATTGCCCTTTCTGAAACCTGCTGTCTTACACACGTTGCTAGGATGATGAGGAGTGGGATTAAACCGTAAATGACTAAAACTTAGTCATATCTGCCTATAATACGTTCCTACTTGACTGATAGTTTATTCAGTCTCCCATTTCTTATATTTATTAATTCCGTGAATAACATCTGAAATCATTTCTACAATGAAGCAGAATTAATTAACATGGAACTTATCTCTTAGAATTAAGGTGTTTCTACAATTGGATTCTGTGATTGCATGCCATGCCACACATATAAGCTTGTGGCTGGTCAAGCCATTTGGTTCCAATGGCCATACCCACAGATGAAACCCACCCTTTCACCCAGTCAAAAGACATGCAATGCTCTCAATGGAAGAGGAAGAATGCCTGGCAGAATGAACATCTTCACATGAACTTATCCCTTAGCTCCATCACTTTCTGAGTTTAAAGAATACACAGTTCCTAACTTACAGACCCACGAAGGTCCAAAGTTCATTTTAGGAAATATAAAGAAAAGGCAGTCCTGATTTGAAAGTTAAGGAAGGGAAGCATAATTTATATTTTTAAAAGCAATTCAAAAATTGTCTGCTTCCTTTTAAACCTTTCTCAGCCAGACTCTTAATTGTGGTATTGCAAAGGTAATAATATCAAGAATGTATGCTTCTGGAGTTTGGAAATTGTTTTAAAATGTGATGCTAAAAGTGAATTGATAATTTATTTATATGGCTTTTGTTTCTCACAGATTGACAAAATAATGAATTCCATAGATGTTGGAATTAACAGTGAACTTGAGGAAATGAATGGTGAGACCACAAGTAAGGAAACCTTTATCTTCTACATTGTAATTAATAAATGTGCTCAAGAATTATCTAGAAAATGTAGGAAACTTTAGATAATTCCATGTTTTATTATAATGATAGCATCTACAGATTATTTCCTTACACTCACATCAAACAGCCGTGACCTCTAAATATGAGTTGTAAGTGTGATGATTTAGCAACTTGAGAGATTTTTTTCCCCAGGTGCTATGGCAGTTAACATTAATGGAGTTTCCACTTTGTGTAGAGCTAAGTATGCAGCACTTCAAAGTGTTAGAGAGTATGATGACTTAATACACTACGATTTCCCATTCAGTGAAATGTCCCATTCATTCTGGCCAAAGTGATTAACAACTTACCCCCAAGTTACAAGCTCCAGTATGGCAAGAGCTAGGTGTTACTTATCTTCATGTATCCCAGAATACCTAGCAGAATGTTTCACAGTTTTGCAATCGCTGTTTAACATATTGCCCTTGCGAAGTATTATTTTCTTCTTTATAACTAAAGCTCAGAGTGGAATTCCATTTGAAACTTTCTTTGAAGACTTTTTCCTTCATACTGATGGATGATGTCAAATACGAGACAGCTAAACCTAAAAATAACAGTCAAATTCATGCTCAAGAATCTACTATTCTGGATAGATTCAAAAGAACTGGCTTCATTTCTATCCAGCCATTAAGTAGTGGTATAACTGTAGATTATTATACAGGTCTATAAAATTTGGAGTTAAAACAAGTGATTGCTAAGTTCTAGAAGAACTCATGTTTAAGTTAGTAGTGATAGTTGATGGTTTTGTAGAGATAATAGGATTAAGATCTGTAAGAGAGAAGTCCAGATATAGCATAGGATAAACAGCTATGGGATTTTGTAGCCCTTTGGTCACCAGGGCCTTTTAAACAGTATCCCTAGTGACTCTTAAGCACAAGAAAGTTGGAAAATGGCTCTCTTATGATGCACTGGGCCTGGGTGGATAAATAGCAACATTGAAATTTGGGGTTGCAGCCACTGAAAGGAATATTCAGGCCTAGACAAACACCTTACTCATTTCTTCTATGCTGGGACAGGTAAGAAATTTTTCCAATATGGCTGGACCCCATGTTAATTAAGTGATCATTGTTTTAAAAGTTTGGACAATTTTTTTCTGAAATGCATATTTGTTTTAGATTTTAAAAACTGAAAAATTATGAAAAACATAACAAAATTATGTGCATATGTCTAATGACACAAATATGACATTAGCTCTGGGATAGCATGTATAGCCAGGTCTCTCACACAGAAAGGCTGATAAACATTGAGGATTTTTCTAGTATCCAAAGAACTAGCCTAGGAATATATGTTGCCACATAGTTCTTTCAGACATGCTTACAAAATAATTTGAAGAAAGTATAGGAATACAGATTTTTAATTGATATGAAGTTAAGAATTTATTTTTTTTTACCAATAGGAAATTCCCTGATACTGAGAATGTTCAGGCAGAGACATAGTGCTTCTGTATTGGAAGATTTAGGTGACATTGAACATTAATGCTCTAAAATTCTTCAAACAGATAGTATTAGAATTATAAAAAAATAAACATGATTATAATGAAAGATTAATGCTATAATAAGGGTAAGTGTTAATTAAAAATGCCACTCAGGCAAAGCTGCCTTTTAAGGGTACTTTAGTAGTAAACAAATCCACAGATTATTACCCCTAACTCTCCTCTTTCTACTGTTCATACCACCATCCTACACACTGCCTTTATTTATTATTTTTCTACAGTGATAATGAAAATGAAAGTAGAGACTTAGTCCTCAAAGATTCATTACTATTAACAAAGACTGGTTCTGTATGTGCCTTAATTTTTGCCTTTTAATTACATATTAATTATACACTAAGTGATTGTACCATGTGGCATTCCAGTTGTCCTTTAGGTCATTTGTGAATTACAACTTTACTGGGCTGCAGGCTTTTCCCTCTTGAGGCTAGATAGAACTGGAGAGGTGACAACCCCATGAAAATACATTCCATGACTATGTACTGGGTTACCAAGTGTAGTCAGGGAATCACATGGTGAAACAAAAAAATCAAACAAATGTGAATTCAATTTTTTTAAGATTTTTTTTTAAATTTTATTTTTGAGAGAGAGAGAGAGACAGAGAGAGCATGAACAGGGAAGGGGCAGAGAGAGAAGGGTACAGAATCCGAAGCAGGCTCCAGGCTCTGAACCGTCAGCACAGAGCCCAACACAGGGCTCAAACTCATGGACTGTGAGATCATGACCTGAGCGAAGTCAGTGGCTCAACTGATTGAGCCCACCCAGGAGCTCCTGATAGACATGAATTCAAATCTCAGTTCTGCTGTTTACCAAGTGTTTGATCTTAGGCAACTCATTCAGTTTCCCCATTAACAGAAATTAAGATATTAATATAGGAAAATTGTAGAGATGTGTCTAATGGCATATAGGTAGAGTCTGACACATGTAGATATGCATTATATTTCAGCTCCCCACCTTGCCCTACCATGAGAGAGATGTGGTGTTTGACACTGTGGACATATCAAGATAAACACACATTACCCTTCCTTTAAGAACTTCATGATGTCAGCTAGTTTCATAGTCTTTGTGGTTAATTTCCTGTCCTCCCTGGAATAGTGGTGTGTCACTTGTTTTACAGGTAGTAAGAAACCCCACAGTCAATTGGTACCAGAGAAGAGTAATTACTAAAAGAGATTATAAAACTCCATGGTACCCTGGAAAAGAAAAGAGAAAAATCTAGACTTGATTTAATTACTTTTATGAAATCTGGATGTTCTCTATTTTCTTGACAATGGGGAAGAGATTTGCAATGAAATTAACAGGAGGTATATTTAGAATAAGTGAGAGGAAATACTACTTTACTTAGTGTGTGTTGTCAGTGTCTAGATTTTGCTTTGGAAGGCAACTGAACCAAGCCTGGCTTTAACAGAGCTGCACAACTTTATGAGTTTTGTGACATTTGTGGCTAAAAACCTCAGAAGATGATTGGGAGAATAAAATCAGAAGCAGTGATGTATCAAAGATGAGCATTACATTTTCCATGCTCTTTCCTATTTTGTTTCAATGTTCTTGTTTGCCCCTCCCACCACCTGCATGTTTGCAATTTCAGGTATTTTGTAAACAAAATATTTATTGGACCAGTAAGAGATTTGGAACACTTTCATCTTCACGCCTAAAAATAGGAACCAGATCAAAGTTTGAGCAGGCTCTGTGAATCATCAACTAGTTCCACTCATAGAAAACCATTTCCTCTTTTTTTTTTATTTCCTCAGAAATTTTATAGTAGTTTGAAACCTATCTGACAACTCCAGCTATCCAGGACTAAGATAGAAATAACAGTAAATAAAATTTACTCAATCTATGTTTTGTCAGTCTTTTAGATTCTCATTCATAATAATATTAATAGACAATTTTCATGAACATAACTTCTGATTTCCCACTTGAAATCAGATTCAAATGCCAAAGAAATTGGCATTGGCAGTAGGATTCAATTATATTGAATACCTCATATTGTATAGAACATCATGTTCTTTGGTGATGCTGGATACATGATGTGATGATAGTACATTCTACATCATCACATACTCACACATATAGGATTTTCTCAGAGAGCCAGTTTTGAAGTTAGGTGGACTCAGTTTCAGATCCCAGAGTTGCAATTCACTTGCTCTGTGACCTATTTGATCTCAGGTTCCTCCCTTGTAAATTCAGATTTTTAACAACCACCTCATAAGACCTCTGCAAGATTAAATTATGTACTTGTACTACTATAGCCTAGAACATAGCAGGTGGTCAACAAATGTAATTCTCTTGCCTTCTTATCCAAGTATGCATGACTTATCTTTCTAACTAGAATGTATACTACACGGGAAGATACTTAGGAACCCTTGCTTGTCTTTTTGATCAGTGAAGATTTTAGTTCAAATGTAATTACTCATATTCTAAGCTGCTTTCATGAGTCTTTCTTAAAGTTTTATTTCTTAACCATTGTTCTTGTATCACAAGGACTTCCAAAGCAAGTCAACCTTTAACTTAAGGTTAAATTTTATTCAAAGAGAAAAATTCTAGAGTCAGCTTTTAAAAACCTACTTTCGCCAAGATATGAATTCCATCAAGATTTTAATTATAAATGAAAGCTATTAAAATGAATTTGTAAAAGATTTTAGCATCAAATACACTGTCTATATTGGATAGATGAATCATAATTCTGAAGCTATTTTCTGGAGAGTTCATAGCTCTGAAAACCGTCACTAACATTAGTCTGCAACTTCACTTTCTAAGCTTTTGCTCCTCTTCATCCAAGAGTCTGAGGGCCAAGTTACAATTCAGAGTCCCTCATAGGTATAGAGACCCTCCATGGAGAGTTTCTAGGAATTTAGGAACTCACTGAGGCAGAATAAGTGTTCTCTCTACTCCTGATCTAAGCTCCACTGTAGCTCTAGTCTGCAAGAACAGAGAGTGCTCACATGGCCCTTTCCCCAAAGAGGGTCTTTTCTGGGTGGTTAGGGCATAGGTCTCTACAGCCCCAGAAGCTGCTCTTCCATGATGTTTTGGTTGTTCTCAGGCCCTTGATATTTGCTCACATAACTCTAGATAAGCATCAGGTGCAGCTGATAGCTGTTCTTCTGCTGTGGTTGTTGATGGGAATATAATTTCTTAAACTCTAGGAGAACACTTTTTTAAAACAGTATTTACAATTTTCCAGAGTTCTCCTATTAGAGAAATGACAAAGAGGAAAGAAGAATCCCTTCTTAGTGTGTATCAGATACTGTGCACTTTTCTCCTGTGAACATTTTTCATTCAATTCTCAAGATAACTAGGTGAGGTATTATTATACCCATTTGACAGATGAAGAAAAGCTCAGAAAAAGTAACTAATATGTCCAAGTCAACTGCTTCAAAAAGTAAGTTTGCTTCTTCCTGAAATCCGTAATCCTTTCAATGAAGTATGCTACCTACACAGAACAATGGAAGTCAGTCCTTTGCTTCTTTCTCTTTAGCTAAAATTATGCTCATATGCACTAAAGGGAGCCCTAAATTATGCTCATATGCACTAAAGGGAGCACTGAAGCGAGGGTATTTAAGTGTAGAATTAACCACTTCCTCTTAGCAAAGCCTAACTATTGGTATATGGAAAGCTTCAGCTCCACCCCCAAAGCCCTCCCAATGTACACGTGATGTGGTCATATTTAAATGAACCACAGCTCCAAATATCTCCTATGTCCCAAAGTGAATGTATAAATGCTGATAATGACCTGGGCTTTACTTATTTTCAGAGGAAGATTTTTCCTTGCCTCCAGCAATATTCCTTTTCCCATGAACTGTTAAATTGCACATTAAAAACCTCTCTGTGAGAAGCTCTGCAATGGGCAAAATTTATTTTTGATTTTTATTTCTTTTTGCAGCACTATTTTTAATAGAACCAACTGGGGAAGGTGGGTAGTAGAATACGTTAGCATAGAAGCACCCTATTTTGTCCAAATTAAGACAACTTATTTTTATTATGTTTTATATAACACTTCACTAGCTTTTTTCCAGATAGATTAAATCTATGAAATCCCTTAATAATAGAACAGCTATGTAAAAATGTGAATTACAGTAATCATTAGGCTAGCATGAGTTAATCTTTATCAAGAGACAGTATTTAATCAATGAAACAATTGTATTCTTAGCAAAGTAGACACTAAAATTTACTTAACACTATTCATTCTGAATAGTCATTAAAAACTAAAATAACCTACATAATATAGATTTTGATCGATAGAATATGGCTGAGATTTTCTGGTTTTCAAAATTCAAATAATATTCAACTGTGAAATTAGGTTTCTCTGAATTATGAAATAGTTGAGTATTATTCTGTGGCCTAATATTTACCTGTGATATATCAGTAGTTAGAACTGGTACATTGTTTTCAATTCGACAAAATATTTAACCTTCTAGAAGAGACCTAGATAAGTGAGCAAGTACAATCTTTCAGTTTTACTGAAATATTTGCCATAACCTCTTTCGTATATGATCAACCAACATTTGCTCCCACACTTCCCATAATGATGAGCTCACCACTTCCAGAGAAAATATATCCTATCCCTGGGAAGCTCAAATTGTTAAAAACTTTATTTTTTGAGTAAGAAATATGTCACCTATGTAGACATAAGTTTGAATATGCACCCTAACAATCACTAGTATTGTGACTTTTGGAAATCATCTCATCAGCCTAAACATCATTTCTTCATACAGAAGATAACTGTGACAAATAATATCTACCTTCCCTCAGCATCATTGGAAAAATCTAATTAATTACTAAATGAGGATGTAGTTAGCAAAATTTCTAGTACATAGTATACTGTAATAGATGACATCTCCCCTCTTTGATTTCTCTTCTCTCTTCTATCTATATTCTCTTAACTTTTTTCCTAAGAAACAAAGGGTGGATAATGGCCCATTATTTCTAATACATATAAGTATCTTTAAGATATGGATGATATTTTTGATAGGCTATACTTCTTTCACATTCACCATAAAGCTAGAAAACAGCTGCAAAAAATCTTCACTGTAAGACACTTTAAAAATACTAGTTAAGGGGTGACTGGGTGGCTTAGTCAGTTAAGCATTGGACTCTTAATTTTGGGTTAGGTTATGATCTCATGGTTCATGAGTTTGAGCCCCACATTGAGCTCCATGCTGACAGTACAGAGCCTGTTTGGGATTCTCTCTCTCTCTCTCTCTCTCTCTCTCTCTCTCTCTCTCACTCTCTCTCTCTTCTCTTCCCCTGCTTGTGTGCTCTGTCAAAATAAATAAACTTTAAATAAATATTTAAATAAACTAGTTGAACAATTTCTATATAAATATCAGTGCATTTTGCAAAGTCTACCATTAACAACCTCATACTGGTAAAAGAGTAGGAGGCATAGGGAAGGAAAAATTCTTATTCTATCCTTCAAGGTCTTCCAACTGGACTAAGAATTAAATTTACATGAGACAGATTAACAGGAGGAGAAAAATATCAAAGTTTTATTATGTGCATATGGAGGCCCCAAAATGAAACGGAGACCTAAGGCAGACAGTTTTTATACTTCTTAGACAGAGACAATAAATTTGTGAGGAATTGACAAAAGATAAAGAAAACAGATGTTTGAGAGCTTTAATTAGTAAGGGATTCTAAGCAGCATTTCGGCTGAGGGGTTGATTAGTAAAAAAGTAACAAGGTTTGTTTCTACAGTTTTTCTTGGCTTTAAAGTTCCTATCTCTGGTGACGAAGATATGTTTTTATTTCTTCATATAGGGAGGGGTACCTTCCATGTGGGAGATTTATTTCTTGCTCTCAGGGGTACAGGGGATGGTCTGAGTGTTTTTGTACTGGCTGTTTCCCAAGTAGTTTCAATTCAAAATAATCAGTATGCCATTGTGGCACATTTTAGGTAGCCTGCCCTTAGCCTTTACAGAGGTAAAAATAATTAAGAGTAATCTGAAATATAGCTAATAGATATTCATAAATTATGGATCATCATTATTGTTTTTAAATACAAATTTGTCTTGCTAAAATAGAATGAATTAAGTGATAAACATGGGTCACTTACCCATGAAAAAAACTTTATATTTTATACTAGTTGTTTCTATGATACACTGTTATGATAATACAAGGCTTCTCATTTACTTGTGTTTTTGATACTCAAGTATAATCTTCTAGGGAATTAGGAAATGAAATGTTTTATAAGTTTAAGAACAATGGTACCCAACAATATCACTTACAGAAATGTATCCTAAGGAAGCAATAGGACAAGAGCAAAATAAGTGTATATAAAGATGTTCATTTCAACACAGTTTATGATGCTTCAAAAAATAGAATCAAACCAAATGATCATTTATAGAAAATTTATAAAATGAGTTACTGTAATTCCCTATGATGAAATTTTAAATATCTAGTTAAAAATGACATTGTATCTGTATCTATTACCATGGAAATACGGTCATAACTTATTACTAAGTGAAAAGAATAGATAACAAAGTAAATTATAATCCCATCTTTGAATACACATTCATGAAAAAGATCTGGAGGCTGTATGCAAAAAGGTTAACTAGGGATATCCCTGGGTAAACTTAATCAGTGATTATGATCTTCTCTCCTAAATTTTCTGAAATTTTTACAGTGAATATACATTACTTTTATTTTTGTAAAATAAAAAGTTATATGTCAATTTAGCAAATATATACAATCCTAAGCAAATTATCAATGTAATAATTAAAGATTTGCCAAGTGAATACTATTAATGAATACATGATTAAGTCTTTTTTATCAGTTTTGAGTTAAAATAATCTTTTAACTATACAAAATCTTTTAACTATACAAATTTTTAAAATATTCATAACCCAACCCCTGATCAAAATTATTTTTTTATGTCCATTGTCAGTCTGTGTGCATATTCTAGTGAGACTCTAGTCCTTGTCTATGTGCACACTCCATTTCCACATATTAATAATAATTTTATAGATAGAATTTTGCAATCCTCATTTTCAAATATCATTTCACAAAATTCTATTTTCTCACATTTTTTCCCCACTCCTTGCTTTATCCCTCCTATGAATATCCAATATTAGCATGGTATATATGCTTCTACTCTTTTCTCCAATTCCATGCAATCACAAACAGATAAATGATAGGTAGGTAGGTATGTAGGTAGACGATAGATAGATAGATAGATAGATAGATAGATAGATAGATAGATAGATGTTGCTTGTGTTTTAAAAACAAGAAATCACACTTTATACGTTTCTCTGCAACCTATTATTCTCATTCAACAATAAATCATAGCTTTACCTTACTTTTATAATCAGTGAAGTAAACAACCTGTGAAATAAAATTGTACTCATGAATTTCACCCTGAGAGGAAGAAAGCTCTGATTGGTTTGCTATTCCAACCTCTGCACTAACTTGCTCTGTGACTTGGAAAACAACACCTCACAATGAGCCTCAGTTTCCTCATTTGAAAATTAAAATGTAAGACTAGATCTTTTCCAACTCAATAATTCCATGACTCATACTTTCATCTTCTGTTTTAATGGGCTGTGCTTTGGCAGAATGTCCTTCTTTAAAGCTTTCCACTTCTTAATTTCTTAAGGACAAATGGCCAATAAATCTCAAGTATGTGTATTTCAACTAGGTTCTTCTAAGAATGTTGCCAGATCCTCATTTTACACTGCTTTTTAAATATAATAATATAATAAATGCATACTTTAATTGATATAGGTGTGTAAGATATTTAAGTTCTTTGTTTTTATAAGCAAAAGTGATTTTCTCCTAAGCATCTCAGCTCTTTAAAAAAAAAAAACTTCTGCTGATTTGAAAGAGACTTAAATGACTAGCTGAACTCATGTGCACATTAGCTATGTGAATTGGAATAAATGCAGAATTTCTGATACTATACTTTGCCTGCTTCTTGAATCCACTAAGCTTCTTCTAAGAATTTTTATGGCAAAAAAAAGTAGTTAGCATTTCAATAGTGTATACTTTTCATTAGGTTGCAGATACTGACCAAGTGCTCACAATGGCCTATTTCTTACCCAATGACTTGGCCTAACCAGACTGTAGTTGATCATCTCTCTTTTCCACAGGGTGCTGAACTTTGGCTTGCCCCCAAATCTAAGCAAGCACTAAAATGCAGGACATCTTCCCTTAAAAGTCCGTTCAGAATCAGCTGACAGCAGGGAAAAACATTTCCTATTTTACCACATTGTTCATGCTGTTTGCTCAGCTTCACCTGCTTGCTCCATTTCCCCTCGAAGTTCCTACAGTCCTGCTTTATCCCTCCCTATGGAAGAAAAGGCCTTGCAGCACCTGGGTGGCTCAGTCAGTTAAGCGTCTAACTCTTGATTGCAGCTCAGGTCACGATCTCAAGGTTTGTGAATTCAAGCCCTGCGTTGAGCCTGGCATCCGGCTCTGTGCTGACAGCGTGGAGACTGCTTGAGATTCTCTCTGTCTCCCTCTCTTTCTGCCCCTCCCCTGCTTTTGCTCAAAATAAATAAATAAATAAACTTAAAAAAAAAGCTGTTTTCTGTTTGATTTTGAGATGCCTGAAGTCCTGAGGGAGGAACATTCTCCGTATTATAATAATCTTCTTAAGTCTCCACTTGCCTAAGTCTGGATTTGTTCTTATTTGACAGCACTAAAAATTTCATAGGTCTTTCTGGTTCACCTTTTACTTTCTCAACCAGTTTTCTTTTCACCTGTCAGTGTTAAGAACACCATAAATGGTGTCCCCCCAGTGTTGATCCTCAAAGACTATATACTAAATGATATTCTCTGTGTAGCCATTGTTTTGAAAAATGGGTGCATGCTTATATGTGGTTATGTGTGTATGACATGTGGATTATACCTGCAATAATCATAATCATGTATGTGACATAATTATATATGTGAGATATATACAGATTGATTTCTGTATCCATTTGTGATACAATTCTATATCAGTCTTCTAAGAAAATTCCACCATTATCTCTTATATCATACCAAATGTTTATAGTCATAAAATGAAAGTGAAATACTAAAGCTTTTTTTAAAATTTATTTTGAGAGAGAGACAGAAAGAGTGAGTGGGGGAGGGGAAGAGAAAGAGGGAGTGAGAGAATCCCAAGCAGGCTCTGCAACACCGGGCTTGAATTCATGAACCATGAGATCATGACCTGAGCTGAAACTGAGAGTAGGATGACTAGCCAATGAGCCACCCAGGTGCCCCTAATAAAAGTGTAACATACAATACCAAATACCTTATCGCTGTTGCTGACATATGAAATGCTCATTATAGTGACATTGAGCCTTTATTATAAAAATAAAGGAGGGGCGCCTGGGTGGCGCAGTCGGTTAAGCGTCCGACTTCAGCCAGGTCACGATCTCGCGGTCCGTGAGTTTGAGCCCCGCGTCAGGCTCTGGGCTGATGGCTCAGAGCCTGGAGCCTGTTTCTGATTCTGTGTCTCCCTCTCTCTCTGCCCCTCCCCCGTTCATGCTCTGTCTCTCTCTGTCCCAAAAATAAATAAACGTTGAAAAAAAAAAAAAAAGGAAATATTTTCATCTTTTTTTTTTAAAGACTAAATAGTAGGGGGCGCCTGGGTGGCTCGGTCGGTTAAGCGTCCGACTTCAGCTCAGGTCATGATCTCACGGCCCGTGAGTTCGAGCCCCGCGTCGGGCTCTGTGCTGACCGCTCAGAGCCTGCAGCCTGTTTCAGATTCTGTGTCTCCCTCTCTCTCTGCCCCTCCCCTGTTCATGCTCTGTCTCTCTCTGTCTCAAAAATAAATAAACATTGAAAAAAATTTAAAAATAAAATAAAATAAAAAATAAAGACTGAATAGTATTTCATTTTAGGTATATACCACATTTTCTTTATCCATTGATCCATTGATGGGCATTTAGGTTGTTTTCATATCTTGGCTATTGTGAATAATGCTGCAATGAACATGGGAGTACAGACATCTCTTTGAGATCCTGATTTCAATTCTTTTAGATAAATACCCAGAAGTGGGATCACTGGATGCCATGGTAGTTCTATTTTCAGTTTTTTGAGGAACCTCCATACTGTTTTCCATAGCACCTGCACCACTTTACATTCCCACCAATAGTGTACAAAGGTTCCATTTTCTCCACCTCCTCACCACACTTATTATCTTTTTTTAAAATTTTTTTCAACATTTATTTATTTGAGAGAGACAGAGAATGAGTGGGGGAGAGGCAGAGAGAGAGGGAGACACAGAATTTGATGCAGGCCCCAGACTGAGCTGTCAGCACAGAGCCTGATGAGGAGCTCTAACCCATGGACCACAAGATGATGACCTGAGCTGAAGTCAGATGCTTAAGGACAGAGCCACCCAGGCACCCTTTTTTCTTTTTTCTTTTTCTTTCTTTCTTTCTTTCTTTCTTTCTTTCTTTCTTCTTTCTTTCTTTCTTTCTCTTTCTTTCTTTCTTTCTTTCTTTCTTTCTTTCTTCTTTCCTTCCTTCCTTCCTTCCTTCCTTCCTTCCTTCCTTCCTTCCTTTCTTTCTTTCTTTCTTTTTGATAATAGCAATCCTAACAAGTGTGAGGTCATACTTGATTATAGTTTTGATTTGCATTTTCCCAATAAGTGATCTTGAGCATCTTTTTATATACCTCTTTGCCTACAGGACATTATGCTAAGTGAAATAAGCCAGTCACAGAAGGACAAATACTGCATGATTCCACTTACATCATGTCTTAGTCCATTCAGGCCACTCTGATAGAATACTGTAGACTGGATGGCTTATAAACAATTTATTTCTCACAGTTGTGGAGGCTGGGAAGTCCAAGATCAAGGAGTCAACCAATTCGGTGCCTGGTGAGAGCCCACTTCCTATGACATGCAGGGGTCTTTTCACTGTGTCCTCACATGGCAAAAGGGGGCAAGGGAGCTCTCCTCGTGTCTCTTATAAGGGCACTAGTCCCATTCATGAGGGCTCACTTCCCAAAGGTTCCACCTCCAAATACCATCACATTAGGGACTCGACTTCAACATATGAATTTTGGAGGTCACAAATATTCAGTCTATAGCATATGAAGTATATGAAACAGTTAAACTCATAGAAACAAAGGTTAGAATGGTGCTTGCCAGGAGCTTGGGGGAGGGCGACTAGGGAGTTTCTATTCAACAGGTATAAATTTTCATTTTGCAAGGTGCATAAGTTCTAGAGATCTGCTGTGCAACGTTGTGCCCTATAGTTAGCAGTACTGCATTGTGCATTTAAAAATTTGTTAAGAGGGCATAGATCTCATATTAAATGTTCTTACCACAATAAAAAACAAAAACAAAAACAAAGAATACAGGAGAGAAAACAGGACTCTATTACCTCGTGCATTCACAACAAAAATGTCTTCTGTGTGAACTTCTCAAGCATTTAAATAAACCATTTGCACCTGGCATACTTTTGTTACTTTTTTTTTCAATGGAATAAGTGCACATATTCTTGCTGGTGTTACTTCAGAGTGGGACTCTGTATATTTATACTCTGTCTATCTTCAAAAAAGACTTGAGAAGGCTTATAAAAAAAGATATAATTACAGTAAAATAAGACTGCATTAAAGCAATGGTAAAAGATATGAACCAGATAGTTTAAAAGAAAAATTTTAGATGAGAGAAAAAGGAAAGAAAATATTCCAGAAAACCTAAGGAGAATGACTGCAACTAAGCATACAACATGGCTCTAAGCTTCTTAGCAACCAAGACAAAAGTGGGCTACAGAGCAGTCCTTATGAGAGAAATATTATCAAAGTATATAGAGAAAGGAACTCTCCTAGCTTGAAATTCTGGAAGGAAATTCCCCCAAGGGTCGTTTTATAAAAGATAGATAGCTAGATTAGGAACAATCCTATCATTAGGGAAAGGAGGGGTATTCTACCTGTGACTTATACTGCAGTGATAAGGTAGTACCTCTGTGAAGACCTTTCTATGGGGGATTTTTAGCTTTCTCCATGACATAAACAAGCACTAGTTCTAAAATATCAATGTTGTTTTTCTTACTCTTTCAAAAAAGGCCCTCTTTATTTAACCTGTTATGTGGGCCAATGACTTGAGTACCAGGATTTCAGAGGTACTTAATAAAATTACCTCACTAAAATGTCACATGACAGACTGGGAGGCTATTAATTGTATGTGGAAGAATGTGAAATACAGTGTCAGAAAATGTAAGTTAGGGTCACAGCCCCATTTCTTACTGGCTGCATGACCTTGGACAAGTTACTTCATCATGTGAAGCCTTCATTTCCTTATTCTTTACAATGAGAATAAAAGATTTCTTACTTCTTATTATGATTAAGTAAGATAATTTGCATGAAAGCACTTATAAACTGCAAAGGTCTGTTAGTTATTATTATTTTACCTTTCCAGAAGTCTCCTTGCCTTTAAATTAGAGGTCACTGGGTTTTTCTCTCCAAGCAATTGAATGCAGTTAATAAGCACTCAAGGGGCACCTGGGTGGCTCAGTTAGTTAAGCCTCCGACTTTGGCTCAGGTCATGATCTCATGAGTTCGAGCCCCCATGTGGGGCCCTGTACTGACAGCTTAGAGCCTGGAGCCTGCTTCAGATTCTGTGTTTCCATCTCTGTCTCTCTCTCTGCCCCTCCCCTGCTTGCACGCTCTCTCTCTCCCTCTGTCAAAAATAAATAAACATTAAAAAAAATTTATAAGCACTCAATAAAATAGTTGCTTTGTATTCATGCATAGACCATTCACTCTCTGGAAGACTTCTAAAACCAAAACAAAACAAAAAAAAAAAAACACGAAAAAAACAAAAATAGACTTTTCTTCTTGAAGAAGTAACCAGTAAAATAGATTTTCTATTTCATTTTTATATATGAAAGAAAAATTTGTTTACTCTATGAACAAAACAAATAAGGCCATTTTCTCCACTAATAGGAACAGAGAGGATTTCCAGGAGAATGAACAAAGACCAAGTGTGCATGCACACGTACTCTTACAGCGTAATTGTTAGGTTGGACTGTGGTTCAATTTGTAGTACAATCTCTCCTCAACAAATTTGATAAAGTAGACCACAAATTATTTTCAAAAGGTTATGCTGACTGACTGGTTGTATGTATAGTCTGGAGCTCAGAGAGCCTGACAGCAAACAGGCAACTCTGCTGCTGTCACAGTCATCCAGACCCCAGGGAAAGTGACAGCCTAAACATAAGTAATAGCTATAGGAAAAGAGAAAGGGGAGTCTGAGAGATGTCTGTTATTTACTGATATTTAACCCTTTCTGAGTCACCAATTGCTTGGAGAGTCTCCTGGAAACTATAAGGTCTCTTGCAGGAAAAATGCAAATACACTTTAAAAGAAAATAATTTCCAATCCCTCCTACATACATATGTGAACGTATGTATAGATATGTGTGCACACACACACATATCCATCTTGAGAAAAGAAAAATGCTTGCGGGCAAAGGAAATGCAAGCATTAATGAAGAATTATCAATTTCTAAAAGATTTTTCACATTCCTGAGAGTACTCCAAACCCTGGCTTTCTGGAGTTGAAAGTTTTCATACCTATGATTAGTGCTAAAAATATCACCATAGTCTATCAGAGAACCATGTAGAGTCTCTGTTCCATTTGGGAAGATCTGACCATGAAATCAACAATAGTTCATATCTTAAATAAACATCAGCCAGAGGAGATTTGGAAAGGGATTAAATGAAACATTTCAAATTATGAGATGTCAAATAAGAGAGTTTTAGTGTGTGTAGGTGTGGGATATCTAATACAAATTGAAGATACATTTTATTTGCTCACATATTCTTGAATCAAATGTAATTTTGTGCACATTTTTCAATACAGTGATACATAGGGCACGGGGATATGCCAGGCTGACCCTGTGTGCTAACAATGATTTCTATTTCTATAAACCTATGTGTCTCTTATATCTTGAATTTCTTTATTGGCCACATATATTTTCAGCTTTATGATTCTAGACTGGAGAAAACTAAACATGTTCATCATTTTTTACCTTGATTTTTTTTTAATGCTGAGAAATTTTCTCCATATTTTTATTTGATTTTTATAGTAGGTAATGTATTTGATTCATGGTTTATAAATAATAAAGCATAAATGATTGTACAATATTCAGTGAAGAAAATCTCTTTACAGCATCTGTTAACTTGATGGGGTTTTGGGGTGATAGTGGGCATTCGGAGCCAATGGGGCCAACAGGGCTAGCTGTTGTTAAGAAAACGTCATTTATTACTGTTTAGTAAAACTTCAGTCATGAGACCCTTCAGAAGTATATCAGGGGCCATATGCCTAGAGTATAATTGCCAACATATATTTGGGGGCTACAGATAAAGGAGGTTTGCAGAGGAATTTTTATGTGTTTTAGGAGCCCCATAGGATCCTGGAGGGTCAGAAGAATGTTAGGCCAAGATACCCTTTTGCCCCTAGCAAGGTGTCATCATCAAGGTGGCTGGGCTTCTAGAGGAAGGTCACTCTGCCAGTTTCAAGGACTTGTCAATGGGCTGTAGGCAGTAAGAGAATTTAATTTTTCATTTGCCTTTGTTTCCCACATCACCATGGCAAGCACTTAAACCCCCTTACATCTTGATGGGGGTGATATTAGAGCTTTAAGAAACAGAGTCTATAGGTTTCTGGAGATTAGGCTATGGATAAGATTGCCTTTTTCTTGCAGTTTACTAAGTTATCCATAAACTGAAGGAGACTCCTGTCCTGCATGGCTATGATCTCTGTCAATCATTTGTTTTCTTTCCTATCTTTCCTCTTGGGCAGCCAGGAGTGTCCAAGGAATATCACACATATCACACCTGGGGTGGGGGTGGAGAGTGCTGTTAGCCTGTACGTTGAGCTCAGCTTACCTTATGCTCCCCCATCAACCTCAGATTCCCATTTCTCCTCTTTGTATGCAACCACAGTGTCAGATATATCCTTTCAGGGATATTTGATCAAAAGTACAAGCAAATAAGAATATATCTTCTTTTTCCCCTTTACTTCTCCCTTTTAAGCTATTTAAGAGATAGTACCATACTCTACACACTGTTCTTCATCTTGCTTTTTTAACTTATTAATTTACATTAATGGAGATCTTTCCATAACAGCACAGAGAGCACTTCCTGGTATTTAAATGTGTGAATGTACTATAATTTATTTCACTATCTCCCATATTGCTTCTGGTATGTTGCTATTATAAACAATGCTGTAATGAGTAGCCTTGTTTATATTTTACATGTGCAGCCATATATCTGATGTATATTTTCCCAAAAGTTAAATTACTATTCAAGGCACATGTATGCTTGTCCTTTTGACAAGTAATTGCCAAATTGCCCTCCTTAGGGGTTATAATTATTTACCCCATCACTGCCAATATATGGAAAAGTCTTATGTCCTGACCAATACAACATGTTTTCAAACTTTTGGACCTTTGTTTATTTGACAGGTAAAAAATACTATCTCTGTGCCATTTCTTATGTTATGAGTGAAGTTGAGCTTCTTTTCATGTGCTTAAGTTCCATTTGTATTTACATTTCTCTCTGAACCACCTGTTCATATCCTTTGCCCATTTGGGGAATATTATTGGACTATTTTTATTGATTTGAAGTTCTTTATCATTAGGCATATAGCCCTGTGTATATGATATGAGTTACAATGATCTTTCCCCAATTTTGCATTTATCTTGTGACTTAACTTATGGTGATTTTGCCATGCAAAGTTTTTAAATTGTTTTATAGTTGATTTAAATCAAGACTTTTTAAAATTGGCAATTTCAAAGCTTTGTGTTATTATTAGAAAGGCTTCCCTTACCCCCGCATTGTATAAGAATATTCCTGTAGTTTCTTCTAGTACTTTTATCATTTCGTTTTTTTCTAAATTTGCTCTGTATGTAATTTTTTCTTATAGATGATGTACAGATCAAACTTTATTTTTATAGATGACTGCCAAATTGCTTCTACATCAATTAAAGAATTAATAGTCCATGTGGGCTCACTGATTTGAGATGCACAGTTATTATGTATGCTTGATGTCCAATGATACTTTGGTTTTTATCTACTTTCTATTGTGTTCCCCACATGTACCTGTATCTATCCATATGTCAACACCACAGTGTTTAATTATTTACACTTTATAATGTATGTTAGTATCTGTTTTTAGAGTGCGTGTGTTTTCCTACCTAGTAAATTCATGATGACATTCCAATACTTTTTAAGTGTTTGAACACCACCTGATACGGTTTTTGAGTGGTGGGGGTCTGGAGCTGATAGCTAAGAAAGAATCTTGAGACGTCTTCAGTGCAAAAAAGGTGATTTTGTTAAAGCACAGGGACAGGACCTGTGGGCAAAAGGAGCTGTCCAGGGATTGTGAGGAGTAACTGATTATATACTTGGGAGAAGGGGGAGATAAAGGCAAGGGGAAGTTTCCAAAGGGGCTTTCATATGCTAAAGAAGACTCACAGGGTCCTGGAGGCTGAGCTATTGTCAAGCTAAGGTTGTTTTTCCCTCTAGCAAAGCATTAACATTAAGACAGGAGGGAGTTCCTAGAGGAATATTTTACTCTGCGTATTTGTCAATGGGCTTCAGGTTATAGGGAAATTTAATTTTATCTGACATTTTATTCTGCCTTTGTGTCCCATTTCACCATGCACCACCTCTCTGTTTCTTTAAGATGTAAACATGTCTAGTTTATCCTCGAAGTGCAGGTAAATGACCCCAGTTCTGCAGACCCAGACGTTAGCCAGAATTTTCTTTCTAGCTGACAGCTATGCTCAAAGATTGACTTCTTAGAGAGAAGCTTTCTAAGTAGGGGTAAGATCCCAGCACATGTGTCGGGTCTTTAGAGACTGAGATGGCTGGTCTTCACCTGAAACTTTAAAAAAAAAACAAACAAAAAAACAAGGCATCCCCTGTCATGTTTAGAGGAATCATTCTGTGTACTTTCTCACAAAAGTACTTTGGGCCTTTCTCTGGTCTTCTCAAAGCCCAGCCAAACTCTGAGATGAGCATATATTGTGACTTCTCTGTAATAACTATAGTTGATTTTCTGCTTAAATCTGAGCCGCAGTCATCACTCTCTACAACTCAATTCTTTCATACTCCCTTACTTTAAAGCAAAATCTTGGTTATTTGTTTGTTTGTTTGTCCATTTGTTTGTTTGTTGCCTGGCAGGGAAGACAAAAGGCTTCTTTTATCCTTCATTTCCACTTTTATATTGTCACCATTCCTTATGCCTAGAAACATTTGTTTCATGGTTGGATTCCACCTGTTGAAGGTAGTATCAAAGAAAAATCGCACTGAATGGAGTTAAACAGTCAAGGAAGACTTTATTAAAGACTATTGCAATAGGAGAAAGAATAAATTTAACTCCTGAAACAAAGGTGGGAGAGATTTTTACTGCTGGGATGAGCTAGTGGAAAAGTAGAACAGTTATGGGGAAAGGTTGGTCAATGTAATTAGGCCATCTGTGTTTGCTAATTGATGATTATTGAAATTAACTCCTACCCTACCACAAGCCTGGGAGATAGGGGCAATATCATTCTGATGACTGCATTTCACAGGGACCTCTTTGAGGCACTTGGGAAAGACTTGCCTTGGTTGTAAAACCAGCAAGAAACTGGGAGAAGATTTACAGCTCACAGAAGCAGAGAAATAATTTACAATTGTAAATTTTCTGAAGTAAGCACTCTAAGGAAAGGGAGGTTAGGGGCCTATGGTGAGGAAGAAATCTGTCTAAAGTTTAGTCAGGCTAAGGGGACATTAACCCACAGTGAATCTATTCACTAAGTAACTCATTCTGCCTGTACCTCTCAGACCTCTAATGGAGATTCACCCTCTTGTTTGAGAGAATCATCTATATTTGTCAACCAAGCTGAGTTAGAGGAATCACATTGCTAAGTATAGTGGTTTCATGTGATTTCATGTTTATGAGCATTTACATACATAGGCCAGAAAATGTCTAGGCAGTGCAGATACTCATAGAACCCTTCACATGCTATAGTATTTTGTACCATGTTTCATAAGACTTACTCTTAATTATAAGAGTAGTAATTAATTAACTTTTTAGGAGGCACTTAATATGAGCCAGGCACTGTTGTATGCATCTTACTTATGTTAATTCATATTATCCCCACAGATATTCTATGAAGTAATTATTACTCCTACTTTGCAGACTCTAAAACAGAGGAACAAACATTAAGAAACTTGCCCAAGTTCATTTAAATGGGAACAATGGGATTTAAACCCACTCTTGCTGCAGAACCCAAGATTTTAACTTCTATGTTAAATTGCCTTGCTTTCTAATCTTTCAAGAGTTTTGCCCAGGGGGCTAGGGCCTTATTTTCTTTTAAGAATTGTTCAGGAGTTGATATAATAAGGTAAACAGAAAGATCCTGGAGCTTAGCTGGTCTCCAGACTTCTGAGCCTGTGGGCAGCAGGTCAGAACCAGTGACTGTAGAGGCTCCCCAGCCTGAACACCACTGTGGCAACCACTTACCACAGAATCCCTTAATAGTCTGTTGTATGAATTAGGAATCAGATATTTTCCATAAAGCACTGTGAAAGAATTCAATAAAGACAGCTAGGGAAATTAAAATAAGCCATTTTACTCTATAATAATTCAAAGGACTTAGGGAGAAACATCTGTCAAGGTCAGGGAAATAGAAGAATGCTGGGGGAGGAAAGGTGAGAAAAAAGATTTTTTTTTAAAATCCAAAGAGCAGAAGTTAGGAGAGCATCTTTTTTTTTTTTTTTTTTTTTTTTTTTTTTTTCCTGAGCAGCTTTGAAATGTTAATCTTTGCATCCTAGTGTTAATGTGGACCCTAGAGCAGGATGCTGGAGAGTCCCTTCACCTCTCTGAAGTCTGTGTACCTGTGCCAAGATGCAATCATTATAGATTACTTTTTCTTTTTTCTGGTTGAGCCCTCATCTTTGTCCCTTTGTCTTATCACTGGGCTGGGGCAATAATACATAAAGAGGGGAAAATGTAGATTGGATTTTAATTAAAGATCCATAACTTATCAGATAAGGTATCTTATGCAAGACATTTATCCACTCTGAGTCTTAGTTTTCTCATCTGTGTAATGGGGATAACTCTTTTTAGAGTTATAAGGATTGGAGGTAACATCTAAAAAGTGCTACTTATACAATTGTCACTCAACAATTTAGGAATATTAAGTATGCTTCAGTTTCTTCCAGTCATCTTCAGCTGAAGAGCTCAGAGCAAAGCCGGATAAGATTGAAACCAGGGACCAGGTCTGTTTTCTAGGGCTATAGAAACAGCTGTCTGTGGACTTTACGGTGGTAGGTGATGAACAAAAAGGATCACACTGGTAAAGAAAAGATAAGACCACTTATGGTTATAGTCAGTATTGAGTCCAATTTATGTTGGATGTCCAAAGAGTGTTAAAGAATCTTAAGAGGAGACAGGAAGCATAATGGAAAATTCAGGTAGTCAGAGCAAACGTAAACCAGATTTTGAGCAACAATTTCCATAGGTATTAGGGCCCAGACATAAAGCAGGACTCACAAGGGAGGAGGACTAGCAGCTGCAAAGCAACTAGATTTCAAGAAGATTCAGTAGGTCCTCAAAATAGGAGCACAGGAATGTAGATCAAAGGAGCCCCTTTATAAGAGTGGTACACATGTGTGAAAGTCACACTCAGGAAGAGCGGAGAATGAGAGGAACAGGACCTTGAAAGTAGAGAGGTTAACATAACTTTTTTGGCTTCTGTAACCGAGAAACCCAACATAACAGTGGCTTAAACAAGATAAAATTTACTTCTCTCTGGGGTGCCTGGGTGGCTCAGTCAGGTGAGCGTCTGACTCTTGATTTCAGCTCAGGTCATGATCTCATCATTGTGGGATCAAGTCCTGCATCAGACTTTTCACTGAGCATGGAGCCTGCTTAAGATTCTCTCTCTCTCTCTCTCTCTCTCTCTCCCTCTGCCCCTACCCTGTTCGTGCTCTTTCATTCCCCCCCACCACCTCACAAGTAATTTTTTTTAAGGTGTACTTCTCTCACATTAAAGTTGGGCCAGGGGTCTAAGGTGATATGGCAAAAATCATCCAAAACATCAGGGCCCTCATTCTTTCTATCTTGTTGTTCTGCCAACTTTAACACATAGCTTCCATCTTTGACCCAAGATAAGGTCCTCAGCTTTCACCCATTCACTTCGAAATAATGGCAAGAAAAGAGGACTACATTTTCATTTTAAGGACACAACTCAAAGTTGCACACCTCATTTCTCCTGTCATGCTGTTGGCCAGAACTTAGTCACACTGCCATACTAAACTACAAAGGAAGCTAGATGTAGTCTTTGGTTGGGCAGCCATGAGCCCACCAAAAATTCTCTCACTATTAATTAAAATCGCTAAACTTTTTCGTGGACACCAAAACAGAATTCAATGGACCTATGATGTGTCAAATCATGCCTTCTTAAAGGCGATAAGTCAGAGCCTTGCCAGACACTATATCTCCACTAGTATTTAGAGGAAACCTACTGGTCTCCATCAAGACTTGGACTCTACGAAACCTCCTGGACTGTTGTTTTATTCCTATTCTATTAAGTGACAGAAAAATTCATTTCTAACATACACATTACTTTATTGAAACTACAAAATCAACAAAGTAAACTATAGATTTTTTAAAGAAATGTGTATTTTTGACTTCCTAGTAAAAAAAAGTTAAAACTAAAGGTTTACAAAGTCTTGCAAAATGAAAGAAATGATTTAATAAAGCTTGCAGAATACCAAATGTATTCAGAACACCAAAAGTAAAATTTTAAGAATTCTACTCTGTCAGTGAGAGACCTAGTAACATGCCCAGAGTCCTGGAGGTGTTAAAGTGGTAAAACCAGAATTTAAACCCAACCCTATCTAATGCAAAAGTAAAGTTTTTTTCATGTACACTTAAACATTCTTACAAGCTGCATCAGAGAAAAACATCAATTTGTCTATGACACACAGAATTTTATCACTTAGAATTTTTATTCTATATTTATTAAAAGAGCTCTAATATACTTAGACATTTTTTAAAATCATATATCATGTTTGGGCATACATAAAAAGGAAATATAAGCAAGTTAAGTTGCTTCAGATTTTTCTAAAACTTCCTCAGTGTCCAAATATGACTCTTCTGCATAGGTTCAGTTTGACTCAGTCATTAGGGTTCATATTTTCCCGTATAATATTGTCCTCTGTGCTACCAAAAGCTTTGGTGATAAAGCATTTCCTAAAATAAACTATAAAAGAACTAAAAACTTGGGCTTTTAAGTTGGCTTTGCAATTATATAGAGCTAGTCTACCTTTCTCACCCATTCTGCAAATTTTGATGCTGGTGCATTTGATAACTACATAGACAAAGACAATGACAACTATGCTGACTGCTCTTTGCCCAACAATGACTATACAGCTATCAATGTTAAGCCATATTCCAATTACTGAGTGTTCAAATGTTAAAAAGAGAGAAGTGCATCTTAGAATCTATGAGATAATACTTCCATTTGGTTCTTTAACTGTATTCAAGGGGATGCTTTGGTGTTTACAAATAGTTCTGCCTGCTTACTTTAGAGCCTCCCAATCTGTCTCCACACACGTATCCCTATGATGGATCTCCTCAAGCCATTTCTTCATAGGTAGTTCAAAGGTAATCTTCATTAGATGGGTCTCGGTGGAATTTTCCCCACAGCCCAATTAGTAAGCCTGACAATAAGGTTTCTACTCTTCCCTGATGCTTTGAGAGTTGCCACAATTGTGACTTGCAGTCCTCTGAGATAGACTGAGGGGAGGCAAAAGGGGAATTCAGGGCAGGTGAGTGATATATCACAGAAAGGTTTGAAATAAGCAGTTTGGGCTGAGAGGGTAGCAGAACAAGCTGCTGAAATGACCTGCTGCCAGACTGCCAGAGTCTCCCGGGAGCTCTGCTCTGGGCAGAGAGAAGCAGACACTGAAATGGCGCCACAGCCATCGGAAATCCTATTAGAGGAAGCAGGTCACTGGCAGGCGTAATTTGCCTTTTGTGAAGCTGCAGGAGTGGGAAATGAACCTCGGAGAAGTGATAGGAAAATAGCAGAAACTTCCATAGAACCTGCTGTGCCATTCAAAGATGGAACATGGGGGAAAAGCTAGATTTGAAGCCAGACAGACCTGGGTGGGAATCCCGACTCTGGTGCTCACGCTCAGTGAGACTGTGCACAGCAATGCTGATCTTTGAGCACCCTTCATTTGCCTTCTCTAAAAATGAGATAGCCATCATCATCAGTATGTCACCAGGAGAACTAGAGGTGAGAATGGGAAGTGATGTAGCACCAAGTGGGCACTCAGGAAATCCAGCACTTTAATATTATTTAGTGTTACCTGCCTGTAACAGGGAGTATCAAGGTACCCACGTGCAGCACTAGGCCCTGAAAGCATTGAGGGGAGTCCAGAGCCCTCATTCCTTGAAAACTTGGAATTATCATTGACTCTTGAAAATGATGATTTTGAAAAAAAAAGAAAGAAAGAAAATGATGAGTCTGTGTAAATTTTATATTTGATTTCCAAAGCAGCCATCAATGCAAAGACCACATAAGTAGAAATCTATATTCATTCAACAAACATTTACTGAATGCCCATTATGTGCTAGGCACTGGACTAAGTTCTGAGGACTGAACAAACATGAGCCAGACTAGAAAAAATATAAATGCCATGAGCAAACTAATGCTAGCAGAAGGAGGAAATATTTCTGCCAACATGCACAGTCAGAGTAGGTTTGTATTGAGGGGCAAGTGAGCTACTAGAATTTGAAGCATAGCAAGGCTTTTAACTTACAAATGAAGAGGACCCTGTACATATAAGGGCATGGAAAAGCATAGAATAAAACATAGGAGATTGTTGGTTGGCATTTGAAATAATAGGAACAAAAGATGAAAATATAGGTTGGAGCCAAACTGTGGCAAACCTTTCATTCCCAGGCTGCCTTTTTCAGGAGGCAGAGCTAGTACAGTTTCATCATCAGAGCAGTGTTTGTGAAGAATTAATCTGGCAGCAGCATGGAAGAACTGTGGCCGCCCATGTGTGCAAATGCCACGTTAGACAAAATCAGTATGCAGAATGGACTTTTTTCTTTTCTGCTTGCTTGTTTTTCCCTGTAGCATGATGCTCTGTATTGTACTTTATGACATATTAGATTGCCTGGGAACTATGGAGAAAGCCAGCACTTTGCCTTAGGTCTTCTTGGGAAGATGCACATTGGGGTGAATATTTTCTTGTCACTTCACCACAAGGTTTAGGGTTTGCCTGGCAGAAAAAAACAAAACAAAACTGTGTGCCTGGGTTGCTAATCCTTCAGGAAAAGATGAATAATAAGGCAGAAGAGCTCCAGGTCTGCTCTGACCCAAGGCAGTAATTCTGCCTCATTACCACTTCAATGGGCCAGTCAACAAAAATTAGCATGGCTTGCCCTCCACTGGATGTAGTCTGTTCCACTTTGTTCTTATGTTTCAGACAGCTAAAGAATCCAAAGATGAGAATGATCAACTAGTAGGCAGAACTGAGGGATCCTTCCTGGTTAAAATAAGATAGTATCTCTCCTTTGAACTGAACTTAATCCAGCAGAGTCATTTCAACCACAAATATTTCTAAGAATTTAACTGTATGCAAAGAATCTTGAAGGGCAGAAGGAATCTAAGAGAACTTTTCCGTTCTCAGGAAGATTAGGGCTTCATTTAGGAAAAAGACTTGTACCCAAGTAACTGATACAAGATAGTGTTTGACAAATTCTCATGGGTTGAACATAATGGAGCTTTAGGAGTTCAGAGGAGCTAAATTTCACTTATTGATGGTGCTCAATACAGAAAGAGGAAATATGGAACAGATAAAATTTTAAACTGTGACTAGTCATAGGAAGCAGTATAATTGACTTTACAGTCAGAATGACCTGGATACAGCTTTCTGCTAACATTGCTACTAGCAATGTGAGACCGAAAATCATTTAGCTTCTCTATTCTTCATCTATAAAACAGTGATGGCAATCACCTATTTCAGAGAATTCATGTGAGGATTTAAATAAATAATGCATGTAATGTGCTTACTTAATGAAGAGCTTGGCTTATAGTAAATGGTAAATTAACAATAATAGTTGCAGTGTTACTTGTTATAGTTATTGGATAAAGTTCCACAATTTTTCGTAGAGCAATTTTTTCTAGAAACTCGAATCATAGACTTATCAACTACTTATGTGATCCTTGGAAGTCCTGAAGACCCAGATGGTCCTGGGCAACCCAGATACTGGTGGATCTCCTGAAACTAACATGATCTAATATCTTGAGGTTTCCCCTGCCTACTAGAAGTTTCCTTAAACAGCTGTGTAGCCTCAGTCAAATCACACACACAGTCTCTAATGGCTTCAATTACTTCTCTCTTAAAATGAGGAGAAATAGGCCTTTATTTTAGAACCACACGGAACCACAAAGCACACTGAATAACTGAATCATCTTAAGAAAGAAGAATAAAACCAGAGGTATCAAGCTCCTTGATTTCCTTTGTACTATACTACAAAGTATAGTAATCAAAACAATATGGTATTGTCATAAAAACAGAAACACAGATTAATGGAGCAAATAGAGAGTCTAGAAATAAACTCATGCATATATGGTCAATTAATTTAGGACAAAAGAGCCACGAGTATCCAATGGGGAAAGAACAGTCTCTTTAATAAATGGTGATGTGGAAATTGGATACCTACATGCAAAAGAATGAAACTGGACTACTATCATTCAAAAATTAATGGATTAAAGACTTGAATATTAAGACCTGAAACTCCTAGAAGAAAACATAGATACTAAGCAACTTGATATTGGTCTTAATGATATTTTTTTGGATCTGACTCCAAAGGCAAGAGAAGAAAAAGCAAGAATAAACAGATGGGACTACAGCAGACTAAAAAGCTTCTGCATAGCAAAGGAGCCCACCAACAAAATGAAAGGCACACTCCTGAATGGGAGAAGATATTTGCAAATCATATATCCAATAAGAAATTAATATCCAAAATATATAAAGAACTCATATAACTCAATAACAGAAAACAAACTGTCTGTTAAAAAAAATGGGTAGAAGACCTGAATAGACATTTTCCCAAAGAAAACATACAGATGGTCAACATACACATGAAAAGATGCTCAATATCACTAATCATCAGGGAAATGCAAATCAAAACCACAATGGGTATCACCTCACTCCTGTCACAATGGCTAGTATCAAAAAGACAAGAAATAGCAAGTGTTGGTGAGAATATGGAGAAAAGGGAAACCTTATACACTGTTGGTGGGAATGTAAGTTGGGGCTATTTCCACTATGGAAAACAGTATGGAGTTGCTCAAAAATTAAAAATAGAATTATCATATGATCCAGCAATTTTACTACTATGTATCTATCTGAAGAAGAAACCGCTAATTCAAAAAGATGCATGCACCCCTATGTTCATTGCAGCATTATTTACAATAGCCAAGATATGGAACCAACTTAAGTATCCACTGATAGATGAATGAATAAAGAATATGTGGTATATATACAATGGAATATAATTCAGCCATAAAAACAAATGAAATCTTACTATTTGTGATGACATGGATAGATCTTCAGGGTATTAGGCTAAGAAAAATAAAACAGAGAAAGACAAATACTGTGTGACTTTATGTATATGTGGAATCTAAAAACCAAGACAAAACTCAGATTCAGACCCATAGATACAGAGAACAGATCAGTGGTTACCAGAGAGGAGGGAGCTAAGGTGAAGAGGACAAAATCGGTGAAGGGGATCAAGAAGTACAAACTTCCAGTTACAAAATAAGTCATAGGAATGTAATGTATAGCATGGAAAATATAGTCAATATTGATTAACTTTGTGTGATGACATATGGTAATTAGACATTGTGGTAACCATTTTACAATGTATACAAATGTCAAATCACTATGTTGTACACCTAAAACTCAGATAATATTGTAGGTCACTTACACCTCAAAATTAAAAAGATCAAACACAGTCTCTCAGGACTTCAGTTACTCATCTCTTTTTTTTTTTTTTTTTTTAATTTTTTTTTTTCAACATTTATTTATTTTTTTGGGACAGAGAGAGACAGAGCATGAACGGGGGAGGGGCAGAGAGAGAGGGAGACACAGAATCGGAAGCAGGCTCCAGGCTCTGAGCCATCAGCCCAGAGCCTGATGCGGGGCTCGAACTCACGGACCGCGAGATCGTGACCTGGCTGAAGTCGGACGCTTAACCGACTGCGCCACCCAGGCGCCCCACTCATCTCTTAAAATGAGGGAACATAGGCCTTAAGATTCATAGGGGAGACTGTTATGGCTGGTTAAAGGCTTTAGAACATCAAACCCATTCCTTTTATTTGATAGATGAAGAAACTAAAGCCAGATAATTTAAGCAATTGGTCTGTGATTTCCTGACTCCTAATTCAGTTTTTTATAAATTATTACTTCAGGGGCCACAACTGAAGGACAGACTTCATCTGTCAAAGTTACCAGCCAGCAAATCCTAATAACCCAAGTTGTAAGCATGATTTAAAATAATAAAATTCTAAAGTCAATCCTCAGTTATAAAAGGTCCCAGGACCATGGATTGTGGAAAATCAAATATTCTTAAAAGAAAAAACAGTGGACATCTAGGAGATTTTTCTTTTTTCTTTCCAGTGGTATTTTATCAGTGAGGAATCATAAACCCATAGAGGTCAGGTAATTTGTCCAGAGTTAACACAGCTAAGAAATTTCAGAGCCACACTTAAACCCAGTTCTTCTGCCTTCTAATCAAGAGTTCTTACCATTTTATCCCTTCCTCTTAGAGCAACTGATTTTAAAAACAGGAAAAAGATGGTAGCTGTAGAATATGTTTGAGATTTCATTGCCTTGGCAACGGCATATCAAATTCAAGCACTGTGAGTCACCTGGTAATCTAAACCCCTGAAATGTCTTTGCTTTTAGGTTTTAGAAGGGAAAACTGTCAAATACAGGCATACAGCTCACTACAAAGTACTTAAAAGGAAGAGAGGCCAGTAAATGTAGGCATGTGCTTGAGTGATTCTCTGTTGCTATTATATTTATTTAGGGCTTTCAGGTGGCTGAAATCATTGTGTGTAAATCTTTTCCCATATAACACAAAACTAAAAGCTTGATCTATGGGAACGCAATGTAGTTTTAGGATGAAGACTACATTTTACTCACCTCAAAATAACTCCCAGTGTTTGCCTCTGAGACCCATTGATTTATGTTATCTCTTGCTAACAGTTTGGATTTGTCACACTTAGCAAAGTAATTTGGTTTCCTACAGGTTTTATTCTGTTTTATAGAAGCAAGAGAACATTTTTGTGTTTGGTAGCACAAACACATGTCCTCAGAATTTTAGCCAGCATCCTTAGATGGATATGGATTTCTTTTTAGCCATATGCCCCCACCTGAAAGGTTTATGCTTTTAAACACTGGTATTACTTGAAAAGTTATGCCCAAGGCATATTGCTTCTTCGTTCCTAGCTAGGAATTGAAATACTTATAAAGCTTACTGAAAATTTACCAGGTCACTGAAATCAGAATTTATATCTCATATAAAGTAACTAAGAGAATTAGATTTATTTATTCAATCAACCATACAGTTTTATTAAGTCACTAATATGTGCTTTGCATTATTCAAAATAATTTGGTGACCCTGGATAGCACAAGATATACTCCTATGGTTGCAATTCTGTTTTACCAGTGTTACTGGGTACTTACATAGTGAAAGAAATCGCATTAATAAGACTCAACACCTGCCTTCAGGATGTTCATAGTCTATCTGGGCAAACACTCTTAAAACAAATTCACAGACATTTTAATATGGCCTGATTAACATTTGGCAGTATGGTAAGTTCTGTGAAAGAGATAAATATAGGCTATGTTCTAGAAGTTTAGAAGCAAGGACCTAAGAGAATTTGAGACCATCAGGTAGGGCTCCCTGAAGGAGAGTAACCTGAGCTCAAGTTTGAGGAAGGAGAGATTTTGCCAGATGCCAAAAGGAAGGGAAAGTTCTCCCAAAAAAGTGACCAGGATTGTTAAAGGTGATTTCCAGAAAATAAGTACTGCTGGAACCACAAAGTGCAAATCAGGTAGGACCCTGATTATGAAGAATTAATGACACTTTGCTTTGCTAAGGAGGTAACATCTACCATTCTAACATTCTCTCCCAACCTGAATGTATAGTACAGGTTTACAGATTACTCAGTTCAAGGTGGTTGTAGTTGTTATATTAGAGGCCTCCACTGAACCATGCCTTTGAGTATTCACATCCCAGTGTGGTTCCCTCACCTTGAAGCTGGGTTGGCCCTAGGATTCTCACCAATAGAATGTGGTAGAATTGATGTGTTCTAGTTCCAAGGCTAAGCCTTAATATGTCTTAGGACTCTTGAGGGCTCTGAGGTGCTCTGTGAAGAAAGCCATCCAACCTGCAGAGAGACAAATGTAGACAGCACACAGGACACATAGAGAAAGAGAAGCCTGAGACCACAGGTAAACACAAGAAGCACAGTGATCCCCAGGGACACTAGCAGCTGAATACATCCACACCAATGACCTCCAGCAAGACCAGTATAAGAACTGCTTGGCTGAGCCTAGCCCATTTGTAACATAATGATGAAATAAAATGTTTATTGTTTTAATCCTATAAGATTTGGGGTTATTTGTTATATAGAGTAATAGATAACTGAAAACAAAGTGTATTTTAAAAGTCATATAAATACTATACACATTTAGTAGTATGAGAAATGTCTGTGTGCTAGAGAAATTATTACCCTCTCAATTACCATTTTAGTCTACCATTTTGTTAACAATTTAAGAATTTTTACCAGTTAAGGATTCAGTGTAGAATGGATTGCTTCCAAATTGCAAAGCAAGAGTGAACTAATTGCCTGATGTTTAAGTACTGAGGTGAGAGTTAATCATCATTTTAGTCACATGTACTTGCTTTATTAACAGAGAGATAGGGCTTTCCATTAAGTAGTCAGTGGGTGCACACATCCAAAGAACTGCAAAGGGATTATAGATGATAAATCACTGAAGTGAGTTCTGCATCACTTCCAGAGGATGAGCAGAAGGGGACTGACAGTGGTCATCTAAACTGACTGTGAGAATTAGGCACTTGTCCAATCAGATTGTCATTTGATGTATCCAGTTACACTGATAGTCTTAATCACTTTCAAGCAAAGTCAAAGCAGAGAGGGAGCAGAGTAAATCCAAAGAGAGGCTAGGGATTAACAGTCTATTGCCCAGTTGTCATAACTGTGAAGAAATATGCTGACCCTAAATTTATTTAGAATTAGAATTAGAAGAAGCCACTGATAATCTGTTGAGTTCTTACTATGCTATTATTTGTAATTGAAATTAAAATTTTTTCTTCTATGTTTGGCTCCTAGCAAATGCAGGTACATGGTACATGCATGATTGATATCAGTTGATTTGAGCAAATGAATGAATAATAAATGCATGGATGAATGAAGTTCAAAATTTTACAACCTTCCTATTCCACTCAGCAGTGTTTATTTAACCTTATAGTTCTTAGTAAGTACTTGTTTACTGAGTAATTGGAAATAGCCAGCCAAGTTATTGCCTTCAGATAAAAATTTTGGCATAAACTATAGGTAAAGCCTGCCTATCATCCTCTCTTTATCACAGACTTCATGTGATTTAACTATTCTAAATATTTGTTTTCCTTTGTTGAACCCTTTATCAAAGAAGACTATTTATTACTTGGCTTCTTTTGCAGCAAAGGAGAGAGGAGATACACACATGCAGAATTTATTATGCAAATTTTCTACACACTTGACAGATCACCGAAGTGAAAATACCTAAGTAATGGCATAACACTAAAATAACTTTATTTCTAAGGAGTAGGTCTCTGGGAAATATAATAAATTTATTCAACTTCTCCAGAAGTAAGCTTTCTTTAAAGAACTAAATCAATACTCATTATGATAGCTTGAATAAGAACACAGTATGTTCCTTATTAATCATTTTCAAACACATCCACCTACTAGTGAGTTAAGAGTATTTATTCAGTGCTTATGGGATACTTGACTGTATCTTCAGAGTTCCTAGTTTTTCTTTTCTACCAAAAAATAACATGTTGTAAAGACAGTCTGTCACTCTCATGGATTGTGAATACTTATTCCAGCTCTCTGTGTTCTTTAATCAATAACATCTTATCATATTTAGAATATGATAAAATTTTTATAGTGACCTACAGGACTCCACATGATCTGACTCCCACCTACGTCTCCTATCCATTTCCTACTGTTCTGCCTTTCTTTACTCTGCCCCACAACAAAGGCCTTGTTACTGTCTTCAGACTCACTAAGCTCACTGCCACATTGGGCCCTTAACATGCTGCTCCCACTTCCTACAACTCTTCCTCCAGGCAGCCCCATCGCTCAACTTACATTCAAATGTCTTCTCAAATGGCACTTTGGGAGAGGCTGTCCCCTTCTAACTTTCTTTGTTAAGCAATAGCCCTTAACATTTTATGGGTCACAGACTCTTTTGAGAATCTGATGAAAGGTAAGAAATCTCAGAAAAATGTGTGATGGCATATAAAATTTTGCATATCATTTTGGGAGCTTTACTGACCACCTGAAGCCTTTTCATATACCTCTTTAGAATCTGTAGATTCGGGATTAAAACCCTAATCTAGAGGTAATACCAATAAATGTTCTGTTGCTACAAAGTTCAAAAACCAGCCCAGAAGAGGAACCAAGTAGCAATTCCCTGAGCTGTTAAGAGTCCTCACTTCTACAGACGTCACTTCTTCACCTGTTTTCTTCTGAGCATTTCCTAGCACCTTCATGCATTCAACAAATGCTTATTGGATGCATGGATGCTTTGGCTTGATGAAGAAAGAAAAAGAACAAAGACTTCTGCCCTTGTGGAGTTTATATTTATTGCCTGATCCTAAGTATTGTCTAGAATCTCCATTCTATTGTAAAATTGTGCCTCTTTTATTCTACAGCGACTTCCCTGAATTTAAACAACCTGAGGAGATAACACTAGGTCTTAGCTATACCCCATTTATTCCTGCTATCATCCCTGCAGAGGTCAGTAACTTCCCTACCTACATGCAGAACAAGGAAAAAAAATTACTTCTGATAAACACTTATAAAATTAAAGTACTAATGACATGATGACAAAAAAATAATAATTTGAAACCATTTTGCCATTCCTGCTTAGAAAGACTGAATTCTACTACATAGCTCTACTATTAAGTTTCAGGATATTAAAGATAACCACCTAGCCATTCTATTGAAACAGTTTTATAGCAAGGCTACAAAAATTCTCTCATTGACTTGGGAACAATGATTGCAATAAACCTTAGGCTAGGTATTTAGATTCATGTGAAAAAGTTTTTCAGAATCATAAATATTTTATCTAATTCAAAATTTACTTTATAAGAGGAAACATTTCAACTATAATGTGTTAGCTTCTCAGAACTGAATAAATTAAACTAGAATGCAAGTCTTCTTCTAATGTTTGTGCCCCATCTTGCCCTTCTGCAGAAACATCTCTCTTTAGAACTGAAGTGTTTCATTTAATTCCTCATCTTTAGGGCATTAACAAGAGTGCATCTGTGTTAACCCAACAACCAAGGGACACTTCTGGTCTGTGCCTGAACCAGTTCACTGCTTTCTGTTTCCACAGTTAGGTCTGTACTGTTCTTCCCTTGACCTTCATCACTCTCTTTCTCCTCCCCCTTCCCCTCCCTGCCTAAAACATCCTCTCTGATGCTTTAGATGAGATGACATCAAGGCATTTGTTCTGTGATGGTCACACTTAGAGCAGCAATCATAGAGACAGACTGAGTATGTGTCTGTCCACAGACTGTTTAAAATAGGAAAAATAGGATGAGACACAGGAAAATCAGAACTGAAAGTTACCTGCTTTTATGCGTTCTCATTTTTTTTAGGAAAATAAAAAAGCCCAAAAGGTCTATTTCTCTCCTGAACCTTATCAAGAGAAAGACTGACTGTGTGTCATGCTTTTCTCATTTTCTGCAGTCACATTATGAATCTCACCATCTGTATGAGTCAGGTTTCTCCAGAGAAACAGAACCAGTAGAATATACTCACTATATATATATATACATATATATGTATATAGTGATGTTTTATATATTCTATATTTATTATTATATAGAATATGTAGTATATATAATATACATTCTATATTATCATACATGTACAGTTGACCCTTGAACAACATGGGTTTGAACTACACAGGTCCACAAATATGCAGAGTTTTTTTTGATAAATACAATACATTGCTGTAAAGGTATCTTTTCTTTCTTATGATTTTCTTAATATTTTATTTTCTGTAGCTTATTTTATTGTAAGAATACTGTATATAATACATATAACATACAGAATACATGTTCATCGGTAAAGTATGTTATCGGTAAAGTTTCCAGTCAACAGTAGGCTATTAGCAGGTGTTTTTTTTTTAACGTTTATTTATTTTTTGTGAAAGTGCAAGCCAGGAAGGAACAAAGAGAGGAGGACAGAAGATTCAAAGTGGGCTCTGCACTGACAGGCTGACAGCAGCAAGCCCAATGAGGGACTTGAATTTACCAACTGCGAGATCATGACCTGAACCAGAGTCACATGATAAACTGACAGCCACCTAGGTGCCCCAGCAGTTAAGTTTTTGAGGAGTCAAAGTTATATGTGAATTTTTGACTGTCTGGGGGACCAAAACCCTAACCCCCACATTCTTCAAATGCCACATATATATACACATACATACATATGTAGTAGAGTACGTAACATATATAGTGAAGTAGGATGGGTGGATGGATAGTTAGATAGATAGGTAGATAGATGATAGATAGATAGATAGATAGATAGATAGATAGACAGATAGATAGATAGCTTTATTATAAGGGAAGAATTGACTCACACAATTATGGAGGCTGAGAAGTTCAAGAGCTGTAGTTGACAAACAAGAGACCTAGGAGAGTTGATGTGTAGTTTCCAATATGAGTCCAAAGGCAGCAGATTTGAGGCCCCAAAACAGCCAATGTTTCAGTCTAAATCCGAAGGTCGTAAAAGACCTTGAATGTCCCACTCAATAGTCAGGCAGGAGTTCCCTCTTAGACTTTTTGTTTTATTCAAGTCTTGAGTTGATTGGATGAGGTCCACCCACATTAGGAAGGAAAATGTGCTTTATTCAGTCTATTATTAATCCCACCTAGAAACATCCTCAAAGACACACCTAGAATGTTTGGTCTGAGTAATGCCTGGGCACCTTGTGGCCAAGTCAAATTGACACATAAAATTAACCATCACACCATCCAACTTCATGCTTCAGTGGCAGAAAAGAATCTGGAGACAAGGGAAGATGTGATCAGTTCTTGCCACTGACCACTGAGAATTGGCAGTGGAGTGTCAAAGCTGGCACTTTTTTTTTTTTAGTATAAAATCCAGAAGAAATAGATATGCCCTGTAATCTTTCTTCTGCTCTGAGACCGTTCAGTTCAATGGTTTGGAAACCTAAGGCTGGTGGTAAAAGGATAATCACATTTTTTTAATCTGTAGGTAACAACATAAGGAAGTGCTTTATGGTGACTACTGTCTTTATGTTCTCTGTTGCAAGTGGTATAGTAGTTGTCTGTTGCTATGTTAACAAACTATCCCAAAACTTAGTGGCTGAAAACAATAGACTTTTATTATCTCTCACAGCTTCTGGAGATCAGGAATTATGGAGCCATTCAGCTGCGTAATTATTGTCCAGGTCTCTCATGAGGTTGCAGTCAAGAAATTGGCTAGGCAAGCAGTCATCTGAGAGTTGGACTGGGGTTGGGAGATCAGCTTCCATACAGCTGCAGTTTGGTTCCAGTTGCTGCTAGGAGGTCTCAGTCCTTCTGTAATTGGCTCCTCCACAAGACTGCTTGAGCATCCTCATGACATGAAGCTCTTGCCCAAGAATGAGCTATTCAACAGCATTGGGTGGAAGCAGGAATGTCATTTATGATCTAGCCGGAGAAGCTCTACATTGTCACTTTGACAAAGTCCTTTTGTCACATAGGTTAGCCCTATTTAGTCTTGGAGGGGAATACCCAAGGCACTGAATTGCAGGAGGCAAGAATCATTTGGGGGCCATCTTGCAGGCTACCTCTACATAAATGTATTGGCCAGATTCTAGGACACAACATTAGATATTATTAATTAATGCCATTAAAGACCACATTTCCCAAGTTCATTGATGTATGGATTCTATCCAAAGCTTTGCTACATCAAAAAAGATTAATTATAACCAATTTCTTACCCCTAACTTTATTAGTTCAGCCACTGACATAGGAGGATTGTAGTAAGTAATTAAGACAAAATTTTCTTGTAATAAAAATGTGCCTTCTGTCTTCAATGTATTTGAAAATTTTGCTAGTATTGATTGATTTCCAGTATGTTTATGGTGATGGAAGTTAAATCTAGAATGCTGTCTTAATTTTCTCTTTTTATAATACATTGGACATTTTCCAGTTTCCAACTCTTTTGCATGCCTATGTAAATTTCAAAGTAATCAATGCAGTGACTTTTCATGCATTCTCCAACAGTTATTAAAATTTACTATGTACCCAACATTGTTTGACCTGTAGTATCCACTGAGGAAGGTTAAAGTCCCTGGCCTAAAAGAAATTTATAGTACCATGGAAGAGATACATCTATTCTAAGACAATTTCAATACAGTATGGTTAATACTGTAGTAGAAGTATGCACAGAGTACTGTGTGGCCATAGGGAAGAAGAACTCATATCTTCCCAGGGGCTGATACTAAAGAAGGCTTCAGAGAGAGGATAACACCTGAGTTATACTTTGAACATTGCTAGGAATTCACCAAATGGACTGGGTTTGGATGAGATGGTTCAGTAGGGAAGACACTTTGCATGAAATGACCAGATATGCAAAAGCAAGAAAGTGATGGAATTCAGGACACACTATTCCAAACTGTAGTGCCTTGGCATATTGAATATTTTAAGCTGAAAGAGTTTGAGAAAACAACAGAAGTAGGAAGGTCACTGACCTTCTCCCGTCTCACCTTTCTTCTCTGGAACAAGTCATATACCCTCTGGGTATAAGGAGCATCTTAACCTCTGAAGACAAAGGGATATCAAAAAAAATTCCTAACAAATCGGCCTCACTAAATTTCCCCCAGGTTACTACAACTACTACATAACCCTTGATCTATCATATTCCTCCACAACTGTGCACAGGTCTGTTTCTTTGGGTCTTCATTTCCTTATGAAGGCTCCTGTGTCATATAAAATGTATGTTAGATAAACTTTTATGCCCTTCTCCTGTTAATTTTCACTTTGCCAATTTTCAGACCCTGCCATGGACCCTGAGACAGTCAAAGAAAACTTCTTACTCCTCTACCAAAGCTTGATATAGTATGACCTATGTATTAGTTTTCTATAATGCTATAACAAATTACCATAAACGTGGTAGCTTAAACAATATAAATCTATTCTCTTCCTATTAGGTCCAAAGTTTGACACAATTCTCACTAGGCTAAATCAAAATGTCAGTAGGACTGCATTACTTTCTGGAGGCTCTAGGGAAGACTCCATTTACCTACATTTTCCAGCTTCTAGAGGCCACCCACATTCTCTGTGGTTTGTGGTCCTCTCCCCTCATCTTCAAAGCCAGCAATTGTGGGGCAGATCTTTCCCACACTGACATCTCTTTATTTCTCTGATGTGGGAAAAATTCTCTGCTTTTCAGGACTTCTCAGGACTTCTGTGATTATATTGGGCCAAGCTGTATAATCCAGGATAATGTCCCCATCTCAAGATCCTTAAACTTAATCATATCTGCAGCATTCTTTCTGTCCTGTAAGGTAACATATTCAGAGATTCCAAGGATTAGGGTATAGGTAACTTTGGGGGCCACTATTCTGCCTAGTATAGCCTATTTAGAAAAGAGCCAGAAGTGCAGCATAGATAGACTGTAGAGTTCTTGGGAGTAAATGGCAAAAGATTAGGCTAGAAAAGTAGGCAGCAGCAGCCAGCCCAAGAAAATCCAAGAGTGCTAAGCTAAGGGGACTAAATATTACCTTGTGTAGGAGATATTTATGTTTTCATTTGCCCAGCTTTCCTCACCCCTTTCTCTTACTAATAGAGTCCCTGTTTTCCTTTGTAAAACTTCCCCTTGGGCATACCACATACTGTGGTTTTGATCAGGCTGCCAATCATAGTATATTACCCTCTATCCATGGAATTGCATGTGGAACTCAGGCCTGCCTTCTTGGCCTTTGTGTAGACACAATAAACTAAAGACCTTGCCTTGGATGTCATGGATACTGGGAGAGCAAGTATCTCTCTTGGCTTTGAGGTTGCCAGCTGGGATGATGTAAAAGCTTGCAATTATCTGTGGCCTTGCCCTTTCATCCCAGTCACTGAGAGGAAGCTCATCTGCTTGTAAGAGATGCAACTACCTAAGAGACAAACAGAAGCAAAAGATGGAAATCTGATTTAAATTCCTGGACTTGAAACTTTCCTTTTCTTTTCAATGGGTGACTTGCAGCTGAGAGTCCTGAGTAACTTACCTTACATGCTGTGAGAGCTCTAAAAGGGGGGAAAGAGATGTGGCCAGGTTTGCAAAGAACAGAGTAACTTGTGGTAAAGACAGCCATTAAATCTTCCATGTAGCAGCTGATATGTGGTTCAGTTACAGCAGACAAGCCATGGGAGCAGAGAATTCTAGTATGGGGTAGCCAACAATGTCAAATGTTTCAGAGAACAAAAGCAAAAAGCAACCATATGATTTGGCAAAGTGGTGATTATTGGCATCCTTAACCAGAGTTACTTAAATGGGCTAGTAGGAGTTGAACTGTAGGAGGTTGAGGAGTTAATGCATTAAACAATATTTTTATTGCTATGTTTGATTATACAAGTAAATTTTAAATGTAGAATATCCAACAAATGTGTAAATAAAGAAAATAAAAATCACCAATAACCTCATTAGAAATAACTACTGTGGATTTGATCCTTCCCTTCCAGACAGTAATATGATTCTGCATATATTGCTTATTATTATATTGTTAACAGTTCCTCTTGTCATTAAATATCATTGAAAACATGACTTATATTGGTTGTGCATTATACCATCGTATGTGGATGGTCAATTCTTTAGATATCTTTGAGTATATATTACAAAATCATAATAGTAAATTATGTTAGGATAACTTTGTAAAAAGATTGCCCATTTTTGTACCTTAAATTTGTATCCCCCAATCAATGTGCTAGTAACTCTATTTCAAGTTCATCTTTATTTTAAGGAGGATTTTTTGAAATTACCAATTGCATGTGCATCTTTACTATCACGAGCAATTGGCTTTCCCTCTCCCTCTACTGAAGGAGCAAAGTATGTCATTTAGCTTTCTTTTGTTCCTGAAATAGTAAAAGAATTCTTTTTTTCTGTTTCCTTTTATGTCTCTTAGATGTGGCATCCTGTTTCCTACTGAGCTTTTTTGACCCAACTCCTACAAGCTTTTGCTATTTCTCTGTGATCTCCTCAGGAATTTGCCCTACATTCTATGGCATTTCCATTTGTGCTTCATCTCCCTGTTAAGTTCTTTCTTAAGTAACTTTTATAATCCTTGCCAATTTTTTCTCATTGCAAATATAACAGATTGTGCTGCTGCTGCACTTTTGGAAATGTTTTGCTTGATCCAGTCAAAAACAGCGTTTTTCGTGTCAACATTTGACACTATGACATTCAGTTATTAGAAGTTCATGTTTAAAATCACCAAAAGGTAGATGCTCAGAAGAGTTTTATATATATGAGGAAACTAATATTGTTTTTGTTGTGGTATTAGAGTTCCACAACTTGTCTGACTAAATGCTGTATCTATGAGAAGCATACAATTAATAAAAGCAGGAAAATAGAAAATTATTGGCAAATTACAGGTCATGATTCCACCATTTAATATGTTTCCTTAGCCAACTAGGAATTTGCTAATATAGTAAAGATATTTAAATAAAATGCTTCAATTAAAGCATTTAGGGAACAAAGTATGACATCATTTTATTTCATGCCACTTTTTCCCTAAAAGGTTAAAAATCATGTTTCAAAGTTTCTCTTATAGTTTTACCAACATGACTTTTTTTAAAGTTTATTTATTTATTTTAAGAGAAAGAGAGTGAGAGAGCATGGGGGAGGGGCAGAGAGAGAGAATCCCAAGTAGGCTGCACACTGTCAATAAGGAGGCTGATGTGAGATGTGAACTGTGAGATCATGACCTGAGCCGAAATTGAGTCAGACGCTTAACCTACTGAGCCATCCAGGCGCCCCTTCAACACAACTGCTTTTTTTTTTAAGTTTATATATTTATATTTATATTGAGAGTGGGGCAGAGACAGAGAGATGGGGACATGGGATCCAAAGTGGGCTCTGTGCTGACAGCAGAGAATCCTGATGCGGGACTTGAAACCATGAACTATGAGATCGTGACCTGAGCCGAAGTCAGACGTCTTCAACCAACTGAGCCACCCATGCGCCCCAACATGACTTTTTAAAAAGTTTATTTATGGGAAATTTCAAACATATACAAAAGTAAAGAGAATAATATTATGAACACTCATGTACCCATCACTTAGCTTAAAAGCCTATCCAATACATGACCAATCTTGTTTTCCTCTATACCAACCATTCACTCCCTATAAATACCCAGAATTATTTTGAAGAAAATTTCAGAGATTGTATCATCTTATCTGCTATTATGGTATGTATAACTCTGAAAGAGGACTTAAAATATAACAAAAATACCATTACCACACCTAAAGAAAAATCAAAAAATAATTCCTTAACATAATCCAAGACCCACTTGATGTTTCAAAATCCCCACTTGTCTCAGTTTATTTTTTAATCTTTGGTTGTTTGAATCAGGTTGCTGAGGATATAAATATATTACAAGTGATTGATAGGTCTCTTAAGACTCTTTTAATATATAAGTTCACACTATTTATTTTGTTCCTTGGAATTTATTTGTTGATAAATAAAAGGCGTCTCTCAACATGAAACTCAATTTTTAAAATAATTAAATCCCTTTAGTTTAAACTAAAGGCAATGCCATAATAAACTGTGTGAAGGAAAGTGTGGAGTCTCTTCACTTCTGAAATCCTAGCATCTAGCACACTGATGAGCCATTTGAGGTCATCAGAAAATGGTCTAAACTCATTTCTGTTGAGTGTAAAATTCACTCACTCATTCATTCATTCATTAAACAAATATTTATCGAGGATTTGCTTTATGTTAAACCAAAAATGTATTTCTGTGTTTAAGCAATATAGACATCAGTTTCAAATGTAGCTAAAGTCAGTCTTCAAATGGGTATAAGATATATTTTTATGAATAGATATATTCTGGTTAAACTTATCTTTAAAAAAATTATTATATCACATACAGAGCCTGAAATAAATAATAAATGGAAAATCTGTCTTCTTAAACTGGTTTTCCGGAGATTCACTGACTGAATAGAGAGAACTTGAAGGAAGTCAGAAGAGTAATTTTTTCATCTACTATGTACTAAGTATCTACAGTTATTATGTACAAGTATTAAACATATTGAAGATATTTATAATTTATTCTAGGTATAAGATAAGCAATGAGAACCAAAGGAAAAGTAAAATCTGAAGAACTAAGGAAGACATATATGAATTTGATGACAAATTGTCTAAAAGATAAAAGATAGGAAAGAGTAAGGGTTAATTTCAAAGTTTCTAGCTTTCAATATTAAGAGTGGAGTAGTATATGCAATTATTATGTAAAGTAACATGTAAAAACCTTACCAAATATTGCACCCCAATCCTGTTTATTATGTTGCGTAATGAAAACAAGTCAGAAAACTTTTTAATGATTTTGAAGAATAGAACTATTAGAATAATTTGGTAATCTTTTATATAATAGTCACTATAATCTGTAGCCATATAATTTAAGCAGATGCAATTTTATACACAGATGGTTTATGTCACACTTTAGTTTGGGTAAAATATATTTAAATACATTTTCCAATTATTTAAAATGTGATATTACAAGCACTCCTTTCTAGCATGTCTTGTGCAGTGGTTAATCTTTTGTTATTGGAAATGAGCCCATTTATATTTGTAAAATGCTAAAGAAAGAAATAATTATGCACCCAACTCTGGTTTTTAGGAACAGATTTTGTAGCTTTAATAATGTATTGAATAGGACTGAACATATCTTCTTGATAATACAAATTTGTTAATTAGAACGAATCATAAATAATTGAATTGATGGGCTGCCAACAGCTTAATGGCCTGGAGAAATAAATAGACTCTCATTAGATAATCTATATATCTTATTGAGTTATTGAACCCCTCCTTCAAAATACTTCAAAGATAGTAGGAAAATCATAGAAGGAAAATTTCAAGCCATTTTAGGATTTTTAACCATAAAATTCCTATCAAAGTCGATGGATGTTCCTCAGAATCACTGAGTACCATCTCAAATGTCTACTGTTGCTATGATCTTGTTATATAACATTCCCTTTGCTCCCAATAGAACATGAGCCAATTTAAAAATGTATAAAATAATTAACATTATCAATATTATCATCATGAGCGACATCTTCTTTGTGATAAAATGTCAGTTTTAGTTCATCATATTCATTTCTTTGAGGCTTAACATACACTATATATTATATAACATATAATATATAATATTAAAAAATAATATATTATTTTTGAGCTCTGTTTTTATTGCACATTAAAAATTTTTAATTTTTTTATTTGGTCATAATTGACACACAATGTTACATTAGTTTTAGGTGTACAATGTAGTGATTCAACTTCTCTGTATGTTATGCTATGCTTACCACAAGTGTAGCTGCCATCCATCACCATATAATGCCATTACATTATTGTACATATTTTAAAATGACATAATACCTAGGGTCCTTATGAAGAATCAAAGTCAATGACTTCCTTTTTTCTAAACCAACAGTCTTAGTGATGCTATGATGCATTATGTGTCACTGGTCCCATTCTGTTGCAGTTGTTGACAGGTCACACGTCAGGTCACAACTACATATTAGGCATACTACTTACTACTCCTTCTCTTCTATATGATGGTTTTTATTAAAAATATAGTCACTGTACTTTATATCTACTTAGTACTCTTAAGCTGTTCAATTTATAAAATATATGTGTATTAAAAAGTATGTACCAACTACTATGTTGGCTACTATGTAAGCACTTTACATGAATTATCTCCATTTAAATGCAAAACAGTGCTGTGATATAGCATGATTTTTAGCCTTCATCTCCAAGAAAAGGAGCCCAAGGCCCAGGATGGCTAAGTAATTTGACTAAGTTCACACAGCTAGTAAGTGGCAGAAGAGATTCAGGTTTGTCTAATTTCATTCTTCCAGTTATTCTCTTATGAAAAAAATTTTTATTAAGGACACACTGTATGGAATGCTTTGCAGTAAGTCTTGATGGAATTAGAGAGGTGAAATCTCGGAACCCTGAATCTTAACATGATTACTCTGTTGTCTCCTGGTGTTCCTCCCAGTAATACTTTATTTTTTTTAATTCTTTTTTTTTAATGTTTATTTATTTTGAGAGAGAGCAAGCATAAGCAGGGGAGGGCAGAAAGAGGAGAGACAGAATCCCAAGCAGCCTCCACTCTGTCAGCATAAAGCCTGATGTGAGGCTTGATCTCACGAACCATGAGATCATGACCTGAACCAAAATCAAGAGTTGGACACTTAACCAAGGGAGCCCATCCAGGTACCTCATTATATATTTAATTTTCCATTGACTGTTGCCATTAACTACCTTTGGGTAATATCAAGGATAAATTTTCCAAATTGTGCTTCATAGATCATTAGCCTCTCAAGGTGCTCTGATAAAAAAGTGGAGAGTAACTTTTGGTTATATGAGGTCTAGAGATATCAGTGCTATATGCCCCTTCTTTGAGATTGATGATGCAAATCAGTATATCAAGGTCTCATAGAAAATCTTATTATTATCTTAACTATATTAAAGAAACCTGTTTAACTTCTTTTCTCCCTATTTTCCTGATGTTACTTGACCACTGAATCCTCATTTTACATTATTCCTTTTATTATCTCAAACTTTACAAACTTCAACAAACCTTGTGTTAGCCTCTATCCTTGATTCCTTGAAAGAATCATTGTATATGGGTCAGTATCCAAAAATATATAAAGAACTTAACAATTTCAATACCCAAAAAGTAAATAGTCCAGTTAAGAAATGGGCAGAAGACATGAACAGAACTTTTCCAAAGAAAACATCCAGATAGCTAACAGACACATGAAAGGATGCTCAACATCACTCATCATCAGGGAAATACAAATAAAAACCACAATGACATATTACCTGTAGCCTGTCAGAATGGCTAAAATTAACAACACAAGAAACAACAGGTGTTGATAAGAATGCAAAAAAAGGGAAACCGTATCACCCTGCTGGTGGGAATATAAACTGGCACAGCAACTCTGGAAAACAGTATGGAGGTTCCTCAAAAAGTTAAAAATAGAACTACCCTACAACCCAGCAATTGCATTATTAGGTATTTACCCAAAGGATACAAAAATACAGATTCGAAGGGGTACATGCACCCCAATGTTTATAGCAACATTATCAACAATAGCCAAACTCTGGGGGTGGGGGGGCAAATGTCCATCAACTGATGAATTGATGAAGAAGATGTGGTGTATACACGCACACACACACACACACACACACACACACACAGGAATATTACTCAACCATCAAAAGGGTGAAATCTTGCCATTTGCAACGATGTGGATGTAGCTAGAATGTATTATGCTAAGTGAGATAAGTCAATCAGAGAAAGACAAATACCATGTGGTTTCATTCATATGTGGAATTTAAGAAACAAAACAGATGAACATATGGGAAGGGAAAAAGAGGGAGAAGGAAACAACAAGAGATTCTTGATAGAGAACAAACAAGGTTGATGGAGAGAATTGGGTGACAGATGGGGTAGATGGGTGATAGGTATTAAAGAGGGCACTTGTGATGAGCACTGGACGCAGTATGTAAGTGATAAATCACTGAATCCTACTCCTGAAACCAATATTGCACGGTATATATATGTGTTTGAATAAAACAAAAAAATGTGCCCTACTTTGTGCAAGGCACTCTATTAGGTACTACTGGGACAAATAGATGATTAAGACATGACTTCCATCATTTAGGTGTTTGAAGTCTGGTGAAAGACATATACGTAAATACTACACAGCAACTAAAGTGAAACGTACCATGTAAGAGGCACAAATAATGTGCTGTGGGAATTTATAGGAAGAAGAAATTATTCCTACTAGAGTATCCCAGAAGGCCTTAGACAAGACATGGAAGGACCTTGAAGGACCAATAGAATAAAACCATGAGGAAATTGGAAATGAGGAAGAGGGTAGCCACAGTATATAACAGGTAGAGAGGATAGCATGAGCAAAATGAGGGGTGCAAGAAGGCATTCTCTTAATATGGATAGAACGGAATATGGATGAAGTTGGGGCAGATTAAGCCCAAATAATGAAGAGACTTGAAAGCCATATAATGATGATAACTCTAATAATAAATGACAATAGTCATAGTTTTAATATGCTAATACTAATGGTAGTTAACATTTATTGAGGATTTGCCATATGCCAAAGACTATTCTAAGTATTATTTAATTTCTCAATAACCCTATAAGGTAAATACTTATTTTTTTAGATTCTTCTAATTTTATAGGCAAGGAAATGGATCTAAAGACAGGTTTTGCTCATAGTCATATAGGAGTTTCCTCTTTACTTCTTAAACTTAGAAAAATTGCCAGAGCTCATATGCTAAGTAAGCTGTTACAAGGCTCTAAACCATCCTCTAATTACAAAAGGCTATTGAAATCAAGGGCAGGAAGAATGTACAGTTCTATCTTAGAGTATATACTAAGTTAAAATAGACAATTCTACTGAGATTAGGCATATATTCTACTAAACCCATTTATTGTGATGACATTTAGTTAATCCAGAACATGCATTAGATTTAGATGTTCACTGTGGTTGATATAAATGAACGGTACAATCTAAGGTTTATTATATTATTGCTAACCTCTTTTCCTACATTGTCTGTATTTGGGGTGTGTGTGTGTGTGTGTGTGTGTGTCATAATAAAGTATTATTTTTATTATCCTGGTATGAAGTTAGTAATTCAGTATGAATTTAGAGAATCGGGAATGAGTTGAAGAGATATCTGGTTTTGGATCTATAATTGAGCTAGCATTTGGTCTTGACAGGATTTCATAAACTTTGTGTTCCTACTGTTTTACTCAAAGCACATCTAAAACTACAATGATGTTGTTGGTGTTGGTGTTGGTGGTGGTGGTGTTGTTGTTGTTGTTTTATTGTATGCACGGTCCTAAGTTACTTATCTGTGACCCATTAGGTGAACTATGAGTACACAGTTATTCTCAATTAAACCATATTTCATACAGTCCACAGCAGAAAGCCACTTTTGTCAAAACCAATAGAGAAGAAAATAGAAGTTCTAGATAAAATACTACATACACGAAAGAAACAAAATCCATTAAACAAAACATACATATTGAGACTGAAAACATAGATACATTCATGTAAAATTTCAGGCTCTGAACCTAAAAACAGGAAGCACAGGAATATTTTCCCATATTAATACCACTACAATACAATCTGGGCAGACTTTGCTAAATATTCATGGGAACTTAAAGATGTTATTTGACTGCTAGAAGAATCCAACATAGAACAAAGTATTCCGTGGACACAGCAGAAAGCAACATGTTGGAAATTTCATCTGCATGTTATTTTAAAAAACAAAACAAATGGTGACCATAGCAAAACAGTATCACAAAGCAGTGCCAATGTTGGCTGCCAACACAGTGAAGCCTACACCTCCCCAGTGTTACGCGATGGGGAAGGTGGATTAACAAAATTCTCTTGTTTTGAGTTTAACTTTTGTTGTCCTGAATTGGTCATGTGCTCAACCCTGAGTGAAACACACTGGCCAGGGGAGCATAAGTGGCCAGATGTATTAGTTACCTATTACTGTATAGCAAACTACCACAAAGTTTAACAGCTTGAAACAACACACATTTTTTCTATCTGATAGTTTCTGTGGTCAGGAATCTGGGCAAGGCTTAACTGGGTTCTTCACACTTTTACTTTCTCACAAGGTTTCAATCTAATATGTTGGCCAGGGCTGGGGATTTATCTGAGGGAAGATCCACTTTCAAGCTCACTGATATGATTATTGGCAAGATTCAGCTCTTTTGGGGGCCTCAGTTCCTCGCTGGCTGTTGGCCAGCGGTTTTCCTTAATACGTTGCCATGGGCCTCAACATAGCAACTTGCTTCATCAAAACCATCAAGGGAGGGGATTTCCTAGTAAGGTGGAAGTCAGGATTTTTGCAAAGTGACATCGTCGCAGTGTTGAGGTATTCTGTTGGTTAGAAGCAAGCTATTCAAAGGGAGGGACAACTGCATAAAGCCATCAATATCAGGAAAAAATAATCAATGGGGCCAGCTTACAAGCCACCTACCACAACATGTGTCCATCCCTGAAGACAGTGTGCAAGAAATTGTTTCCGAAGCACAGGAACTGGAAGTGAAGGAGGTGGTAAGGGCCCCAAGGAAAACTGGTCATTATCAGAAGGAGATGGATGCTACATGGTGAATGTAGCTGTTCATATCACATTCCCTGGTTTGGTTCTGAGTTGTACAGAAAACAGAAGAGAAAGCTCTTTTTCTACCTCCATGACTCTGAATCTTTATGAATCTCAATGTTTATTTTAAATTACTTAGGGGCGCCTGGGTGGCGCAGTCGGTTAAGCGTCCGACTTCAGCCAGGTCACGATCTCGCGGTCTGTGAGTTCGAGCCCCGCGTCAGGCTCTGGGCTGATGGCTCGGAGCCTGGAGCCTGTTTCCGATTCTGTGTCTCCCTCTCTCTCTGCCCCTCACCCGTTCATGCTCTGTTTCTCTCTGTCCCAAAAATAAAAAAAAAGTTGAAAAAAAAATTTAAATTACTTAATTGTATGTTTGCATTATGGGATAAAGATGTTTTGGTTTGTTAATTCAACATTTCTAGGCCACTTCTATTCCTTTTTTATTTTTGATGTATGTTATAATTTTCAGCCAATGCCTCTATCTGAAATAGATTAAAATTTCTATTATGTGACATTGCTGAGATTATCTTAAATGTGAAGGATTAGACACAGGCTTGAGGTTTAAATTCTTTCAACACCCATCTCACTTTACCTAAAAAAAACATTTTATGGTTGCTGGGAAAATGAAGTAAAACCAAGTCTTTAGTCCTGAATTTTCAGAATTTTAGTAGAAAATGGAAATCAGTGTTAACCTTGAGGTTAGAAATATTTGGGGGCAGGAGGCTTCTGTTTTATAGAAATCATAGATTTAGCAGTTGGCTGTATCAAGAAAGTAAATAAGTCTCCTTCGCAAAAGGTATTTACCCTACCCATGAGATTTCAAAATAGTTAAAATTGTCAGACTAAGATGAAGAGATGAATTCAGTGTCTCATCTGTTTTCATACTTAGTCATAATCATTTGTTAGAGGATGATAGGTGTTAAATCTGACCCAGAGTTTCTTTGAGAGAGATTTATTTCAAAATCATGGATTTCATAGATACAGTACTTGACTGACTCAGCAAGTTAATTTTTTGAAATTTATGTTTGGAGAGTCAATTATTATTAATAATATTAATAACAGTAACAATTATATTAATAAAAGTACAATAGTAAACATAGGTACTATGTTTATTATGGATAAATACTTAATATAGCTAATAATGTATAGCTAATATGTATTATTATAGAAAATGTTTTTATTATTATTTTCATTAATATTTGTTCAGTTCATGCTATATATCAATTATCATTGTAAGCACTTTTCATAATTACCAATACTTTTGATCTTCAGGGCAATTACCTTTAAAAAATAGTGTATTAATTTCCTTTTCACCACTCTGTAATACATGCACAGAACACTTGGAATTTGAGTATTAAGAGTTTATTTGTCATCACTATCAATTAGACAAGAGTTTCTCATTGTGAAGAATCAACCCCATATCTAACGTCTGCAGTTGAGGAATGGCAGGATAAGTTGCTTTCACAAGAAATCCCCTCAGCCATTGAACCAGGGCTTGCTTTGAAAGTTTCTAAGAGACTGAGAATATTTGGAATCTCCTCTACTTATACACTGTCTCTTAAATATTTACTTGGGTCATTTTGTCTCTTTTCTCTATAACAGGGAGAGACTTACAGGCTTCCTGTGTTCCTTCCTTCCAGTTTCCTCCCTGCATTATTCTATCTCTCACATCCTCCCAGATGATGTTTGTGCAATAAAAATTTGATCATATGTCTCTGTTCTTCAGAAAGAAAATAGTTACTCTTTTTCTTGGCAAACAAGTTCCTTGACGACCTACCCCCTGCCTACCTAACTTGCCCTATTTCCTGTGTCATTCTCCTCCTTAGGCATTCATGTATAACTTTTGAATTCCAGCAATAATGAATCATTTCAATCATGTTTTATTCAAACATACTTTTCTCCCATGCTATTTCCTCTGCCTGGATACCACTGTATTAGGATTCTCCAGAGAGGTGCCTGGATGGTTCAGTCGGTTAAGCACGGACTTCAACTCAGGTCATGATCTCACGGATCATGGATTTGAGCCCCACGTCAGGCTCTGTGCTGACAACTCAGAGCCTGGAGCCTGCTTTGGATTCTATGTCTCCATCTCTCTCTGCCCTTCCCCACTCGTGCTCTGTCTCTGTCTCTCTCTCAAAAATAAATAAACATAAAAAATAATTTTAAAAAAGGATTCTCCAGAGAAACAGAATCAATAGGATAGATAGATAAATAGACAGACAGACATAGATATATACAAAAGAGCATATTTAGGGGCACCTGGGTGGCTCAGTTGGTTAAGCATCCGACTTCGGCTCAGGTCACGATCTTATGGTCTGTGAGTTCGAGCCCCGCGTCAGGCTCTGGGCTGATGGCTCAGAGCCTGGAGCCTGCTTCCGATTCTGTGTCTCACTCTCTCTCTGCCTCTCCCCCGTTCATGCTCTGTCTCTCTCTGTCTCAAAAATAAATAAACGTTAAAAAAAATTAAAAAAAAAAGAGCATATTTATTATAGGAATTGGCTCACATGATTATGGAAACTGAGAAGTTCCATAATCTGCTGTCTGCAAATTGGAGAATCAGGAAAGCCAGTGGTATAATTTAGTTCTAGTCTGAAGGCCCAAGACTCTCAGGGACTGTCAGTATAAGTCCTGATCCAATGTCAGAGTGTAGGAGGAGATGACTGTCCCAGTTCAAGTAAATCCACCCCTCTTCTAACTTTTTGTTCTAATAGATCCTCAACAAATTGGCTGATACACACACATGTTGGGCATCTTCTTTATTCTGTCTACAGATTCAAATGTTAATCTCCTCTGGAAACACTGTGACAAACATACACAGAAATAATTGTTTTACCAGCTTCCTGAGCATCCTTAGCCCAGTCAAAATGACACATAAAATTAACCATCAGAACCATCTTCCTTTTATTTGCCTTCCAAGTTCCTGCTAAATATTCAAATCTCACATAAAATGAACTTTTCTGTAAGCTCTCTACCCAAGCAAAATTAAGCATCCTTCCTTGCCTTCTACATTTTTTATATCTTGTACACATCTTCATTATAGCATTCATCATCTGCATGGTAATTTTATCCCTACTATCCTGTAAGATCTTTGAGAGCAGTACAGTTTGCCTTGCCTCCCTGGGCCTAATACAGTGACTGGTGCACAGGAGACCTCAATGACTTAATGCTGTAATTAGCTTCTCCTCAAAGAAGATTCAAACACTTGCCAGAAGCCTTAAAAGAAGGGAAAAAGGAAAGAAATCAACGGAATTACTATTTTTTTCCAATCAGGTATGGCCTATATATATATGTATTTTTTGTTGTCTGCCAGAAGATTTTAGCATTTTAAGCTTAAATTTCACTTCCTATTTTAGATCATACCCCAGCGCGTAAGTTGTCAGATCTGTTTTGTAAAGGCTGGTATTTCTTAAGTGCTTCATGAAGTTTTAGTTCAAAATAAAATTTAAGGTCTTAGGGAAAATTTAATGTAAGCTCCTGACTTCCCTTAGCATTTAAACACCAAAGTATGATCTTGGAGTATTTTCCTATTGAAATCTTGGCTTTATGATCCAGAACGCTATTGACCGACAACATTCCACAATTCCTGAAATGACTAATTCCTTTCCTTCTTCTGTTGTCTTCCACCTCTGCTTTCTATTTCTGTTTTTGTACTTCAGAATGGTTGTCCTTTTATCAGTGGAAGAAGCATTGTTCGTATTGTATTATCTCTGTTCTGCTAATTTTCATTGTCAACTTTTCTCCATAAAGAGATAGATATGTAGTTTATGATTCTTAGCTCAGAGGACATTTAGGATTGGAAAAATGAGATACTGATACTTTTTCGTTAAAAACAGAATTGTTTGTCAGGATCTTTCTTACACTATCCTACAGGAACGAGCACTGTTCACTCCAGTTCCTATACCTGTATTACAGGATATGAAAGACAGGAAAGCAGCTTCATGTGGAGATCAACACTATAGTCATTAGTTGAATGTGCAATTTCTCTCCCAAATGTGGGCCTAGTTTTCTTTTTTTTTTTTTTTAATGTTTTTATTTATTTTTGAGACAGAAGGGCAGAGTGTGAGTGAGGGAGGGGCATAGAGAGAGGGAGACACAGAATCAGAAGCAGGCTCCAGGCTCTGAGCTGTCAGCACAGAGCCCCACACCTGGATGGTACTCACGAACTGAACCATGAGATCATGACCTGAGCGGAAGTCTGACGCTTAACCGAATGAATCACCCAAGCGCCCCTGGGCCTAGTTTTCTTAAGTTCAGTGGGCTTTTTTTTTTTTTTTTTTTTTTTACCAATCTCTTCAAAAATGACCAATCTTTATTTGAAGTGTGTTGGAATAAATAACTAATGATGCCTTTTGTCGATTACAAAGCTGGGAATAAGAATTATCCTTTCTTGCCATTTCTTGCTCCACCTTTCTTCTCTTTTCACTTTTAGCTGCATGTGAGGACAGGCTGCTGGGGGGCTGCAGACCTAGGTGTCGGTGCATATTAGATAAGACAAAGGCCCTAATGAAATCATGGGTCTGGGGATGCTGATCACTTCACAGTGCAGTGAACTTTCCTCTGTTATTTGGCCACACTGCTCACTTCATGCAGTTTATGTGTTTGAAACAAAGAGAAGCACTATGCAAGGAAAAGCACTTTGAGAGACCAAATGAGCAACACAAGTATGTATCCTATTGACAGTATGGATATGCCTAGCATTTCAATAGCTCTTTATAGTTCATACTGACTTTTCTTTTTTTTTTTTAATTTTTTTTTTCAACGTTTATTTATTTTTGGGACAGAGAGAGACAGAGCATGAACAGGGGAGGGGCAGAGAGAGAGGGAGACACAGAATCGGAAACAGGCTCCAGGCTCTGAGCAGTCAGCCCAGAGCCCGACGCGGGGCTCGAATTCACGGACCGCGAGATCGTGACCTGGCTGAAGTCGGACGCTTAACCGACTGCGCCACCCTGGCGCCCCTGACTCTTCACATATATTTCATTTCAACTTCAAACAAAACCATAAAATCGGTGGGGTGAAATGTCACCCTCATTTTGCCGATGAGGAACTAAGCCCCCAAAACTTGCCCACGCAGAACAGCACTCTTTTTACTGTTCCATGCTCCATCTCAAGAATCGAAGCAACACATATTTTCATAGTGGAGAATAGACAGGATTCAAACACAGGCAGACCAGCTCCAGGGCCTGGGCTCTTAATCACCATGCGCACTTCCTCTTGTTGAGGCAGCACCTTCCTAGACCCACACACAGAGACAACCATGCATTGCAGAACAGACAGGCTGAGCACCTGATGTGGAAACAACACTGAAGTTGAAGTCTTTTAGAATCACAGAAAAGCCCTTTGTTAAAGTGAAATAAAAATATCCAAATGATAGGATTTACCCCTTTTCCACCTTTCATTGTTCCATCCCCCTTTTTCTCATTGTTTTTACACTTCAGAAGCCAAGAATAATGAGTGTAAGATGAAGGTGGGGAGGAGAACAAACAGGAAAAAACTGGGAAACCCTTTTAAAACAATCTTGCTGGGATGGGTATGTGTGAATATTCTCCTGAAAAGGGCAAGTTTCCTATCCTTTGCATCTAGAAGAGAGAAGCATGATAGAGTAGCAGCTAAGAGCTTAGGCTCTGGAGCCAGGCTGTCAGGGTACTAGTCTAAAGTTGGGCAACTTTGAAAACACGTAACCTTTCTGTATCTTATTTTCCTTCCCTGTAAAAGTAGACAATAACCATACTAGTTCATGAGGTTGTCATGAAAATAAAATGAGTCAGTACACATAGAACATTTAGAACCTGACCACAGGAGGTCAGGAAATGCATGTTTGCTTTATTTTACATAAGGAAATATTTTAAAGGCCTGACACATGGCAGGTGCTCAATAAATGTTAGCTCCCTTCCTTTATATATGGCTTAGATTGCTGGAAAGACTCACAGTCTTTGAAAAGTATGTACCATACGTCAGTTACCTTGGTGTAAGGATAAATAGGTATTTGTTACATTTTTGAGGGGTTAGTTTCTTTTTTTTTTAACTTTTTTAGGAGGCTCTCCTTTATCCCTTCCTAAATGCCATTTTCCTACTTAACAAATTTGAAAACTACTGTGTCTGCTAAGTCATTTTACCCACCTTATCTCTCTCATCAGTTTCATGGAGTAGCACCTATTGAAACAGATGGTGTATTAGGTTTTTCTTTTGCTCATGGAAACTGCCATCCACTTAAGTGTTTTTTTCTAATTCATTTTTCCTCTCTATTCGGTTACAAGAAGTAGTCATGTTTGTAAGTTTTAATTCTTCTCCTATCAAATGACGTTTTCTAAGTGGCAAATCAGTTTCCCCCCATCCTCTAAATTGCATAAATGCAGGGATGTCCAAAGCTATATCTCCACTTCCTAGAAAAATGCTTGAAACAAGAGGCACTTTATAATATTTACTGAAGAAATCAGTCAATGCTGAAGGAATGAATAAAGTATGGGAAGAAGTATCCTCCTCTCCAATTAACTAGAACCTTATTAAGAGATGTCTGAAATTAATCAGAGTATCAGTTGCCTTCTACTTTGAAAGAGAAAATTAACTTCAGAAACCTAAACTGATATCATGTAATTATTTAATACAATTATAACAGTTTTCAGACTATATCCTGGAGCAAGCACATACTAATCTCAGTCTCCTAGGCCTTCTGTGGCTGTATGATATACAGTCAGAACAGTTAAGAACATGTCAAAATTAAGCTAGTACTCTACCCTGCCAGTATCACTATGCCATTACAATATAGAGAGGACATTAGCCTTTAAATTTACTGCTGCAGGGGCACTTGGGTGGCTCAGTCAGTTAAGCATCCAACTTCAGCTCAGGGCATGATCTCGCAGTCTATGAGTTCGAGCCCCACATCGGGCTCTATGCCGACAACTCAGAGCCTGGAGCCTGCTTCAGATTCTGTGTCTCCTTCTCTCTCTGTCCTTCCCCCACTTGCTCTTTCTCTCTCTCTCTCAAAAATAAATAAACATTAAAAAAATTTAAATTTACTGCCTCAAATTCTCTTTTACTAGGCATCAAACTGTCTCATTCCCTCACTACATTCCAGTCTGTGTCCACATTTCACCTTTTCAGAGGGCATTCTCTGACAATTCTACCTAAAATAAGTAACTTTCCTCATCATCATTCTTTATTTCCTTTCCCTTCCTTATTTTTTCAATTTTTTCAACTAAATTTATTCAGGTATATCTGATCTATAATAAACTGTACAAACTTAAAGTGTATAGTTTGATGTATGGCAAGTGGACGTACCTTGAAACTATTACCATAATCAAGAAAATAAACACCTATCATCTCCAAAAATTTTCTGTCACTTGTTAATCCTTCCCATTCTTCTTTCTCCCATTGCCAGGTAGCCACTGATCGGTTCTCTATCACTAGAGATAATTTTACATTCTCTAGAAATGTATATAAATGGAATCATACAGAATGTAGTCTTTTGGGGAAGTCTGGTTTCTTTTACTCTGTAAAATTATTTAGACTTTCATCCATGTGTTACATTAATGAACTGTTCCATTCTATTGCTGAGTAATATTCTATTATATGAATATGCAACAATTCCTTTATTCACTTGTTTATTGATGAACATTTAGACTGTTTTGAGTTGTTGGCTATTACAAATAAAGCTGCTAGGAACATTCCTGTACAAGTCTCTGTATGGCATATGCTTTCATTTCTCTTGGGTACTACCCAATAGTAGAATGACTGGGCCATATAGTAGATGTATGTTTGACTTTTCAAGAAATTATCAAACTATTTCCCAAAGAGGTTGTACCATTTTACATTCCCACCAAAAGTGCCTGAGAGTCCCACTGATTCACATCATTGTCAACATTTGGTGTGGTCAGCCTTTTTAATTTTAGACATATTAATAAGTGTTTTCACTTGCATTTTCCTAATGTCTAATGATGTTGAGCATCTTTCCATGTGCTTCTGTGACATCTGTATATCTTCTTTGAACAGACAGAGTCTGTTAAAATCTTTTGCCCATTTAAAAAAACAACTTTTGGGGCGCCTGGGTGGCTCAGTCGGTTAAGTGTCCGACTTCAGCTCAGGTCACGATCTCGCGGTCTGTGAGTTCGAGCCCCGCATCAGGCTCTGGGGCTGATGGCTCAGAGCCTGGAGCCTGCTTCCCATTCTGTGTCCCCCCCCTCTCTCTGCCCCTCCCCTGTTCATGCTCTGTCTCAAAAATAAATAAATGTAAAAAAAAATTCAAAAAAATTAAAAAACAACTTTTTATTAGTGAATTTTTAGAGTTCTTTATACATTTGTGATATAGTCTGTTATCAGAGATAATTTGCAAATATTTTTTCTTTAGTCCATAGTTTTGTCTTTTCATTCTCTTAATGTTTCCTTTCAAAGAGCAGAGTTTTAAAATTTTGATTAATTTTAATGATCATTTTCTTTTTTAGAATTGTGATTTTAGTGCCTAACCCAAGTTCAAAATTTTTCTTAATTTTTTTTTCCATATTGTTTCTTGTAGAAGTTTAATGGTTTTAGATTTTACATTTAGGCCTATGGTACATTTTGAGCTAATTTTTATATACGCTGTGAGATATAGATTGAAATCCATTTTTTTGTGTATATAGAATTCCCAATTATTCCAACATCATTCATTAAAAAGTCTCTCCTTTCTCCACAGAATTACCCTTCACTTTTATCAAAAATCAATTGATTCTCTGTCAGTCTGTTTCTAAACCATCTCTTCAGTTCCATTGGCCTATTTATCTGTCTTAACACTAACACCCCCACTGTCCTGATGAGCATGACCATGACTTTATGATAAGTAAAGTCAAGTAGTATACCTTCTCCTACTTTGTTCTTCTTCAAAGTTATTTTGGTTATTTTTGGTCCCTTGTGTTTCTATGTGAATTTTAGAACAAACTTGACAATTTACACATACACACATACAAAGCCTCCTGGGATTTTGACTGGGATTACATTAAATCTATAGATAAATTTGGGAAGAACAGACATGTTAACAATGTTGAGTCCTCTAATCCATGAATACAGTATATCTTTCCATTTATTTAGGTCTTATATGATTTCTTCCAGCAATGCTTTGTAATTTTAAGTGTACAGGTCCAGAACATCTTTTGACAGATTTACTCCTTAGAATTTCAAGTTTTTGATGCTATGATAAATTATGATTTTTAAAATTTCAAGTTCTATGTGCTTATTGATAGTATATACAAATACAGTTGATTTTTGTATATTATATTCTGCAACCTTGAAAAATGCACTTATTCTGGTAGCATTTGTGTGGATCTCATAAGATTTTATACACAGATAATTGTATCATATATAATTATATCAGATAATTATATCATATTATATCATATATATCAACAGAAACTTCTTCCTTTCTAATCTAGATGGATTTTATTTCTTTTTCCAGTCCTATTGTGCTGGCTAGAACCTCCAGTACAATATTAGATGGAAGTGGTGATAGTGGACATCCTTGCCTTGTTTCCTGATCTTAGCAGGAAAGCATCAGTCTTTCACAATTAAGTACGATGCTAGCTGTAGGTTTATAGATGCCTTTTATCGGGTTTGAAAAAATCCTTTCTAGTTTCCTGAGTTTTTATGAGGAATAGTTGTTGACTTTTGTCAAATGATCTTTTTTTCTGCTTTTTCTGCCTCTACTGAGATGATCATGTGGTTTTTCTTTACAAGTTAGTATGGTGAGGTACATTGGTTTTTTTTTTTTAATTTTTTTTTAGCATTTATTTATTTTTGAGACAGAGAGAGAGAGAGCATGAACAGGGGAGGGTCAGAGAAAGAGAGAGACACAGAATCTGAAACAGGCTCCAGGCTCTGAGCTGTTAGCACAGAGCCCGATGCGGGGCTCGAACCCATGGACCGTGAGATCATGACCTGAGCCGAAGTCGGACGCTTAACCGACTGAGCCACCCAGGCGCTCCTTGTTTTTTTAATGTTGAAAAAAAGACTTGTATTATTGAGATTAACTCAACTTGGTCATGTTTCATTATCTTTTATGTATTATTGAATATTATTTTCCAAGATTTTGTTAAGAATTTCTGCCTCTATATCCATAAAAACATTGGTCTATAGTTTTCTTTTCTCAAGATGTCATTGTCTGACTTTGTATCAGAGTAATTATGACCTCATAAAATGAATTGAAAAGTATTCTTTTCAGTTTTCTGGAAGAGTTTGTTTAGAATTGGTATTATTTCTTCCTTATACATTGGGTAGCATTCACCATTGAAGGCATTGATGAGGTTTAGAGTTTTCTTTCTGGAAGGTTTTTTTTTGTTTGTTTGTTTTTTTTCAACGTTTATTTATTTTTGGGACAGAGAGAGACAGAGCATGAACGGGGGAGGGGCAGAGAGAGAGGGAGACACAGAATCGGAAACAGGCTCCAGGCTCTGAGCCATCAGCCCAGAGCCCGATGCGGGGCTCGAACTCACGGACCGCGAGATCGTGACCTGGCTGAAGTCGGACGCTTAACCGACTGCGCCACCCAGGCGCCCCTCTTTCTGGAAGGTTTTAACTAGATTTATGGAAGGGGAAAGAGTTGATATCCTATTTTCAAATAATCCTAGAAAAGTATATATGTCAATAGAGCAGGGAAAGATATAATACCTATGAATAGAGAAGTATCACAAAATCTAGAAGTTAAAAAGAGAAAAATAGAATACAAAGGACTGTCACCAGACCAACAAAGATTCAAAAAAGAAAATGAAGAAACAATAATGTACATAAATGTAAATAGAAAATAAGATGGAATGATTAAAATTAAGCATGACTGTCATTATGCAAAATTGTACTTATCCATTAAAGTGCAAACCACTAGACTAGTTTTTTAAATTCCAGTTTAAAATATAATTACAGTTATAAACTATTTATAACAGTCACATTTTAAAAGTTAAAAATAATGGATAGACACCAAAATCAAGATTCATAAGAGTAAAAATTGATAAATTGAACTTCTTCAAAATTAAAAACTTTAACTCTACAGGAAATTCTGTGAGGAAAATAAAAATATAGACTACAGACTAGGAGAAAATATTTGCAAATCAAAAATATAAGAAATGCCTCTAACTAGAATATATAAAGAACTTTCAAAACTCAACAGTATAAAACCAACCAATCCAATTCAAAAATAGACAAGCGAAATTAGTCAGAGAAAGACAAATATCATATGACTTCACTCATATGAGGACTTTAAGAGACAAAACAGATGAACATAAGGGAAGGGAAACAAAAATAATATAAAAATAGGGAGGGGGATGAAACATAAGAGACTTTTAAATATGGAGAACAAACAGAGGGTTTCTGGAGGGATTGTGGGACGGGGGATGGGCTAAATGGGTAAGGGGCATTAAGGAATCTAATCCTAAAATCATTGTTGCACTATATGCTAACTAATTTGGATGTAAATTTTTAAAAAAATAGACAAAAGACATGCACAGACATTTTACCAAAAAAGATATATAGATGGCAATAAGCACATAAAAATGTTTAACCTTATTAGCCATGAGGAAAATGGAAATTAAAACCACAATGTAGTATTACTATGCATCTATCAGAATAGCTAAAATTTTAAAGAAATAGTGATAACACTAATTCTGGTGAAATGTGAAGAAACTCAATCTTTTGTGCATTGCTGGTGGGAATATAAAATAATACAACCACTCTGGAAAATAATATGACAATTTATTATAAAACTAAACATGTATTTACCATATGAGCAAGTAATTGCACTCTTGAATATTTATCCCAGAGCAATGAAAACTTATGTTCATACAAAAACTTGTACACAGTGTTTATAAGAGCTTTATTTGTAACAACTAAGAAGTAGAAACAACCCAAAGCCCATCAATGGGTGAGTCATTAAGCAAACTGTGGTATATTCATATCATGGAATAGTACTCTGAAACAAAAAGGAATGAGCTATTGATACAAGAATAACTTGTATGGATTTCAAGAAAATTATGCTGAATGAAAAAAGCCAGTCCTGGGATGCCTGGGTGGCTCAGTCCTTTAAGCCTCTGGCTTCAGCTCAGGTCATGATCTCGCAGTTCAGGAGTTCAAGCCCCACGTTGGGCTCTGGGTTGACAGCTCAGAGCCTGGAGCCTGCTTCAGATTGTGTCTCCCTCTCTCTCTGCCCCTCCTCCATTTGTTCTCTCTCTCTCTCTCTCTCTCTCTCAAAAATAAATAAAACATAAAAAAAAAGAAAAAAAAAGCCAGTCCCAAAGTTTCCATACTATATGATTCTATGTATATAACATTCTTGAAATGACAAATTGATAGAGATGGAGAACAGATTGGTAGTTGCCAGAGGTTAAGGAGTGGGAGAGAGAGGGAGACAGCTATGGTCATAAAAGGATAGCAGGAAGGATCCTTATGATGGCACTGTCTTTATCTTGACTGTGGTGATGGTCACACAATTTATGTGTGATAAAATTGTGTAGAACTAAACACATACACACACACACACACACACACAAATGAGTGCATGTAAAACTGGTGAAAAATAACAATATAATAATGCAAATAATATAATAATGCAATATAATAATGCAAATAATACCAATGCATTTTATCAATGCCAATTGCCTGTTTGTGATATTGTACTATAGTTGTAAAAGATATTAAGATTGGGGAAAATCGAATGAAGCCTATACAGAATCTTTCTTTGTTTTTTAAGTTTATTTAGAGAGAGAGAGGCAGACAGACAGACAGACAGCACGCACATGAGTGGGGAAGGGTCAGAGAGAGAATCCCAGGCAGTCTCCATGTCCCAATGCGGGATTCGAACCTGTGAACCGTGAGATCATGACCTGAGCAAAGGTCGGACATTTAACTGACTGAGCCGCCCAGGTGCTTCCAGAATCTCTCTTTCTTATTACTTTTCATAACTACTAGTGAATCTATGATTATCTCAAAATAAAGTTTTAAAAAAGACAATGGAGGGGTGGGTCTAGAGATATCAAAGAACTGAAAAAAGGATGGGGTATCCACCTTATGGACTATTATGTAGATATTTACAAGAATAAATTAGAGCTTATCATTTACTTGTTAGAATTTCCATAAGGCTTTGTTGAATGAAAAAAGTAAGGTTCAGAAAAGCAAGGGTAATATGATTCTAATTTTATGAAACAATATCTGCAAATGTGTGTGTATTTTTACGTATGTACAAGGTTTTTTTTAAGTTTATTTATTTTGAAAGAGAGAAAGCACAAGTTGGAGAGGGGCAGAGAGAGAAGAGAGAGCAAGAATCCCAAGCAGGCTCCGTACACCAGTGCAGAGCCTGATGAGGGGCTCAATGAGGGTCTCGATGAGGGGTTGGAATTCATAAGCCCAAACAGTGAGATCGTGACCTGAGCCAAAGTCAGACGCTTAACCAACTGAGCCGCTCAGGTAGCCCAGTAAATTTTCTTGAATAAGTATTTTTTCGTCCTCTGTATGTTCTTAGAACAATTCACAGATATTGCTTATTATACAATTTCACCAGTTATGTCCATTTTGCTGGGAACAGGTCCACGGAGCTCTTCACATTGCGAATCTGAAAGTAGTACCTCCAGATTATTTTTTTAAAAAGACTGTGCCACCTTTTGGGATGAGCACTGGGTGTTGTATGGAAACCAATTTGACAATAAATGTCATATATTGAAAATAAAATAAAATAAAAAGACTGTGCAAAGGAAATTCCTGCTTTTATCACATTCTCTGAGTTTCAGTTTCCTTATCTGAAACGGGGCTAATAATCCATATCACACTACGTAGGACATAGTATCTCTGAATAACTATTAATTTATTTTTCCCTCCATTTATCTCACTTTGGGGACTTAGAGAAGTTCTATTGAATAAAGGTAATGTGTTGTTATGCTTGAAGAATTTTAAGACTCCAAGAAAGTATTTCAAGTAATACTTGAGGTAAGAAATACACTTAACCACTACACAAAAGTGATCTTTAGACTTGAACCAAGGTTCTTTCATAAGTTTGGCTCATGAGAAAATAACCAAACCACAGACAACACGACTCAAGATCTCTTTTTTCTTCCTCTCTCCCTCACCTCCTCACCCTACCCAACTCTCTCCTGACTCTCTTCCCTCCTGCATTATAGCTTTTCACCAACATATGAGAATTACTGAGTAGAAACTGAATGACTGAATAAAGAATAAAATACAGTCTATACAAAGATTTGTAATGTGATCAGTAACCAGTATTCTCTCCAAGCTTTATTTGTTTTTAAATTGAAGCATAGTGACACACAGAGTTACATTTATTTCAGGTGTACATGTATTTCAGCTATTTGACAACTCTATAAGTTATGCTATGCTCACAAATGTAGCTACCATCTGTCACCATACAATACTATTCCAGTACCATTGACTATATTCCCTATGCTGTAACAAAAGCCTGTATCTCCCATGCTCCTTCACCCATCCCGCCAGCCCCTCCCCTCTGACAACATCAGTTTGTTCTCTGTATTTATGGGTCTGTTTCTGCTTTTTTTGTTTATTTGTTTTTATTTTTATTTTTTTTTAATGTTTTTATTTATTTTTGCGACAGAGAGAGACAGAACATGGGCAGAGGAGGGCCAGAGAGAGAGGGAGACACAGAATCGGAAGCAGGCTCCAGGCTCTGAGCTGTCAGCACAGAGCCCGATGCGGGGCTCAAACCCACAGACTGTGAGATCGTGACCTGAGCCGAAGTCAGACGCTTAACCGACAAGCCACCCAGGCGCCCCTGTTTTGATTTTTAAATTCCACATATAAGTGAAATCCTATACTATTTGACTTTCTCAGGCTTATTTCACTTAGCATAATACCCTCTAGGTCAATCCATGTTGTCACAAATGGCAAGATCTCATTCCTCTTTATGGCTGAGTAATATTCCATTGCACATATGTATATGCGACATCTTCTTTACCCATTCATCTGTCTGTTGACACTGGGATTGCTTCCATATCTTGGCTATTGTAAATAATGCTGCAGTAAACATAGTGGTGCACATATCTTTTTGAATTAGTGTTTTTGTTTTCTTTGGGTACATATCCAGTAGAGGAATTACTGGATCATATGGTAATTCTATTTTTAATTTTTTGAGGAATCTCTATACTGTTTTTCACAGTGGCTATACCAACTTACATTCCCACCAACAGTGTATGAGTGTTCTTTTCCTCCACATCCTTGCCAACACTTGTGTTTTGAGAGACAGAGAGAGACAGAGTACAAGCGGGGGAGGGGCAGAGAGAGAGAGGGAGACACAGAATCTGAAGCAGGCTCCAGGCTCCCAGCTATCAGCACAGAGCCTGATGCGGGCTCGAACTCACAAACCGCGAGATCATGACCTGAACCCAAGTCGGATGCACAACTGACTGAGCCACCCAGGCGTCCCTCCTTGCCAACACTTGTTATTTCTTGTCTTTTGATACTAGCCATTCTGACAGGTGTGAGGTGATATCTCATTGTAGTTTTGATTTACATTTTCCTGATGGTTAGTGATGTGAAGCATCTTTTTATGTGCCTATGACCATCTGTATGTCTTCTCTGGGAAAATATCTATTCAGATTCTCTGCATATTTTTAAACAGATTGTTTTTTTTTAGTGTCGAATTGTTTTAAGTTCTTTATATATTTTGTATATTAACCCCTTATTGGATATATCACTTGCAAATACCTTCTCTCACTGCCTTTTTTGTTGTCTTTTTGTTTTGTGTATGGTTTCCTTTACTGTGCAAAATCTTTTTATTTTGGTGTAGTCGCAATAGTTTGTTTTAGTTTCACTTCCCTAACGAGACATATCTAGAAAAATATTACTAAGGTGAATGCCAAAGAGATTACTATGTTTTATTCTAGGAGTTTTATGGTTTCATGTCTCACACTTAGGTCTTTAATCCATTTTGAGTTTATTTTTGTGTATGGTATAAGTAATGCAGTTTCATTCTTTTGCACCTAGTGTCTAGTTTTCCCAGAACCCATTTGTTGAAGAGACTGTCTTTTCCCCATTGTATATTCTTGCCTTCTTTGTTGTGGATTAATTGACAATATAATTGTGACTTTATTTCTGAGCTTTCTATTCTGTTCCATGATCTGTGGCTATTATTGTGCCAGTACTGTTTTGATTATTATGGCTTTGTAACATATCTTGAAATCTAGGATTGTGACACTTCCAGCTTTGTTCTTCTTTCTCAAGACTGCTTTGGCTATTCAGGTGTTTTGTGGCTCCATACATATTTTTGTATTATTTGTTCTAGTTCTGTGAAAAATGTTATTAGTCTTTTGATAGGGATTACATTAAGTCTATAGATTGCTTTGGATAGTGTGGACCTTTTAACAATATTAATTCTTCCAACCCATGAACATGGAATATCTTTACATTTGTTTGTGTCATCTTCAATTTCTTTCATCTATGTTTTATAGTTTTCAAAGTATAGATCTTTTACTTCCTTGGTTAACTTTATTCCTAGATATTTTATTCTTTTTGGTGCAATTGTAAATGGAATTGCTTTCTTAATTTCTCTTTCTGCTACTTTGTTATTAGTGTATAGAAATGCTACCAATTTCTGGGTATTAATTTTTTATCATGCAACTTTACTGAATTCATTTATTACTACTAATAGTTTTTTGGTGGAATCGTTAAGGTTTTTCTATGTATAATATCAATGTCATCTGCAAATAATGACAGTTTTACTTCTTCCTTACCAATTTGGATGCCTTTGTTTCTTTTCTTTCTGACTGATGTGACTATGCCTTCCAGTACTGGGTTAAATAAAAGTGGCGAGAGTGGACATCCTGGTCTTGTTCCTGATCTTAGGGGAAACGCTCTCAGTTTTTCACAATTGAGTATGACATTAGCTGTGGGTTTGTCATATATGGCCTTTATTATGATGAAGTGTGTTCCCTCTAACCCCATTTTGTTGAGAGTTTTTATCAAGAACAGACATTGTATTTTGTCAAATGGTTTTTCTGCATCTATTGAGATGATCATATGATTTTTATTCTTAATTTCATTAATGGGGTATATCATGTTGATTGGTTTATGGATATTGAACCATCCTTGTGTCCTCAGAATAAATCCCACTTGAGGGTGGTGAATGATCCTTTTAATATATTGTTGAATTCACTTAGCTGATGTTTTGTTGAGGGTTAGTGCATCTATATTCATCAAGGATATTGGCCTGTATGCAAGCAAGTTATGCTTTGGTACAGAAGTCTGGACCTTGAAGTAACTCTCGCATCTCTCTCTCTCTCTCTCTCTCTCTCTCAAGAAATGAAAATCCTATGAAAGCCATTTCCAATGTCATTGATTTGTTTATTTAACAGAACTGATTTAATGCCTAGGTTGTGTGTGTGTGGCACTCTTCTAGGTTCTTGGTCCCTGGGATTAAGAAATGAGATAGGATTTGAGGAGCTGGCCAATAAATATATGCCTTACTAAGCCAAAACATTATTATATTCGCACGATCTTTGTGTAGTTTGTCTACTTGCTCATAGTTCAAAATGATCAGGAGAAACCATGTGACCCTGGGGAAGGCTGTAATTCTTATTTGCCTTTAATTCCACCTCATACCAGTTTTAGAGATGGCAAAAGACAAATAGTGTCTTGTTTTCAACTTCTCATACAGGTAATGTTGAGCAGCCAAAATCCCTTAAAACTGATTCCCAAACTGCAACAAACTTTTTGACCTTAAAAGATCTAGAACCAATCAGAAATAAACTATAATCAAGTAAAAAAGAGAAAGAGGATGTTAAAAATCCAGACCTAAAAATTCTATTTACAAACCTATCATCTTGGGGTACCTGGGTGGCTCAGTTGGTTAAATATTCAGCTCTTAATTTTGGCTCAGGTCATAATAATCAGGGTCATGAGATTGAGCCCCATGCTGGGCTCTGCAGTAAGTGTGGAGCCTGCTTAAAATTCTCTCTCTCTTTCTCTGTAAAATAAATACAGTGAGGGGCGCCTGGGTGGCGCAGTCGGTTAAGTGTCCGACTTCAGTCAGGTCACGATCTGGCGGTCTGTGAGTTCGAGCCCCGCGTCAGGCTCTGGGCTGATGGCTCAGAGCCTGGAGCCTGTTTCCGATTCTGTGTCTCCCTCTTTCTCTGCCCCTCCCCCGTTCATGCTCTGTCTCTCTCTGTCCCAAAAATAAATAAACGTTGAAAAAAATAATAATAAAATAAATAAATAAATAAATAAATAAATAAATAAATACAATGAAAAAAAATTTAAAATAAAATCCTATTATTTTTTAAGTAAAGAATTCAGGGAGCACCTGAGTGGCTCAGTCAGTTGAGCATCTGACTTTGGCTTGGGTCACAATCTCACAGTTTGTGAGTTCGAGCCCCATCTAGGGCTGTGTGCTGACAGCTCAGAACCTGGAGCCTGCTTCGGATTCTGTGTCTCCATCTCTTTCTGCCCCTCCCCTGCTTGCACTCTCTCTCTCTCTCTAAAATAAATAAACATTAAAAAATAAAAAAAAAAAGAATTCAGAGACTTGGGATAGAATTTTTAAATGAAATTTTAAATCTGAAACTAGAAATTTATGTAGTTTGGATTATGACATAAAAATTATATTATTTGGTTTAGCAGGTGCATACTGAGTCCTTACTTCAAGCAGTATTAGCGAGACATAGCTCTACATTGAGAAATAAGTCTTGTACAAAATAACTACAATATTACACAGAAAATATTTGTTCTAATAGAGGATCTAATAATGCCACTTAAAACAGATAAATAAGAGAGTTATTCCTGTTAGGAGGGATTATAAAAGATTTCAGAAAGGAAATGTTATCTGATTCAAAGCCAACGAAGGGGAAAAAATGTAGGGACATAACAAAACCAACCCAAGTATGTTACAGGCTGCCTTTAGAGACCAGCCAGTGATCCTACCTGACTGGAGTACTGGAGAAAAGTAAATAAATGCAGATGATTTGTAGTAGATTGTGGATATCCCCAAATGTTATCACAGGAGCTGTGAGTTTATTTTGAAGCCCACTGAAAACCATGGGGGGGTTTTGAAACAAAGCATAATAACTAAAACTGTCTTAGAGAGATTAGTCTGACACCCATGTATAAAATAGATTTTAAAATATCAGAGATAGAAGACCAACATAGAGGCTTTTGTTTTATTTTATATTTTAAGTTTATTTACTTACTTTGAGAGAAAGAGACAGCAGGGGAAAGGGAGAAAGAGAGGGAGATGGAGAGAATCCCAAGCAGGCTCCATTCTGTCAATACAGAGCTCAACATGGGGCTCAAACTCATGAACTGTGAGATTATGACCCGAGCTGAAGTCAAGAGTCAGTCCCTTAACCACTAAGCCACGAAGGCAGCCCTTGATGCTATTGTTACATTAGGCCACATGGGCCTAAACTAAGATAACAGAATCAAAGTAGATGGCAGTTCCATAAACATGAAACAGGAAATACAATCCAGGGAATGGATGCAGGAGACAGTGGTGAGGGGTAACTAGAACTCGAGAATGCCTGTCAGCAGTGAAAGAGGGAGTACAAGATGTTTTGAAGTTTGATGTCTATGTGCCAGGGAAGCTGACATTGTTCTTAAAAAGAGAAAGATAAGGTTTAGAGAAAGAAGAAAAATAATGTTTAATTTATTTAATAAATATTTATTGAGCACTTATTATGTGCCAGACACTGTTTCTGGGGAGATGAGAATTATGTTTGATTTTTAAAACATTTTATGTAGAAAAGGCACTGTTCCCAGTCTGTGTAACCCAAAAGGCAGAGCTGGAGCCAGTGAGTAGGAGCCAGGTAGGAAGTAAAAAATCTAATAAGTGGAGGCTTCCTGATAAGTAGTGAGAGCTCTGTTCCAGGCAGTATTCAAGCATAAATTGGATGATAATCTTCCGGGCACTCTGTGACAAGGGATTTCTGCCTTAAGAGAGAGGTTAGACTAACCCTTCCACAAGTTCTCTCCCAGTCTTAAGTAAGAACATATATTCTTTCCTATGATCTGGTCCCGTGGGTTCTATTATTAATCTCTGGTTTCTTGTAATTATTAAATAAATTACTCAATCTGTCTGCCATTCAGTAAAACTCACACATTCGCATCTGTTATTCTTGAATTATTTTTGGTTAGGGCTCTTCTTCTTTATTAAAAATCTCTACCCAGTAATGTTACCTTTATAGCTAATTTAGAATGCTAACCCTGGTAGACTGGGTTATAAATATCAGAGGGGAAAGGGATTTCTTGTGCCTAATAATATTTTTGTTTGGAATAAGCCCTGCAAATGAGAAATGAATTATCTTGACTTCAAGATTGCGATGCAGTTTCTGTATTTTGCAGTAATTCAGAAAGGAAAAAAAAAAATATCTCACAGAGGTTCATTTTGATACAGCATGTTAAAGAAAGAGAATAATTATTCTCAAAACCCTGTAAAGCTTTACATCAGAAGCATTTATCTGTGTTGCATTTAGAAAAGAAGAAAGGAAAGAGAAGAAAAGGAGAGGAAAAAAGAAACCTGTAGTGAGCTCCGCTATAAGCTATAGTTAAAGCTTTACATTTCCTGGTGTCTTTTGAAACGTAAAATTCCACAACAAATAGCCCTGTAACGTATAACCAGTATGAAGATTCAATTGAGATTTAAGCACTTTGGTTTGCTTTTGAATCTTGCTATTTTCTGCATTTGTTTTGACTGCTCTCATCATTCAGGATTGACGCTTGGATGGGTGTGTAGGAGGAAGCAGCAGCAGCAGGCTTACAGCTTGCAGACAAAAAAAAATCTGCCTTATCTGATGGCTATTATTGAAAATGCGAGGTGTAGCCTGGGCTGGGTAATGAAGGGGAGCGAGCGAGGGGGAGCAGGGAGCATGGAGCTGCATACTGATGAGTGTAGGAGTACTTGATAAAAAGAATTCTGGCTGCTGGCCGTGCATTGCTCATTGTGGAGTACTCCAACAATCACATAGAACGCAGACCAGCCTAAGCTGACAGCTTGATATGCCTTCTTCTGCTGCCTGGTTTTGGGGGCTGTATGACGTACTGGTCGGTAGTAAAGATTAATATGTAAGAAATGTGGAGCTAGGATCAAGTCATACTCCACAGCCTGCCTGGCAAACTATGTTTTACTTCTGACTTTGCTCTCTCGCTGAGAACATTAATCTGTCAAGCTGGCGGGCTCCTTTGATAGCAACTTTCCCAGGAGCATGATGTGGCAATGCCACCTCTCAGCCCAGGACTACCGCTATTACCCAGTGGACGGCTACTCCCTGCTTAAACGCTTCCCTCTTCATCCTCTTACAGGACCCAGATGCCCCGTCCAAACAGTGGGACAATGGTTGGAAAGCATTGGGCTACCTCAGTACGAGAACCACCTGATGGCTAATGGATTTGACAATGTACAGTTTATGGTAAGACGCTCTCTGTGTCCATGGAGCTGCCTTTTGTCTGTCTTTGCTTCTTATGTGTCTTACACGGCTCAGAGGCAGCCTGATTTGCACCAAAACCGGTCAATTTATATATGTAACTGCATCAGAAAATTGGATGCCCTTAGGACTGAACTTACTGTGTACATATAGACACTTGCTGAAAAATGAGATCTACGGGCATCCATATACATATGTATTATATGAATGAACCGGTGAGAGTACTATTTATAGGCAGTGAAAGAAGATTAACATTTATATTCTCCCTGTCATTCTTTGTGTGCTTTTTATAAATTTGTAATCTCAGAATACCCAGTTAGATTATAGTACTCTTCGGTCAATTCTAGATTCCTAAAACATATTTTTTTTCATTTGAGCATCAGCATTTAATGATTAATTTGACAATCTGTTATGTTTACGGTGTGAAGATTATTTTTTTTTCTGATAATTGTTCGGTAAGCAGTTTAAATTGTGTGGATGACCTTTAATTTGTTAGCAAACTGCTTCAGATGGTCAATTATGGAGAACATTCACTTACTTACATATGCTGATTGAAGAGCACTGAAGTGTTTTTTATTACTTTAGGTAAAAAACAAACACTTCCATCAATTACCTGTCTATTTAGAAAGAGAGGCTGATGGACCAAATACATTCATATACTTCTAAATACTAGTCTGCATGCAGTCTAAACCCGGTGTGTGCAAACTTCTCACTGTGATGAATATAGGCGAGGAAGGAGGGTGGGGAGATGTGCGGACCCATAATACAGCTTTCTAATCATTCATATATCTCCCCCAGTGCTCATCAGTTTCCCTTGTTAAGCTACGTCACAGTCCTTATTACCTTTCCTTGCTTTTAAGTTCCCATCACATATATTACTGATCCCTAAATTTAGAGACAGCTACATACTATAAGCATATAGCACACAAATGGCTTGAAGAAATAATTAATAGCTATTTCTAAATAAAATGCTGGGGCTGACATCTGAAGCTTATTCATAGGAGAACTGGTAACAGAATATGACAGCTAGTTATGTTTTTTTTTTTTTAATTTCCATTTGAGATGACTTTTCTCCGAGCTTAACTTGACTATTATAGATTTAAAAATTGGTCAAATTGTTAAACTTCTGCCTCTTTTCCAAAAAAAGTGTATCCTCCGTGAGCTTTTTTAAAAAGCTACATAAATGCAAGAAGATGTATGAGCTCGAAGTAATTGTATACATAGAACTCTTTATGAACCTGTTTTTTATAATAGGATATGCAGCTACTGTTATTTTTCTCATGTTAAAGAGAACTGTCACTGATTAGACAGACAAGATATTGTGGGTATTGAAACAGGAAAAAAAGTGAAATGTCTTCAGTTGCTATGACAGTCTTAGGACACTGAGAAGATTTAGGACAGGCTTAGGACACTAAACAGAGAATACTAAGCATCTGGGGAACTATCAAACAGGATGGAGATCTTTTCATGGTTATTTATATTTACTGTACATTTTGATGTCTTTATTCTTTCTCTCTGACTCTACCTGTGATAAGACTTTCTCATTCCCATTCTTCATACTCTTGTCCAAATTTATTCTGATCCCATGAGAAGTTAGGTCTTTGGATTCTGGCTACTTCCAAATATTTTAATTCAGCATAATTTTCCTCTGAATATTAAACACATTTGAGCAAATATAACCCCTTTTTGAAAGCCTAAAACTGAAAGGTTAATTAAACAAGTTTCAAATAAGCATTTGGAGGTCTTAAAACAACGTTCAGGAATGAATTATGTATAAGCATTCCAAAGTGTATCTGGGAGGCAAAAATCCTGGGTATATGTGACAAAACCAAGGTTTGAGCTTCTCCATAGATTATTGTCTTATTTTTTCAATTCTAAGTTTTATACATAATTTTCCAGAAAATTAGAAAACAGTTAATGCAAATAAGTCAAATACTTTCTTCATGAGACAATTAATTAAAAAAATAAAAACTTTGATCATTTAGAGGAGTTAATTATGAAAATTGAGCAAATCATAAAATGGTGTCATCAATTGTTGCTTTATCTGCTGCTATACACTATTTACTACTAGTGTCATAAAAAATCAGTTTCTACATTTACAAAATGTATTGATTGATTTCCATAATCAAACTTATTTAATTATGAATTTAGTTAAGTATACCAATATAATCAGCCCACTTTAAGAAACAGATTTCATTAATGGGGTGAAAAATTTGTTAGACCTGTTTAGTCTCCACTCAGTATCATATTCTAGCTTTTATTTTTCTTGAAGCACATTCTGACCTGCATTTATTCATCCTGTTGCCTAAGCAACAAGCACCACACTCCCATTAACTGTGATGTAGTGCAGGTCTTATTAGCTTTTTAGAACAAGACAGTAGAGACATCAAAAGGGTATAATTAATGTTGCTTGAAACTTCATTGTACATCCGCGCATAGTTATACTTTATTTAGGAAACATTCTCAAGAGTTATTTTTTTTATTTAATCAATATTCCATTATTGAATGTTTTCTATATAAGTGACTTCCAAAGTTTTTATTGAAAGCTTAAATATTTTTTACCAACTCTGTTCTACATACTCTCACATGTAAATACAATATATGGATGATTTATCCACATGGCTATGATTAACTGTAATAAAGATTTCTTATATCAATTCCTAGACGTAGTTAGAAAAAGCAAGACTCCCATTTATTTTTGTATCTCTATCAATTATTGCTTCTCCTTTGGGCCCTTAATGCTTATCCATGATTTTATTGATGCATGAATTTTTTTTCAGTGCCTAAAATCAAAATACCAAACTTTTTCTTTATGTACCTGGTCCTGCTTTGCTGACATTTGTGCACATAGTTTTGACTTTCTTGTATCCTTAAATATATAAAATAAATTGAAATTGATCCAATTAAATAACTACAAAACTATATCAGGTGACCTAAGACTTTGGGAGAGTCAGATCTATGTTGCACTCAAAAGCCCCTTTAACACAGAATTTTTCATCTGAAGACTTATCCAAGCCCCACATACCTGCTCATCCCCTCTGAAGTCATACATCATCAGCTCCCCCCTTGTAAGACATATGCTGTTCACTAGCCTCTGGGAATGCTGCCGGGGCCCTAAAATATATGTGTTTCAACGTTACTTTTTTTTTTTAAACCAAGGAGTTTTGATATGAAGTGTTTAATGTACAAAATGTATATGCTTATTTACTTCCTTATTGTGCAAGTTTCTATCATCCTCTCCTTTTTCCAAGTCTGATGACTGCTTGCTAAATTTTAAGACTCAAACTATCTATTTTTATCTTGATGACTGCTCATTTGTACTCTCCTCCCCCCATCCTCTACAGCTATTTCCTCTCCTTTCCCTCTTTCTTTTATCCTCAAAGGTCCAACTCAATCCCTGCCTTGTTTATGTAGCTTTCCTTAATGACGCTAGTCCTTTGGAGCCTCTCATTTCTCTGAACTCATGTAGTGGTTGTATTCAGTATGAAAAATTACATTTGGCATGCCATTATTCACTCTCTAGAATTATAAGTTTTCACTTGTATATATCTTGTCTCTCCCACTAGACTAGAAACTCTTCAAGTCCATGTTCTGTGTGTTCAATTGCCTTGCCTTTATCACAAGTCCTACCATAATGCTGTGTATATAGACATCATCCCATGACAACTAGATACACAGCAGACTGTTGTAGATGGATCACCAGCCTCTTGTTTAAACTGGAAGCCTTGTTTTACCAATGGAACATGAAGTTTTAGCCCCCTTCATTCATTCATTCATTCATGCAACAAACTCTTAAACATCTTGTATGTGCTAGGAACAGTGTTAATTCCTGGGAATGTAACCATGAACAATACATGCTTCTTGACCTCTATTAGGTTACAATATTGCTCTCAGACCTACATATCATTTGCATGCACGTTAGACACTCATTCCGTCATGTGCTCACACACACACATACACTCTATCACAGGGATCTTGCCCTCATTCTTTTATATAATCACCATCCTTCAGCACATTACTTACTAACAATTGCTTTTCCAGAAATAAATTATAGTAGGCAATGGAAGAAATAAAATTTCTCATAGCAGGGGGTAAAGAAAGATAAAGATACTGATAACAACAAAACACTGACAGTGTTATGGTAGATTTATGGTCCAAAAACTGAATCAAGAAGTTTATATTATTGGAGGAGGACTGACTCATATCCTCACCAGGATAACTAGCTAGTAGTTATATTTGTAAACTCTAATCAAAAAAAGGGAAAAAATGAAATTATGCCAACTCATTTTTTTAACACTTCCTATGTTTCTAGCAGTTGCCATCTAGGTTGGCTTAGGATGCTTTGACCATTATTAAAATGTCCAAAATGCAGCCCTTACAGAGTAAAAAATAAAAATAATTCCAGAAGCCCTATGTGGTCTGGCATTTTTGTACACTTGGGTGAGTAGCATTCATAAAGGACTTCCTGAAGGTCAGCATGAGTAGTGCCTATTAGAAACTGAAGTAAAGCCACAAAGCTCTTGGAAGTCATCCATTTGGACAAAAGATTTAAGAAAGAGTCATCTTATAAGTATGTAGTTGAAATTTCCTTCTCCGTTTTGTGGTGCATTTTATATGCTAATGCGCTTACTTCTCTTTTCCTCTTTTACATAACTTTTCTGTAGTAAGAGCACCATTTGCAGTTGACCTGACAAAATGACCTTTCATGTGTCTTAGCAGCATTATGATCCAAAAAAGAAGTTAAACTTGTGAAGCAGAAAAATAAATTGTCCCTAAAGGCCAAGACTAATAACCCCCAGGATGATTTCTTGTTTCAAATATTTCTTAAGAAAATTTTATAAAGTTACTGATATTTCAAGGTCCAAGAGAAAAATACCTGCCACACTCTCCACTTCATCCTGTTTCTGCAACAGTCTAGGCTCTGAAGTGGGTGGCTTTATGGTGAATGTGCAGCTATAATTTTACAAACTCAGTCCAGTAGTTACACATCCACTTCTGCAAAATAAAAAAAAAAAAATTATTCTTTTTTCAACTACAGGCATTTAAAGTCTGTTGGCATCCAAAAGTCAAAGCCAGGAGGGAGTCATTCTTTATCTGGACAACAGCTTAATTACAAATGTAATAGGCAACAGCCTCGCAGTGGTGTGAGAGAGAACTCAAGTAAGACTTCTCATTTCCACTGCCTTGCTTCTCTATGATTCGGTTTACTCATCTGTAAAATCAACCTAATGAGGGATCTAGGAGAAATGTTCTTTGGACTTGTTATTTAATATTTTGAACCATTTAAAGTTTCAGGGTACAATATTGGTGCTGGCAGAGCTGTTAATTGTTTCTGTAGATCTCATTAGCCATGGAAGGACACTGATTGCTTGTGCAGTGGAAAGTCAGAAATGAAGGCATGTTCAGGGATGACCATCTTAGAAGAATGGCTTTCAGAAAAAACATTAGCTAAAAAAAAAAAAAAAAAAAAAAAAAAAAAAAAAAAAAAAAAAAAAAAAAAAAAAAAGAAAAAACATTAGCTGAAATTCTAATCTGGTGATAGTGAGGAGGCCTTTTCTTCCACCTAGATGTTATTGCAGTTACCTTTTTAAGCATTAAAATAAGCTGCCCCATTTTCTAATAATGCAGTACTACGACTCCCATTACTAACTCCTGCTCACATGAATTGGCCTTTAATTTAGTCATGTAGCATATTTGCATAATTTCATCTCCAGTATTGCTTCAAATGACCAGATATTTGGGATGAAGAATTTACTTCATGAATCAGAAAACTTATTCAAACTGCTGAATTACAGACTAATTTTAAGAAATCCAGCCACAATTATATTTTTCGCTTCTTTAAAAAGACAGTTCTCTCAAACATGTGTTCACAGGCAATGACCTCCATTTTCTCACTCCCATCACCTCCTTAACCCCTATAATCCTGCCTGCTTCCCAGATCTTCTGCTAAAATTGTTCTCTTTGAAGTCAGCTGTGACCTGCTTCTTGCCAAATCCCAGCCCCCTTTCTTCTCACTTCATTTCTCTTGCCCTCGTTACAATGTCTTATTTTCAGCACCCACTCTTTATTGACATTTACTCCCTTATTGATATTTGCTAGGGTTCTGTGACATTACACTGCCCTTTCCAATCATTCCTGTTCCTAATCCTCCTCCCACCTCCAAATGTGCACGGTGCTCTACCTGTCCATCCATTAGAGAGATCATTAGTTCTCATGGATCCATAGCTGTCCCTACTCTGCCTCTTTCTACCTGGCTTCCAATACTGTCCAGCTACTCAATAAACATTTCCATATACGTGTATGCATGCAAAGCATTTAGCACAGACTTGGCATAGAACAAATGCCCAACAAATGTTAAGTATTACTGCAGCCAGAGTGCTCTTTCTAAAGCACACGTTTGCTTTAGCACTACTCTGCTTAAAATAATTCAGTGATTCTCAGTTACTTACGGGAGATTATGTTTCCAAAATCCTTAATATGGCTTTCATATTCAGGATCCTTTATGGCCCCAATTTAATTTTCAGCCTCTTCTGTTACCATTTTCTCTCTACAGTTCTAGGGAACCATGTATTTATTTTTCTCTGCCTGGCCTTTGCACCTGCTGCTCTCTGCCAAGAATGACCTTCCTTCCCCTCTTAACTCCTTTTTACCCTTTAGTTCTCAGCCTGGTTGTCACTTCTTTTAGCTGTCACTTCTTCCCTGACCCTCCAAGCATGGGTCAAGAATGCTTCTTCTGTAGTTCCCTTTCTTACAACTTTTTTTACTGTGCCACATTAGCTATTTACATGTCCACCTACCTACACACACAAATAATAGAACAGGGGTCAGCAAACTTGTTTTGTCAAAGGCCAGATAGTAAATATATTTAGGCTTTGATAATCATATGGTCTCTGTTGCAACTATTCACCTCTGCTGTTTTAGTATGAAAAGAGCCATAGACAATATATAAATGATGGATGTGGCTATGTTCCAATAAAGCTTTATTTACAAAAATGCAGATTTGGTCAAAGAGCCATAGTTTGCTGCTTGATTAATGTACTCAATTATTTTTAACTCCTTGAGAATTAGAAATATGTTTTGATCCTCTATATCTCCAGAGACAACCCATGGCTTACACATGTAGGCACAGTAAATGTTTGCTGAAAGGAGGAAGAAAAAAGCAAACAAGGATGAATAAAAGAAAGAGAGAAGGAAAAAGGGAGTAAGGGAATCTGGCAAGTGACTACAGCAAGGTTCCTGAAGGCCTGTTTGGTTTAAAGAGAACCCAGTCAATAGCTGAGGATATTCAGAGCAAAAGCCAGCCTTCAGGAGTCTCATAAGAGCTAGAGAGGGTGTTTTTGCTCTAACCAATCAGATGGGAGTATATTTTCAGCAAGGGAAATGCACAGGCATAGGAACTAGAAAAACACAGCTGCAAAGGGAGCCTGTAGTTCACACTCTTTGGAATTCCTTTATCTTCCTTCTTCACCTAATTGTGCAGCATTGTTCATGATTCAGCTTGAACATCACTTCCTCCAGGAAGTATTTCCTTATACCACCCTGTCATCTGGCTGTCATAATCACTCTGTCCCTGTGCACCCCAGCACCCTGCTCTTAGCCCTATGCTAATCTGTATTATATTGCACTGTAATTATGTTATATGTTCAGATGTCTACCTCCCACCCTAAAACATGAGTTCCTTTAGAGGCAGAGACCAGGTCTTATTTATCTCTGTATTCCTAAAGCCTAGTAGAGTACCTGGCATATAGTGGCTTCTGATAAACATTGATTGGATGGAATTTTAAAGTTCTGTTTGGTTTCGTATAAATTATCCCCTGTAATTCTCACCGTATCCTTTTCAGTAAGTATTAGTATCTCCATAGTTATAAATGAAGTGAATTATTTTAATATTATTATTATTATATTCATAAATGAAACTCAACAAGGTTAAAAAAAATTGCCCAGTACCACCTGGATTTCAAAACCAAACCTTTTTATTCTAAAAGTCCCTGCTCAATTCACTAAGACCACATTTATTTCATCATTCTTCCTATCACTCATTCAGTGACTGTTAAGAGAGCCCCTGTTAAATTGTAGACATGGAACAGGACACCAGCCCTGCCCTTGAAGCACTCCCAGTTTGTTGTACTTCTGGTCCTTTGAGGTACTTCTTTATCTTACTTAATTTTCTACCTCATCCCCACTACTTCTTAAGAGGGCCTCTGCTTTAATCAGACTAGAACACTCACTGCCAAATATATACCTTTACTTTCTTCATAATTTCCCTTCTACCTAACATAGCTTATCTCCTCCAAATTGCCTATTCAAGAAAAACCCATTCCTCAAGGCCCTGCCCCCCACCCCACCCCCTCTGTGGAGACTTCTTCTACTGATTTGGATCCACCTCTGCAGCTTCATCTTTTACCCCTCTTACGCTCTGGCCGTGTTGAATTATTACAATTCTACAACCGAGCCATACCTAATCACACATCCAAGTCTTTGCACACAGCATCTTATACACACTGTTCTCTACTCAGTTCCCTTCCTGCACTCATTCTTAGCCTGGTAACCCTTACTTCAAAAGCCCAGATCAGAGGTTCCTTCTTGGGAGCCTTTTACAAATACTGTTGTGGTATTGCTCAACTACCCTTCGCTGGCTTCCCATGGAACCCTATACACATCCTTGAATGAAGCAGGCTTATCACACAGGCAGAATTATCTGCTTCTTTACCTCTTTCCCCTGAAAGAAAGAACAATGTTTTGGTCAGTATTATTTTCCTAGTACATAATAGGTCCTTATATAGTTTGCTATAGCTGCCTTAACCAACTGCCACAAACTGTGTGCTGTAGACAACAGAAATTTATTGTCACAGTTCTGGAGGCCAGAAGTCCAAGGTCAAGGTGTTGGCAAGACTGGTTCCTCTGAGGGATATGAGAGGAGGCTCTGTTCTAGGCCTTCACTTGCCAGTAGTCTTCTCCCTGTGTTTTCAAATCACAAATGTGTGTGTGTGTGTGTGTGTGTGTGTGTGTGTGTGTGTGTGTCCAAATTTCCTCTTCTTATAAGGGCACCAGTCATATTGGATTAGGTTCCACACTAATGGCCTCATTTTTAACTTGATTACCTCAGTAAAGACCTTATCTCCAAATAAAGTCACATTCTGAGGGACTGGGGGTTATGACTTCAACATATGAATTTATGAGGAACACAATTAAGCCCATAAAAGTTCTTAATAAATATGTGTACATGCATATCCTTTATTATCCTTCATGTTGCCAAGCACAGTCCATAATGGTCACACAATAAGTACTTGATTAATTGAATTAATCTTAATGTACTTGAGGTTTACATGAGATTTAAAATGTTCAAAGAATCTGATGTTATTCTTTCATCAATGATAAATGCAACCTTCCTGATAACTTATAGTTTTGCACGCACGGGTAATCATGTACAAGGTCACACTGCTAGTCAACATGAGAAGCAGCAGGGCCACAGCTGAGAACTTCCTACCTCTCTAGCCCTGCACTCTTTCTATTATACTTTGCAGCTCTGCTGGCCCCTAAATAAATTACATTTATAGGAAATATTCATTTGTTTGCCATCTTTATGATGACTATTGATAACTATTTGGTAGAAAAGCCTAAGGGAATAGATGATTAGATAAGTCATGTTTTATAGGAAGAAAAGAAAATATAACCAATTTAATAAAATAACTACTATTTTATCACAAAATTTTTATATATATTTTTACTACATTCTATTTACCTCTCCCACAAATGTTATGAAGTATGTAGTATTATTCCAGTTTACCAATTACAAAACTTAAAGAGAGCCCAAATATCTGGCCCAAAGCACTCAAGATTCAAACCCTGGTCACAGTCCAAAGGGGAAAAAAATCAAGATTTGCTGGGGAAACATAATGTAGGTGAGCTAAGAAAGGTATGGGTTCTCAACAAACAAAAATAACATAAGCATCCCTTGTTCTTGGAGGGATTATTCAGAGTACCAAGAAGAAAGGTGAGAGAGAAGAAAAACCTTGCCTCATGTAGAGATGAGGAAGTCCAGACTAAGGAATCTCCCACCCTAAATAGGGTTATAAAAATCATGCACCGCCAGGTCAAGTCTGTCCTGAGACTATGAGACTACCTAAGTGGGAGTCATTCCATGCATACATGAGACACCACAGCAAACAGGAGTAGTGTTCATGGAAGCCATGATTTCCTTTCAAATAATCTTTTCTAAAGTGTAATGAGTTGTCATTATGAATTGCTACATATTTTTATCCACCAGAAAACTCAAGCTAAAGAACACAGAAATAACCTTCCAGGTCATTGCCTGGACATGTTACTGACTTCATCCCGGACTTCCTCATCTGGTCTGTACGTACCATGCACATCATAGACATTGGAAACTATCCAGTCACTTAACAGCATATGATCTAAAAGAGTTTTGAGAAACAAGAGTCCTTATAACTCTACTTAGAAGTTATGGAGGCATATTAGGAGAAGAGAAAAATACGATGAATAATTAATAAAGGCCTCTGAATATCAGGTCATTGATTTCTGCCCCTTGAGTCCACAGAATTAAATTTCAGATTGTTAAACTTTTACCTTCTGTCAGACTGAGTAAAGATGATTAGGATTCATATCCAAAGCATTGTGGAACATCTTGGGTTTATAAGCCAATGTCTGTTTAGATGGCTGGCAAGAAGAATTAGGTTTGTCCTTCCAGAATTTTGAAGGATATCTGAGAATAACAGGCCTAGAATCTAAAGTATCTCAAGTTTATTTGACAGGAGTTATATTATACATTCTTTTGTCAGAAAGGAGTAATCCTATAGAGAAGGAGTTGAGCATTTAGTATTCATCAGGCCTATAACTATGTAACCCATCCTGTTATCTGCTAGCTCAGAACAAGTGAACAGAAAATACAGGCTGGCCAATATCTACTCCAGATATCCCCTACTCCTTAAAAAAAAAAAAAAAGCAAGCAGAAGATCATTCATATCAATTCAATCATTTAAGAACTGCTGGATAAATAACAATGAGGTTCTTTTGATGGCTAATGGAATGGAGGGTATGTTATACAGTAAAAAAAATGTAATCCAATTACTTCCTGGTAATTAATTATGAGGTAGTGGAAATGAGGATACCATATTAAGTTCCTGTTGCACTTCATAGTCTTTAAAACTCTTGTACATATATTATCTCAATTAATCTGGGAGACAATATAAATAAATTCTATTTTTAGTTCTAGCATAAATGGTATAACATTAGGCAAGCCTTCTTCTCTGCAATCTCTGAACAAACTCAGATATAACCTAATTTTTTTTCAAAACCCTCCCTCAATCCTATATCTGTTCTGGATGCTACCTGATTTCTCTTCTCTTCACAACCAAGCTTCTCCAAAGAAATGTCTAAATTGCTGGCTTGCACTTCAACTCAATACAATCAAGCCTTGATACAATTAGCCTCTGTCAACATCCTGAAATTATTTATACATGGTGACTAATGAACTTTTAATTCCCCAAGTACAATATATTCTTGCCAATCCTTATTTACTTCATCTTTCTATGGTCTTTGTTTCTGTTGACCACTTGCTTCCTCCTTGGCTTCTGTATCCTCAGCATCTCCTGCCCTGATAGTCACCCCTTCTCTGGCTCCTTTGTAGAACTCTCTGCTTCTACCTCCCTAGGGTTTAGCCCTTTTCCTCTTCTCTCACACTCCACACATTCACCTTAGATTACCTCACTTATACTCAACAAAGGCAAAAATTTTCTACTTCTATTTTGTCTGACACCTCTAACTCAAAGTGTCTAAAAGTGGAAAGATCTTTCCCCCAAAACTTGTTCCATGAGAAAGTGATCAATTGAACAGAATGATGATGAAGGATCAAGTGAAGTGAGACTAGAGAAAGAGCCACCAATCTGGCCACTCAGAGGCCACTAGAAAACTTAACAAGAGCACATGCAGTGGAGTAAGGGGTACAGAAGCCATATTACATTGGGTGTAAGATGTAGTAGAATGGACAACTATTGAAGGAAGTTTTGCTGAGAATGGGAGCACAGAAATTAGCAAGTAAGTGATTTGGAGGACAAAGGAAGATGGTTTTAAACTGGGGAGATTGGAGTCATGTTTTGCAACTAAAAGGAATGATCAGATAGAAAGGGAGATATTGTTGAGGGGTGCCTGGGTGGCTCAGTCAGTTGAGCATCCGACTCTTGGTTTTGGTTCAGGTCATGATCTCATGGTTTATGAGTTCAAGCCCCGCATCGGGCTCTGCACGGACAGTGCAGAGCCTTCCTGGGATTTTTCTCTCCCTCTCTCTCTCTCTGCCCCTCCCTGGCTTGCTCTCTCTTTCAAAAAATAAATAAATAAGCAAAATTTTTTTAAAAAAGAAAGGGAGATATTGATATTGGTGAAGAAAGAAGGATTGAATGAATGAATGAAGGTGAGAGGGGTTGGAATCCAGAGATAAGTAGAGGAATTGTCTTTGATGGGGATGTTCCTATTGTAAAGGAAGGAAGACAGAAGATAGGAACTATAATGATTTTTATAGAGATGAAAATATGGATATATATTTCCTCTAGTGGTTTCTATTTTCTAGCGAATTATGATACAAGGATGTGGATGATTTGAAGATGGAGGAGATATAAAGAGTCACTTTAGAAAATGGGGAAGGGAATTTACTAGGAAAATGAAGTAGAACTATAGGGCTATGTCAAGGGTTTATTTGAGATCTTTCATTATGCTAGTAGGAATTAGAAAGAAGACTACACTTTAAGGTACAGGATGCCTTTCAAAGTCTGGCTGTTTCTCCTACTTGGTGTGAGATCATGGGCTGGTCTCTTAACTTCCATGAGCATCAGTTTCCCAAGTGTAAATAGAAGATAGTACTACCTGGTTCTCAAGGTTGTGGTGAGAATCAGATTAAGGCTAGCTCTGTGCTTTCCGGTAAGCAGTGAATCATGATGGTGACAAGAGTCTTGTTCCATTTAGCTGTTAAGCCACTTTGGAATTACTGACAGCACAATGATACACAGAAATTGCCATAAGGCTTCATTTCTATTGCCTTCATAATACACTGGATATAAGGAAAACGTTTACATGAATTATGCTAGGAACACCAAAATACTTATAGCCCACCTATCTCATGACCTAATATTAACAGGTATTGGAAAGCTATGCCACCTTAATTCACTCTTATTCACCACAGACCTTGATTAATCTAGACTATACATACACTCAAAGAATTGAACCCTTCAGGTTTAGTGGGCATGCAGCAGTGCATGCTGTTGACAGAGTACTATGGGACTTGCAAGGAACCACATTGCATTTAGCGCTTTCCCTAAGAAGCATACTCAAGGACACTCACCTGCTCACAGCAATAAAATGTCCCCTTAATTATGGTTGATCAAATTGTGATAATTTTTAGGAGTATGTTTAAATATTCAAGAGTCTAGTAGCTTTGTCCTCAAGTGTACCTAGCCTAAATTTGCGTCCGGACTATAAAGTATATTAACAAATATTATGAAGTGTATTAACAAACAAAGAATATGAAGACTAAAGCATTTTGAAATATAAATCCATGGTTTTTTAATGTTTATTTTTGAGAGAGAGAGAGAGAGAGAGAGAGAGAGAGAGAGAATGAGTGGGGGAGGGGCAGAGAGTAAGGGAGTCACAGAATCAGAAGCAGACTCAAGGCTCTGAGCTGTCAGCACAGACCCTGTCACTGGGATCGAACCCACAAGCCATGAAATCATGACCTGAGCCAAAGTCAGACACTTAACCGACTAAGCCACCCAGGTACCCCTAAATCAATGTGTTTTAAACCTGAATGTTTTATCCTTTAACATGTGTTAACAATCTAAAGTAGAAGGTAAGCATTTATAAGGGGGTTCCCAGGAAAATCTTTTTGAATGGATTTCCTGGGAGATTTATCCATTCATTCGTAAGGAAATACCTATTGTGTACCTACTATACTCATCAAACTGTGCCAATTGTGGCAGAGACTACAGAGAGGCATAATACAGGCTCCTGTTAAAGATCCTGTGGTCTCCTCAGGGAGCTAAATAGCTGTACACATTCAAATAGCAATAAAGGACAACAGTGTGTTTTCACAGCATAGAACATAACTATGGGAGAAATAAGTGTTACAATCTATGAATTTCTATGAGTCCTGAAAAGGAGGAGAGGTCTATGAGCCAGAGTAGTCAGAGAAGCCTCTCTGAAGGAAGTGAGCTTGGACAGGATTTCTGTAAACAGAGAAGAATGGGACCAGTGATATAAGATTAAACAAAATCATGAACAAAGGTGGAGGATTGCAAAATGCATGTAGGGTGTGAACAAAAGAAATGACTGGTCTGGTACAACCCTAGGGATCATGTAATGCCTCTGTGAAGGAAAGAGTTACCTACCTGTGACATCATGGTTCAGATGCTACTCAGGCTCCATATGGAAAGACAGCTTAATGATCCATCCTATCTGTGCCCAGATAGGCTCACCCAGATGGCAGCACACACGTGCACATCACACATACAGACAGCAAAGGAGGATGAGCATAGAAACATCTGTCTGGCTGATTGACCTTCTATTTCCAGGTAATCCTGAAGAAAACAAAGTTACTTGAGTAGCATTAACTGTTTCTCCAAACAAGCCCATCTTCTGAGGACTAGTATACTATTTCAAAGCCAACAGCAAACCTGTGTTCAATAGTCTCATGTCACCCGAAATACCCTCTTATCCTCCATAACTAACTTTATTCACCTGTTAGATCCTTTGCTTCTTCAAAGGTATTCTCTTCTTTACATTATCGACATTTAAAGAAATCATCCTCACTTTCACTATGGAACCATGACCACTGCCAAGACACCTACCAACCTCCTCATCTCTAAAATTCAGCTTGTTTGAAATGTTCCAATAATTCAAATGAAGAAGGATTTGCTTAGCCACCACTTTCACATGCCGGACATTATGTTGGAGCTCCTAAACACAAAGATTGATCATAATAATGATGATAATAATAACGATAATAATTATAAAAGCTTATATGCTTATATTCTAGGCACTGTTCTAAGTATTTTACATATATTAACTATTTTAATTCTTTTGGAATGAATAATACACCAGTCTTTCCTCTCCTGAAGCTTACAATCTACTAGAGAAACAAACCTGAAAATAGATTACTTCAGCACAATAATGGATTGTAGCTATAATTCAGAGTAGAGTGGAAGCATGAAAACAAGTGGCTCAGGAAGGGCTCCACAGAAGAGTTCAGATTTACACTAACTCTTGATGGATTGAGAAAATTCGCAGCCTGACAAAGGCTGAGTGATAGCGCAGCCTTTCAGGCAAGTAAACAGAATGTAATTAGCATGGAGGCACAGAAGGGGACATCCAGTAGTTTAGGTCCAGCTGGAAGGCAGGGGACAAAAACAAAAGAGGTAATACATAAAATCAGAGAGGTCAACATGGGCCAGATCAGGGAGAATCCATTTTTATTCCAACCCAACTTGGATCTCCAGGGCCCTGTGTGTGTAACTGAGAATATGTTTATTTATTTCTGTCCATTGATATGTGTGAATATCTGTTTTTCTTCCTTGCTCCTCACCCTTGGCTCCTTTTAGTTTGCTGTGCCTTGAAGTAAGATCACTGCAGGGTCTTCTCTTTCCTTGTCACCCCTACAGAACCTCCCAGTGAGCATTCAATGTCAGTTGACTGACCAGCTAATCATCAGCCTGTGGTTGTTGGTGATTATCTGTGCTGCCTGGCAAGGCCAGGGTCTGGAAATAGTAATTACATTGGTGTCTGTGGCAACTTCTGGTGTCAGAGATCCTGTTAGAAATCATTTTATTGATACTAATTCGGAAGATTGTTCTTTAGCTCCAGGAAAACAGTGCACATTAAAAAGCTGTAATCAGAGCTTACTATTTCAATAGCAGTCTTCAGAGCCAAAGTGTAGATGCTAAAAATGAAGGCTCCTCAGCTTCCTGTTACCCCACAACCAAGACAATGACAGGACTAAATAGGGTCTTCCTCGTGTCCTAGAGAGCACTCTTGGAAATGAAAAAGAGGAAGAGGCTTAGAAAATGGATGAATGGATGCCCATGACTGGTTAATTATTTGATTTATTGCCTCACCCTCTTCCAAGAAGGTGGTTTACAATAGACTTAAAAACAATTTAAACAACTCCACTGTAGCAAGGGAATTTGGACAGTAGGATTGGCATAAAAGGACATACTTTTTAAAAATCTTAGAAGGTATAGCTATATATAGATATATACATATATACAAACACACATATATGTATACATATATGTGTATATATATCGAAACAAATGTACAAATGAAACTTAAATGCAAACGATGTCCTATATCTTCTCCCCACTCCTAACCCCAGTTTCCAGAAACAAACATTTCTGTGCTTAGTGCCTCTGGAAATTCTCTCTATATGAGATGCATATATCCTCAGTTCTCACTCTAGACGTCATTTACTGACAGAGTAAACACTATGAGAGGTGAGGATTTAGCTCATTTATACCATCATCTTTTCTCTCTTCTACCTGCCCCATCCCCAGTAGAGTTGTAGATTGAATCTTGGCCCACAAACTCAGGTTTGAAATATAACTTTTTAATGTATTAAATCAACTTAGTTTTGTCTCCATGCTAGAGCTAGTATAAAATTCCACTGCCATCAGTACTGGCTTCTGATAATACTAGAGACCCATGATACTAGAGACCCAAGTGTTGCCAGACAAATAGGGGAATTGTGCTTTGTGGTGGTCCCTGCAAAAGTCTTCATTGTCCAAGCTTACTGTGGTACCATGAAGTATAGTGTTTCTCTGCTTCCATGCCTCTCATGGGGTATGGGAATGCTTAACAGAGCATACCTCGGTTCCTACTCCCACCCTGATGAGGGTGGGCATCAATGATCATGGCCATACACCATTCACACATTGAATGAACTATGAGAATTATCCTAGAACTTACCTTTTATTTTTAATAATTGTTTGCTTTTTCCTGTTATTTATGATTACTTTTCCTTTCTCTTGCATTTCTGCCCTTATTTGTCCTTAGGTTTTTACAGTCTCCATCATAATGTCTATTTTTCTGGCCTACTTTTTCTTAGGGACCCCCTTTCCCCAGTCTTCCTGCCCCAAGCTGCACTTGTTCTCTGGGGCTGCCTCATATTCGTCATTCTGGAACTCTCTTCATTACACTCCTGAATTGAATCCATTGTTTCTTGGATGTTTTCCTCTCTCTTGATTTAATTATTTCATACTACTGGAGCACATACTCAGATAACTTTTTAAAAAAAAGCTCAAAAAGACATGACAAGTGAATTTCTAAGCCCCTGTGACTCTAAAAATGCCTATATTCTGCCCCCATAGTTGATTAATATTGTGGTTTAGTGTGTAATTCCAGGCTGTATCTAATTTTTCTCAGAGCTTAGAGGACATTGCTCCTTTGTCTTGTTGCATTTGATGTGGTTGTGGAAAAATCTGAGGTTGGTTCCTTTATGGGTGACCTTTTTCCCTCTCAGAAGTTTTCAGGATCTTCTCTTTATCCTTGGTGTCCTCATGTGTCACTAACTTGTGACTAAGTGGGTATATTTTTCATCCTGTTTCACACTTGTTTGGCACTTTAAATATAAAGATACATTCTGAGAAATTCTATTATTCCTTTGGTCATTTCTATCCTTTTATTTTCTTATTGCCTTTTTGCAGAATTTTATTAGCCAGATATTAGACTTACTCAGTTGTTCCTTGATTTTGCTTATCTTTTCTCTGACATTTACCATCTCTTTCTATTTTTATCTAATACTGTAAGAGATTGAATGCAATCTTTAAATTGATTTTTTTAACGTTGGCAATAAAATGTTTAATTTCCCAAAGCTCTTTCTTCTTCTCTGTTCCTTTTTCATGGCACCCTTTTCTTTTTCCTTACATGTAACATTGCTTTGAATCTGTCAAAGGATGCCAGTCAGAGGTTATTTTTATTTTGAAATTCTCTCCTTTGAATTATCTGTAGAGTTAGTCTTTCTATTGTGCTTTGTTTTTAGCTTGATCTTTCTCAGTCATACCACAGGCTCTCCTTCAATGACTAGTAGCTTGTGGTTTTCTGTTCATATTTCAGGAAGAAGCAGTGGAAAACCTAACTTGGAAGTTCTGTGCACATAGGCACATTTTTTTACTTCCAGGCTTCACTTTGTAGTGAGCAGGATCAGGGTGTCCCAAATACCACCACACTAACTGTTCTAGTTCTCTGAAGAAAGGTTTTTCAGATGTTTTTAGAGAATAAGCATCCATTTTCTTCTTGGCCTGAGGAGAGAGATAAATGCCTGAAAAGCAGTGGGGGGGGTGGGGTGGGCAATGAGTGTGGGGGTAAGGAGGCAACTATTCTTTACACAGGTAATTAATTTGTCCCCATTTTCTGTCCACTTCTCAGTATCTTCTTTCACTCTACCCTCCTCCTTTTTTCAGGCTGAAACCTCTGGGGTTCCAATGGGCAACTTGGGTTCCTTTTTTTGATTCAGAGAACACCTCAGGCTGAAGCTACCTCCACTTCAGTGCACCATTCAATGCTTTTGCTTTTCCATACTCTTTCTGACCTCTGGAGACTTATTAAAACCTCATATACCTTTTCTCCAGTTATCTTCATTGTTGTAAGATTATGAGATTTTCTTCCTGTTCCAGATTTTTACTGGGACCTAAACCAGGAGGGAGGGGGAGTGGGGGGGGGAGGGAATAAACCAATGGGCTCAGTACACATCTTGAAATGGAAGCCAGGGGGCATAGTCACACATTCTTACTTTATTCATTAAATGATACCAAGTGAGTTAAAAACAGTTGTCTCTAAAAAGCAGTAGTAACAGCATTAAGCCACAGTTCCTAACAGAGCCCAGATATTTCTTCCACGGAGAAGTGGCACAGTGCAGTGATTAAAAGGATAGACTCTGCCTAGATTGCAAGACCAGCCCTGAGACTTACAAGTTATGTTACCTTGAGCAAATTTCATTTGTCTATGTACTTCAGTTTCCACATATGGAAATAGAGATGATACTAACTGCATATTAACCCCATTGGCTCAAGATCAGGATTATTAGTTCTTCCATATAAAGCACTTGGAACAACAAGCTCACGTGTTCGTTATCATTGTTGCTATTATCATCCCAATGTCAGGACAAGGAGGCAGAGAAATAGAGCCACTGCAGTAATATCATGCCTTTCTAAGATAGCACAGTCAGCCTGTTGTATATCGACTTTTAGACATCTCTAGTTAGGCCACAACTTTTCTATCTTTTCTTGCCTTGGAGTCCTGAAGGAAGTGATGGCATGGAAACTCATTCAAAATATCACTCATTCAAAAAATAAACATGACTGTGGACATGGACTATTACCTTTGCAGCAACCTCTTGAAAGAAAAGAAATGAGAAATTATGAGGCTAACAGTACTGTGGCTGTACAGGAAAGGAAATGAGCAAATATCATAAGGAGGATTTTTTAAAAGCTGAGATGAAGTTGTTTGAAGGAAAGGGATGATTCCCGTTTTCATGACTAAAGGGCTAGAACTAAATGTTGCTATGGCACCATGCACTCAGGTTCATATAACCATGATACCTTCAACTTAGGAGATGTGGAAAATTGAAATAAATGCACAAAGAAACCATATAACAATGCTCCGTTTGCAATGAATTTTAGCTTAAATTTCCAACCTCAAATCCTCTTTGAAATACCATTCCTCAACCTCAAACAATGGTTAAAACAAAACAGACCAAACTATCTTATCCACTGTGAGTGGCCATTCAGTATCCTTTGATCCCCATGACTTCCGTAGGTAGATAATAAAAATTCCATTTTTTATGCTTATTTATTCTTTATTTTTGAGAGAGAGAGAGAGAGAGAGAGAGCGAGAGAGAGAGAGAGAGAGAGAGAGCTGGGAGGGGCAGAGAGAAATCCCAAGCAGGCTCCACGATGTCAGTGCAGAGCTTGATGTGGGGCTTTAACCCATGAGCTGTGAGATCATAATCTGAGCAGAAAGCAAGAATCAGACACTTAACTGACTGAGCCACCCAGGCACCCCAATAATAATTCCATTTTAATAGATGAGCAAACAGAGAAGCAAACTCAGGCTCAGGGAAGATAAGTAACCCATGATTGGGCACCCCCATTGGGTAACCCAATGATTAAAGGCACCAATTTACAAGCCCAGGTACATTATCATTGCTTTTATTTTTTACATATTATTATTTAGCTCTAACACCTCCTCTTTTTGCATTATACTTATTGCCTTCCACTACTTGCTTTTGAAATAAAAATCACCTATTCCCAGTGTGATACCTAATCTAACCCCTCAATCATTCACTATATTTAGAATTCTGCATTACTTTTTCCATGTCTTTCTTCCTGTTTCTTCCTCTCAGCTAGAGTTTTTAACCAATGTGATTTCCGCTTGAGCACATTCCTCCTGAGCACATTCCCCTTGAGCACATTCCTCTTGTCTTCCTGTCCTCCAGGCTCCTCACCTGGCTTCTTCCCCTCCTCCCCTGCCCCCACCGCCAGTCACCTGGGTGCTCCCCTTTTCCCCATTCTGCAACCTCCAGAGAGGCCCACATTTCACCTCCTCCTCTCAGCCCCAACACTAGTTGCAGTTCAGCATTTTTGCTTCCCACCAACATTTTCTGTTGCTGTGGAAACCGAGAGGCAGTTCTGGAAGGAGGGGGAGTCTTGGAGCACAGTCACTGCTGGCCTTGGTGTAGGAGGAAGATGGTAGGCAGCTGGGGTGGGAGGGGGAGAAGAGGAGAGCCTAGAGAACTCGGGATCCGAACCCAACCAGTTCCTGATGGAGAAAGGGACTTCTCCGCTCCCTCGATGAGATAAAGAGAAGGCAGGGGGAGAGCAACCCAGTACCAGGCCGGCTTAGCAGCTGCATCTTTCGGATGGTTGAACAGAAGGAGGCTGAGTGGGCGGCCCCCTGTGGTGACAGAGCCTGGTTCCCAGGCTGCTTGTAATCTGTCCTTAATTTGCCACTGAGGAAGTTAACTTTATGTAGGTAGCTAAGAAAAAGGAAGGCTCAGGGGAGCCATCATCACAGAAAATAAATATGCTCCCATTATAAATGAAGTAACAGGATAATGTACGGTCTCAGAAGATGATGAGACGGGGAGAAATGGCCTGTATCTAATGAAAAAGTTTAAGCTAAAAATTAAGAGAAAGAGCTTTACAGAAATGGTTGTTCTGCAGAAACAACTGAGATAAAGTAAAGAACATTTTCACTGGCACAAAGTTTAGTCCATGGCTTCAAGAAGTGTATTATTTGAGCTTGGCAAAAAGCCTGGGACTCTCAGACTTTGTCATATAATTTGAAGACTAGGACTTCAGTATATACTGTGCAATCAATTTTGTGCCAAAGGGGAGAAATGACTGAGAACTGGAATCAAAAAGTCAGTAAAGTAGCCCTGGAAGTGAATTTACCTGAATAAGCATTAAGTTAGTTAAGAAAGCTAAACTAAAGGGACTCATAAAATCCCATGCAATATAATCACTCATTCTTTAAACCGACAAGTTTTTTGGAGTGTCTGGGACCATACTAGACCCTGGAGATTAGAAGAGCAGGTGGGGAAGCAGGAGGAAGCCTAAAAGAAAGATAAATGAGCAATGGCCATTGGAGCTCCCAGCTGAGTGGAAGAGACAGACTCATAAACAAAATGTTACAATGCAGTATAGCTGGTTTTCCACACAGGTGCCCTCCAAATGCTCTCCAGTGTTGTGAAGGTCTTGCTTAGCTCTGACTGTGGGAAGGAGGGAAGACTTCACAGAAGTGAGTCTCTGAACCAGTCCTTAATGGATGAGTTGAAGGTGTCAGCTGGTCAGAAACCCAGGAAGAATTCCTGAGAAGAGGAAACAGCATTAACCAAGAGCCATGAAGATATGACTGTGCAGAGCATGTTGAGAAATACAAGGATGTTGCTAGAGGCTCAGGGTATGTGTGTCAGGGATGGGAAAGGCAGAAAAGGAGGTTAAAAACCTAAATTAGGACCAGATCACCAGCCCCTCAAATGCCATCTGATGGGGTTTAAACTCAATTATGTAAAAAATGCTAGGAGTAGCATAGTGTCCTGATAAGATTATGTGTTAATACTCTGACTTTAGTGGCAATATCAAGGATAGATGGAGAGAAGAGAAGGACTCTAAGCAGGAGGGCTGTTAGGGGGTGTGAAAAGTCATTGCCTTAGTGACAGACAGAAAAGACAGATTCAGAGATATTGTGGCAGAAGAATGGATGGAACATGGTAAAATTTGACCTTGGGAGTAAGAAAGAGGAGTCAAGGATGACTGAGGCTTATGAGTATAAATTCAGCTTGAGCAAGTAAAAGTTCCTTTTACTAAAATATGTTTGCTACCACCTAATCTGGGTTCACATCCTATTTCTTCAAGAGCTGCAGGGGGAAAAAAAGTCAATTAAATTTTACTCTACCAGCATCCCTACCACATGGTTCCTAAATATAAGATTTATCTTTTGTGTTTTACAAAGAAAAATTGCATGCTAAGATATAATAGTGGAACGAATTGCTGAAGATTATTTTTAAAGTTCGTAAGCAAGTGGCAACCATCAGTCTACCTTGAAGTGCCATTTAAACACATCATACTGTGGCAAATGGCAGAGGTCGTACAGCAGCATCAGTAAGACTACATAATAGATTGACAAAATTGATGTAACTGGCCAGAAGATTTTTTAAAAGGAATTATCATGTTCCTCTAAAATTAACCATGACTAAAATCCCAAATTGGGTAGGGCTTATTACTTGTGATTTACTCAAATAATAAACACAGGAATAAATCTTAGGTGGGCAGTCATCCTGTTCTGTTTAAACGTAGAGTTTAAAGTTTTTGCTTTTTTCATTTTTGATGCAGTCATCACTTAAAATCCAAATGTTATACCAACATCTTTTGAAATGCTGAGAATATGGGGCGCCTGGGTGGCTCAGTCAGTTAAGCATCCGACTCTTGGTTTCACCTCAGGTCCTGATCTCATGACTCGTGAGTTCGAGCCCCGCATCAGGCCCTATGCTGACAGCCCGGAGCCTGCTTGGGATTCTCTGTCTCCCTCTCTCTCTCTGCCCCTCCCCCTGCTTGATCTCTCTCTCTCTCTCTCTCTCTCAAACATAAATAAATAAACATTAAAAATTAAAAAATAAATGCTGAGGAGATGAATGATTAAGTGACCTGATCATCACCATTTGAAAGGTTCTTCCCCTATTTAACTAGGCAGTATTACCTTGTTTGTCTCATATGCAAATTAGGCAGATGCACTTAAAAGTATTAAACCAGTTTTTGAGTCTCGGTTTTTGAGACTGACAGCAAGGTAGAGCGTGAGGAGGAGACAGAACTACCTTTCAGCTTGTATGCTCCCCATCTGAGTTCTAAATTTGAGCATACCTCCTCCTCACCACAGGTGGAATCACCACCTCTCCATCTCAAGACCGAGCCTTGCCCCTCCACCCACTCTCAAGTTCAAGCCATACCTAAAGCTGCAGATAACTAAACTCTAACCTACTTTCTATGACTGCATATCAAACCGTTCTCGCTGCTAAGCTGGCCTGGTTGCAGGGCCCCTGTTCTCATCACCACAGGGGCCCTGTGTCATTCATCTGATTCCTGAGCCCTAATCTCAGCTCCCTCCTTGACTCTTGGTCCACCCTCCATGTCACATGGTCCATTTCCTTTTTTCAAAGGTTTTAACCAAGGGCTTACTTTGAGCTAACCCACTGACAGACTGTTGCCCTTCTGTCTGGAACTATGAGTATTGCCTAACACAGAATCCTATATGCCAGTGAAAAGGAAACATCACCCACATGCATGCACTTGAATGCTTCTTTATCTTGGGCTACCATTTGGAACTATCTGCTTGCACTGTGCTCTACTACTGACATACTCCCCTTGGGCACCATGCTCTACCCTTAGACTCAACCTCCTCTAACTACAACTACAACTGAATCAGTTCCTTGGCCCTCTTTCTGTCCCAGGAGGGTTAAGGCTCCCTTTCCTGGCCCTGAAACAACTCTCTCACTGCCCCATCCTGCTGCAGTACCTGATCATGAACAGAAGAATCCAGACATAGGGTGTTCTACTCTTTAACCATCCTCTCAGCCCCCAGCTGAAAAGTGGCTATATTCTCTGGGACATTGCATATTTTGACTTTCTCAGTCACTTCCTACTCCATTTCTCCAGATTACTACTGCGCAATGCCACTTCTCCTAGGCCTCAGAACTTTTTTGTTTGTTTGTTTTCTTGGATCTTGCCTCTGTACTCTCCCTCCCTTCTACCACAAACAGTGGCAGGATTGGATTACTTCCACCCAACAGACTGGAAAATTTCTCATAATGCCAGACCACACGCTGGTGCTGAGTGGCTGAGAACCAGGTCAGAAAATCAAGTGTTGAAGATTTATTTCAACCAATTTAAGAGGAATGTACAGATGAACAGACCAGTTCCTGTTTATTGACTAGAATCTCTGGAGCCATTCAAACAGGTTCAAATAGGCCATCAATTGAGGCTAAGGGCTTCAACACAATTCTAAGCATGCACAACAACATTCTAATAGGAAATAACGAGCTCTTAGATAAAGGCTTCCTTCCCTATTGCCTGGCTGTCTGAATCAGAATTTTAGACAACCTATTCATGGTATGTGTCCTAATTTCACCAACCATGTGGTTGAGATAGGACACTAATGATGCTGTCTCTTCATATGGCAAGCTACAAGACTATTTATAGAATGTTGGCGTTTGAACTAGGTTTTTTCAGAATCCATTACAGTATGCAGCTACTGGGTGGTTTTTAACTAATTAGTACCATGAAGCAAGAAAATATCATGCACATTTTATAGTTGAAGAAATAGATTCAGAGAGTTTAAATGACTAGCCCAAGGTCATTCAACCAACAGATGGAAAGGATTTAGAGTTTCTTTGTAAGTGATGTTAATTTTTAGTTTTCAATGTATGTTTCCAACATAGCATCTTTTTATAATATGTTTTATAAGCATCTTTTCTTTTTTCTTTTTTAAAAAATGTTTATTTTTGAGAGAGAGAGAGAGAGAGAGAGAGAGAGAGTGTGTGTGTGTGTGTGTGTGTGTGTGTGTGTGCAAGTGGGGTAGGAGCAGAGAGAGAGGGAGACAGAGTGGAGAGTAGAGAACCCAGTGCGGGGCTCAAATTCACAAGCTATGAGATCATGACCTGAGCCAAATTCAGACACTTAATCAGATTGAGCCACCCAGGTGCCCCTAAATGTCTTTTCAAATAAATTTTGTTCATCCTTGTGTCAGCAAAAGAAGATTCAGTTTCATAAAAGGAAGTGTGATCTGTGGAGGGAAGTGGTAGACAAGGCCAAAAAAAAGGCTTCTCAACCCTCTGCTGAGAGAAGTATGGCATACACTGTGAGACCTAGAAGACATACAAACATAGTAAGGGATAATTGGACCTTCAAAATTCCTAAGGAGAATGGGAGGCCAGCTAAGTATTTCCAAGACCATGTGGCCCTTTATACAGCCAGGTTTATCGATTGGGCATTGCCAATGAATTCCCTTCAGGCAGGCAATGATTCCTTATGGGAGGCAATCCTTTCAGAGTGATATTATGTTTAAAGGGAACAACGATACTTTTATAAGTCTTCACTGGATAAAGCATCATGTACCCTTTATTTTTCTGATTCTAGGGATTTTCCCCCTAGAAACTCAGAGCTGTTTTCTTTCTTGTGAATGCTGATAAATGACAAGAATCGATTTGGATCATTGTTACTACCCCAGAAGCAGGAAGTATCAGCATTATTGGTGTCAAACTTAAAAAAAAAAAAAATGAGTGAGTGAGAGAAGTACTTGATAATGGGATGGTGCTAGTCGTCCCAGATGTCATTTTGCCATTGCCATCTCCGTGAGCATCTCCAGTGCAGGCCCCCTCCTATGTGAACCTTTTCCCCACCATATTCAGCATATCAATCTCCATGTGATATTTTACAGGCAAAATTATTCAGTCTACTGAGGTGGGAGTTTGCCTGTGGGCTTGCTGAGGGTGCCTTGGAGGATTGATATCTTTCAACAGAAAGTTGCAATTCCATTTCTCAAGAAATAACCTCTTCTTATAGCACCTGTCAAGTATATGAATTCTGTGCTATAATCATCTCCCAAGGTTAAGGTTTTTTTTTAATTCAAAGTTTTCATTATGACTCAAGCAAGCCTTAGCTGAATGTTTATTTTTCCCCCAAATGTTTATTGGATCTACTAATCTACCCATGATGTCATCATCCACTTAACCCCTGTTTCCATTTTGTTTGCACCAAAAGGAGCTAGAATCTTTATCTCTTAGAAATGAATTTAGAGATCATATAAAATAACCCCCTTGTTTTTATAAATAAGGAAACCAAGGCACAGAGTGTTTGTGATTTTCCAAAAGTCACACAGCTACTCCAAACTCCTATTGGAAGTAGTAGTAAATAAAATAAATAAATTCAAAGCTGGGATAGAAGAGCCCAGGCATCCTGAAACTTTGTTCTGTATTCTTTCCCCTTCCCTTGGGCTTCTCAGTGTGCTCTGGGGGGTGTGGCAAGATACAAGGACATAATCAAAGTCATTGGACAAAACATGCCATATCTTTCCAACGCATCAGTTTTGTTCAGTGATTTGAAGTAGGGTCAGTAAGGTGGGAGAAAGAGTAAAATCTATTCTTGCATTAAGGAATGGATATTTTAGGGAATTGAATTTAAAATTTATTTAAATGTTAAAATTAAAATGCCATACTTCAGAGAAATTTCATGTTTGCAACTAGGTGCTTCAGGTTACCCTTTCCTCATCTGTCATCCAGGGGTGCTCATTCTCTTTTTTTTTTTTTTTTTCAACGTTTATTTATTTTTTTTGGGACAGAGAGACAGAGCATGAACGGGGGAGGGGCAGAGAGAGAGGGAGACACAGAATCGGAAACAGGCTCCAGGCTCTGAGCCATCAGCCCAGAGCCTGACGCGGGGCTCGAACTCCCGGACCACGAGATCGTGACCTGGCTGAAGTCGGACGCTTAACCGACTGCGCCACCCAGGCGCCCCCAGGGGTGCTCATTCTCATCCCTCTGGCAATGGGAGCTCCTGAGTGGAAAAATTTGAAAGTACTTGATGCCACCATGAAGCTTACCGCTTAGCAGAATTAACCTGAAAGCAGGCACTTAGGTCAGCCATGCTCTCTTCTCCCCAAACTCCAAGACTACTTACAATGTTTTCATAGGGCTCATAAAGTCTGGGGCCACTGTGAACTGCAACTAGACGTTCCAATTAATTTTCATTGAATTTCTCAAGCTATTCTATGGGGAAAAAAAATAAAGACATCAATTCAGGAGCTCTTTTTTTTTGTCTTTTATGTGGCGTCAAAAAGTATTCTAGACTTTCCTGTCTTTTAGTTTTCTTTTGTGTTTGTGATATTATATAGAGAGCAGTCCTATTTTTTCTCTTTATAGACAGAAATATCTGGCTCCTTTTAAAGCTTTTTGAAAGTATCAGGTAGACATTAAATTTCCTTTTAAAGAAAAGTCCCCAGATTCTTCTTCTCATCCATCACATGCTACCTTTTAATAATTTGTTCCCCAGCAGCCCCACCTCCAGGATCTTAAATATGAGAAAGCTGACATCATCCTTGATTCCCTCTTCTTTATCGTACTCCAGATCAGTTGGTCACCAAGTATTACTGATTTTTACCTCTGAACATTTCTCAGACCATTTCTCTGTGACCATTAATGTTATCTGTGCAGCCACAGCACCAAATCATGCTCAGAACTCAGTAGTTCAATCCAGAAAATGTCAATGCATTGTAACAATGAAGATCTTGAATTAGCTTATAGTTATATGGTAGACCAAGCATGCCGTGATGAAAAGGGTCCAGAGCAGAGCCCTGGGTACATTTCTCAGACATTACCATTGCTACATTAAATGTGAATGGTTAGATTATAAAAGTACTTCTTCCCTCTCTCAAGAAAATGACCCTTTGATAACAGGAAACATATTTTGTTCATTTCTGTGTCCCCTGTACTTAGCTGTAAATCTAGTACATGATAGATGCTCATTTAATTTTTTTGAATGGATAAATGAAATCTATCACATTTAAATGGCTCCTCTCAGGACACCTGGGTGGCTCAGTCAGTTAAGTGTCTGACTTCGGCCAGGTCATGATCTCATGGTTCATGAGTTCAAGACCCACATCAGGCTCTGTGCTGACAACTCAGAGCCTGGAGCCTGCTTCAGATTCTGTGTCTCCCTCTCTCTCTATCTCTCTCTGCCCCTCTCCCACTAACACTCTGTCTCTCTCAAAAAAATGAATAAGCATAAAAAATTTTAAATAAAAATAAAAAAATAAGTGGCTCCTCTTGCTTACTCAAAGGTTTTACTGTTCCTCCTCTGTCCTGTATCATCAAATTCTCCCTCTCTGTTGATTATCCCCATCAGCATACAAGCATGTCTTAATAGATCCTAACTTGAATTTTAAAACCCTTCTTTACCCTACATTGCCCCAGTTACTGCCCCATTTTTCAGCTCCCCTTATAGCAAAATCCCTCAAAAGACCTGCCAGTGGTAACTACCTGCCCTATTGTTCTCTCTTGCACAAGAGATGTATCTCTTTATCATACTACCAAAACTGCTCTAGAAACAGTCTCCAATGACTTCCACATTGCCAATTCTCAGTCCTCATTTTATATGGCTTATCAGTAGTATTGACTCAGCTGATAAGTTCTTGCATCTTGACAGAATTTTCCTCCAATACCTCGTTATGTCTTGATTTTTCTACTTTGCTAGCCATTTCTTCTCATTCTGTCTTGTTAGACATTCCTCATTTTTCCGACTTCTAACATTGGAGTTGTCTAAGTTTCAGTGCTTTGTCTTCTTTTCTCTATCCATGTTCACTCCTATATGAACTCATTCAGCTAGGTGATCTCATTCAGCTCCTATATTCCATCTGTACACTGATGACTCTCAAAATTATATTTTCAGACCAAACTTCTCCTCTGAACTCTGAAATCTATGAAGGAATTTTTTATATATCCAATTGCCTGCTTGACATATTTACTTAGATGTCTCACAAAAACCTCAAAATTAACATGTCCAGAAGTCCACTCTAGTTCTACCTTATACACACACACACACACACACACACACACACACACGCAAATAATTGCTTGTGCTTGCTTTTATTTTTCAGTCTTTCTTGAAAAAAAAATATATTACTTTCACTTTTCTAGTGCTTAAGAAAATCCTTGGAGTTATCCTTGAATTAATTCTTCTACCTCATGTGTATTCCATCACCAATTCCCACTGGCTCTACCTCCAAAGTACATCTAGAGTCTGCTGACTTCTCACCTCTGCTCTAAGCCATCATCGCCTCCCCTTTGTATTATTGCAATAGCCTCCCTCACCCATCTCCCTCCCATCTTGATTTCCTGCAGTCTCTTTTTCACACAGGAGCCAAAGTATTCCTTCCTAAAACATAGATCAGATCATATTCCTCCTCTGCTCATGATCCTCTCTGGTTTCCCATTTTAGACTACAATCTAAAATCCTTAGAGTGGCTTCCAAGATCCTGTGTGAATAGATTCTCTCTTCATTTTCTGATTTCATCACCTATCATTCTTCCCCTGAGCACTCCATTCCAATCACCCAGGCCTCCTCGCTGGTCCAAATCCAGCCTGTACACTTGCTATCCTTCTTATTAAAATGTCTTCCACAAGTTATCTACAACTTTTTTTTAAACAATTTGTCTAAATCTTTGCTCAAATATCACCACATCAAGAGGCCTAAAGTAGCACTTCTCCCTTGTTGCTCTTGCTTTGTCTTCGTGGTACATATTGTCCTACCTATATCCCTACATGTGTATTTATTGTTGCTTGTTTAGTGTCTGTCATCTCCATACCCTTCATACATGATTACAATCACTTTTCATTATTTTTTATTTGTTTTGTTGTTCTTGTTTTACTGTTTTATCCCTTACATGTAGGACAGTCTGGTATATGACAGTCATTCAATAAATATTTTTGAATGAATGAACAAATTGCCTTGGAAGAGGGCCCATGGATGGAATTTTTAAATCCCCTACCTTGGCTTTATTAATACTGTGCTTTAAACAACTGAGCTAACAGGCCCAGACAAGGTAAGAATATTTCTCAGAAAAAAAAATTAAATTAAATAAAAAAATTAAAAAATTAAAAATAAATAAAATTAAAAATTAAAAAATCTCAGAATGCAGCGTGCCAAAGCTGCTCAGAGGACTCCTGGTTGTTATAGCAACTCTTAAAGTCAGGCAAGTTGGCAGGCAGTATGCTTTTACAAAAACATGTTTATAGAGCCTCCTAAACATTTTTCTAAATTGATTAGACATGCATTTTGTTTGTTGTCTCATATTAGAATTTATTCATGTTGCATACACAGTAAAGTTAGGGTACCCTGCAATATACTCTGGAAAGGGATTTTATTAGTTATTCTAAATACTTACATCTCTGCATCATCCAACTAAAAACTGAATGGAAGTTAGGAGAAAATGTGCTGATTAAAAATTCTTGAAGATTCATGTAAAAAAATAAGAAAATTTCTCAGAGTTGTAACAAACTAAGCAAATTGAATAACCCCAACAAAATTTTATAGTTTGTTTCTTAAGGAATTTCCTTCCGTTTTTCCTGTATTGATTTTATTTTTTCAAAGACCTCTAGTTAACAGTCTTGATGAATATTTTGATGCAATTTCAAATATGGAAGGGAACTTACACATATTGTGTGTCTATTAAGTCTCATGCACTGAGTTTTCCATATATTATTTTATGAAGTTTTCACAACATTATCCCCATTTTTCCTAAGGCTTAATTAAAGAGACTATATAATTTTCTCAAGATCACAGAATAGTAGTAATGGCACTCAAACTCTGGTCTGTCTGACTCCAAAGAATATATGTTTTCACTGTTTCACACTACCTTGCAAGTTTTTAAATATTACAGAAATCATCCTGGTTACTTATAGAACCTTGGGTGCCTTTGCTAGGATAGTCCTTACACCTTACCAACTCTTGGTCAAGTCTGAAAATGATATTAAGAACTCCAAGATCAAAGTAACAATGCCTACCATCCATATCAGCTCAGCAGTGACCTCGGGAAGCAAATCACCAAGTAAACCTGTTAGTTACCCTTAGACTTCATAGTTCATTGAGTTTTAAGCACGCCTCATTTGTCAGCATCTCCATAAAGGGAATGAAGGGATAATTCTTTTCATTCACTTCTTGCCGGCCCTTATCAACATGCTCAGTGAACAGCACCATCCATCCTGTGGAGATGGTTGTTATTAACTTTCCTCTCAACTGCCAGGGTACAGCACTGCATGTCTCACTGATCCTGCTTCCACAAAGTTCTTGTAAATAAACTGGGTCATGCCATACACCGAATTTTTCCTCATGACATGTCACTTTTCTCTCTTTCCACATCTGGAGAAAATGCAAGACCTTTAATGCAGAAATAAACATTCAAAGATGTGCCTTTGATACCAATTTTATTTAGTACATTTGGGACATATTCCAGGACCTCATTACCTTTTATCCTACATCATCACATTAACCTTCTAACTAAACTCCTCACCTTCAGTCTTTTCTTTCCAGCATCCATCCTCACAATATCCTGGGTTCACCTTATAAAGCATAGGTATAATCCTATCGTCTCCCTAATCAAAACGCCTATTTATTACTTATGAAAAAAGTCTAAACTTTGAGTCTGGCATTTATGGCCATCCACATTGGAAAGACTTTTTAAGTTGATATATCAGACCCCTTTATCTCAAATGCATTTAGTTATCATTCCCTTCATAAGCCTGTACATGCTTTATGAGCCTGTACATTGAACACAATGTCCAGGGATAATCAGTTCCATCCCTAGGACTTAAATTACCAGCAGTATCCAAATAATTCCGAAATCTCTGTACTGAATCTGTCTTCTTCACACCAGATCCATTTTTCCATGTGCATGTTCCTAGAGGTGGTTCAAGTTCATCACTCTTCCAAAATCTGCTTCTCCTGCAGTTTCCATGTCAGTGAATGGCACCACTATTTTTTTCAGTTATCCAAGCCAGGAACCTGAGTGCCAACGTTGTCTGCATTCTCTCCTCATGGTTTTTCCACACTCTGCTTTTTACTATTTGTGTGACATTATTTCTTTTTATCTCAGCAAGAATGTTCAGTGAGGCCAGGAAATGTGTCTTGTTTACCATTAAATCTCTAGGGCCTGGGTGGTTTAGTCAGTTAAGCACCCAACTCTTGATTTTGGCCCAGGTCATGGTCTCACTGTTGTGAAATCAAGCCCTTGCATCAAGCCCTGCATCAGACTCTGCACCGGGCATGGAGCCTGCTTAAAGTTCTCTCTCTTCCTCTCCCTTGCCCCTCTCCCATTCATGGTCTCTCTGTCTCTCTCAAAAAAAAAAAGTATCTCTAGGGCCTAAATCAAGACTTACACATACAGGTTCTTACAATTTTGCTGGTAAAAAGAAACGATAAACCCATAAATCCATTTCTTATGTATTCTTATGCTTACAGATACTGCTATTTTTTAGATTATTAGTAGGTTAAAAATGTATGAGTGAATGAAATTTAAAAAATAAACAGTGAAATAACAGGATTTGTGATGCTACATTTAAGAAAATGTACTTAGGGAAAAAAACAAGGCATTTACGTCAGACTTTGACTCATTGTACCTCTGTGTCAATTCCAACTTATAAGTAGGTAGAGCTGACAATGGAAGAGATTTTACAAAAATGTCAGCAAGTGATGCTTAACATTGGAAGGATGCTTTAATAGCTCTATTCTCACCTGCAGCAGCCCCCACAGAACAAAAAAAAAAAAAATCAAGAGTTTGGGAGTCTGGTGAAGGAATCTCAGCAGTATTCTGATATTAGTTCTATGGTTGGATCCTTAAAAATCTGTTTCTTGTGGCTGCTGTAACAAATTACCACAAACTGGGGGCTGGGGATGAAAACAGAAACAATTTTTTCACTTAAAGTACTGGAAGCCAGGAGTCTGAAACTAGTATCACTTGGCCAAAAATCAAGGCATGGACAAGGCTTCTCTCTTGCTGGAGGCTCTAGAGGAGGATCTGTTTCTTATCTCTTCTAGCTTCTGGTTCCTGTTGTCATTTTTTTGATCTGTGGCTGCATCACTCCAATTTCTGTCTCTGTGGCCACATTGCCTCCTACTCTTCTGTTTGTCAAATATCCTTCTGCCCCTGTAAAGATATATGTGATTGTATGCAGGGCCCAACCAGATAATCCAGGATAATATCCCCATTCCAAATTCTTAACTTGATCACATCTACAACTTTCTTTTTCCAAATAAGGTAGTATTTGTAGGCTCCAGGGATTAGGACCTGCTACTTTGACAGCCATTATTCAGCCTACTGCAGAAGCCTTATATAAGTGCTGGCTTAAAGTCAATGCCCAGTGAATGGTGGTTGCTGTTATTTTTTTGGTGCTGCTACTGTTGTTATCCTGAGACCAAAAACTTTGATCCAACACTTCTGGACAAACATGAGAATTCCAGGAAATTCTTCACTCCTGCCAGCCCTTGAATCCTAATAGTAAGAGATTAGTTAATTCCAAATTGAGTATTTGTCCAAAATGCCTGATTTAATATTATTAATGTTGACTATAATCATTTTTAGCTGCTCATTCATTTTCTTCTACTCTTTCTTTGTGTGTATATGCCATCACTTTTGATAGTGAGCTAGAAATATGCATAGTACTTAATCTGAACATATGAATAACAGCTCATCAGCAGTCTGATAGGTGGGTGGGCACACAACATTGAAACACATAATATTATATTTTAATTTGCTAAGCAGAATATTAACTTCATTTCTGAAACCTCTTTATGAAAGTGAAAAGACTTGAGTTAGCTACTGAATTTAGCACTAGGCACTGTATAGTCACTCTTTCAGGGAAAGGTGCTATATAAAGCTGCATAATAAAAAAAAATTACTGCATTAAAATGTTCTCATATGCAGTATAACCAACTTCACTCCTTACTGAGATATGCCAACTTACAGAAGAAAATTCTCAAACTTTTTAATGTCAGAAAGTCATCTAAATACTCTTGATTCCTTTTTGGACAAGATAATAGAAATTTTATAATCTAAACCTGATATATTATAAGTTGTATGCATATTATATGCATTCATATTTTCCAGACCACCACCAGATCTATATTGTGTAATAAGTAGAATAGATACTTAAAAATGGCTTTTCCTAGAATTTAATGTTGTTCTTTTGAATCCTACTATATATCAACTTAGAATTTGGGGTTTTCTCTACAAAGATTAAGTTACATTTTTCTACTTAAGTCAAGTTTATTTAAAAGTCCCTGTACCTGAATATTTGGTTTTACTTTTAATATTTTCTTAACATTTACTTATTTTTGAGAGATAGAGAGAGACAGAGCATGAGTTGGGGAGAGGTAGAGGGAGAGGGAGACACAGAATCCAAAGCAGGCTCCAGGCTCAGAGCTGTCAGCAGAAAGCCCGCCACGAGTCCCAAACTTACGGACTGTGAGATCATGACCTGGGCTCAAATCGGACGCTTAACTGACTGAGCCACCCATGTGCCCTTGAATGTTTAGTTTTAAAATTCCACTGCATAGGAAGAATGAAGATAGGAGTAAAGAAAACAACGAAAAAAGTCAGATTCTAACCAGAAGAAGTTCAAAATATTATGGGTGAGATATTTATATGAGCAATAGTTAATATTAGCTAAATTTTATTGAGCACTCGCTCTATTCCAATCACTGAGGGCCTTATGTGCACTAACAGTACAATTGCCATAACCCTTTTACATAAACACTATTGTTCCCACATGGTGAACTGTGACTGGTCCTAATAAGGAGTAGATGTAAGCTCTCTGCATTGATCCTGAGCCAATACCTTACAGCAGCTATAGTGTCCACTACAAAGAAGATACAAACAAGATGCTACTGAATCACCAATAAGGAAGCAATTAATTTTGCTTCTTAAGACCAGGGAACACTCTAAAAAAGAAATTCTTATGCTGTATATTTGAAGGGACCAACAGTCATAACATTTAGGAATATTTGTTATGTATGAGATAATTCTAAGACCACATTTATTAAACTCATTCAACCCTTAGGGCAATTCTGTGCAATAGAGGCTATTGGTATCCCCATTATGATAATAAGTAAATTGAAGGACAAAGAGATCAAGTAACTCATCTAAGGCCACACAGCTAGGAAAGAGTAGAGCCAGGATTCCCACCAAGACAGTTTGGTTTCAGAGCCATCACTGTTAGCCTCCATGATAAAGAGACGAACAAATGTTGAACATTAACATTTTGAAGTCACAGTTGTTATTTTAAATATGTTGATTTAATTATTCTATTATTTAACCATTATCACAGACAAAAATATTTTCCAACCTAATTCTTTTAAAGGTTATGATGAATCATTTAACCACTCTGATTTTTAATTTTCTAATCAGTGAAATTAAATGATATCTACCTACCATAGGGTTATTATGAAGTTTCAACATATACAGAAGTGAATTCTTTACAAATTGCAAAGCATGTGCAAAGTATTATAGAACTATTATCATTTCACTAACTAGGCATGACGGCAAAAACTTCAGAAGTCCAAAAGTGTGTTTAGGGAATTGAAAAGCTAAAAGTCTATGGAGGGAGATGATTATAAATGAAACAGAAGGTCACCTTTTGAAGGATCCCAATTGCCATGCTGAAAGATTTCTTAATTAGAATATATATGAGTATAAATCCAAAATTTCTGACCAGAAGAGATATACATTGTTATTTGTGCTTAAAAAATAACAGTTCAGGCAATAATTTGGAATGGGAGAGCATAAAAAGAGAGAAGTTCAGTCAAGAACCTCCTACAAAAGTCTGGTTGAGAAAGGAGCTGAACAAAGCATGGCATTGAATGGAAAGAAAGGAACAAGTCCAAGACATTACAGAGGTAAAATACACCTGACTCCATGGTATGGAGATTGAGGAAAAAGAAGTAAAGATATTCAGAATTTTTGTCTAGGCAATTGAGTACGTTGCAGGAAAGGAATCCAATCACATTTATTTAGCCCACTCATATTTTAACAAATATTTATTGAGTACCTCCTAATGCTAGCACTATTCCAGGTATTAATATTATGTTTATCATTTTTCATCCTCATTGACAATGTTTTCACTAATCCGTTCACTTAGGAAATATTTTGAGCACTGTGTTTTGTGTCAGATACAAATGAAGACATACGTGGAGAGTGTAAGTAAAACTAACCCAAGCTGACATGTCAGACAGAGTCAGAAGAGTCAGGAGTCCAACCTATCCGTCTGCCTACATCTACTCTACCCCAGCTGTGTAGGGCAGATACTAGGTTTCATTTCAGACATATTAAGTTTGAGGATTCTGTGGTAAGTTGGAAATGGTGATTTCACACTCAAGAAAAAAATCAACAGACAGAATTATTACTTGATCCTATATTGGCAACAGCTCAAGCATGTCTGGTTCTAAAACCTTGTATTAAAGGGGGGAATTAAAATATACTCCGACGATATTTTTTAAGGGGCCAACTAAATTGGGAAATAATCTAATGCATACTCAGTGTTTCATATAAGATTTTATTTTACCTACTTATTCGGGCAGAAAATTACCTGTAATATCTGTGAGTCCCGTGATGGTGAGAACTGTGTCTTACTTATTTTTGTATCCAAGCATCTATAACAGTGCCTGGTATATGAAGTGCAACCAACAAATGTTTCAAGAATGGATGAAAGACTGAATAAAGAAATAAATGAAGGAATAAAGCAAACAGGATAATATGGAAAGAACACATGGCTGTGGTAGTAGAATTAAATTTCCTATCATTACATATGTGACCCCTATTCACTCATTCTTAAAATGGTTGATCATCATACCTGCTTTATCTACCTTCTGGGATTGTGTGAGAGTCAGATGAGTTAACTTTAACAAGCAACAAGCATTTACGGTTCATCTATTATGTACCAGGTAGTATGCCAGGAATAAGGACCTTCCAAGAATAAATATGATTCCTGCCTTCAAGGAACTCACAATGGGAAAATACGTGCAACTAATAATAATTTTTAAAAAGCAAGGCTGTGGTCAGTGAGCAAAGGGAAGCAGAGGCATCTATTTATGTAAACAGTATCAGAGAAGCCTTAAGAGAGAAGGTTGCCATGGGAGATGTAAATAGTATGAAGCATCACCCAAATGTAAAATAGTTGTATTTTCAAACTACATGTAGTTGTTATCATACACACACTTTAACAGTTTTAATTCAGATGCTTCAGGGTCTAACCGGTGCACCTAAGAACATTTCCTAATACCCATCAATTTTCAACATGGGCATAAGGAAAATTGTGATTCTGATGCCAGAGGCCCCAGGTTGAAGTTTTAGCTCCATTGCAGAATTGCTTTGCTACTTTACACAAGCATATTGCATGAGCCTCTATTTCCTCCTCTATAAAATGGGGTTAATAATGTCTATCCTGCCTAATGAAAATCAAAGTAGATACACGATATGAAAGCACTTTACAAATTCTAGAATGCCATAAAATATAAGATGTCATTGTAGGGAAAAATACTAACCTTTGTGAACATGCTTTTATCACCAGTTTAGAGCTATAATTGCTCAATATTTCCAGTAAATCAATCAAATGCTAATAAATCCTAAATCTATAACTAAACTTATTGTCAAAATTATCCTCAAGCATGATGATCTGATGCTATTGACACAAGGCACATGAGATCATATTACAGCCACCATCATCTTGTTGCCATGGTAACCATAGCAGGCTGGCAAGAAAGCTCCCTGACAGTTGAATTGGAAAGAACAAGAAAATTCAGCCCACTTCCTGCATTAAATGAATTACAAGTACGTGTAAAGAAAGAAAAGAAAATTGCTAACCCTTAATCAACTGCTTTTATTTTTTTATACTTATAAGGAATACAGAGCAAGTAGGGGACATCACTTTCCCACACACTGGGTTCCAGCACTTTCATAAGGTTGGAAGGTGGCATTTAGGTACTGGATAAAAAAAAAATAAAAAAAAAACCTTAAAATACACATTAGCTTATATAATAGTCTTCTCTCTCAAGCTTGTGCAGTATTAAGCGGCAGCTGAGTCAAGCCTCTTTCATGTCTCTGAATTCAGAGCCAAAATAGAAAGCTATGAGGACACTAGCAAAAGTATCCTTCCAGCCTGAGAAATAGAAATGATACTTTAAAGAAATACTTTTTAATATTATATAAGCCAAATAGTGAAGACCTGGAAAATAAGACTCACTTTTTTCTTTCTTTTTTTTTTCTTTTGATTAAAAAAAAATTATTATTGAAGTATAGCTGACATACAACTTACTTTTTTCTTTCATTTACAAGCCTTTGATTCCACTAGAAAATGGCGTTTTTAATATACTCAATACACTTGAAATAATGAATTTTATGTGGGTGGAGGGAGTATTTCTATACTCAGGTTGTCATTTTAAAATTCAGTGTTTGTCGGTCAACATTTTCCTAGCTCTGGCTGTGAGCCAAGTGCTGATGATGCCAGGTGAATATAAGACATGATTCTTGTCCTGATCATCTTCTGAGGGCACAGATGTGCAGGCAGATAGCTTCTGTGTGGTGTGCTGTGGGCAGTGATGGATGGTAGTTTGTGCAGAGTGCTCCCGGAGCATAGAAGAAGGACATCTCAATTCTAATGCACAGTGAAAAAAAAAAGGCCACCTGGAGAAAGAGATGCCTGAGTCAAGTCTAGAAGGAAACATGATGTAGTAAGCAGTGCAGTGAGGTAATGGTTTTTATCATTTTTTCCCCCTTCTTGAAATATTCAAGTTGCAGGAAGCTGCCCCCCAAAAAGCAAAATTTCATAACCTACTCAGGTAAATCTAGCATCCTTATTAATGACTAAATTCACATTTCTAAAAAAACATTTTAGAGTTCTAATATTTCTCAGAAATACTATTATTTTTCAAGCCAAAAACAGAGACACTTCCTTCTTTATATTAATGTATAAAAACAAAATAAATTTTTATTCTTGCTTTTAAGCTCGACCCAGTGGCACAAAAGAAATGAGCATTAAAAGGGTAAATGAATAAATGGCCTAGAATGATGATAAATATTTTAGAACTCTTCATAATATAATTCTCCAATCAGTGCTTCCACTTCTGTCTCTACAGCAGAAAATGTCAGTGTTCATCCAAGAAACTCTTGGCACAGTTTCTTGGCTGCCTTTGATATCAGGCAGGATGTATTTCTATGATAGAATTTATTTCCAACTGCAGTAGGCTTATCTGATTTTATAGTGGCAATTTTACACCTTCTTAAAAATCCAATTTGTTTTAACCTGGGCTGATAGCACCACTCAGTAAGAGATAATTGACCAGTATCCCTGTGGTAAGGAGTTCAAATCTACTCATGAACTCATGCTTTCACTTTCGGTTTCCCATCCATCTAAAGATACCTTGCCAAGCTTCAGCTTTGCTATCAGAGAACTTTAAAAGCAATGCAAAAAGACCTAGATAAACATGGATGATGTGGGTACCTATCCTGGACTCAGGGCTGGCTCTCTTTCTTATGTTTACATTCATGGTCATAAATGCTGCACGTAACTTCAGGTTATTACTAATTTCAGGTTATTACTAATCTGTTATATGGGTTTTGGCCAGTGAGTTACTTTCTCTGGGCTTAATTTTCCTCACCTCATGCTACCACAGGGTTGCTGTGAGGGTTAAATGAGATTAGTGAGTATCAAAGTGCTTCACCACTGTGAGGAGCTGTACAAATGGTCATAGTCATGTCACTGTAGGTGGAAGCATCTGTTCACCTGGATGATTAAGTGTGTTGGTTAAGAATATGAAGACAAGGGGCCCCTGGGTGGCTCAGTCGGTTAAGCATCCAACTTCAGCTCAGGTCATGATCCCGAAGTTCGTGAGTTCGAACCCCGTGTTGGGCTCTGTGCTGACAACTCAGAGCTTGGAGCCTGCTTCAGATTCTGTGTCTCCCTCTCTCTCTGCCCCTCCCCTACTCATGCTCTGTCTTTCTTTCTCTAAAAAAAAAAAAAAAAAAAAAAAGAATATGAAGACTTAAATGTGGGGTCTGGAATTTCCCAATTGTATGAACTTAGTCATGCCACCTTACCTCTCTGTGCCTCAGCTTTCCCTTTTTTTTTTTTTTTTTTTTTTTTTTTTTTTTTTTTTTAAAATTTTTTTTTTTTTTTTTTTCAACGTTTATTTATTTTGGGACAGAGAGAGACAGAGCATGAATGGGGGAGGGGCAGAGAGAGAGGGAGACACAGAATTGGAAACAGGCTCCAGGCTCTGAGCCATCAGCCCAGAGCCCGATGCGGGGCTCGAACTCACGGACCGCGAGATCGTGACCTGGCTGAAGTCGGACGCCTAACCGACTGCGCCACCCAGGCGCCCCAGCTTTCCCTTTTTAAAAGAGGGGGTACACAGATTAAGAAATGAATAAACAGTAAATAGCATTATTAACATTTACACATATTTTGAATCCTAAAGACAACCGTACAAAGTAGGCAACATTATCTCTGTTTCATGAAGGATAAAAATCACTTCCTTACAAATAATCAATCAGATAAAGAATTCAAGGTCCAGAGAGAAGAGGATAACTTCCGTAGGCACATAGGCAGGAAATTGTGGATTGGACCTCTGTCTTTGGTGTGTCTGTCTCCAAAGTCCATGTGCTACCTTACCATATTTTGCTACATCTTAGCTTAGGGCCTGGCACACAAGGAATTCCATCTATTCATTTACTTTATGTTAATTCCACTGCACTAGGCAAGGTAAGCAGTAAGATAGCTAAGACTGCAATAGGAATTACTTTACTTGAACCAGTTAGCTTCCTTTGTCTTTTTGTAGAAACAGGTATCCTGAGAGAATAAGATAGAGGCTGGGAAAATTCTGATGGTTGAAAACAAGTAAGGCCCAGAGCTTGGGGAAATTCCTGGCAGCCTGGCCAGTCAGGTTGCAGCCCTGAGAGCAGGTATCAAAGTAAAAGGAAAAAGCTGAAGACAGACCACTCATTCACAGTTGGCCTGGATTTCTGTGTTCATGACAGAAGGAATTTCTTGCTTGATGACAGGCATTTCTGTTTTGAGGCCATTTTCTTCCATTCTTATTTCCCTACAACTGATCATTGCCATACATCTCACATTCCCATCGCTTTTGTCCATTCCATGACTAATTTCTCCACTCTGATCTCTCAACTTCTGAAATTCCCTAGAGTAGTGCCCACAGAATGCCCTCCTAAAAAATTATCCTTTTCTCCTTTCCCTGTCACATATCTTTTCAATTCCCTTCTTACCTTTTTTCCATGTTTTAAACTCTGCTTCCTACTTTTTTTCATGAAAGATTCCTCTACTAACCTACCTTCTTACCTGTTCTCTTTTTAGCTCAAATACTATTACAATGTTTGTATATAAAATTGTGGATTTTAGAAGCAAAAACAAACAAAACAAAATGAACATGACTTCTTTTTTTATTTATAATCTATCTTACGGTATCTGTTCTATTTCATTTTTTCCAGGATTAGTACTCAACTCAATGACCATGATCGTACATTTTCTATCTTCTTTTGCATGCACCTCACTCTTTTTCTCAGAGCCCAATCCCCAAAAGCGAATTTTCCAGATTAGATCATGCTTTCAGTCACTCATTTATTCATTCTTCAATATTTATTGACTGTCTGCTATATGTTGGTTACTGTGCTAACCACTGGAGATATTGGCTAGACTAAGACAGTTTCTATCCCCAAGGCACACAGTCTAGTTGGAGAGATAGAAACCTGGACCACTGGCTAAAATGCATTGTAGTAAGTACATGGAAGCTTGCAGAAAGTGCATTTTCTGTCATAGAGGGTTATCTTCACAAGCTATCTTCACTGAACCTACTGTAGCTATTTAAGAATTATCATCTACCATGATGGTACAATGAAAAAAATATTGGGGCATAAGTCATAGGGGCTATAAATGCTGCTCTTGCAGTTAATGGCTATACAGTTAATGACCTTGCTGAGCCTCACATCTCATCTGTAGGGGAATGAGTCAATTCTTTATTCTCTCTATTTTTCCTGGGAGGACTAAAGAAAGTGTCAATGAGACAGAGATATGGAGATAGAGATAGAGATATCCTGGATCTTAAAGGATGAATTAACTTTAATGTCTCTGTAGTTAATAAATATTTAAGTCTATTATATGTTTTCCTTCTTCTTCTTCTAGCTTCTGTGGTCTAGATATCTATGTTGTTTATCTACTCAGACCTCTCTGTGCCTTTCTGGAAGTACTTTCTTGCAGGAATTCATTTTTTATGGTGGACTCAGAAAGGAAGAAACTGAGTCCCAAGCAGATAATAGCTGGCCTGCACGTGAGCCTGTGTTGGAACTCACTTAAGTGTTCTAGTCTACAAGCTAGGCCTGGCAGGCTCAGTCTTGATGCAAGGCAAATCCTATCTAGTCACTAGCTTCAGTTGAACCCTCTGAGTACAAAAAGTATTAACATTGCATAAGGCATTTCTGTTTCCATTATCCAATACTTTGGTCTAATACTACAAAGAGGAATGCCAGGTGTTCTTTCTATAGAAATAGATATCCCCAAAGACAGAGCTTGTAAAGTTAGGATATGCCAAGAACATCTAGCTAACGTTTTAATGTTTGCTCCATTTATAAGTCTAAAACAACATGGTCAAGGTTCCTAACTTATCATCCGGTACTCCAATTGGCTTCTCTGTGCAGGAATATGCCAGTTTCCCATTCATATCACTTTTATAGGAAGTCATTACTCATATAGTTAGGGTGTAGCAACTACCCCTCAAAAATAAGAAATTGCTCCTGAGAAACATGTCTAAAAGTGGGAGATGGGGTTACTATTCATTATATTTTACAACATGTTAATTTATTTTAATATCTTGAGTTTAAATTTTTTAGCTACAGTCTCCGTCATTATGATATAGTGGAGGTGGAAGGAACACTACAGCAAAAGCAGATATCTGGATCACTATCTTTGCTGTAATAGTTGTTCTTAAGATAATCAGGGCCAAGCCAGTTAACTTAATGGTCTTTGCTACCCAATGAAATAATACAACTGAAGTCTTAATTGAAAAATGCTCTACAGCATATAAGTTATGATTCTGATTATTATTGTCAATGAGTCATTGAGTTCTAACAATTAAAAGACACTTTAGAGGGGCGCCTGGGTGGCTCAGTCGGTTAAGCGTCCGACTTCGGCTCAGGTCATGATCTCACGGTCCATGAGTTCGAGCCCCGCGTCGGGCTCTGTGCTGACAGCTCAGAGCCCGGATCCTGCTTCAGATTCTGTGTCTCCCTCTCTCTCTGACCCTCCCCCATTCATGCTCTGTCTCTCTCTGTCTCAAAAATAAGTAAAACATTAAAAAAATTTAAAAAAAAGACACTTTAGAAACTGGCAACAACTTTAAAGGCACTCTTAACCAGCCCTACCATATATACTATATCTATTGTCTAACTACGTAGGCTCAGCACTTTTAAAATATCATCTGTTAAGACATAATCCAAAATAGGATTTAGAAGCCTACACTGCTTTAGGCCACTTGATGTAGGAGGATGAGTACCCTTGTCCCAATCTTAGATTTTTAACAATGAACCAGTAACCTCTCAATCACTTTCACAATTAGACTTCGGTGCACATAGTGGCTTGTAAGCTATGAATCCTTTTTTTTTTTTTTTTTAAGTTAGTTAACAGACAGTGCAATATTGGTTTCAGGAGTATAATTCAGTGATTCATCACTTACATACAACACCCAGTGCTCATCGCAACAAATACCCTCCTTAATAGCCATCACTTATCTAGCCCATCTCCCACCTACCTCCCTCCATCAACCTTCAGTGTGTTCTCTCTTGTTAGGAGTCTCTTGTGGTTTGTTTTCCTCCCTTCTTTTTTTCCCACCCTACTTTTAATCTAGTCCTTTTTAGCCATTCCAGGATGTATTTTCCATTACACCATGATGGTTGCTGATGATGCTAAAGAAGACAAAGTAGACTTTTGAAGAAACTAGAATCAGGGAAATTTCTTTTTCTGGGAACTAAGGCTACCAGTAGTAATTGATCCCCTTGAAGTGCCTATTGGGAAAATAACAAAAAGTATCTGTATTGAAGTAAAGATCAGAGTTACAGAGACTCCTGGTAATGGATCTGTTAGAGAGAATTCCTCACCCCAACTCACAGCCTATCTCACAGCCCACCCCTGAGATAAGGATGAGTATGTTTGTACAGAGCTGTATTCTCAGAAACCACTCATCTTATTGGGGACCAGTTTCAAAACTGGGTCCTGCTCTGATTCAACCTCTTCAAATCAGGTCACCACCAATTCTTTCATTCCTAGACACTAAGTTCCACGAGAACAAGAGCCATGCCTGATTGTCTTAACACCTCTGTCTCCAGGGCCAAAAATGGTACCAGGCAGTAAAAAGTGAAATGTTATTGTATGACTAAAATAAATGCCCCACACTTGTACCCCAATGTTCATAGCAGCACTCTCAACAATAGCCAAATTATGGAAAGAGCCTAAATGTCCATCGACTGATGAATGGATAAAGAAATTGTGGTTTATATACACAATGGAATACTATGTGGCAATGAGAAAAAATGAAATATGGCCCTTTGTAGCAACATGGATGGAACTGGAGAGTGTAATGCTAAGTGAAATAAGCCATACAGAGAAAGACAGATACCATATGGTTTCACTCTTATGTGGATCCTGAGAAACTTAACAGGAACCCATGGGGGAGGGGAAGGAAAAAAAAAAAAAAAGAGGTTAGAGTGGGAGAGAGCCAAAGCATAAGAGACTGTTAAAAACTGAGAACAAACTGAGGGTTGATGGGGGGTGGGAGGGAGGGGAGGGTGGGTGATGGGTATTGAGGAGGGCACCTTTTGGGATGAGCACTGGGTGTTGTATGGAAACCAATTTGTCAATAAATTTCATAAAAAAAAATAAATAAATAAATAAAAAATAAAATAAAATAAAATAAATGCCCCAGAGCAAAGGATTGTATTGCCTGTGATCTTGAATTGTCTGCAGAACACTACAGCTGCACCTCTGAGGCTTTCTAAAATGGAATCTTGCTTTCTGATTTCTTTGTATTTTGCAGTCACATTTGTTTCCTAATGCTAAAATGATTTATACCCCCAGAGAAACTTACAAACTAAAAATGGTAGTGTGTATACGTGAGAAAATAGGCAACCAAACAGATATTTTGTATGTTCCTGGGGGGTGGTATAGAGAAGTGACCCTTGAGCTGTCTTAGTGTTTTCCCTCCAGAATTATAATTGCAAAAAGTGCTCAAAAATATAATAATCTCTAATTGATTTCTAACTTGATTTAAGAGCATAAAGAATAGGAGCACCTTGGTGGATCAGTCAGTTAGTTAGGCGTCCGACTTGGCTCAGGTCAAGATCTCAGGGCTTGTGAGTTCAAACCCCGCACTTGGCTCTGTGCTGAGAGCTCAGAGCCTGGAGTCTGCTTTGGATTCTGTGTCTCCCTCTCTCTCTCAAAATAAATAAACATTTAAAAAAATAAAAAAACAAAAAATAATTTTAAAAAGAGCATAAAAAGAAAAATACTTTTCTAGATGATCTCTCCCAACACTTTTTTGCATCATGAATCTTGGGCTTTGTATCCAAGTATTTAAAGATTAAAATATGAAAGTGTTCACATTCACAAATAAAAACTACACAAAGCCATCTTTATTTAACAAATATTTACTGAGCCATCACTGTATATGCCAGGCACTGTGCTGAAGCTGGGGATAAAATGATGAGCAAATTACTAAAGGATGCTCTGCCTTTATGGAGCTAACAGGGAGAAAAAGAAGTTAGTAGACAATGCTATTTTGCAAAAGTATTTAACCCAAAGGAAGCAAATCAATCAAGAAATCCTAGAGGAAGTGATGAAAAGGAACTAGTAAAACAAAACTAGGTAAAGATAGTAGAGGGAGAGTGAAGAGAAAGAGAGAAAGGGTTCTAGGCACAGAGAGTAGCATTGCAGGGCCAAAGAGTGTGAGGACATCCAACTTTCAGTAAACCCCAGGGGATACCATTTAATTCAATATAACAACTATTTGTTTGGTCCACTATTTTTCTAACCTTCTTCCAAGTACTATGAAAAGTTAAAAGATGCATACTTATATGTATCCTTCCCTGAAGGATATATGAGCTCATGGGGTGCTCAAAACTTAAGATCTGAAACATTAAGAGAAGAACACTTGGTTGTATTGGATAAATTGCCAAAATCAGGCCTAGGGGATAATATGTGGTGAAGGAGAAATATTGATATTGTCTGGTTCTAGAGAAATGTGTTACCAAATATCCAATAAATTATACTCATTATTGCTGTTGGCCATTTAATATCTTTTAAAAAGTAATATCAACAAATGGTTTCTGGACACGTACTTAACCTTGCTCACTACCTCCTCCCATCAACACACACACACACCATACACACACTCATATTTAATCTGTAACCAAGTTGCCCTTGTTTAACCTTTATCACCTCCAGTTATAAAATAAAATGTCATGGGGATGTGAGGTTCCACATGGTGACTATAGTTAATAATACTGTATTTGAAAATGCATATTTGGAAGTTGCTAAGAGTATATCTTAGAAGTTCTCATCACAAGAAAAAAATTTGAAACCATATACAGTGACTGATGTTAGCTAGACTCATGATGGTGATCATTTTGCAATATATGCAAATATCGAATCATTATGTTGTACACCTGAAACTAATATGTTATTTGTCAGTTTTACCTCAACAAAAAAAAGAACCTTTTCGTAGATCTACTGACCTCGAATCTTCTTTTCAAATTTGCCTTCCATCCTGCTGTCAGTAATCGTTTAAAAGTACATGTTTAATAATATTCTCTGCCTAAACACCTTTAAGAGCTGCCAGGTTTCCTATGGAGTAAATGTACTTTCATCGGTGTGCCATTCAAGCTCTCTCATTCTCTGATTACAGACTGCATTTCTAGCTTTGCCCTCTGCCCATTTCACCCTTTCTTGAGGCCATGGTCTGCCATAGACTTGTGCCTTCTTCCCATTAAAATTCTATTCACACTAAAAGCCCATTCCTAATATTTATTAGTGCTTATGTACTAGTGTTAATCACACACACACACATATATATTAGAATGCCCTACTGGATTTTGCATCATTGGAAGACAGAGACAGTTTTATCTTCATAAAATTGCTTAATTGCTCACAAGTAAGTGTCTATTAGGTATTGGATGCAGTTGATGTACTCTAGAGGATATAAATATTATATATGTGTATCTATCTATCTATCTATCATCTCTCTCTCTCTTTCCATCCTCCAGGAACTTATAATCCATTTATTGCAGTAGGTAGCTATTTACAATGCATTGTTACTGCTAGAACAGATGCAAAAAAAAAAAAAAAAAGAAAAAGAAAAATTCACCTGCCCTTCAGGGATTTAATAGCTTAGTAGAAGAATGATATTAATAAGCCAAAAAGATAAAGAAGACAAAAATGAAGACAAGCTTTTTTAAAAAAGACATCAAGGCAATTGGTTGGATGATTGAATCCCTTTCTTGTTCTAAAAAGTATTTTTTTTATTTTTTTTAATGTTTATTTATTTTTGAGACAGAGAGAGACAGAGCATGAACGGGGGAGGGGCAGAGAGAGGGAGACACACAGAATCGGAAGCAGGCTCCAGGCTCTGAGCCGTCAGCCATCAGCCCAGAGCCTGATGCGGGGTTCGAACTCGCGGACCGCGAGATCGTGACCTGAGCTGAAGTCGGTCGCTTAACCGACTGAGCCACCCAGGCGCCCCTCTAAAAAGTATTTAAAATAGCTTATAAAATAACATAAAAGACACCAAATGACTTAAAAATGTATATGTAAGATGAAAGTAGAACAGAGATAAGGGATATCACATGAGCTGGACTTTGAAAGATCAATAGAATTTTGAATATTATAAGAAAAAATTTGAGATGAAGGTGAAGACATAAGAAATTGAGAAAGAAAGGAGAGATGCTGAAGGCATTCATGACAGATAACCTCAGACCATTTACGATAGATAGCAGGGCATCTTGTAAGACCGAAGGATGTAAAGGTAAGATTAGAGACTTGGAGGATCATCACCAAGGAATTTTTGTAGGAACTCCCAAGAGAAGAAGACTGCCATGCAAGTGCAGTCTATCAGCAGTTAAATGATGTGAATCTTTAGAAAATTCATTCAGCACAGTTTCCTAACTTTCCCCAACAGTTTTGAAGCTCAGTTTGCGTAAGTAGTAAAGACAGCCTGGGGAATTGACATGGGTCAATGGTGGCAGAAGTACCAGCAGTGTAGGCCTGCCGGATCCTCACGTGCCCTCACATCCCTTCCTGCAGGTGCCGAGGATGCACCATCTTACTCAAGGCCTACCCACCACCTTGAGTTTTCCTCCTCCTCTCCTGTATCTCAAACTTCCCCTCCCCACTAGTATTTTCTTCCTTCTGCCTGGAAACTTGCTTAAGTGTCTCCTATTCTTAGGAGAAAAAAGAAAGAAGAAAATAAAGCAACTCTCCCTTGATCTTGCTCCTTTCGCAGCCGTGCTCCAAATTTTCTCCTCCCTTACTCATTCAGACTTCTCAAAAGAGTAGTCTGTATTCACTGTCTCTACTTCTCTTACTTCACAATCCTCTCAGATCTGGTTTTGTTCCCATAGTTGTCCTGAAAAGACTCCTCCTATGATCCCTCACGAGCTGCTCTGTATTGCCAAATCAAAGGAAATTTTCCACTTCTTTTAGGATCTCTTTGCCATATTTAACAGCTGGTTCATGTCCTCATTTGTGACACTCTTTACCCTTTTGGTTTCTGTGGCAACATACTCTCCTTATCCTCATTACCTTTGTCATGTCCTTCTCTCTTTCATGGTGTCTCCAATGCGTGTTTTTGTCCATCGCATAGTTACCACCTAGACTCTGGTCATCTCCAAATCTACAACTCCAGTCCAAACCTCTCCCCAAACTTCAGCCGTGCCTAAATGTCTGTAAATGCCTCCACCTGTCAACTCCATAGCCCCTAACCACATCCAAACAGACCACAGCCTTCTTCCCCACTCCACCTCCAAATTCTGTCTCCTTCTGAGGTCATTCTTCTCTGAGCCCTTAATCATCACCCCAAGCAAGAGACGTGACAATCATCCTTGCTCCTACCTTCCACTCACTCCCATATTTAATCAATAATCAAGTCCAGCCAGTTTTAACTCTCTAGTGTTTCTTTTATTCAGAACCAACCTTGCTACTACTACCCTAATTCAGACCTTCATTGTCTCTTGTTTTATTGCTGTGAGAGCTTTTTAAACAGGCTTCAGCTTCTAATCTCTAATTTTATCCCTTTAAATCCACACTTCAAATAACCACTGGAGTATGCTTTTTAAATTGTAAATCCAACATCTCATTTCTAACTATAAAAGCATTCATTCACCAATTTCCCAGACCTGCAGGATGAAGCCCACTTAGTATCATAGTTTACAAAGGCCGCTACTTGGTCTTTCCTTGAATAACAGTAAACTACTTGCAGATTTTCACTCTCACTACACTGTTATCTCAGTGCCTTTGTTCATGTTGTAACCCATCCGTGCAATTCCCTCTCCTCCCTGCCTCTCCCATTTTCCTATATCCTGGCTAACTTTTATAAAATCGCTTAGTAGGTAACAGACATGGCACCCGCCCCAAAATGTCTTTCTTGATTCATACCTATGTCCTTCAGAAATCTTTTCTTTGGTACAGCTGTAATTATTGCACTTCCTGTCACAGAAAATAATTACCTATGTGCTGTACTCCTCCCTGCCCCCACCCTCATTGGCTGTGCTCCTTTAGGAGAGAGCATCTTAATCGCTTTTGAATTCTCAGTGCCTAACAAAGTGTGTGCAACATGGTAAACATTCAGCACATATTGTGAAATGACAGCATAAATGAATGAGAGAATAAGTGAATGAGTGAATTAATGAATGAGCCCCAGAAGACCAGGCAAATTACAATTATTTTCATAATTTTTAAGCCAATCCCCAGATCTATAAATGGAAATTGTATCTAGTTAATGTCTAGTGAAGCATCATTCTTAGTGAGGATAAATGACCTCCATAGTCTCAAAGGTAATAGTCCCCATTTCTCCTTTTCTGCCTTCTTGAAAAGGTAAAGATAAAGCCACAGATAACTAGATAGAGAGTGAACTGTTCATGGATCAGTCCAGCCATGTTCCCTAGAGCTTACAGACACTACAGGTATGACTGTGGAATGATGCAGCAACCAGGTGATTATGTCGAGCTTGGGTAGGTTGAGTAGGAGATGCCCAACCACATAATTTGTGGGATCTAGTGCAAAATGAAAATGTAGGGCCCCTTATTTAAAAAGTGAGAGTAAAAGTGCCATTAAGATACACAAAGGCTTTTTCCTTTCTTCCTTATGTTCTTTCTGGACTTACCATGGTGTTTTTTATTTACTATTTAATATTCTGAGTAAGGAAAAATTAAAATTTTATGTTATTAGCATGAATTTTGCCATTTGTTTTTATATTGCGACATGCCAATTTTAAACACAAATATCAAAGCATTTAATCCATACACAGAATCACCAAAATCACACAACTTCTGTTTCATAGCTTTAATCCAAAGAGCTTTTGGGCCAGCTAAAAGAGACAAACACAAGGCAAACCCAGGAAGGTTGAAGGTTGGAAGGAAGGAAGGAGAAGATTCCAGGCATGAAACCAGCCAAGGGAGCACTTCCAGGCACAAGATACTGGCAGGGAGTGCAGACACTCATAAGCACCTAGGACCCTGCCTCCTAATGCAGACCAAAGTATCTCACTGCAGAGCCTGATACCTGCTGAGCCCCACCTTCCAACACCCTCTCATCAGTGCACAGCACCTTGAACTGTGCAGGGTCTGGAGAAGTCAAGCCAGACATCTTCCTTTCCTAGGACCCCATCACTTGAGCCTATGGGAGACAGGGGACCCCCAAAGATTTTTAAATCTGTGTCAGAACACGCTTGGTACCTGGATCAGGGGTAAACCTTGGTTCACTGCCCACCAGACATGCCATGGTACTGCCCCTAGGTACCCCCTACCCTACCCCTAGGTGCTATAGAGTATGAATGACTAATCTTAACCCCGCTGTGGATGCCCACAACCATGCTGGGAATAGAGAGCAGAGCAGCAAGAGAGGGGGACAGGCAAGCAGGTCCCAGGGCCAGTGAGCCCAGGAAGCAGTGAAGAGGTTTTCAGTAGAACCCATCTCTGAGAAGTAGTGAGAAACCCCAACACATACTCCATTATTCCATCAGTTCTTCACTTAGAAAATACAAATTCAAAGAAAAAAATTTGAAGAATTTTAAGCAGAAACCACAGAGCATTAAAATCCCAAGCACAGGGCCCTTCTGAGCCTGGGGCCTGGTGGGATGCCCAATTAAGCGACTTGCCCGTGGCCACAAAGCTAAGTAAATGGCAGAGCTAGGAATAAAACCTACATTTTTTTTCCACCACACATGCTGCCTCTTTCAGAATAGACTATTTCTGGCAAAAACAACATGAAACTAGATTTATAGCTCTATGTTCTTAACGAAAAAAAATGGGGGAAAAAGTAGTTCCTAGCAGGCATGCTTTATTTTTAGCAATATTACTTTATAGTTTATAAAGCAATTTCATAAACATTATGTACCACATCCCTAAAAGGGAGGCGTCATTGTTACCTCCATTTTACAGACAAAGAAAGGAAGCTACCTTGCCCAGAGTCACTCAGCTATTAAAAAGCAAAACGGCAATGTGAACCTAGGAGCTCCAAATTCCATCCTCTTTATTAATCTCCAATTCCTTAGTAGAGATTGCAGGAAAGAGGGTTAATGCAGACCACGGGGCTATTAAGAAGAGACTTTCCCCATCTGATCTCTGCGAGGTGATTCCATGGGGAAGACACTTGTCTGGACACTGTGGGATGTGGGGGCATCCAGTTACCTGTTTCCATCATCCCCTTTATTGCCACCTCAGTTGCCACAGCAACTCTACCACTTCCCGTGGGATCTCAGTCAAGTTTCCAGTTATCTCTGAACTTCAGCTTTGCCATCTGTAAAATGGAGATATTAATAGTAATATCTATCTCATGGAATTTTTCTGAAGATTAAAGCAATGTCTGGCCCACGATCAATAGTCAAGGAATGTTGACAGTCATTGTTATTATTATTATTATTATTATTGCTGTTGTTATTATTACTAATTAAGTGGGTGCAATTGGCTGAGCCCAAGTCGTCTCTGTCCTCTCTCATCATTTTATAAATGTACCTTAGTACTCAACACTCATTTAAAGAAAATGACTTCCCCCAAACGAGGAGAAATATGCTTCAAACAATATGGGTATATGAGTAGACTTACTCTCAGCTAGAACCTCCGGAGCAGATGCTGTGTTAAAAAGGAACATCTGGTCCAATTTTATCATTGTTCATCTGAGAAAACTAAGTCCCAAGGAAATTAAAAGACTTTTCCAGGTTTACACAATGAATTAGTGATAAGTCAGGACTCCTAATTCAGTGCTCATTTCCAATGAACGTTGCTTCCACACAACTAAACGTAACTCCATTGCTATCATTGCTTTGAAGTATACCTCTGCTTTTTCACAATGCAGCATGTGTATGAGAAATATATATTCTTCTTATTTTATTCACTGTAATTGACTCTGATGACCATTATAATGATTATTATGCCATCGATAATGATTTAAATTCATTTGTGCTCCTTGTACACAAACCAAAGGCTATACCAGTATTATTTTCACACTGTGTTCTCTTTTTCCTTGTCGGAGAGGAAATATTTTTGAGCCATATGGGATCCTAATTCTCTGAATGCTTTTAGATTATCAGATGTCTCAACTGACAGTCCTGGATGAAAGTCAAATCATAAGAATTTGCAAAACTGAAAAAAATTAAGAACATTTTGGTGTTATCGTGTACCGGAAATTCCATCTTTATCTTTTCTTCAATTAGGAAAAAAAAATCAGACATCCTGAATATTAGAATTTTCAGCCCAAACTTTTCAACCCTTTTGCTACAAACTTAGTGATCTTTAGACTGTATATTTTTATAAATTTATGGTTCGTGTTTCTACTTAGCATTCATTCTTTCAAGTTTTTGTTTTATTCAAAAGTTTGGCAGACTGTAGGTAATAGGGATGATGCAAAGATGCTTAAACCATGATCATTTCTCCCCAAAATTTTGCTATTAAATGAGGAATACAGGACATGTAACACCAAATAGAAAGAAATAAGAAATTCTATGGCCTATTTAGCATCTGCTTTAACTTATACAAAATGGGTCCATTGTTAATAATGCTCAAATTAATATGAAGGAATTTGTAATGGTTGTGGTACCAACTGAATATTTTGGAAATAAAACTCCAAAGCTTCTCTCTTTAATTAGAAAAATTAGACAAGGGGACATTTAATAATATTCATTATGAGAAAGAGTGTCTCCCTTTTCTTTCTCCTATCTCTTCTTCTTATTGAGTAGTATTATTTAGTGAAGAAAATGGTGGGAGAAAATGAGGAAAGATTATTCTTCATAGTATAGATGCCAAAGAAAGAACAGAGGTGTTTGTGTCCCTTGCACAAATTTTCCCTTTGTATTTAACCCAAGGCAAAATGGTGGAGCTAGATAGCTCTGCAACAGCCCAAAGGATTCTTCTTAGTTGTGATCTTGCTCAGCTTTCTTTAGCCCCTTGGTTGGGTTAACCTTCTGCCTGTCTAACCCACAGTGACCATCTCCTCATACTTAATTCCAGTGTTGTTGCATGTCTTCGTCCATTCAGAGTGCTATAACAAAATACCATAGACTGCTTGGCTTGTAAACAGCAGCAGTTTATTTCTCACAGTTCTGGAGGCTGGAAGTCCAAGATCAAGGCACCAGCAGATTTAGTGATTGATAGGGCCCATTTCCTAGTTCACAGAAGGCCATCTTTTCTCTGTGTCCTCACATGGCAGAAAGAGCAAGGATGCTCTCTGAAGCCTCTTTTATACGGCACTAATTCCGTTCAAAGGGGCTCCACCCTCAAGACCTGAGCACCTTCCAAAGGCCCTACCTACACGTACCATCACACTGGGAATTAAGTTTCAACATATGAATTTGGGGGACGGGGGACGCAAACATTCAGTGAGTTTTCCCAACACCACATTTTTTATTTTAGTATTTTATTACTTTTTAAGTTTATTCATTTTGAGAAGACAGAAACAGAGCACATGAGTAGGGGAGGGGCAAAGAGAGAGGAAAGGAGAGAAAATCCCAAGCTGGCAGCACAGAGCTCGACATGGGGCTCAAACCATGTTTGAACCATGAGATCATGACCTGAGCCAAAGTCAAGAGCCAGACGCTCAACCGACAGCCACCCAGGCGTCCCCACCATGCTTTTTTAAATAAAGCAAGCCAAAACAAAGTTTTCATGGGGGAAACAAATACTTTCTACTAAAACATTTCAAGAAAAATGTCTTCAAAACCAAGACTAAAACCAAAAATAAATGTGGAGAAAAGTCAGGATTATTCTGGTCAACTGTTTCAATAGGTAATCACCATTCACTGGCCACCAAAGGCACTCCAAGTTACAAAGGACCTGACCACACACTTTGACATCTCAAGAGTTCAAGGAAAAGTCACACACTGAGGCCAGCCTAACATACCTCCAAATGTTCTCACTGTTTCTGCTCTGTTAAGATTATAATGTGTTCAAGTTTTAAGTGTAAAAATTCTTTCCTATAAAAAATCAAATTTATGTAAAAATGTGCTCCCTTTAGAATCACGATGACTATACAATCTCTAGATGCCTGTCATCTTCAATTAGAAGCTAAAAGCCACTCCCAGACTTAAAATCTGTCAACCCCATGAACACTTTGATAATTTCACATCCACTGAATGTTAACAGAAACCAAAATCCATAGGAAGAAAATCCCTTCAAGTAATTATTTCTGTGAGATTTCATAATTTTAAGTCAAAATTAGAACAGGCAGTTCTGTAGATTGACACACACACACACCCTCCCAATTTTGTTCTCATAACTTTCATTCTTTCTAATATCCTTCTCTGTTCTTCTCTGTGATTATCACACCAGGTCTGTATAAAATAAATTGTGAATACCCTGCTGTCTCCACTATGACCTCTATTACATGCCATAGCCCACATCTTCATCATTATTTTCAAAACAACAGATCAACACTGGCCAGAGGAACTTGTATGCAAATTTGGAGATAGCTTTAAATAACCTTTCTTATTTAGGGACTAGCTTTCCCATAATTCATGCTTGCCCACTTACAGACATCAATAGGATTATTTGGTTTTGGTGGTTAACTGACTGTGAACCCATCTCTGTCACTTTATATGAACAATTGACTCCACTCGTTGGGAGAAAGTCCACAGCCAGTTTCTTATGGACACACTAGGATACCAGATGAATTTCTCCCTTCTAATCAGAAAAGCAACAGCTTTTCCAGAAGTTCCTAACTGGGTAAATTTTGTCACATGCCCACCCATAGCTTCAAGGGAGGCTGAAACATTTAATTTGTCCAAACTCCATGGTAGGAGATTGCAAAGGAGGGGATCAGCCTACCAACAATGTCTACCACAACCTAGTAATACAAATGCTGAGTCCATGGAGTATAGATGTTTACATTTGATTGGTATTATTCAATCTCTATCCATGGTTGTTTTAATTTGGACCCTATGTCAGAAGCAATTATGACTTTTACCTTTACCATCTGACTTTTCTTTTTGATTCAAATGAAAGATTGTATATAGTTTGGAAATTTGACTCTCCAGTGAGACCAGTTCCTGTGGTTCTGAACAGATCATATTTCATCACATTTTCCTCAGATTTCAGTGTCTCCAGGCTATTGATTATTTCAATACAGGCTGTTTACCTCAAGTTCCATGTCACCCAATTCCTCCATCCATTCTTCACACTGTAGCCAGAGTATAGTAAAAAATGTAAGTCAGTTTATGTCCTTCAACATTTTCCATTGCACTTAGAATAAAATCAAAGCCCTTATCAGGGTCTGTGTTATCTATGCCCCTCCAATGTGTTATTTCCCCCTCCAATGTCCTCTTCACCCTCAATCACTAAATTTAGTCTTATTAGCCTTCTATCTGTTCCTAGAATCTACCTGGCTCTTTTCCCACCTCAGTGCCTTTGCACCTGCTCTTCCTTGTACAATGCCTATCTAATGGCTCTTCTCACGGTTGGGTTGCTCCTTTTAATCACTCATGTGTCAATTTACATGTCACTTTCTCAGAGAGGCTTTCCTGACCATTCTTTCTAACATAAGTCTCCTTTGTAATTTTTTCTCTAACCACAGCACTGTATTAATTTTCCTTAAGGCAGATTTTACTAAGCATGTACACTTGGGCAAATTATTAGCTTCTCTGTGCCTTCAATTCTTTATTTGTAAATAAGGGTAATAATTGTACCAACCACAGGGGTTGTTGTAAGCAATAAACAAAATAAAGCCCTTAATAGTTCGTGGCCTATATAAAATTTGGCTAAATAATAATCACTTGTGGGTTTTTTTTTACTTTGTTATTTTCCTGTTTTCGCCACTAGACTATAAGCTCTAAAAGCAAAGGGAGCCTATCTGCTCTGCTCTCGCTGTGTCGGACCTAGCCCAGTGTCTGGCACATAGTAAGTGCTCACAACATATTAGGTGAACAAATATATGTTAAAGGCAGTCCTACATCAGTGGTTGTTTCAATTCTGGACTGGACTCCAGTAGCTCATTTCCAGTGTTCAGTAGCCTCCTCTCTGAAACTGCCAGATTAAGTAAATAAAAATATAAAATCCTAGATAAATTGGAATTTCTATGTTCTATCTGGAAACCCTACTTTCCTCACTACCACCCTCACCCTTAACAAGCAATACTTTTTCTCTTTCTCTCTCTCTCCGCCCCTGCCTTTCTCTTCCTCTTTGCTCTTCTCCTCCTAAGTTTATTTGACTGTTTCTGAATATAGCTCTCAGTATCAGGTGACCTCATCATCTTTAAATCTGGAGATATCTGCTCCTTGAGGACAACCGTTTCTTTAATGGACTAATAAGTAGTCTTTATGATCAGTCTACCAGTTCCCAGAGGACTAAATTATCCACCTTCAGCATCCCAGCCTCCTTCAGTCTGGACAGGCTTCTCAGGAGACTACAACGGATTGCCTTTTCTCCAGATTCAGAACATGTTAAATTAGGGACACAAATGTCCTTTATCCATTCCCAGACATTTTCTACCTTACTGGTTGATTTTCAGAAATCCCCCTCCCTAAATCCTGGCTTTGAAAGAGACCTAAAGAAAAGAAATGCAAACATGGCCTTTCCCAGTTGACCAGCCAGATAGTTTGACAAGGCTCTACAGAAGAGCTGGGAAATGCCAAATTGATGTCATGATGTTATTTCCCACCTACTAGCATAGTCCTGGCTCAGAACATGAGAAGTCACTTGGTGCTTTAGCCACACTCTATCACTTATATTAACATGCTTGGCTCTAGATTACACTAAGGCAGTTGGAAGAACTAACTGCTTAACCTTTCAGAAGGTAAATAATTTATTTGAAATAAAATGTGTTGGAGAAACCATGGCAGTCAATCCCAGTGGTGTGTCAATATATATGTAAGGCTGTGGCTGAAAATAGCATCATGGGAGTTACTTCTTGGCAGTGTTACACATCCTTGACTGGAATCTCCATCTAAAAAGTGTCCTCTACTGAACATTTGGTTCCTTTTCGGTAGTGAAGGAAACATGAGTGTCACAATCCGAAAGAGTAAAACATTGATCTCAGATCCATCATGTACTAACTGTGTGAACTTGCTAAATGGTTTCACAGCTCTGGGGGGCACCTGAGTGGCTCAATCCGTTAAGTGTCTGACTTCAGCTCAGGTCATGATATGGTTTGTGAGTTCGAGCCCCACATTGGGCTCTCTGTTGTCAGCCCAGAAGCTCTTTCAGGTTTCACAGCTGTGGGACTCAGTTTCTTTGTCTGCAGTATGAAGATATTGCCTCCTGTGTTATAACTTAGAACTTAGAACTTATATTGCTTCTCGGCCTTTTGGCTAAGATCAAGTGTAGAACTTAGAACTTACTAAGGTTCTAAATAAGGTAGACAAAGTACCTGGTACTCACTGAATGCTCAATGGCTGCTAGTTAACATTAATCATTTTAGGCACTTTTTTCCTGCTTCATACTGTGTGGCTGTGTTGGTTATACTCAGGACCAAATTCTTGTTGTTTCATCAGAGAGAAGCCTTCCTTTTAGGGCTCTGTATCACCAGTGAGAGATCACTTGAAGAGGACCCTGTTGCAAATATGAAGGTGCCATGTTCCTCTTCTGTTAAGAGCAGGGTGTCCAAGCTAACCTAATTGCTGCTCATTTTTCTCTTGTGAGGCACTGGGGAATGTTCAGCATATTAGATGGAAGAACAAAACTCAGATACCTGCCAAGATTATGTACAGCCTACCCAAGGAAAAAAATTTTTTTAAACTTCACAGCTTATGATTGGAAAAGGACACAGGACAGCTGCTAACTGTTTTCATCTCTACTTTTGGCATGTTCTTCTAATAGCTCTCCTGTCACACTCAGTCTGCAACGCAGTGGGAACTAAAGGAGTAGGACTGAGGTGGCCCTCCAGCCCCCTCCCACCCCCCTGCTCAAATTCAGCTATTGGGAAAGACCATTTAAAACATTTAATATCCTCCCTACCCCTTTGGGAATGGTGTAACCCAGCTAGACACCACGCTTCAAAAGAGAGAGGGAAGTTAAAGCTTTGCAGTTAGTGAGGGAACGTTTAGACAAGAAAACCCCCCAGGTCCCTGCCAACCCTGATTCCATGATTCAGTGAACAGAAAGGACTGGAGCAGAGGAGGGAAGAATAGGTCAGACAGCTTTCCAAATCCTGTTCTATAAAGAAAAAGTCATTGTTACTCAAACGTTGTGAAATCAAACGTAAACTATGTTGGAACACTTGCTTTCAAATGTGAATTTCATATGGCTCTAAAGCAAAATGCAAATGGTTTCGGTCTAGCTACATTTTTGTACTGAACCTTTTCTCTCCTAAACTAACTGCACTGGAGGTGGTACCAGATAATAGTTATAAGAAAGGCTCCCATTAGCTATGGAAGCAAGTTAACTGCCTACCTCAGAGAGCTATGGTGAGAATTAAATACAGTGATATGTCTAAGGCATAAGAAGAGTGCCTGGCACAGAATAAGAACTCAGTAAGTGTGTAATTTACTCTATGCTTACACGAACTGCTATTAGTGTGAAAATCGAAAGAAGACAGTGGGTGTTCATAAGCTTTATATTTTCATATGAATGTATCTGGAAGAAAGTAAGAGCATACAAATACGTTTTGTTCACATCAGCATTTCTTCTTGTAGGACTTGTGGATTAACATCCTTAAAATTGAATAGGCTTTCTCTTGCATCTGTGAAACTTTTGACCAAGACAGTACAAGTTACTGTATAAATGACTTTGAGGTATTTTATATATATGCATAATTCTAAAATCTACATGAAGACATGTCTCAAAGGAATTAGAATTGTAACTAATGATATCATCAAACCTTGCACAATACTTTGAAAATAAATACCTGATTACTTAACTTCCTCCCCCCTCTGTCTTTCCATAGAGTCAGAACAGATGTTTCAAAGGGGATATAGGCCTGAAAGATAAAGAGGGGGAAACTGGTAGCATAAAACGCATTGTAATCACGTTCGCTGCTAAATAGTGATCCTAAAAACTAATTCTAAGATATAAGTTATTTATTAAAATATATACCTTACATATATAAGATGCTCTCTAACTTATTGCTCAGTGATGTGACATTTACTTGAATCAATAATCCATGTGGTCTTAAGAACTTAGAAAACTCTCTTCCTAAGCTAAGAATGTGAAGATTTAGTTAAGTTTTGAGCAAGAAATTCCCTTGCAGTAGACAGAATATTTTCAAATGGAGGGCTAAGGTAAAGAGGTAAAAAATATACACTATTTTCCTCCACTGTCATTTCATTCATGTAAGAGAGGGAATTAAAATTGGAAGAAGCGCGCGCGCACACACACACACACACACAGTTTTTAAATTTTTAAAAATAAAATTGGAAGAAGCACATCATCCATTATCTGATCACTTATGGTACCCGTATTTCTGTCTGATAAACAAAATAAAGCTTTGTTCCAACACTGATAGGGGAATTATAAATCTGGGACTTATCCCAATAGTTACCATCCTAATCATGCAGAAAAGACATGTATTGGGTTTACTTGTAAGTTGATATCAAATTGACTCAAAGCCTTTATAGAGGCTAAGAGGTAGCATTATTCCAAGAATATTATATGTGTGTCTCCATGTGTGAATTTGCAAGATCTTACTATCATTCTATTATACAAATATTCTCTTTTGAATATTTCAGGCCATATAAATTGTGGAGAAGAATCTAGTTTAGTTAATTATAGAGCAAAAGAAATTTTCTCCAATTGACAGCATCCTCTTGATTTTTTTCAGTCTTTGACTAAAGAGAGAGAATAAATAACATCCAACTTAAGCCTATATTAAAAAGAAACAAGTTCCCTATAGTGCTTAAATATGTTTCCCTAGCATTTGTAGGCACTTATTATATATAATATGCAATGTGAAGGAAAGTTTGCTAAATCAATATGATATGATACTGAGGTTATGAAAATAAGAGGAGCTCTGAGAGAAACAAATGATTAATTTAGATATATTTGAGATGATTTCAATAAATAGCTGTTCTATTTCTTATGTAGAATTAAGAACAAAACACTGCTTTTTATTCTGTTTGGTCATCTTCTTTGCTTATCACTGCTGGAAAAAATCTAATACATAAAGTATGCTCCCCAGAGTCAGAGAAATTTCAGTTTTCAGTGCATAAAATATATTATTTTTCCTCATTCCATGACTTAAGAAAGCAATAAAGACCCCCTGGATTAGATATTTCTTGTCAGTAAAAGAACAGCTATTCTAAAAACACTGCCTTGGGCCTTTGATCCTTCTATTAGGTCATTAACTAAGCAACTTTATCTACTCATTATTATTCCCTAAACGCCTTGTGCAATGTGCCTGGTAGCATGCTAACAAAATAATAAATTACTCCTCAATTGGGCTTGTCATTTTGATAGCATATATTTCTAGCCCTGTAATAAAGAAACACTAATGAAAATAGAATGGCTACTATTTTTTCTTAATGGCTGAAAAATCAGAAGAAAATTTGCTAAACGTCCTTAAATTTTATGTTCATGAACTTTGACTAAGAAGCACATCAATTATATCCTAAGGATGACTCATGAGTATTTCTGACTCCCTGTTCTGATTCCCTTGCAATCCCCATTTTTGCCCCATCTCTGTGATTCAACTATAGTTTAAATGCCTTTAATTGTGGAGAAGTACTGTCTAGTAGAATTTTCTAAGATAACAGAAAAATTCTCTGTTTGTGTTGTCCAGTATTGTAGCCACCAGCCACGTGTGGCCAATGCATTTTTTTGAAATCAGGTTTGAAAAGAATCAATTAGATATGGCAATTTAGAAGTCTTTCTTACCATTTGGCAGAGACATTCTATGGAGTTAGTGAGGGCAAAGCCTTATTGTGGTGGGTTGAGAAGTAAATGGGAGATGCAGAAGTAGACACAGCACGCATACTGGTGATGAGGAGGTAGAGAGTGCAGTATAGTAGATGGTTAAGCAGAAGACACACATAATGAAGCTCTACTCCAAAAACCATTGATCTAGCAGTCATGTGAAAAATGAATGGAGGAGGGAGAAAGCTAGAGTTTACATTCAGCTATTATTGAGGGGAAAAAAAGCTGGGATTTTTCTAACATTTAGTGAAGGCAGGTGATAACATGAGAATAAATTCCAGCTCCCCAGGAAGAATGGAAATGTTTATTGTCCTTGATGGCACATCTGTTACCCAAGTGCAAATGAAATGGTTAGTTGCAAGACGTGAAATATTTTATTTTTCTCCAAAAAGCTGTAAGAATCCATGATATTACAAAACTAAGGTATTCTATCATTTATTTTAATAAGAAATCTTATAAATTCCTACCTAGTCCTGAGATTAATTTGTCAAGAAAAGAAGTACATTCTTGCACTTCTCTGTAATTACTGTTGACCCTTGAACAATGCAGGGGTTCAGGGTGCTGACCTCACCCCCCACACCTGCACCGTGCAGCCAAAACTCTGCATATAATTTTTGATTCCCCCAAAGCTTAACTACTAATACCTTCTGTTGACAGGAAGCCTTAGTAATAGCATTAACAGTCAATTTACATAGATTTTGCATGTTATGTGTCATATACTGTATTTTTATAATAAAGTAACAGAGAAAAGAAAATTTTATTAAGAAAGTCATAAGGAAAAGCCAATAGATCTGCAGTACTGTACTGTATTTGTTTTAAAAATCAAGGTTTAAATGGACCCTTGCAGTTCAAACCCATGTTGTTCAAGAGTCAACTGTACTTCTTAAAGCTATCTTTAGGTTGCAAGTTCTGAAACACTAAAATGTAATTGCAATGTAAATGTAACTTCAAATTATACAATCTATATTTATATATAAGGATACTAATCAAAAGTTGGACATGACTGAAATCATACTGCTTTAGAACTGAATGAGTATTCATTGAACTACATTTTACGGGTGAGGACCATGAGGCCTAGAAATAATACATGACTTAACCAAGTTTACCCAAACAAGATTTAGATCCAGATCTTCAGACTCCAAGCCTACTGGTGTTTCAAAAAAAAAAAAAAAAAAAAAAAGACTGGCTAGATGATGCACAGGATATTTCTGGTATCTCTATATATTACAATAAGAGAGAAAATAGAAAATTTCTAACAGCATGCCTCATTGGGGACAGTGAATCCTTTTCTTTATGTTTCCAAAATTAGTACCATTTCCCCTTGGGCACATTCTCACCATTTGCACTGTGCTTCCCAAATTTTCACTCATTTTTCAAAAGTGTTTGGTAATTATTCCATATGCTAGGAAATTTGCCCCAAAGAGATGTCTAACTTCCCTACAATTTTTCAAAAAGGTTCTTCCTACTGAAGATAGAGAAGACAGTATATTGGTAGTTTAGAAGAACAGTGGTTTTAAAGATTTAATTCTTCAAATAATTTCAGTATTCAAACACTAAAAACAAATTCTCAGGATTACCTATAGATACTAGGTATCTATATTTACTGAAACAGAAGACACAGACAGAAGACAAACACAAGACACATCAGAATTCTGGTCTGTTTTGTGTATGCACAAAGAAACCAGTACATTTCGTATGAGCTGAAGTTGTAGGCTGGTAATTTAGCCCATGGAAAACCTGGTAGTGATCTAACACATAGATGGACAATGTTTTTTGTTTCTTATTTTTTGTCTTCTGTTTTTGTTTTTTAAGATCCTTTTAACTCCTTTTGGAAAACCCTTTAGAGACTAAAAGTCAAATATAGAGTGGTATCATATATCCTACTCATGACATGCTAGTCCATTTCTGAAAATAAAAACACTTTCTCAAAATGAAGCCATTTATATTCTTAGCCATGCTCTATTGTGTGCACAGAGTAATTTCTTGAGAGCAATGTTTCCTGTGGCATTTTGCCAAGACTGGCTTTATTTGTTTTTCATTAGGCTTTTCATTATCATGCTGCTATATACCTGGCTTGTTCTGCTTCCTCTGAGAAGGCCAGGGTAGCTTAAGCATAGGAATGATACCATGAGTAGGTGGAATGTTTGTGTCCAGTGAATGCCCACTTTAAATCTCTAACTATGGTACCATTCTTACAGCTTTAATCTTTCTAAGAACAATCAATTATCCATTATAATGTAGTATGATATTAAATTGTTTATATCCATCTGTTCTGTCCCTGTACAGAGAAAGATATTAGTCTCACTTTGTACCACACTAGACTGGCCCATCCTCTTTTATTATCTCAGGAAAAGGCATCATGATCCACCCCCACTGCCCAAGACTAGAACCAATGTGTGTCCTGCGTTTCTCCATCATTCAATATATTCAGTCACTGAATCAAGCTTCTTGATAGTTTTCAAACCCACCCATTTCTTTCTATCTCCCATGGTCACCACCTTGGTCTAAGCCCACATTGTCTCTAGAACAACCACAATAGCCTCCCAAGAGTCTCCATGTTCTGAGGATTGCCCTTTCCAATTCACTCTCTTTTGCTTTAACTGTCTATCAGCACCACCGCTCTCCATAAATATGTGTTCTGTAATTTCTACTCACAAGTGTTTTTGTGTTACACATTAGTAGGACAGTTTGATTTGTTCAGAAGAGTAGTGATCCAATTCTGAGCTTCTCTACAGACCTCTCAATTTAAAGGAAAACTCTAGCTTACAAACTACAAAAGACTAAAATCTTTAGGTACAAAATAAGCAATTTATAAATTTTTGTATTAGAATATTAATCAAAGGCCTAAAAAATCATTGAAATCAGAGAATTTCAGGATTAGGTTGGTCCTTGGAGACCCTGTAGCTCAACTTTGTCATTTTATAGGTAAGGAAACAGAGGCCCAGCCACAGAATCTAAAATTGATCTTTCCAAATTTGAAATATCATCATGTAACTCCTTTTCTTAAAATTTGTCCATGGCTTCCTGTTATGGTCAGGATGAAGTCTGAATTCCTCAGCCTGGTGTACAATGTCTGAACAGTCTGCTTTGGCTTACCTTGCCAGCCTTACCTTTTGTTCCTCTCTCCAACTCAGCCAAGAAGCCAGTGCTTCCAAATGTGCTGTGTTCTTTCTCCCCCATAGGACATTGCACATAATTCCACTTTTGTCCTTCCTCTTTTCAGTGCTAGGTCCTAACCAGGCTTCAGTCATGATCTCCAACTGAAAACACATCCCAGATCCCTTCAGGGCCCCCAAGCACGTGCTACCACCATAGCATATTCACAGCATCTTAACTGAGTTTGAAAATCTGTTTCCATACCTGGAATGGAAAGAATAAAGACAGGGGCCTGCAAATTATTCATTGTTGTATTGCCATATCTTGATCAGAGATGTCTGGCATTCAGTGTTTTAAGATTAATAATTCTCACTTTTAACCTGCCTAGTATGCTATAATTTTTAATCAGTTTTCCTCTCAAAATCTATTTTAAAAATTGTTTTTATTATTTATATATTTTTTGAGACACAGAGAGCACATGCACAAGTGGGGAAGGGGCAGAGAAAGGGGGATAGAGGATCTGAAGCAGGCTCTGCGCCCACAGCGGACAACCCAATGTAGGGCTCAAACTCACGAACTGCAAGATCATGACGTGGGCCAAAGTCGGACACTTAATCAACTGAGCCACCCAGGCGCCCCTCAAAATCTATTTTTAGGGGAAGACAAAACTGATTCATTCATATCAACATATAGGCAGATCACTGATGATCCTAAACAGCAGCTCTTCCTAGAAGCATTTACATTCTTCCAGAAAAAGAGTTTGAAGCCACAGGAATGAATCCCCAATGCAGATAACCCAACCATAAATAGTAAGTCATGAGAGCATTTCTGGGGGGAAGGAAGCTTTCCCAGAACCTTCAACTCAGTCACATAGGTGACCTCTTACTTGCCCTCACCCTCACTGAAGAATGACTGTTTTGTATGTAGAAATCAGATCACTTGTTGGTTATTTTTCTCTGCATTAAATAAATCATTATTTACCCATAGTAAAAATGCCTGAATTAACTTGTAACATTTCTGGCTTTGTTTCAGGGAAGTAATGTTATGGAAGATCAGGATTTATTGGAAATTGGAATCCTTAATTCTGGGCACAGACAAAGAATTCTACAGGCAATCCAGCTCCTTCCAAAGGTAAGCAATGCTTTCTTACCCTGGCCCTATGTACAGCAGTTTTGAGTCCAGATGTGCAAGGGTTATTAGTACTTAGGACAACATTTCTACATTTTGATGCAACTCCCAAAAGCAGTTCTTATTAGGTCCAGCCAAACATTCAGACTCACAAGACTACTACGGGCCATGCTTGGCTTTAGGTTTACCAGAAGGATGTCACAGAGGAAACTCCACTGACCATCAGGGCACCTTCAGAGTTTCTCTTCAGTGAGAGTCCTTTATATTGGCACAAACATCAGCACAGTCCTCTCAGGTGACAGCTCAGGTACAAGAAGACAAGATCAATATTGGATGAGTGTGAGAATGGTCCTGGATTTGAAGTGTCATGTCCCATAAGAGGCAATATCTCTTGTACAATTCTGTAAACTTAGCCTCCAGGGGCAAGGAATCTACCTAATTATAAGCGTCGTCACTCAAGAAAGACCAAAGTATCACATCCCCATCAGGTATTTATAGTTCATGTATAAATCCTCCCAGTCAAGATGCAATTTGCCAACCAAGGTGGCATTTTAACTGTAAGCACTGTTACCTAGCAACAGAGTTGACCTTCTGTTTCCAGATAAGGTTTCATAGGAGCCTAAAGCAAGAGGTAGGATCCTAGCACTGGTCTGCAAGATATGTAGGACTTTAACTGATAAGGAAAGGGAAAACGTTTCAGGGGTCAGCAGAAATCATATAAATATAAATATAAATTGCAAGGAGTATTAGGGGAATAGCAATACTGTGTGATTTAAAATGCAATGGGATTTGCACAACAATGTGAATGTCCTCAGTCATTGCCACTAAATTGTACACTTAAAAATGGTTAAGGGGGTAAATTCTATGTTTTATTATTTCACCACAGTTTAATAATTTTTAAAAAAAATAAAAAAAATCCAGTGTAATTAAAACAATTAGAGAGTAGAGAGTATAGTCAGAGATAAAGCAGTAAAAGTAGGTTGGGTTAGTTTGTGTCAGGCTAAGGAATTTGAAATTTGTTCTGTAGACACTAGGGAACAGACATGACTGGACTGCTTTAGGCCAGTCAATTTGGGAGGCAGTATACAACAGGAATTAGAAGGAGGAAAAGTTGAAGTTGGGTCAACCAGCTGGGAAAAGATTCAGGGGGCAAGACTGAAAGCAGATGAGCAGCAATACTTACACCTAGATATGAGAACTTATATACTTTGTATTCTCCTCTGCTCTTTTCCTTCCTAATGAGGCTATAATTTCTCAGAATGAGAAAGATAAATATTAACCACTGTTTCTAAGGAAGTGATCTGATGAAATTTGCCAACTGACAGTGAACTGAGTTTCTACTGATAGAAAGTTAACACTTTTGCAAATTCAAGGAGAGTTAAGCATACAAAGGAGTTGCATCATACAATATTCTACAGTAAAAGGAAAACAATAAAGCGACCTTAGAACTAATTCCAGAAGTAATTCTTATAAGCGTATTGTTCACCTCACTACTTTTGTATCTTAAAATATTACTTCCTCAGCAAGTTGCTCCTCATTGTCTACAAGGACTTCGGCACTACTGTATCCCCAACACCCAGTCCAGTGTGCAGTGCATCATAGGCACTCAATAAACTAAGTGGCTACCCCCTTGTCACAATGCTACCCATCATTTAAAGTTCAGTTCAAGTAGCTCCATATCACTTCCTTTGTGAAACTTCCCCTAAAAGGGAACCACTCCTCTCACATTGGTAATTATCACCCTAGTCCAAACCAACCACCTCTAACTGGACTAGCATGATGGGTTCTAATCTATCATCTCTAAGTTAGACTACCGGAGTCAATTTCTCATTGGTTCTCTCTAGCTTGGATAATTAATTCATAGACACCTAATCTCTGTACTAGTTACCTTTCTTATGACTCTACATTTGAATTTCCACACAGCATCCAGAATGATCCTTCTCCTTCTCAAATGTAAATCAGATCATGCCACACCCTGTTTAAAATATCCAATGGATTCCCTTCTCACTTAGAATAAAATCCTTATCGTAGCCTACAGAAGTCAATAGGATCTGGCCCGTTCCCACCTCTATGACCTCATCTCTCACTCTCCTATTTCCCTAAACTCTAGTTATGTGGCTTCTTCTTGTTCCAGAATATACCAAGCTCATTTTTGCCTCAAGCCCTTTCCATACTGGTCTCTGTCTGGAAAGCCTTTTATTCAGATTTTCACACTTGCTCCTATATATCATCAAACCTCTATTTGGCTACGATCTCCTCACGGAGGCTTTCAGACCTCAAAGTCACACTCCTCACATACTATCACTGTCCTTCCCATTGCCCTGCATTAGTTTCTCCATGGCACCTATGGCTATCCAAAGTTACATTATTTATTTGTTTGTTTTTTCCTTATTTTTCATCTCTCTCCCAAAATTCAGGACCCATGAGCTTAGGGACCTTGACTATCTTGTTCCCTTCTATATACCCAGCCCTAGAACAGTGCCAATAACATCTAGGTGGTAAATAAAAAAAAAATGTTTGTAGAAGGCAGGAATACACTGCTGTCTCTTTCCTCGGATATTCGATAGCTCTATGCCTGTCCTGAAGGTACTAATAACACTCTACCACTTCTGACGTTAGAAACATCCTGAAGGCAGAGACAGTGTCGCATCCATCCGTGAATTTCCCAGTGTTCTTAGCCCAGTACATGTGCATTAGCAGAGTGAAAGAATGAGTGACTGACTGAATGAATATATTCCTCATGGTATTCAAATATACATTTTTTCAAATCAGTGTGCTCAATAAGATATATCTGTAATAGTGTACAGGCCATTTGATAATGAGAAACAGAAGAACCTGAACTCAGAATTATTTGGAGAATAAATGGAGTGTTTATTTTTAAGACAGAATATCATTCCCATTAGAGAAAACAATGTAACCGAAACAATACAAAATTAAGCTTTTATCAAGAGGCTGATGCGAAAGTGCTTACCATGCACCCAAATGAGTAGAGAATATATAAAAACATCCACACACGTGTTCAGCAGCACAAACAGAATGTTATAATGCTACAAATTGATGCTTTGCCTTCTTAGGTAATGAGCCCAATCTTCAGATGGTTAATAGTGTAATTTTACTGCCAGCACATTCATTTGCATTCACTCTAACTTTGCGCTGCTGCAAAAGGGACACAATGTCTCTTTGTTGTGTTTATGCAATTTTAGTGTTCAGAGTATCTGTTCTTCATCTGTCACGAAAAATATTCCATGATTGCTACCTGAAATCCTTTAATTAACATATTGTGTTTTGGAATCCATGAGATTGTTCCTAAACAGAGAAAAGGTGGTTTGCTAAATGCAATCTTGATCTGTTAGCACACTTCAAAGCATGTTTTTTCATGCTTTATTTGTATTTGTTGTTTCAAGTTTCAAAGACAAAAGTTTATTCCTTTGGTAATAGTGATTTTTCTTTCCTGTATCCTTTTTAATATTGAAATATTGGCCAGTGCAAAGGTCTGCATGTTCTCGAGTACATTTGATACATCAAACACATGGAAAGTATTCCAGTGTTCTAAGCGCAGACATAGAAGAGCATTAAGCACATGAATTCCTCTCTTCCACTCATTATTTCCCTCTGTCTTTTATAATGCTTGACCTTTAGTAGCAAAGCTTAATTATCCAGTTTCACCCAAATCCACTTTCCTCACCAGTTCAGTCTTTTCTTAGGTCTAAAAGTTTCCCAGGACTTCTGAAGATCAAATTCCACCCTTTTTCTCTTTTTAAGAAAGGAACCATAACATGAGAATGTGACTTATTTTTCACTCTCCTAGAAACTGTAAGCATATTGGACTTTTTCTGTCCCCTAGACTTGGGGAAATTATCTGATTACTTATTTTGCAACACATAATTTACCTTTTCTTAGGTAAGAATTCCATGTGACCAAGTATTTGGATAATCCTCTAAAAACCTTTTAAAAAGGCATAATGTCTTTTGTCCTTTGACAATATAACACTTGGAAGTCAGGAATTTAAAAACACTTTCATTTTAAAGGTTTACAAGACTGTCAAAGCCCATATTATGTCAGCTGTCTTAATCTCTGTCATCCTGAATCAAATGTATTCTTGGCACACTAGCAACTTTTATGTCACCTGCCCACTTCTTTTTCAATATTTCCTTTCCTGATATTTTTATGTTTTTTATCTTTTGGATGTTTTGAGTAGTTGTTTATACTCACTATCCCCCCCCCCCTTTTTTTTGCTCCCATTAATTTTTCAACCTTCTTGGGTCTAACTAGTTCCTCTGCTACCACTGCACACAACCAGTGCTAAGGTTACCAGTAGGGAAGAAAGTCCATATACCCCCTTCCACCTTCACTTGCTTTAGCTGTAGTAGATTCTCATACTCATGTTAACTGTCTTATTGTTGTCTTTTGGCTTCTCCAATATCTGGTTATCTTCATGCATCTCTGACACTCCCTCTCCTCCCCTGTGCATTTTCCTCAGTTAAATGTTGTAGTTCCTCAAAACTCCCAACTCAACAATACTGTGACTAGTAAACGTTGTTATCACAGGACTCTTGATCATAGTACATTTTCTGATAGTCACTGTTTGGTTCATCATTGCCATAGCCTACTTCTACTTTACAGCATGACAAATATTTAACATTTCAGCTGCTCATTATCTCTCAGTTCAGTTCAATTTAACCAGTATTTGTTGGGCTACATATTTTCAATTATTTTTTCACGAATGACCCTGAACACCTCTGGTTGGGCTAAAAAACACCTTTCCTATCCTCATTTTAAGATTTTGATTAAAAAAACAACAACAGAGTTATCTGTTATTTCAATAGAAAAACAAGATTCTGTGCTAGTTATCTATTGCTATATAACAAATTACCCAAACCTTAGTGGCATATAAAAACAACATTTATTATTTCAGAGTTTCTGTGGGCCAAGAATCCAGGAGCTGCATAACTGGATCCTTGGTTCTGGGTCTCTCACAGAGCTATAGTCATCTCAAGACCCAAGTGGGAGGGTCCCACTGCCTAGCTCACTCTTGTGGTTGTAGGCAAGTTTCTGTTCCTCAAGGGTTTTTGGACAGAAGTCTTAACACTTCACAAGCTGTTGGCCTCTGTCAATTCCTGTCATATAGGCCTCACCATAAAGTATCTCACTAGGCATCTGGTTCCAACGGTACAGCAAGTGAAAGGACAAGAGAGGGCTAGGGAGATGGAAGTCACGGTCTTTGGAACATGCCATCCTTTTGCCATATTCTATTCATGAGAACCAAGTCACTAGATTAAGCCCACATACAAGACGAAGTGTTTACAGATGCTGTAAATACCTGGAGGTGAGATCACTGGGGGACCACATCAGAAGACTGCTCACTGCAAATATACTTTATACTGATCCACTTTACAGTCTAGTTTCCATGTCTACATTTGTGGTTAAAGTGGAATAACCCATCAGTAATAACAACAAAAAAAGATTCTTTTATTTCCATGGGCCATCTTTTTTTTATATTTGTTTGTTTCTTTGTTTACTAAATGCTTATTTTTTATAATTTTTTATTTTTTAATATAATTTATCTTCATGGGGCTGTGATATTCACAGTTAGATGATTTAGAAGCCACATTTGCAATTGCCTCTCAAAAAAGAGACACATGTCTCTGATCTGTAGAGTCAAGTGTGAAATAGCATCATACAATCATACACAAATCAGAGACCTTGGAGATGAGATGAATACACATAAAGACTTCACAATCTAAACAACACTAATCTAAGTGATAACACACAAATCAGAAATCCCACAAAACATTATAAATTCTTAAAACATGTTTAGTCTTTATTGGTGCCTCACCACTGAAAGGAGCATATTTCCATCTATATTAGGAAAGTGAATTGGTCAAAGTCTATTGGACAAGACGTTAAGGATGCTAGCAAACACATTTTTTAAATTTATTTTGAAACAGAGAGAAAGAGAGAGAGAGAGCAGAGTAGGGGCAGAGAGAGAATCCCAAGCAGGCTCTGTGCTGTCAGTGCAGAGTCCAAGGCAGGGCTCAGTTTCACAACCTGTGAGATCATGCATGACCTGAGCTGAAATCAAAAGTTGGACGCCACCCAGGTGCCCCACATTTTTAAAAACAACCAAAGCTAGAAGTAAAAGGGACCATGTAACCTTAAGCCTGATCAGAACAAATAGAAAAAGGCAACAGTTGACCAAAGAAACCAACCAACCAACCAAACAAACAAACAAACAAACAAACCAGCTGGTGAGCAGGACTGTAGAGATAAACTGGCAGGGACTGAGAACTCAAACACTTTTAAGGACAGGACATAGGGAGTGGTAGAAACTGTGGCGAAATAGAGAACACAAGCCCTGCCCTCCCCCAAAAATACTAGGTTTTTCCCCCGACTTTATAAATAAAACCAAAGTTGGGGGACCAAAGTTGGTTATAGCTGTTACAATGGATTCACAGGTTATTTCAGATATCAAGAGAAGTATTATGGATGTGACATTATCTCAGTTTGGCTTCCTGTCCAAAACTTTTCTCTTAAAGACTCTAGTTCTTTCAAGTACCTTAAAATTCATATGTGTGTTAATTCTAGTCTTGATGGTTGATGAAGATGTGTATAAGCTTTAGGGAAAAAGTGTTTAACCAGTATAATTTCTTTAGAAGTCTAAAATGGAAGGTTCAGTCTTATTTCCCTGACACTTAGAAAAATGACAGACACTTATTCCTGTTTCTTCTGGTATTTTTCAGAAGGGCAATGACAAAATGTAGGCTGCAGGCACAGAAGCTCTCAAGGTACATTTGACAGGGTAACTTTTCATTCTCCCATGCCATCACTCACTTTCCATCTACCCTCATTCTTTTTACTTGCATTTCTTTGTTTTTGCCAGCTGGCATCTTAAACTTTGTGCCACCCAATGTTGACCTACCAGCCTATGAACATCTGGCTGAAAATATACTCTTCAACAAAATCCCACACACATATATGCACCATTAGCATTAGGGGTCTTAACTTAAAGTTAATACACAATTGGACCCAGAGTCTAGAGTATTCTACTTCCTTTAGGTCTGGTGAGACAAACTGTGGTGGTCTGAGAGTCTTTTCAAGTTCTATTTAGTTCTGCAAATGTCTTATGATTCTGGGACAAGCAGATATGCTCACTTAGGTCAGTGTAAAAGCTTACTTACTTCTTAGGAGAAGTGTTGGTGCCATTAGAGAATAGGGAAGGCAGAAAGACTAATTGACCTTAAAGTGAAAAACTTAGGTAATTTTTAGTCTGTAAATCTTAAAGTGAGAGCAAATCATTCAGATCTTTTCTATTACCTCTTACCCCAGCAACTCTGATGTGCTCTGAAGCATTTTCCTCATGCTTCATGCCTTCTGCTCATACATGGAGCCTGTAACTACTCTGTTCTTCAGGGGTACCTTGGGAGAAGGCATGACTGATGTTCCTCAAGTTCTCTGGGCCCTTTCAAATGACAAAGCCCAGTACATACAGTGTATAAAATAACTATAGCTGTTTGGCCTGGACAGATATCCAAAGAGAAGCTGAATGTGAGAGAAGTGCGATTCTAACATGTTTACCGATGTACCAACATCCTTCTGCAGTTTCAGAAGGCAAAATGACAGCTGCAGTCTTCCTAAGCTAAAGCGGGGAGGTCTTTTAACATTCTCTTTTAAATGAATTTATCTTGGAATAGTTCATTATGTAGACCACAGAGCTAAAATATCATTTTTACTCATAATCCCCCCCAATATTTATAGAGAAAAAGTGGAGGACTTCTGTAAGTAAATAGGTTTTGATCTATTGCCATCCCCAGCAACTGTCATCCTTCAATTTTGAGAAATTCACCCCCATTTAATAAAGAACAATGGCTCCCTTGGAATGATGCCAAAATCAGTAGTAATAGAAGAGAAACTCTAATATCTGGGCACTTTCTCTTCCTTACATAATTCTTCCAAGAAGATCACAATTTAGAGCTGCAAAAGACCTTAAAACATCTAGCTCAATATCTCTCCTGAGTCTTTCACAGGTGAGGAAACCAAGCCTGGGTCATATTAAATGACTTGCCCCAAGGCAGATTGTTTCTAAGTGACAAAAGTGGCACCGAATCCCAAGTGTCTGTATTCATGACAATTACCTCCTGGGTGAATACTGTGCTCTATCAGAGACCCAAGGCTCTGAGGATGCTTGTGTATCTGGGACAGAAACTGTAAAAGGACAAGAAAGGACCAAATGACTAAACGTAAGAAAAGGAATTATTTATAATATTGGGCTTTTTTTTAAGTTTTGTGTTTAAAAGGTAGTTTTTACAACCTCCATACATCACTAAACTCCCTTTTCAAGGGTGGAAGGGAAGGATTGTTCCAGGGACCCAAAAGCTCTAGAAAAGCAGGAAGAAAACAGACATGAAAAAGAAGAAAGGCAGACATAGACCATGTCCACTGTCCAGTGGCCCGTGGGAGTCAAACCACTTGTTTATCCCTGAAGGTGGCCTTAGAAAAGCTTTATTAACAGTAGGCATTGCTGTTTCAAAGAAGGAAAAGCATATTGGAATAAAATAAAATAACTGAAATCATTTATTTTCTTCTTTAATCTGGGTAGAAAGGAAGGAAAGGTGGGCAAGATAGAAGGGCACTCTCTAGGGCAATGAAGACACATCTTTAGAGCATTAAGCTCCACGGAGATGACATTTTTATAATAATTGACAGGGAAGCTGCATGGTGTCATGGTTGGGAATATAGCCAGAATCCCCAAGTTTGGTTTTACCTACTTCACCAGGGAGTTGTGAGACTTATGTGAGTCAACATTTATAAAGTACTTAAAGTAGACCCTGGTGTATCATATGTGCTATATTTATGTTTACTAAATAAAATTTTTTAAAAGACTGAAGGTAAACCATGAAAAAGGTGAGGTTCCTTCATCCCATTAATTATGTCCAAAAATTACTAGTCCAGGCATACACAACAAGCAGAGTGAGTCTCCTTTTATTCATTCAATAGATATATTATGAAATACCTACCATATAGGTACTGTTCGAGATGTTGAGGATTTGATGTTAGGAAACAAAACCTACATGGTCACTGTCCCCTTGCAGCTTACATTCTAGAGGGGAGTGCAGACAAAAAGAAGTAAACACACATAATTTCAAGTAATGATAAATGCTATAGAGAATATTAAACAGGGAGTAGACAGAGTGAAGAGGATGTTCAAAATTTTGATTGTAGATGGACAAAGTAGGATTCACACCCAGGCAGTTTACCTGAGGTTCTTTGCCACCTCACCGTGTTGTCTAAATGCTATATTTCAAAGCACAATACGGGTACTAAGGAGATATTGAAATGACCAAGCTAAACAGTCCAAGTCCAGGGCACCTTCAAGGAACTTGGAATTTGGCAAAAATGTACTCTTAGAAGCTTTTGATTTAACCTAATTTAATCTTAGTTTAGCCACCTTCTACTTGTGTGACTTGGGCAAATTATTAAATTCTCCAGTCCACAGTTTCCTCATCAGTAAAATGGGGATGACAGCAGAACCTACCATGTTAGGTTATTGTGCATTGTAAATTTAAAACTCCTTATGAAGTGCCTGGCATTTAGAGGCACTAAATTAATACTAGTTATAGCTACTGTGTTTGTTCGGTAATGCTCATTAAATTAACAAAACTCAAGGAATTATTGCCATTGCTCTTGCCTGGGTCCACATAGAAACAAAATGGACTCACTTCTTGATATAAGCCTATGCCTAAAAATGCCTATGACGGCATTGCATAGTGGGCTTCCCATTCTTATGGATTTCTCATAAGGGCAGATTATTCATTTTCTAGATAAGAAGAAGGCAAAACTTTCAAATCTGATCATCATCCACTAAATTAATTTTTTTACTATATTTAGGATTATTGTTTAACCCACTAGTAACTAGAAGAAAAGGTGTTTAAAGTCATAACTAGGACCTTCCTATTTAAGAAATTAAGTGAATAAACATAGGGCTGAGAGGGCATCCTGACTGCATCTCTTAGAGGTAACGTAATCAGTTCCCAGCACCACATGGAAAGTGGCAGAGGAGTACATATATATGGAGAGTACCTTGAACAGCAAGAGCTCAATAAAGATACGTGGCATAGAATAATAGCACAGAAGTGAACTGAGAAGCTGAGTGGGCGGAACTTGCCAGTGCAGTTCCATTAAATTGCTAAAGGCATTGTGATTTCGTAGAAAAGCAGAACTATGTAAATTTATAGATGAGATCTAAAAGAACATATCCACCATTTTGAATGAGCCATCTTCCCCCTTACTGTATAATTGAATTAAGTGCTAATTTAATAGTTGAATATAATTTGGCTGTATTTCTTATTTTTGATCAGCAGCACTCAAGTGAGAAGTCTGTGTTCAATTTATATCTGCAAATGCAGTGAGCATCTACTTATGTCTCAGACACAGTGCAAGGAGCAAAAAGTTGAGATTATACAGTATCTGCCTTCAGAGAGATTACAGTCTAGCAAAGGAGGTTGAACCAATATCCAAGTGAAAGCAGAGTGTGAACAGCTATAATAGAAGTAAAAATACATGCTCTGAATGTTAAGTGTAAGGGGAGGTCTCTCATGTACAGGAAATCTAGCTCATGGTACTCTGAGCAGAAAGTGACCCGAAGCATTTGCTTACTTGTTCAGGCAGATAGATACGCTATTTGTTTCTCATTTGTAATAACCATCCTCTGAAATACAGCCAGTGCCATCAATCCAGCTATGAATTTCATCCATCACTTTGCCCTTCAAGCTATAATAAGTCAAATACTACTTCAAACCCTAGCAGTTTTCTATACTCGGCTTCAGTGGAGCAGGCTAAACTAGTAACAGAGTTAATATTCTCCCACCCTAAGCTAAGCACTTTTTAATTACCTGGTATTTCTTTGTGCTAATTTTCTTTTTTGGCGGTAAATGGGATTTTAGATTTCTATCTTTTGACTTTAGGTTCTAATCTGATGTTTGATCTGTAGATCCATAGTGAACATGGTAGAACTACATAAGAATCCACGTTCCCCTGGGAGTTTCTAAACATGCTCAGAAAGACACCATAGGCAAACACCTATGTTAATAGCCAACACTTAAACACAAATTTTCTGTGTGCCAGGCACTGTTCTAGGTACTGTTATATTAACTACACATTAACTCATTTAAATCTTAAAATTTATTCTCTTACAGTTGAAGAAACTGTAAGACACAGAAAAGTGAAGTAACATTCCTAAGGTTACACAGTTAGTAAGTGGCAGAGTCGGGATTTGAACCAGGCAGCCTGGCTCCAGAGTCTATGCTTTTAGCTGCTTTCCCCTACTGCTTCTATCACCAGAGTATCACATGTCTGTGCTCTGGGAATAGCCTATCAATGCCTTCACCTTTGAAAAAATGAGTGACTATTTTCATTACCTCCCACAGATCTAGCATCTTCCATTTTAATGAGTAGAAATTTAACTTTTATTTTTTTAACAAATAACTACTGTTCTTATCAGAGAAAATGAGTGCTCAATAAACTATCAGATTCCTTCTTTCGTGTCTTCAAGAGAAAATGCAGTTTAGCTTTACTTGTTCTATGCATTGATAATGGTATAAATGCTAAATAGATAACTTTAAATGATCTTTAAGCTTATAATTTATAAGCCACAGAGTCCCAACAGGTTAAAAGTCTTTTCTTCAATGCATCACCAGATTTAACCCTCAATTCCTTCTTTACTTAGAGACTATTGCTTGTTGGGAAAAGATTGTATTTATAGTTTTACTAATACTAAGAGGTAAATGTATTATAGAAATTTTTGAATGTGAAATTCTCTCCACAAAAGTATAAGAGGTTATTGCATAGATATGGAAAAGATTGATTTCCCTGCCTTTTACCTCTGGGACTCAATTTCATCATCATCTATCAACATTTCTGGTGTCCATTTTTGACAGAGCACTTTTCTAAGTGCTACTGATGTAGATGCAAAGTAACAATTGACCTCACTTCTTAGTATCCCTAGTAAGACTGAGCCAGATGAAAGAGGTCTAGGGCAACTCCAGACACATAATGTATGCAAACACCCACATTCCCAGATGTTCATCAGTGAATCTATGATTCGTACATCCATTCAATCAGTCAGTTCATTTTGGCCCTATGCTAGCTTCGGAGATGAGGATGCAAAAATGGATAACATTTGGTCCCTGTCTCAAGGATTTCTATGTACATTTTGGACACAGATAAATATGTAAAAAGTTAAACTACTGTTTGAGAGGGGAAAGAAGTCCTACTACAGAGGAGGTTAAAGCTAAATACATGAGGGTCAAGGAAGGTTTTCTGGATAGGTAGATGGCACTTGAGCTGAATCTCAAAGAATTAGTATTTTTAGCCAAATAGACCATTGAGTGTGTCAGTCCAGCCAGAAGTTGCTGCCCGTGTTCCTGCTAGGTCTAGAGACAGTAAGGAGAAATGGATGCCCATATTCATCCATTCTCTATCTCTCACTGCATCTCTGTCTCTCTGTCTCCCTCTCTTGTGCATCCATGCTTACTTTCACACACACACACACACACACACACACACACACACAGGGACAGTCACTACCTCCCCCATATATTAACCCCAAGAGAAATTACAGAAGAGACACTTCCCAAATTTCTCCCATCCACTCAAGGTCCTTTTATTTTCTGTAGCTTATAAAAACATTGACACTTAATTTTTTTATATATTCAAATATATACCCAAGGAAATTACATATTCCTGGAAAGAAGGAACCTTAGACCCTTTTACATTTTGATAATGCCTAGGATGATATGACATATATATTTCGTGATTAAAAGTTGTTATTGAAATAAATAAATAATAACTATTAGAACTATTGTTAAGAGCTGACTCTACTGGGGGTTCACATGAGTACAGCTGAAAATTCTAAGTCACTTTAATGTCTGGGTCAGTTAAAACTTCTAAACTGACAAAAAAAAATCCAAGACAATGAGGCTGGGAACATTTTCATAAGGGCCAAGATATTGTTTTTTGTGACTGCTGTTCTCACCTCAATTGTAGTGAAATAGTTCTTAGATTATTCCCTCACCATAAATATAAAAGGTGTTCTCAGCAACTCAGCCAGGGGTTCAAAATGGGGTTACACTTCTCCGTCTTCTAACCCTTCCTGAAATCCCTCCTACTAATTCATTCTGGGTCTCATATCACACATGCACCATTAACCAGACTGCTCACTGACCATGTGGCATCTGCTCTTTTCTGCCTCTCTTGCTCTAGCTTATCACCAAACCTTGAAGTAGTGCCACCAGGACTTACCAAAAGTGCTCTCAATGCTGTTAATACCCACTGAGGGTGCCAAATCTGCTATTAATGACTGCCAAAGGCAGCTTCATAGCTGCAGGTGCCCAAAGTGTCAAAGGTACTGATGTTTCTGCTGCTGGTTACAATGCCCAGTATCTACCCATCAAAAGCACCTTAGCCAGTGCCAACTGAATGTTCTGCCAGTGCCACTGAAGCCTGCCAATGTGGGCACCACCACCAAGTGGCCGGTGCCCAATGGTTGAGGGCACCGATGTCTAAAATATAGCACCATCTCTGCTTGCTGATGAAGTTGTCGGTGCCAATTATGCTGACTCCTTTTGTTCCCGATGTCCCAAAAATGTTCCATGATGCAGCTTTTTTATTGAAGCTTCTTCTTAAGGCTGATCCATTGGAGCTAGGCCAGGGCCTAGTCAGAGCACCAGATCCTGAAATCCATTTGGATTAACGCATTCCCTGTGACACTTGTCTATTGTCCTTTGAATCAAATACATATGCATTGGCCACCTTCTTTGAGCAGAAGAGTCTTTTGAGGACTCTGGATTCCTAATTGAAAGCACACCCGTGCAAGCCCAATCCTGCCAGTTATCCATACATTCCCACACATGATAGATGAACACAGTCCTATTCAAACTGAAATCCATGCACACAGCTGTGGTCATCAAGCTGACAGATTCCCAGTCTATGTTAGAGAACAAGGAACATTCATTTTGTGTTTCAGAAAATCATACAGAATCTGACCTCTTCTCATCACCTCTACTCTAGCTCCCTGTCCAAGCCAAGTAATGTCTTGCATTACTTCCACAGCTTCCCAGCAGGTCTCCCTATTCCTACTCATGCCTCCCTGTGAACGATTCTCAACAAAGCAGCCAGAGTGACTCTACTGAAACAGAAGCTAAACCATGTTATGCATCTGCTCAAATTCTTGGACTGGCTACCTGTTTCTCTCCAAATGAAAGCCAAAGCTTTCCAAGTCCTTCAGAGCTGTACCTTCTCTGGCCCCTGATTACCTCTCTCTGACTTGCTCCCCCCTGCTCTCTTCCTGTACATGCTGCTCTCACCCCTTTGGTTTCCTTGATATTCCTTGAACAGGTACTAGTCTCACTCCTTCCTGAAGGTCTTTGCCTCACCTGTTTCCTCTACTTGGAATCTTCTCCCCCTAATTGCCAGCACAACCACTTTACCATCCTTAAATCTTTTTTCAAATCTTGCCTTGTGAGTGAAGCTTTCCCCAACCACCCTGTGTAATTCCACACCTTCCTTACTCCACAGACACTCCAACATATCCAATCCTCCTACTCTACTTTCTCTTTTTTCACAACATATCACTTATTGATTAATTTCCTTATTTATTATGTGTGTTAGTTATCTGTCTCCCCCACTAGAAGGTAAGCCCCATAAGGACTGGCACTTTTATATGTTTTGTTCATTGATGCATCCAGAACAGTACCTAGAATATAGTAGGGATGCTATAAGTATCTGAGTGAATAAATGAATGACTAGATGAGTGGGTGGATGGATGGATGGATGGTTGGATAGATGGATAGATGGATAGATGGATAGATGGATGGATAGATGGATAGATGGATGGACAGATGGATGAATGTATGGTAGGTCCCCAAATTTGTAATTCCTGTACTAATTTTTGGCCACCATGTGAATGATATCCTTTGTATTTCCTTACCCAGGCAGAACATAAGTTACTCATTTGTATACTGCTAACTTTGGTTTTATGGCACATTTATCTGTTTGAAGTACTTCAGTGGGTGATGTTATTATGCATATGCCTGGAGGCTCTGAGAAAGGACATGGTTTTTAAATATCAAATAAATAGAATTGGTATTCAGAACATTCATTATTTTCTAAAGACTCAAGTTTGGGGAAATTTTTTTGTTGAGATGAATAAGATGCAAACAGTTTTCCTGACTGATAGTAGCATTTAAAATTTCTGTTTTAAGAGCAAAGCAGTGTGCTACATAACCATTAAATATCTACATGAATGTCAGAAGATATGTACCATCAGAGGAAAAAAGTGATCCTGTATCTTTTTCCAAATATAATTCATATCACTGGTGGAGCTTGAAAATGTGAATGATGGTGAGCATTGTTCAGCACCTTACTCTACTTGCAGTAAATCCCCTTCATCTTTAATCTGAGCTTTTGTTTTGTAGAAGAGCTTTGAAGCAAGGAAATACATCAAAATAAATAGTGATGTTTAACAAAAGTATCTAGGGTCAAAATTATCTCCACAAGGATTTTAGAAATGAAAAGATGGTTAAAAAAAACATGTCCTTTCACTGAATTTTTAAAAAAGCTTTTACAAAAAAACTTCATAGTTTTAAAACTATTCAATGATATCATTCAACTCCATAACCATGTTTATGGTGTACTGAATGGTGGCTCTCTTGGTCTCTTCACCACAACCCCACAGATCTTACCTGGCGGATAACTGCCAGGTTGTTGGTGATGCTGCTGATAGCAGTTACTCGATGTGTGCATAGAGATGAAGCTGATGAGGCCAATGTCTGGCTGGCAGCACACACACTGCTTGCAAAGCAATAAAGAGATAGTTGTGTAGTTGTTGCTATTGTTGCCATTGTTTTTTCCTAGCATGATTTGTAGAGGTTGTGTGTTTGGGAAGCTTCACTTCTTAAACTTGTGGTGAGTCCAGTGCCTTTGATCAATAGGGGTGCTAGGGGTACCTGGGTGGTTCAGTCAGATAACCACCCAACTTCTCCTCAAGTCATGATCTCACAGTTCGTGAGTTTGAGCCCCATGTCAGGCTCTGTGCTGACAGCTCAGGGCCTGGAGCCTGCTTTGGATTCTGTCTCCCTCTCTCTCTGCCTCTCCCCAGCTCATGCGCTCTCTCTCTCTCTCTCTCTCTCTCTCTCTCTCTCTGTCTCAAAAATAAGTAAACATTAAAAAAAATTTTTTAATGGGCTGCCCCCTAACCCTGATGGCCAGAGGTAGGACTGGTCTGGCCAATAACATCATTCCCTGAAGTTCACCAGCCTACTATTCTGTGCTACTGGAAGTTGATCACCTCTGTGTCTTGAAAATGTTTTTTAATAACGCATACTTTGTTGTTCATTGCTTCACTTGCAGTTTAGTACACGGTCTAAGGTTTGTCAAAATAAGGGATACCTCAGGCCCTCTCTGGGAAAGACTTTAGTTTGCTTCTTTTATTCCTGAGATAGTAATCAAAGGGCATTAAGAGACCATCCAAAGCACTTTACCTTTACTCCCCCAAAATGTGGTGCCAAGTAATATCCGGATATCACTCCTACACTGCTCCTGCCCTGTGCCTAAAGCAAGGAGTCTTCAATTGTCTGATTACTCAAGAGACCCCATGTTAGCAAGGCTTAGTTGCTGATGGGAAAAAATACAGACGCTACCATTACGTGCAACTGTAAGTGCATGATGACATCCAAACACAATTTGCTTACCTCTGAGGGTTTAAATTTCTTCCTATTCTTCTATAGAAATTATACCCATAACAGAGCCTGATTCTAAACAAAGGGACTGCAAGCCACAGATTTGTACATGTTACATGTCTCCCTCACCTGCTGCATATGTACAACCAGAGACCTGCCACACCTCATTTCTTAACAGTAGTCACAGTGTTTTAATTGTTTTGGTTCCCACAGAAAGAATCTCATTACATGGAGCACCCAGAGTCTCAAACTCTGTAAAGGATATTTTCCTGTAGATTTCCTAAAACCCCTCACAAATGAGATAACGTATGTGAGAGCACTTTGGGGTCTTCAAAGTCTCATATTGTTAGGTGACATTTTCATCATTAATAGTCCTATCCATTCTGCAGACGTATCTCTCCTAGCAAAGTTGCACTGCAATAGCACTTAGATGGCAATGGATAGACTTTTTTCCGGGGCCCTGTGGTCAGTGGATCTACCTTTCTCTTTCATGTTCAGTCAGTCTTTTAAGAGCCACTGATGACACAGCACAGTGATGTCTAAGCCCAAGTCTCAAAGCCTATGGGAGATCTGATCCTCACACTACTTGATGGACCTGCATTTGGACTGGGCAGCACGCACCTGCTAGCCCTGCTTGTCCCAGTTTATTTTCAGGGCTGCTGTTAGTCTGAGTCTTGTGTAGCAGCAGGACAGAGCAAAAGAGGCTAGAACAAGGAGCAGGAATAGAGGGGGGCATTGGACGACATCAGCTGTCTGTATTACAAAAGTCGTATCAGGGAGTCTGTGAGTACAAAGTACATCCAGGTGGGAAAAGAGAAGCCACAGTCCATTGTAGCTTCATAGGCAAGTTTAAGTCTCACTGAGACTGGTCCATTGGGGCTGTTGCAACCAGTAGGTTTACATAAATGATGGTCAGGTTTGTGTGTTTGTTTCCGGGGATGACTGCCCCTGCCCATGGGAGGATCTTTACCAGTATTTCACATACAAGGATCTAGCTCTCACCAAGTCCAAGCCCTTACAACTGTTTTAACACAAAGATTATTAACCCCAAAGTTACTCCAGCTATGTCTCTCATCCTATAATCTCCAAGAAAGGCTAGCAAAATCCCAAAGCAAAAGACAAGCCCTCTATGTCATCTCAATCTCCATAGCACCCTTGGACTTATATTCCCTTGTATTTCAGACTTTCCTCAACCCCGAGTCCTCATTTCTCACTTTTTTCCAATGCCTTTTCCTTGTGCTTTCTCAAACCTTCCATCTCCCTCCTTCTCTTTCCATGCAGACTCCATTTATATAATTCAAATAGCTCTGATTACACTTTCCACTTTCTCATCTCTAACCTATACCTCAACCCAGGGCAGCCTAGCCTCAGGCTAGATCCCATGAACCCTTCTCCGTCCTCATCTTAGTAGACCTTTCTGCAGCATTCCATCACTGCTGACTATACCTTCTTTGAAACTAAATTTCCCCCACCTTCCTTCTTGTCTTGACTATTCCTTTTTTGGCCTCCTGAGTATACTTCTTATCTTTCACTTTGCAAGTGTTGGTTTGTCCTCACACCACTTCTCTTCTCACACTACACACCCTCTGCGGTCTCATCCATGCATGATTTCAGCTCCCACTTATGGTAAAAATAACTAAGATTTATTGAGTGTTTCTGTGTGCCAAGTACGGTGCTAAACTCTACTTGCATTGTTTCACTGAATGCCTATGACTACCCCAAGAGGTAGATGTTAATTTTATCTCTCACATTACTAATCAGAAAATGGATGCTAGGGAAGATTGAGTAGCTTACTCAAGGTCATACAGCTAATAAGTGGAGGAGCCAAGACACCCACCTATACTCTTATGAGGCCCAAAGTTACGTCTCCTCAGACTTCTCCCCCAAATTTAGAGCACAATTCCACAGCATCTATAATTTCTCATATCTCAGAATCATGCACGTCACCTCAGTCTATTTTCTTCTCTTTCTCAGCTAGTAACATCACCATGTACCCAGATACAAGGTGTCAAAGCTAGATACTTGAGGTTTTCCCACAACTTCCCCCTCTTATTGCTTGCATAGTTTATCACAAAGGGATGACAGTGTGATTGACAAAAAGATGCCAACAAACACAGTAAAAGGAAATGAGGTTTCTTTTAATGGCAACGGATGTGAAAATTAATGGCTTCACAAAACAAGAGACAGTGCAACATACTGTCAAATGGAAGTATAGGCTTCCTTAAATGTTATGTATGAAATTCCCTTATTTTCAATTCTGTTTGTATTAGAGGAAAGGCTAAGCTGCTAGAATAGAAACCTCCATAATGTAGTGGTTTAAAGAATAGAACATTTACTTCTCCCACGTAACAATCTTGAAGTAAGCAGTCCAGGTTTACAAGTCGGCTCTGCTCTATGCAATTCTTGAAGAACCAGGACCCTCCATCTGTTGCTCTGTCATCCTCTAAAGCACTGCTACTCAAAGTATGGTCCACGGACTGACAGCATTAGCATTACTGGAAGCTTGTTAGAAATACAGAATCTCAAATTCTCCATCCAACCTATTGAATTAGAACCTGAATGTTAACAAGATTTCCCACATGATTCTTTTGTACATTAAGGTTTGAGAAGCATTTCCCAAACTCTGGGGTATTACTTTGCCTGTATAGTCAAAGCTGGGCTACAGACACTTTATGTTCCAGCTCATGGGAAGACAAAAAAAAAAGGCAACTCTAGAGCAAGGAACCTATTTTTTAGATTGAAGGTGACCTGGAAGCTTCTTTCACTGCTGACTCCAATTTCTGTCCCAGCTTAGATTTTCCCCACACTTTGGGATTCAACGTGTTGAATCAGATGGCCTTGCTGTGACCCTCTGTTAGGAATGCCTACTGCCTACCCACCATTCTGCCTCTCAGATTACAGACTGTGCCTAGCTCCCATTCATATTCAGCAGTTCTGCAGGCCTGGCAGCTACTGGAGCTGTCTCTGTCTAGCTCTGTCCTGCCAGATGTTCCTGCTGGAAAAAGAGTCACAGTGCTCCTTGTGGATGCTTCTGGCGACTCATGAAACAAGTATGGATGCCACCTTATCTTTAGCCTAAATGTCCTGTGTTGTATTTTTTATTTTATTTTATTTTTTTTAGTTTTGCCTTTGGGCTTCTTATTTTCTTTACTGGATAAATAAATCTGACACTAATTTGACATTAACTTACAAAATATAGAATTGCAAGATTTAGGAATTATGTAGGAACTTTGAGATCATTTGCCCAACACCATCATTTTATGGATGAGAATGCTGAAGCTTGGAGAGGTGAGGTAACTTGCCCTCAGTTACACAGCTTGTTAATAGAAGATTTGAGATGCTGGGCTATGGAAACAAAGCCCAATGCATTTTGTAACACAGCATATTACCTGTAATTGGGTCTTGGTTTGTAATCATTTTAAGTAGTTGTGCAACATTAATGTTAGGCATAAATATAGCCCTCATTTTCATAATATGTAGTACAAAATACAAATCTCCTTTACAACTGGATTCCATGCCACTAAAGTTAATTTGTCACTTAATCTTCATGTGTTCATTAAATCACTTAATTTAATAAACATTTGGCAAATACCTGATATGTATGAGATGCTCCACTAGGCACATAAAAGACGACAAAATGGCTAAGACCTCGTTTCTTCATCAAAAGGGTGACAGTCTAATGAAGAAGATGGATGCTCACATCTCTAGCTATAATAGAATTATATGAAAATTACTGCAAAAATCTTGGGGAAGATATGATTAATTTTGACTTGGGAGTAGGAGTAGCATTGGAGAAGCCTTCACAGAAGAAGCAATATTTAAATAAGACCTTTTAAGAATGGGTAGAATTTCAACAGGAGAACAGAGGAGAAACAGTATTCCTGGCAGAGGGAATGGCTTGAGCAAAGGTACAGAGGTATGTGAGCTATAAAATGGATTATGCCCCCTGAAATCATACTCCTAAGATCCAGAATTACTGAGTTTTGGATTAGTAAAGCTGCAGGACATAGATGTTTACTAGATGACAGCCAGAAAGCTTGGGAAGGATGTTGATGTTAGCTCAGCTCTGCATCCCTGGCCTTTCTCAGTCTCATGGAGATGCCTTTGGACTCGTAAATTAAACAATTTGGATCACTTTATGTGTCATCTTGGCTAGGCCATGATATCCAGATGTTTGGTCAAATTCCAGCCTATATGTCACCATGAAAGCATTAGTTAGATGAAATAAACATTTAAATCAGTGGGCTCTGAGTAAAGCAGACTGCCCTCCATTATATGGAGGGACTCCATCCAATCAACTGAATGCCTTACAAGAACCAAGACTGAGGTCTTCCACAGAAAAAGAGGGAATTCTGCTTCCAGACTGTTTTCAGGCTTGGGCTGCAACATCAGCTCTTCCCGGGTCTCCAGTCTGACAGCCTGCCTGCAGATCTCAGACTTGCCAGATTTCGAACTTGTGCATGTGTGTATACACATCCTATTAGCTCTATTTGGAGAACCCTGGCTCATATAAATACCAAGGATTTTGAAATTTAAAAATGACTGTATTAGTTTTCCCTTACATGTCAAAATTTCAAAGCTTTACAGCAACAAAAAAATACATTTATTTTTCTTACAAGTTTGTAGGGCAGCTGTAGTTCATCTAATTTCAGCTGGATTTGCCCAAACTCTAGTGACCCAGGGTAGACTCTAAGCTCTGGGTTACATTTAGGTTTGCTCCACAAGTCTTCATCTTTCTCCTGGGACCAGCAGTTATGTGACTGCTCAGCCACTTGTTATTCTTATACTAGAGCATAAAAACACAAAAGGAGGAGTAGGTCACAGAAGTACAGAGCCTTCCTTACCTATAAATTGTCACACTGACACTTCTACCTGTACCACTGGCCAAGCAAGTACATGGCCAACATCAGTGGATGGAGAAGTGACTCCAATCACAGTGGATACAATGCAGATCCCTTGGCAAAGGGCACAGAGACATAATTCTAATACAGGAAGAAAGTGAGGAATTATAAATAACAATTCAATCTACTTGAGTGGCCTTGTTAGATGAATTTCTGAAAAGTAGCTATCTGCTGGGGGAAGGCAGAGTATAAAGAGGTTAGCAGGCATAAACCCTTTTTAAAACAAGATAGGAAAGGAATGAAGTGAGGAAAAGAGAGGGATGACAGAGGAAAGAAGAATCTTGATTAGAAGTTGAAAGGATTAGCAGCCAAAGGATTCAATATTATGCAGTTTCAAAGCATAGGCTAAAAAAACACACAAATAAATAAATAAATAAAAATAAGCACGAACCTAATTTAGAGCAGTGGTGAGGAAAGAAAACTGAGCTATTGAAGACGTATTATATTCAAAGTACTGTGATAGGCAATTTACATGCCCTATATCATATAATCTTTACAACAACACTTGAAGTAGATATTATTGTCAGGTTCCAAAGTCCACTTTGGAAGGAGGGAACTAAAATCAAATTTATGAGACTTGTTGCCTAATTAAATATGATAGTAAAACAGAAAGAGGAAAGTAAGATGACTCCTGAGCATCTACTTGGGAAATGGTGTAATACTTCCCCCCCTAACTGAGATTGGAAACTGAGAGGGAGGGCCGGTTGTGAGCTGAAGTAGATACATTTTTGACTTGTGTTATGTGATAGCTGTCGGCCCTCTATGTGAGAAATCCTGCAAATTTTTGGAAATTTGTATCTTCAAGCTCAAGAAGAGAAACCAATCCTGAAGAAACACTATAGAAATAGAAGCCAAAGCATTCCAAGCATGGAAAATAATATTAGAAAAAATACAAAAGTGTCTTGCACATGTTCATGGCATGGCTAGCAACTTAATATACTGTTTAGGGTACACATGGCAGAGTAGTATGGGATTAATTTGAAAACATAAGTTTGTACTTGATCGCAATTGTCCTAGAATTCTGGAATAGGACATTTGCATTTTTACCGAGAAGGAGCCACTATAGGTTTTTGTGCAAGCGTTGACTTAAAAGCCTGGCTTTTTGGAAAACTGATGCAGCAGCATGATATAAGCTAAACCAAAAGTGGGAGGCCACGTGGAAGGCTCTTGCGTTAGTTTTTGTAAGCACTAACAAGAACCTAAACAGGGTAGTGACAGTAGGAACAGAAATGAAGGAACAGATGGAAGAATTGCTTCTAAAGAAGTTATTGTGCAGCACAGTAACCACTCTGCATACCATTAAATACGTGTCAAGTTAATTTTGTAACTTCATTTGGCTCTAATGCTTTCCTCTATTCAGGTATGCAGAGCCTTCATAATTGATTGGTTATCTGTTTATATACTTTCTAATTAAGAGTTATTAATTTCCCTGAGGGAGAGACTATGACTGTTTTGTTCTGTACTGTTCCACAACATTCATCAGAACAGACACTGACTAAATATTTATCAAGTCAGTGGCTGGATCAACGCTGCCCCCGTACACATCAGCATGTTCATCTCCAGGTTCTCTTCACTCTTGCTCTCTACCTTGTTCCCATCTCCCATTCTCCCACCAAACACGTTCCTCCCTCTCACCTCCTTAAGGTTGCTTAGGGAGAACTCGCCTCACGGGAGTAACCAGATTACTTAGCAGTCTGCGTTTAGTCAGATACTGACATGATTTATTTTTTTTTCAATCCTACCTTCAACCAAGTTCAGCTGCTCTGTCATTTTTAATGTCATTCAGACATATCCAGTAACTTTCCAGTCATGTAAAATATTGAAAACTCAGTTCCAATCCACTTAAGCCTCTAATTTTATTCCCTTTGACCTTCCCCTTCCCAAGTTTAGGCTTACCCCAAGGGACTGGTACCTCTCTCTTTTCTGATTCTAAATTTGCTGCCACTGGGGCAAGAAGGAGGGATTGGAGGGGAAAACGAACTTTTTTTACACTAATAGGGTTTGCTTTGAAGAGGTCTAGTTGGTATCCCCATCACCACTCTTTGGCCAACTCTGATCATCAACCAACCTCTGTGTAGCAGATGACAAGTAATTGCTCTCTCAAAGGAGTAGTGTGTGTGTGTGTGTGTGTGTGTGTGTGTGTGTGGTGTGGTGTGTGTGTGTGTGTGCGCGCGCGCGCGCTGAGTTCTCTGGTATGGGACATCTGACTCCACCCCAGACTGATTCAAGGCTTCCTAAGTTTATCCCCTGTATCTACTGCTGGAGCCATCAGATCCTGGATGGCTAACAGTAAGACCTTTGCCAAGCTGCTAATTTCAACTCCAATGAGCTTCTCTTCCTTCCTTCTTGCCCTTTCTCCAGTTATTTCCTTCTGTCAACTGGGACAGTCAGGGAGTTTCCTAAGCTGCAGTGAGTAATCAGCATAGTAGCATTGGATCAACCACCTCTTAATAAGTACTGGAGAATATCCCTAGCCCAATGTTTTTATAACTCTATAGAATATGAAGTACTTAATACTTTGTGCCTCTGCTTTGGATCCTAATCTTCAATTTTACACATCACAACATTCAGTTATTTGCAACTGCCACTAAACTTCATTTTACAAACCCTGAGTTGTCATTTACATTTGTAGCTACTGCATAATAAACATTGTGTTAAGTGTTACTGAACATTCAGTGAGTAGTTAAACTGGGTCAGTCCAATGTACAAGTGACATACAAAAAGCCTGATGCAGTTCAGACTGTCATGCAAATGATGAGTTACACCATAACTCCCAATAGAGGACATTTAAGCCTCAAAATGGAAAATAGATTGGGAACGATAGGAAAGAGGAAAGGAGAAAAAGTAATTTAAAAATGATGGAGTAAACATAATCCCAGAAGAATAAAAGAGAAAAAGGCAGAAGAAATCCTTAAAAATATAATTGCCTTGACTTTTGATTGAGCTTGTCCAGAAGGAAAATAAGTTACAAGTTCTATTTGGCATATATGTGGGGAATTTAAATATGGACTGTATATTAGATAATATAACTTTATCAATGATAAACTTCTTGAGTGTGATGCTACTATGGCTATGTAGGAGCATTCCCTTATTCTTGGAAGATGCATACTGAAGCATCAAGGGGTGAAGTTTCATGATGTCTGCAAATAGTGTTAGGTGAAAAAACATCTTTCTAATGGTTCACCTAAAACAAAGTGTGTTGTATGCATGTGAATGAGGAAGTGGGTGTAGAGGAAAAGGTAGAAACCAAATGTGGCAAAACGTTAACCTTAGGTGACTCTGGGTCCAGAATATTCTGGAAAACACGGAAATGCTCCTCCAGGCTCTGTCATCAAGGAAGGACTTGCCCAGCAGCAGGGAGAGTGGTCAGCAGACAGCCTCCAGCTGTCAGCATCTGCAGGGTCTGCCTCTGCTATGGAGAGCAGCCTTGCTAGAGTCATGCTTCTCCCATGGCAGCCATATCCAGCTGAATGATGGGGCACAAAGGCTGCCCAGCACATGACCTCGAATAACATGACCTTTGCCACAGAGGCTTCGCCAGGACCCATCACAATCCATCTCCTCTTCTGCCCAACTCTGCTTCTCATCCCTCCTTTTCACAGGTGTTGATCCCTAATGAACACCTTGAATCCAAAAAAACAAATGGAAGAGTGAGAAGAATCTCCAAAATGAGAATGCTGCATAGTGACAGAAAGCCTACCATGTTTAGGATTAAAATCTGAATCCCTGACAGCCAGACTAATCTTTTCTCTGCTAACAAATCAGAATCATCTAGATTTCCATTAATATTTATCTCCTTGAATCTGAAGGGAGAGGAAAATCTATGTATTTTGCCCAGTTTGCTATTCCCATCATGAATTTCACTGAACGATCACATCCGGTTGCTGAAGCACCACCTGTCCATAATAGCTGAAGTATTAGATACACCGCATGGCATCCAGAGCAACGCCAAGCCTTAGAAGTGAGTTACTTCAAAATCCAAGAACCACAAATTCAACTAAAATTCCAAATAAAAGCTAAAAGACTAGAATAATCATACAAAATTTTAAACCCAGAAGTTTCTCTTGCTTAAATTACTTTCACACTCCAATTTAAACTGAGAAACATTATGCTGCTGTCACACTTCTTTGTTCTCCTAAAGAAAAAAAAAATCTGTATATAGCTGACAAAAAATAGGAACCTGTCTGCCAGCAAGTTCTCTATTCATGTCTAACATACTGTAGAGTCTATGCAGAACACATGGTCTCTAAACACCCAAAAGCCTCTTCTTCACTGCTTCACACGGCAGTATGTTTCTCCAGCGTGTTTGCACTACCTACAATACATGTCTTGCATAAGCATGAATTCCTTTGGATGTTTAAGTCATGCATTATTTTCACATGCTTTGATGTAATACATATGAGAATTATCATCTACATTTTGGGAGCACAGTTTCTTGTGCCTTCAGCATTGAATTTAATACTGCTCAACTGACATGATTTTAAATTCCATCCAACAGAATGTCAATAATGTTTATAACAGAAATTTGACATATTTTGTTTTCTCAAATAGGGAGTGGAGATAGCAACTACATTAGAAATTTCTGGGTGCAGTTTTGAAAACTAATTCAGCGTGAAAATTATCAATGATTTAGAATTGTGCGTAAAGTATTTTGGTTTTCCTTATTTTCTTATCCAAAAAGATCTGTTGCTTCACATCAGATGAATTTCCAAGTGGCAAAATCCATTGTTTGACAGAACACAAAGTAACCTAATCCTAATGTGATTTTTTAAATTACAGATGAGACCCATTGGCCATGATGGCTATCATCCCACTTCTGTTGCTGAGTGGCTGGATTCCATTGAACTAGGTGACTACACCAAAGCCTTTCTAATTAATGGCTACACATCGATGGACCTGTTGAAAAAAATCTGGGAGGTTGAACTTATTAACGTAAGTTGGTCTCTTAAAGACACCTTCTCATTCACCCTTTGTAAATGAACTTCCTGTTGTAGGTGGGTAATTTTTTCTTTCTTTGTTGCTGTTTGGACATCCATCAAGAATTTGCAGATATGCCTTCTGCTTTAAATGTATTCAAGCCCAAAGAGATCAACTAGGTCTGCATAAATAGTTTTAATGCTGATACTTTACTCATTTCATTTTTACTGCTCTTTTATTTCTAATGGCATCAAGGAATGAAAGAAATGAAGAGGTAACATGTAATTATCCTGCCTTCACATTATATTTGGCATCATGAACATTTCTTTGCTAAAGGCAGTGAAAAATCATTTAATCTTTTAGAGAATTTCTTAGATTTAAATTTTATATTCTAAAACTGAAGAAAAACACTCATAAACTGAAAGATAAAGCATATAAATACCTAATCATTCAAAAGAGATTTTTTTCTACTGTTTATACCACTTTCTCTCCAAAAGTCCAGTCTCCACATATTTCATGTCATTAATTATTTTAAATGATCCTTATTAGTAGTAACTAAGTAACTAATTATTCTTTGCTTTTAAAAGTCTGTTTTAAAAATAATATCTTTTCTAGAACATCCACTAAAAACTATTCTTTAATCCAAAAATCACTTTAAATGGACAAATTCTTGGCTGCTTCTTCCAATTTGCCATCAGCTCCTCTTTGCTTTCTGTCCTTACTCCCTCACAAAAGCTATCATTATTTCAGAAGAAACCCATTGTCTGACTAAAAGCCTCTGATTAATTTTGTTCTTAGTCTGTGTGGCAACACAGTGGAACTAACAGAAACTGTATTGCATTTTAGTTGCATCAAGAAGATTTCAGTTCTCCACTGAGAATCCAATATTCATTTGATGACTACTCTTAGCCATTTGTTAAAGAGGCACCTTCCATAGATCAAACAAACATGTTTTCCAATTAAGTGACATTCTAGTCAATGGTAATGATACAACTTGACAAATATCTCTATATATCGTCTTCTGAATACTGTTGTTCCCCACTGAAGAACAAATACTTAGATAGCACATGAGTCACTCACTTAACTGGCATTAGCAGTAATCCCTCATTGAAAAGAAGGGATTCCAATAGAACTCTATTATAAAATGTCTTCTTTGAAGCAAGGATCACTGAAACAGGTTGATAAGTCTCTCAAAATCCAAATGCCAGGGCTAACATTTAAGATGTGAGCTTGAACCACACTTTTCCCAGTGCTGGGAGTGCCAGCAGCCTAGGCATCCTTGTTCAATCACTGTGTCCCTTGAGGATGGCTACAATGACTGTGGGTCAGTGGTGCTCTGAGGCCCCAGGTTTGATGTCAGGGCTCAGAGATTGATCCACCACCACCCATACACCAGCCAACCTTAAGCTGGGACAGAATAATAGCCTTTTCCACCCATACAGAGTCTTTAAGTATTTTCCCTTTGGTTACATTTGCTGTAATACAGTCTGACTTCAATCTGGGGACAAGTGCCTGTCACAAGCATTGTATCAGAATTGGACAACATAGTCACTGTGTCTTACCTCTTGAGGCCAGTTCTTTAGGCCTGGAGTGCATCTGCATCTGACACCAACCCAGTATATTTTCCTTAAGCTGATAGAATTTAAAGTTTACAACATCTATATGGGCAAGTTCATCCCTTGATGAGGAGGCTACGCAAGTCATTTAATTCCATCGATATTTTTATTATAAACAAAAATTGGTCTGCACCTTTAGACTTGGAAATCAGAGAACAAAATTTTTATGCTCACTGGTACTGCTACAAGGGTAGTTCATTTGATGGTTCAGGGTTGTTGGGTTTTCAAATGAAAGAAAGTCACAATGTGTGCCTTCTGGCTTACAAAGCTTTGGTCTCAAATTAAAGACTTTAATTTATCCCAAATAATGAGGGAAGACATCCAAATATAAAATAATCACATATATAATATATGGGCCCAGTAATTCTGTATTAAGTATCCATAATTTGTGGTTTTCTAGCCTGAAGAGAATGTGCAGTTACTTTGATTTAGAGCACAGCTTTTTAGAGAAATTCACATCCTGAATCTTTGTAATGAGTGTTTCATTTTAAAGAAACCAAATGACTTCAGTAACTATTGTTGTGTATAAAGTGAAGAGAAAAGTGCAAGGGTAGGCTGTCTTTGATACAGAGGTCTGTTGGTGGAGGGGAGGAGAGGAAAGGGAGGGGAGACTGGCTGCTGCTATAATTACAAATACCTTCAGCATCATTGAATCGTATCGATTAAGCCTCCAATGCCACATGGTATTTTGCTTGATATTTGAAAACAGTAACTCAGTGAGTATAAGTTTATTTGAAGTATTTCCATGAAAAAATGAAAACCATACAAAATTGTGATTTGAAAACTACAAATACATTTGAAATTGTAATCTTTCAAAAAGACCCCAAAGATCTTTCTTTTGGCAGAGTGCATTATTGCCTTTGAAAAACAAGGTTTTTTGAATAATCTATAGAAGATTTTGGTCACAACACCACCCAAAGTATAGGGATGAGAGAGTAGTGGAACTCCTATTTCTTAATATCAGCATTCTCAGTAATGGGAATCAAGCACAAAGAAACTTTTAAGACGTAAGGTTTTACAGGCCCATGTGTGTCTAGACTTAGAGAATTGAGCAGATGCCAATAATTCTTCCTTTTATTACCTAATCTATGCTTCCTATTCAGAAGCTGTTTGATTAATAGCTCTGTTTTGTCTGTGTCTGCTACTATCATTAATAACATCGTTAATACTACTTTTACTTTTGTATTGATATTTTCATGTTCTATGAATATATGGAGACAATTGTCAGGCAAATTGTTCCCTCTGCAGATGCTAGTGGAATAAATCTCTACCTTGAATTATAGTCTTCTCCAAAGGCTTGTTAAGAGAGCTAAAAACTTGTTAACAGTGCATAAGTACATGAATTTTCTTTACTCAGAAGGTCACTCAGGCCTTGCACAAAGTATTACCAAGTGTACACAACAGTTCCTACTGCTATTGATAACCTTGACAACTCTACATGGCGGTGGGGGGGGGGGTTAGATAAAAGGACTACATATTTCCTCCATGAAATATGTATGGATAATTATGAAATTGATCCATTTCCCAAACAAAAAAAGTATTGCAATTATGAAAAACAACATTAACTTATTTTACCACTGTGTACCTACTAAAGAGATTTGGTTAGATGAAATAAATTTTAACACTGCCCAATTTATTAATGTGTAGGGGCGCCTCAGTAGGTTAAGTGTCCAACTCTTGATTTCAGCTCAGGTCATGATCTCAAGGGTTGTAAGATCAAGCCCTGCATAGGGCTCTGTGATGGGCATGGAGCCTGCTTAAGTTTCTCTCTCCCTAATCTTCTACCCCTGCCCTGCTCATGTGTACACTCACTCTCTAAAAAAAAAAATTAAAATTAAAAATTAAATTTATTAACGTGCGAATTTCAGTGCAGAACGTGTAATTCATTTCTTTCCATTAGCTTTATCATTATTTACTAAGGAAATAATGCTAACCCATGCTTATGATACCCTACAATATTGATAATGATAAAAGTACCCATCAAAAAAATGAATAAATAAAATTCAGCTTTAGAGCATTTTTAATTCTCTGCTCAGAAGTACAAGAATAGCTTTAAAAATCTAACTACAGTGGTTGTGTTTTTTTTTATTTTTTTAATTTTTTTTAATATATGAAATTTGTTGCCAAATTGGTTTCCATACAACACCCAGTGCTCATCCCAAAAGATGCCCTCTTCAATACCCATCACCTACCCTCCCACCCCCATCAACCCTCAGTTTGTTCTCAGTTTTTAAGAGTCTCGTATGCTTTGGCTCTCTCCCACTCTAACCTCTTTTTTTTTTTTTTCCTTCCCCTTCCCCATGGGTTTCTGTTAAGTTTCTCAGGATCCACAGAAGAGTGAAACCATATGGTATCTGTCTTTCTCTGTATGGCTTATTTCACTTAGCATAACACTCTCCAGTTCCATCCACGTTGCTACAAAGGGCCATATTTCATTCTTTCTCATTGCCACGTAGTACTCCATTGTGTATATAAACCACAATTTCTTTATCCATTCATCAGTTGATGGACATTTAGGCTCTTTCCACAATTTGGCTATTGTTGAGAGTGCTGCTATAAACATTGGGGTACAAGTGCCCCTGTGCATCAGTACTCCTGTAGCCCTTGGGTAAATTCCTAGCAGTGCTACTGCTGGGTCACAGGGTAGGTCTATTTTTAATTTTTTGAGGAACCTCCAGACTGTTTTCCAGAGTGGCTGCACCAATTTGCATTCCCACCAACAGTGCAAGAGGGTTCCCGTTTCTCCACATCCTCTCCAGCATCTATAGTCTCCTAATTTGTTCATTTTGGCCACTCTGACTGGCGTGAGGTGATATCTGAGTGTGGTTTTGATTTGTATTTCCCTGATGAGGAGCGACGTTGAGCATCTTTTCATGTGCCTGTTGGCCATCCGGATGTCTTCTTTAGAGAAGTGTCTATTCATGTTTTCTGCCCATTTCTTTACTGGATAATTTGTTTTTCAGGTGTGGAGTTTGGTGAGCTCTTTATAGATTTTGGATACTAGCCCTTTGTCCGATATGTCATTTGCAAATATCTTTTCCCATTCCGTTGGTTGCCTTTTAGTTTTGTTGATTGTTTCCTTTGCTGTGCAGAAGCTTTTTATCTTCATGAGGTCCCAATAGTTCATTTTGCCTTTAATTCCTTTGCCTTTGGAGATGTGTCAAGTAAGAAATTGCTGCGGCTGAGGTCAGAGAGGTCTTTTCCTGCTTTCTCCTCTAGGGTTTTGATGGTTTCCTGTCTCACATTCAGGTCCTTTATCCCAGTGGTTGTGTTTTAAATACCTTTGGGTAGAATCAAAATAATTCAGGTAGCAATACCCATATGTGTCTCTTGAAAATCATTTGACTTATTTTTACAGCAGTAACTTGATTAGAAGATCATTTGCTTCTTGCGTAGTAGCTGCTGAAACTATACTTTCATCATGCTTTTATTTAGGACTGTCCGATTTTTGTTTGTTCAGTTTTTTGGTTTTGGGTTTTGTTTTTGTTTTTGTTTTTGTTGCAGCGTTGTTGATTTATTTCTACTTTTCCAGGGAAATTTCGTAATAATCTAATCACTTGGAGATATACTAAGAATTTTTCAAATTTCATATTCTAATATTGTGTTAAATCTTTACTTTGGTGACTTAATTTGTTTTAAATGCTGTAGAAATATAGTCCCATCAGTATCAAATTTAGACTCATTACTTACTTTGATGTTTTTATTTCATGATCAGCATTATAAACTCTCACTCCTTTCTATCCTACCCTTATTTCTATAACTGCAATTAAATTACTCTTTGAAAGTCTTTTTTGCATCGTATGAGTGTGTGTGTTTGTGTCTGTGTACATGTATTGGGTAAAGGCAAATGGTAACTTATACTCCCAACCAAGAAGAATAATCAGCAAATTCATAAATTGAAGGCGATGTAAAGGGAAGATAAATGTTATAATTCCATTTCCAAACCAATTATTTTAAGTAAAAGGTTATGTCTTCACTATAGGACATTAATCAATGAGAAAAATATTCATATTTCCACACCAGGGAGGCTACATTATTAAACACTTCAAATGTTAACAACTTTAATCAAAGCCAAAGGCTTTAAACTAAATAACTGGATATGAGTATTCAAGTGTAGAACAAACTTTGCAAATTCTCTGTGGATTTAATATTTCACTTACACCCATATATAGTACAGCTTGCTCTTCACAAGACTTCAGGACAGCTAGCTTCAGACTTTATCAGGTCCGTATCGGACAAAGCTCATGAACTCTATTACTCTTACTCCCTGCATCTAAACCGCAAGCTCTTCTAGGAATTCTCTGGAAGCTTCCCTCATTTGGCTCAAGTTTTGGAAAAAGCACCCTTTTCCCTTCCATACATGAGAGGAATAATCGTCTCCCAAATAAATACCCCCGTTCCAGTGGTTTTTAGCCCTTTCATATATGGCCTGGGGGTGGTGATGCGCTATTCTGGCATTATTGGCTCCACTACCTTTCAGCATATTTTGCATATCTGCACCTATTATGCTGCTTTCAACTTTAGAGCCTTGCTCTACACTCAGATTGAATTATACTACAGTAGAATACACTTAAATGTTAAAACTTCACTGGAAGCAATATAGCTTTTGTTTTGAATTCAAAGTAAATTTACAAACTTGCAGTGCCTCGGGGTCAATATTATGGAATAGGCACTACTGAAGTGTTGATGTCAGAATTAGTAAAACACACACACACACACACACACACACACACACACACACACCAGAGAGAGAGAGAGAGAGAGAGAGAAACTAAACAAGGTATTTGGGCCTGAAGAGAGCACTCAGCAAACAAATGAATTTCATGAAGAACTAAAACCCTCTGATCATAGCCATTTATGAACCACCTCTGTACAAAAAAGAAAATCATGTTCTATCTAGAAATGTCTACTGTAAAAAAAGTTATTTTAGTGGACAACTGTTGTTTTTTCCCCACCCAGATTTCATTCACTCTTCTGATTAAAATCAAAACATTCCTAATTTCCTCCAAAGGAGCTTCCTATAGCCTTCCACATTCCACACCTGAACCTATGACCTAAGCCAAGCTCAGCATCCCAGCCTTTCCCCCACTCTCATCTCATGGGCTGCAAAGTATTCTCTTCATTAGGACCATTATTAATTCTTCATAATTTGGGGGTCCCGTGAAATATGAAAATAGGGGACCCATTGTTCAAAACTTATTTGAAACTTTTAACACAATGACAGCAGAACATTAAGCCAAGCATAGACTCCTTGGAAGAACAGGCTCTTGTGTAATCTCACAGGTCACACACCCACAAAGCCATTCCTGCTCTTCATTCCTTTGTTTTATAACTATATTTCCATCTGCTGTCATTCTCCTACCCGAACACCTTCCTTTAACATTTTTTATTCTGTGGGACTGCTGGTAGAAAGACTTTATTTTGCCTTTATTTTAAAGAACTGTTTTTGCTGAATATAGAATTTTAGAGTAACAGTATTTTAGAGATGTAGACCCACCATCCTCTCTCCTGCATTATTTGTGACGAGACATCTGCTGTTATCCTTTCTTTTTTCGGTTTTGTTGTTGTTGCTGTTCCTCTGTATATACTTGTCTTTTTTTCCCCTCTGACTGCACTTAATGGTGTTCTCTTTATTATTGGTTTTGAAAAATTTGATTATGATATATCTTGATATACTGTTTCTCATGTTTCTTGTGTGTAAAGTTTTTTTTTTTGAGCTTTTAGATATGAGGTCTATAGTTTTCACTAACTTTGGAAATTTTGGGGTCATTCTCTTTTTAATTTTTTTGGTTTCCCCTTAAATTCTTATATTTCTCCTTTTCCCTTCAAGTTTTCAAAACGTTTTTTATGGAAGTATAACATACACACAAAAATCCATATACTGTATGTCATTGTATTTTTGCCAAAAATTTACACACATGTAACTAGCACCCAGAACAAGAACTTGAAAATTACCAGCATCCAAAAGGCCCCTCATGGCCCTTTCTAGTCACTAATCTCCCCACAGTCCCCTAAAGCAACTACCCTCCTTACTTTTTAAAAAAAAAATTTTTAACATTTTTATTTATTTTTGAGAGACCGAGATAGAGAGCAAGCAGGGAAGAGGGGTAGAGAGAGAGAGGGAGACAAAGAATCCAAAGCAGGCTCCAGGCTCTGAGCTATCAGCACAGAGCCTGATGCGGGGCTCGAACTCACAAACCATGAGATCATGACCTGAGCTGAAGTCTGACAGTTAACTGACAGAGCCACCCAGGCACCCCTACCCTCCTTACTTTTAACAGCAGAGGTCAGTTTGCTTCATTTTGTATGGTGTGTTCTCGCATGGAGCTTCTTCGTTTACATCACATGGCACGTAGTTGTGGGACTATTTATTCTCTCTCATTACTGTGTAATATCCTGAACTTTTTACAGCGTTATTGATATGTAATCCACATATCATACAGTTTCCTCATTTATAGTGTACAATTCGATCATTTTTAGTATATTCACAGTTATGCAACCATCCCCACAGTCATTTTTGCTGTAGTCAAAAACACATAGAATTTGCCATGTTAACCATTTTTGAGTATAAGTACAGTGGTTTATGCACATTGTTGTGTAACAGATCTCTAGAATTTTCATCTTGTGAAACTGAAACTATATCCATTGAACAAAAATTCCCCTATTCTTTCTCTCCCCATGCCTGCAACCACTATTCTATTTTCTGTTTCTAAGAGTTTGACTACTACATCAGATAACCTCACATAAGTAAAATCATGCAGTATTTGTCTTTTTGTGACTTAATTCCCTCAAAGTTCATCCATGTTATGGCATATAACAGGATTTCCTTCTTTTTTAAGGCTGAATAATATTCCATTGCATGTATATACCACATTTTCTTTATGCATTCATCTGTTGGCAGACATTTAGTTTCTTCCACCTCTTGAATATTATGGATAATGTCTCAATGAACATCAGTGTGCTAATATCTCCTTGAGATCCTGTTTGTAATTCTTTTGGATATACACCTGGAAGTTGGACTGCTGGGTCATATGTAATTCTATTTTTAAATTTTTGTAGACTATCCATACTGTTTTCCATAGTTGCTGCACCATGGTCATTATTTCTTAAAATATTATTTTCTGTCCCACATTCTCTCTCCTCTGCTTTGGAAACTCCAATCATATGTATATTAGGCTATTCGAAGTTGGACCACAGCTCACCAATGCTCTGTTCATTTTCTTCAATATTTTTTTCTCTCTGTGATTCATTTGGATAGTTTCTATTATATGACTTCAAGTTCACTAATCTTTTCTCCTTGTAATATCTAATCTGCCATTATTAACACCCAGTGTATTTTTATCTTAGTTATATAGTTATTATAGTTATATAGTTATTATAGTTTTCATCTCCAGAAGTTAGACATGAGTCTTTTTTATCTTTTTTCATATGTGTATTTAACATGCTCGATCTTTCCTGTAACATATTGAACATATGGAATGCAGTTACAATAACTATTTTAATGCCTTCATCTTCTAACTCCAATATCTCTTATCAGTTTGGGATTGGTTTCAGTTGACTTATTTTTCTCCTCAATTTTTTGGCGTGCCTGATAATTTTTATTGCACGCCAGACATTGTTAATTTTACTTTGTTGGGTGTAGGATATTTTTGTACTCTTGTAAATATTCTTGACCTTTGTTCTGGGACATAGAAAAGCTCCGTGGATGTACTCTGATCCTTTCAGGTCTTGCTTTGAATATTTGTCAAGCAAGCCTAGAGCATCATTAATTTAGTCCATGGCTAATACTTCCATTAATGGGACAAGATGCTTCTGAATATTCTAACAATGTCCTATGAATTTCCAGATTTCCCAGTCTGAATAGTGCAAACTATTACCCACCCCATTTGAACTCTGTCTACTATCCCCATTAATCTTTTCAGGTAGGTATTTTTTTTAATTTGGCCTCAGATAGTTCCCTCATATGCATGTGCTGATCAGTACTTCCTCTGCTCTAATACTCTGCCCAAAACACAGCAGCCACTTCAGTCTCCCTAGACCCTCATCTCCAGCCTCTCAATTCAAAGAGTCTTCCAGGCTCCCTGGACTCCTCCTCCTGCATCATCGCCTGGGAATTCTCTCAAGGTGGTAAACTGGGGCAACTGTAGGTCTCACTATGTTTCTCATCTTTCAGGGATCAAGGCCCTTCATTGCCTCATTCCCACATCTTCAAAATCAATGTTTCAAATATTGTCAGGCTTTTTAGTTGTTTCAGGTGAAAGCAGGGTGCGGATGAATCCAATCCCTGTTACTCCATCTTGGCGGGAAGCCCAAATCCATGCTACTTTGGTTAATCCCCATAAACTAGGGCCCATAGCTAAACAATTGAATTGAAATCATTGATGATGGCATCTGGGCACTTGGAGTCTTTTAAAAGCTCCCCAGGTGATTTTAATGTGCTGCTGGGTTGAAAACCATGGCTATAATCAGTGGAGAGCCATTAAAAAGATTTTAATCAGGAGAATGACATGATCAGAAGAGTAGGCAGGGGCCAGAAGCCAACACTCAAGAAGAACTGACTGGGAGGGAAGGAGCTGAGTCAGCTGATTCTGCCATACAGCTATTTCAAGCCACAAACATATTAGGCGTGACAGCAATAAAATCTGCCTGTCTCCTTAGAACCTGGGAGTATCTCTCAATTGGAAATACATAAATATAGACTCAATTTTCATCATTATATCCCTCATATCAAGCAGAGGGTAAATTATAGTCAGTATTCAAAGAAGGTTAGGACAAATATAAAACATTTCAGAAATGCTTTTCAATAGTGGCTAAAACTTTTCAGGTTTGACCCTTAAAAAGCTAAGCCCTGGTTATGTAAAAAATTTACTTACTGTTTATAAAGTAAAGGTAGGACATGTGGTATGTGTCAGTGTTTCAAATGCACCCTCCCTTCTTTCATCTGTATCTTGAAATCAGGTCACTCAACTTGGAGTGCTACCTCTGCCACTCAGTGTGTGACCTTAAGTCACTTCCAACTCTGGGCCTCCATTAACAGTCTGCAGCCCACTGGCTTCACAGGTTTTCTGTGAGACTCAAAATCATATGAGAGTTTTACCACCCATCCCTTTCTCTTCCCTCTCTATTTTATTTTCTTTTGCCTCAATTTCTCTCTTTCTCTCTTCCTCAGCTCTGTCTCCCAGAGTTAGGCTGGTTGCTGGCCAACTCTCCTGGAGCTTGCATTCACAGCTTAGTTGCCATTTGCTTCTCACTCTCAGTCCTCACCTTCTGGAACCCAGAAAGCCCTGTTTAATATGCAAAGTCCAGTCTCTAAGAATCACTGCTCAACCTCTGTCTTGCCCTCTTCCCAACTCCAGCCCCTTTCTGCTGTGCTGTCCTCTCAGTCTCCCCCTCCCAACAGATAGCATCTTTCCCTACCAGCCCCACCCAAACCCTCACTGCTTAGCACTGCTCAAAATCTGCACTCCAGGAGTGGGTGAATGTCAGGGAGAATGACTCTCAGCTCGTGTAGCAACATTCAGGATAAAGCTGCTGAGGATCTTCCCCCAACTTTTTTTTTTCTGACCACCCTGAGGTACAGAATTGCTAGTTTCTTTTTGTTTTCTCCCCCAACTACATAGCACTGACCCTTGATTCTCAGCCGTTCAGTCCTCTTTATTCTTGAAACAAAACACTGTAGGGCAGAGCAGGGGAGTGGCTCAGAGTATAGGGGTGTACTCATCCTCAACTTATCATCCATAATCTTAAACCTTCTAGAATGTGTTCCAAAGTTTCTGCTTGATGACCCATAGAGTGGGAACTTCTGACTGCTGCTCGAAGTAGTTGATACTTTCTTTACATTGAAATTGCTCCTTGTAAATATACAGTAGTATTAATTATAATGAAGTCCATTAACTTTTTATTCTGCATTTTGCTTAGTTTCTAATATGGTTTGAAGACTTTTATTTCTTTAAGAACTCTTCTCTGGAGATACTTAGCCTGTTGCTAAGGAGATTCATTGATGTTGCAGTTAAATAGGTAAATACAGTAAACTAGCTCTGTGGAGCTTTGAGAGGGGAAAAATTCTAATGAATTATTCCTATAGTGTAGAAAATAAAAAGGAAAAAAATCCTCCATAAAATGCAAATACACTTTTCGTGCTATCCTGATGGAGAAATGCTTTGGGTCTTCCTTGGGAGGAGATCTGAGATCATACTGAAAAGATGAGCCTCTGTCTTCTTAGAGGAAGTGGAAGCCAAAGAGGTATTTTTGTTAAAAGAAAATTATTAAGAATTTTGAAGCCTGACATATAAGCTATGATGAAAGAGATCGACAATAAATAAAGACTCAGAGTAAATCATAAAGATTAACATTTTTACTAAAGTGTGTATATAAGATTTGTGTTAGAATCAGCCCATTATGGAAATAATTTAAAATGCTGAAAAGGAGAGAGATTAGGTAGGTGAATTTGTAGCTTGGGATTTATATCTGCTTTAAAGATGTTTAAGATTGATTTAGAGTTTAAGTCTAGCTATTTTGCTACAGACATGTATTATGTTAAGTTGAATATCTGTGGTCTGAAATTATTTTTGAACTCAAGCAAAAAGCTATTACCTTGAACCTCAGAAAACATGTAAATTCCTTACTGTACAGACCTGCCTGGCACTCTTCCGCCACCTGGTGGCAGCATACCTAAAGTACATTGCAAGTGACAATTATAAAACAATTTCTTAAATACAGAAACTAATTGCAAATTTGATGCCAGTTTTATATCAATCCCTGTTTACAATACTAATATAATAAAACATGAAACAGGAGAGTTTTATTTTTGTAGACATCAAACTCCAAATTCAAACACCATATGCCTAAAGCTGTCCAACAAAATGGGGGGAGGGGGAACCTCTGCTGTGCATTCCACCAATTAGATTGATTGGGATAACAGTGCCATTTTTAAATGTGTGTGTGTGTTTAACATATAAATATATATATTCTCAGAGTCTTACTTCAGTATAAATTGCTTTTGGGAGATAATTAGATTTTCTCAAACTTAAATAAGATCATTATCTTTTTAAAAATTCTATTTCACAGTAGCTATAGGAGAAAATACAGTAAGTATTTTACTTACTCAAAAGAACTTCCAGACTAATGGGGAAGATGGCCATTTACACTAGCTGTAAGAAAGTAGTATTAAGGGCAGCTAAACATAAAAATGGTCTCCGCATCCCAAACTGGAACACAAGATCTTCTCCTGAAGGAGGTGGAGGTGGACAGAAGAAAAGATGAGATGAGGGGACCAGTAACATAAGCAGTAAGCATCTACAGTAAAAGCACAGAGGCTCTAAAAGCAGTGTTCCAGGGTTTAACTGTCCATTTTATTTCCTATCATTTAGCTATATTAGGCAAGTCACTTAACCTTCCCTAAGTTTGCCTCTAAAGTTTCCTTGCCACTAAAATTTGAGTAATATTATCTATCTTCTAGGTAATATTGTTGTCAGGATTAACTAAAATAACCTAATAGAGCATTTTGTACAATGCTTTGCAAATAGAAAGCATTCAATCTTTGTTTCATGGAGGCCAAATGGAGGGGCAGCTTCCAAATTCCCAAGATTTATGGGACACATTATCAGTTATCCATTGCCACAGCAATGCTGTGCAACAATCTGTCTGAAAATGCAGTGGCTTAAAGCAATAAGCATTTGTCTAGCTCACGAGTGTGTGAGTCAGTGATTTAAGCTGGACGTGGCTAGAAATTTCTTCTGATCTCAGTTGGCTCCCTCACATCTGGCAGTTGGCTCTGGTCTGCTGATCTGTGAGCTAAGACAACTGGGCAACTTGGCTCTTCTCCATGTGCCCCATCCTCTAACATGCTTTCCCAGGCATGTCCTATGGCAAAGACAGAAAGAAAGAAACAAAAATGTGCAAGTGTATTTTCAAGCCTCTCCTAACAATTGGCCAAAGGAAGTTACATGACCAACTCAGAATTAAGTTAAGAAGGGAGGCTATAATTCACCTCTTGGGAGGTTGAACTGAAAATGCACATAGTAAATGGCTTGGATGCAATCAGGACAAAAATTGAGACTATTAGTACAATAAACCCATCACAAAATAGAAATTTACAAAATTGAGAAAAGAGAATTTTAGAAGTATGGATTGTCTTATCATTGTTTCTAAGCCTCCAATCAGAATACATGAAATCAAAACCACCTCAGAAAATCTAAAATGATTAGTGGTGTAAAGTGTGGGAACCCACAGGGAAAAAAATGGATAGAGCGCTTAAATGTATGGAAAACTTGGAGACAGAACCTCCCCCCAACATTTAATAAGTAAGGGATAATAACTCAGATGATAAATACCCTGTATAATAATGGATTTGCTAGATCTATAAAAAGCTCAAAATTGGTGAATTAATTGGCCATTACACTAAATTATTTTAGAAAATTAAATGCTAATGTATTTGTCTAATGGAAAATCATTCTCATGTCACTGCTCAAATATTTGTTGCACATCAACTCTTTGCTCAGAGTGGATATGCAACAAGTATTGTGGAGGAGGGAGAAAATTATATATTTAATTTAAAAACATGCCTCTAGAACGTATAAATAACTCTCAAATTCAGTAATAAAAGATAGACAACCAAATAAAATTATGAACTTATGAACACACCCTGGAGTGGTTCCTACGAAGCTTCATCCTTGTATAATCATCTTCCCCTTGAGTGCAGGTATTCTGTCAAGAACAAGCTTGACTTGCTTCTAACCAATAGAACACGGCAAATGTGATGGAATGTCAGTCCTATGATTACCTTACCAACAAATTTATTTTAAGTTTATTTATTTATTTTGAGAGAGAGAGAGAGAATGTGGGTGGAGGAGGGGCAGAGAGAGGCAGGGAGAGAGAGAATCCCAAGCAGACTCCAGTCTGTCAGAGCAGACCCTGACGCGGGGCTCAATCTCACAGTTCGTGCAACCATGACCTGAGCCAAAATCAAGAGTCGGATGCTTAACCAACTGAGCCACCCAGGGGCCCAACAACAAAATTTTTTTAATTGAATGTGGTTCCTTAAGTTAGTTGACTCCTCCAGACAGACACGAGAGTAAGAGCAATAATAACAATAGTATAATAGTAAAAGTTTAGTACCTTCTCCTCCATCTTCCCCTTTATGAAATGTCAGTCTTACTCAAGATTGACAAGTTTTGTCCTCAGATCTCCTCTTTTTCAATGCTAGGCTCTTGGACAATATCACCTATGCAAAGACTTCAGCTGGCACCTTCAAATTGATGGCTGCCAGACACACATCTATGGCTTTATTCCTGAGGTCCTGGCTCTTGGTTCACACAACATCATAAATTTCTCATTCACCTTGTCTCTCTCTCAGTGAATAAGAGGTTCTATGGAGTCATGGAGGAGACAGTGAGCTCTGGTGCTAGATTCAACAGCAAGATTTTCATCCTGGCTCTGTCTTTGTTATCATGATTGTTAACCGCCATGAGCTCCATCAGGGCATAGATGTATTTTGTTTACTCCTCTATCCCTAGCTCCTTGAACAATGCCTAGCACACCGTAGGTGGCATATAATTATTTGCCAACTGACCTAAGGATGCTTATGCATGAAGCAAGGTTCTAACCACTAACATATGCTGACACATTTCATCCCATTTTCATCCTATGAGATGCACACTATTGTCACTCCCATTTAACAGATTGCAGTGAACTGAACGTTTGAGTCCTCCCCTCTCTAAATTTATATGTTGAAACCTTAATCCCAAAGCATTTGGAGGTAGAAGCTTTGGGAGATCATTAGGTCATGAGAGTGAAGCCCTCATAAATGGAATTAGAGCCGTTATAAGATGTCACACAAGAAGCTGGTAGTCTGCAACCCAGAAGAGGGCCCTCACCAGAACCCCACCATGCTGTGCTCTGATCTTCGGCAAGAAATACATTTCTGTTGTTTATGCCATCCACTCTATGATAATTTGTCACAACAGCCTCATCTGACTCAGATGAAGTAGCAAGAAAAGCACTGGTTGAATTTTGATGAAAAAGCCACCAGTCCTTTCTATTTTACATTCACAAGTGTCTTGTGCCCTGACAGGAGCCAGACTACACTCATCTTGAAACAGAGATACATCTAACACAGAATGAACACTCACAATCTTTTCCCTCGTGTTCTCAGCCTTAAAGAGCAATCTTCCAACAATGTTAGTCATGATGGCTGCCTGAGGTAGCTCCCTTTCTTCCCCATGGAGGCCATGCTCAAAATGAACATGGGTGCAATTTTTCAGGTACACTGCCATAAATGATCTCATATCACCACAATATACACTGTGCACACAGATACAGAGGGAGAGAGAGAACAGAGAGGGTGATGTTCCTCTTTTACCACCTCCCAAATGCCAAAATGGAATTGCCCACTCTCCTTCAGAAATTGTACTAAAGAAAAGCCTTTGCCCAACCTACTTCATGCATTGGTCCTTGAAAGCATAGACAGGCAGGACAAGATGGAAAGACTCAAAGTAAGTAAGCAGACCCCAGGTCTTATCCTTTCCTCCACAGTATCCTCCAAAAGTAAAGAGATCATCCCTCCCTTATGTCTCCCTGAGACTGGCTGCAGCAGTGAAGAACAAGTTACAACACAAACGTCAGCTAAGAGAACCAAATCTATAGTCATTCTCACTTACTGTCTCACTTACTGAACTACTGTGACCAGATCATCAGCTAACATATAACTTCACCAAGAAGTGCAGGATTTGGTGCTTTGTAGAAGGGGAGAAGAGAGCTTTAGAGCAAACTTAGAAATATCTGGAAGTACCAGAGGGAAAGCAGGCGTGGATGGCAGAGTGGAAAAGGCTAGACTCAGACTTAGATGGACCAAAATTCAAGTTCTAGTTCCTTATTTCCTCTGGGTTAAGCCACTTAACCTGGTAATAACCCTCTTATTTATTTGGGTTCATCCTTATCGCCCCCACCCCTGCCAGACACCAAACTCTTTGAGGACCTGTAGGCTCAGCTATGTATCTACCCCCAATGCCCTTCAGAAAGAAGGTACTTAAAAATATTCACAGACCACATTGCTTCCAAGGGAAGAGTGGGGAAAAAAAAGAGACAGAAGGAGCCACAGGAAGCAAAGTTGTCAGAGTCCAAACTTCACCTACTTGATTGTGGGGGGCCTAGGAGAGGCAACCATTTGCGGCACATATCATGGAAAAACATAAAGCAGGATAAGAGAACAGAAAGTGACTAGATCTTAAAGAGGCTACTCAGAAATCTTCAAGGAGGTGTCATTTTGGCAGAGATCTGAATGAAATGTGGGAATAAGCCATGCAAAAGATCAGCATTCCAGATGGAGAGAACAGCAAATGCAAACACCCCGAAGCAGGATGATGTTTAGCCTATCTGAGGACCAGTAAGGAAGCCAGTGGGGCTATAATAGCATGAGCACAGGGAAAGCCTGGTAGGAAACGATGCCAAGGAGGACCTGGCCATGTGGGTCATCTAGAAGGATTGAATTGTATTTGAAGTACAGGTAGAAGCCTTCAGAGGGGTTCAGAGTAAGAGAGTGTGACATGTTTTGGTTTATGTTTTAAAGGCTTATTTCACTTCCGTGGGAAGGACAGACCCAGGGTCAGGGGGTTTCAGCAAAGGGAGAGTGAAAATCTAGCTCAGAGACTCTGCCAACAGCAGAGGCAAGATGATGGTTCCTTGCGCCAAAGTTGTGGTGAGGACAACAAATCAGAATGTACAATGGAGACAGAGCTGGTGCATTAGACATTGACTGTAAAATAAATGAGAAGAATTGAGGATAAGCCAAAGGTCCTTGGCCTGAGCTATTTCCCAAGACTGGGAGTATGTGGGAGGAGAAATCAAGAGCTCTGTCAAGCATGGTAAGTTTGAACTACCTACCACACATTCCAAGTAGAATGTCCAGAAGCAATTTTATAGTTATATAAAATATATTTAAATATATAAATTATACATATATTTATTTATTTATAGGAGTATGTAACACTTCAGCTCTTCTTTGCATTTGGAATATATATTTATGATATATGCCTAAGAAAAATCTAGGTGTGGCCAAAACTCATGTCTGCACTCTGCCCCCTACATGAGGCCACACTTTCATGCAGAAGTTTTCTCTCTTTAGAACATGCTATTGCAACAAACACTAGGCCTGGAGTTCTGGGCAGCGGACTGTGCCCTTTCCCCACTACCACACACCAGGTGGCACATCCTCAGCTATTGACCTGCTATTTGTCAAGGAACTTGACTACGTCTTTAAAATGGTATCCTTGAGTAGAAATAAGAGAATGACTGTGGACTCTAAAAACACACACACACCAAAAAACAAAAAAAAAAACACAAAAAAAAAACAAAACAAAACCAAAAACAGAAACAAAAACAGCACAGACTTCGCACACAGTGATTGACAACCTGCCCACAGCAGGGCTGTGAATTGTTTCCTAGCTGTCCAGCTGACTCTCCTCCCAATCTGCCTTCTCACACTGATCTGAGAGCACCGTTAGGCAAAAAGAACTTCAGGGCCTTTAGCCCTGACTTTTCAAAATCAGACATTAAAACACAATGGCCTTCTTATATTAAATTTTAAATGATTGCCTTAGTAAAGTTATCTTTCATTAAGACCATTTATTTCACAGTCATCTGTCTATGCCCCACATCTACCTAAGTACTTAGATGCTTTTCAGTAAATTCAGCTTACTAACCAAGGCTATCAAGTTGCCCTGAGAATGTTTTGTTCAGTCTACCATAGATGTGAGACACAATGGTGAGTTACAAGTTTTCAAGTAGACAGATCTCTGCTAATTTGTAAATGGGCTGCAGGGACACTTTGAACTCAATGAGGCAAGTGGGATCTAGTGTTTGCACAGCACTAGTCATCTGAACATAAAAACATCTGCTGTCTTCTAAATAATCTAAAATGCCTTTTATTATGAGATACACGATTATTTTATGTGTCCCTAAGAAAGAAAATTAATACTAAAAATTGAACGAAGACTCAGTGCCTTATGGTGATTCCATCCAACACACAACTCTGTAGTAACCTTGTATGGCTTTGACGTTTCTTTCAATTAGAGGATTTTGCCAGTTTCTCCTGACTGTTGGGTTCCTTGGCACATAATAGGTGATTTTCTTCATGCAGCACAGTAACAAAGCATAATATGACTTCATGTATTATTTATGGATATCTTCCTTTCTTCAGTTCCCTAATGCACAGGGTTGCTGCTTTTAAATAAAATATGTAATTATATCTCTTCTCCAGTGAAGATATTTGCTTCACAAATATCACAAATCTTTCTTCCCCACTTGTACCTTTCTAAGTACCATATAAATGTTCATGTGAATCCCAAAATCTAGTGTAATCTTTTTTAACACAGCTTAAATGCTAACTATTCTCACCATGTGTAGTTATAACCGTGCAAGTGGACTCAATTGACAATGTGAATAGCTATGACTGAGTCTGCCTGCACAGGTGATGACAGTCATGTCACAGCAATTAGGAGGCGCCACTGATTGTAAGATGCATTACCAGTTCAGAGATGGCAAAAGGAGGGAAAAGCGTGTGTCTTAAAATCAGTGAAATATGATATAAGCAAGGCATTGTGGGAAGAGTGCAAAGTCAATAAAACAGAGTTAGGTCCTGAGTTAATATTTTTCTTTTCTTAGGAAAAAAGTCTCATATTCTTTTTCATTTCCATAGATATGAGATGATATTGTGTTCATTTACGAAGAAAGACCTCAGGTTCTGTCAGGATGTGGCAGTATAAATAAAGTCACTTCAGGAATCTGACTTTTTCGGTCATGATACTTGTCATGGATTGACATCACTGACTTATGCTGCTGCAATTTCTCATGTATCTCCTGCTTTAAAATCACTGTGCATGTAGTGAAACTATCAAAACCACCCTTAGGGAATGGAGGTGCATGTCCTGTGTGATTGGAATATTCCAAGCAAGGCAACTGCAAAACCAACGTGGTACCTCATTACAGCCAGGAGGATAGGATTGCTGCTGTCACGGTGACAGGCTGTCTGTATCAGGACAGCCCTGAGTAGCTTTCCCAGAGGGACTTCAGTCCCTTTCAGACTAGAACAGAAAGACCTGCAGCCTGACCTTTCTAGAAGCCCAGCCACTTGCTCATCATCAAACCCAGTTGCTTTTTCCACTTCTTTCTGACATGCCCGTGCTCTGATTCCAGACTAGTTAGATATCGTCTGATTCTTTGCAAACTCCAAATGTGTTCTCACCTCAGGGCCATTACTGTTGCCATTCCCTCTGCCTGGACACTTTATGTACATCTTCTTCCTCCTTCTGCATCATCTCAGCTCAAGTGTCACCTCCTAGGATCAGTGCCTTCTTTGATCATTCAAACTACTATCTCCCCATTCTCCATCAGTTTTTTTTCAAATTATCCAGAATGTTTGTTTGTTTGTTTGTCTGTCTGTTTTTATAGCCTTGAGTCATTTTTCTATTTGCTAATGGCCCATTTTCATCACTAGAACATATATTCACCTCTGCATCCCCAACACACAGAAGATGCTCAATAAATATTTGATTAATGTATGAATGAATAAACACGACCTGATTCCTATCTCATCAGTAGTTTTTTTAGTATCTGGCTTAATATCTTATTCTCCAGCTCCACTCCTTCTTCCCAGTTTCATCAACAAGACCTCACACCTACATGCCTCCATGACTCCTTAGATTACACTGTCCAGTTCTTTCCTGAAAGCTGACCCACAGGTGTAGACTCCAGATCTACTCTGGTCTCTGCCATAATCTTATGCTCAGGGCCTTCCTGACAAACAGCTTCTCTCTTCCTGTTGCTACTTTGTGTGACGTCACAGTTCTGGTGACCTGTTTGGGAGGTGTCTGTGAATGCCTAAATGGGCAGCAACAGCACCAGTGTCTAACATGAGTTCCTACAAAGCAGTTGCTAATGGGCTGCCAGTCCCTGTCCTCATCCCCCACTGCCATTCCCTTTCATGCTCGCCAGTGTGGACTCAGCACCCCAAGGTTCTTCCCAAGTGACTGGAAGCTGGGAGAATTTCCAGTCCTTGGCATTTCCCTAGGGCATACACAACTTTACTTCTGAAGTTTTTCCTACTAATAGGAATCACTACCAATACTGATTTTTTTTTTAAGTTTATATTGATTTCTACTCTGTGGAAGGGAATCTAACATACATTAAAAGCTCTGACTTTGTAGAAGTTACAGCTGATGACAGTCAAGGATAGGAGTCTTTTCTTGGGCTGATTATTACTAGGCATCTGTGTATGTGCAGGGGAGTTAAAGCAATAATGATACAAGTTACCTTAGTAATGGATTTGAGTTTTGTAAAGTGACGAGGAGATACATTCTCTATAGACATTTGGCCCCTAGACCCTGGAGTATAAATGGCACATTACATTAAAATATCATACACCATGACTACTTAACTGTAAACCTACAGATAAGAAACATGTCTTCTATATCCTTATATTTTCCACAAAGACTTATGCGTTAGAAAGTGCATAATGATTACTTGATTAAATAAATGAATGGTGTTGAAGAATGCAACCATTAACAAGAATCTAGGTCAGTTTTTAATCTTCCCTATGCATAGGAATCACTTTGGGGGCTTTTAAATGCTGTGAATTGCCAGGCTTATCCCCGATATTTGTATTTAACTGGTTGGAGTAGGACCTACATATATATTTTTTAAAGGTCCCTGGGTGATTATAATGTATAAGCAAGGTTAAAAACCACAGATCTAAGTAGAAAGCAATTCATGCCCTAAAAATAATAATGGTAATCCAGTCTATGTTAAAGATTGTGGTTAATAAATCACAAGAAATGTTTTGCCTGGGTGATATTAAATCTGGCAAATACTTTACTGCCATGATGTACTTACCTATCTTAGGCCATCTATTTTGTACCTAACATGAGAAATAAAGTCTAGAATGTAATAATGAATATAATTCTTTACTTTAAAATATGAAATTGTCCTGAGTCCTCGGTCTCGTAAAATATGAAATGCTACACATATTTCAAGAGACAACCTTAAATTCTAATCCAAGATTTAAATCATAAACATTTTTCACATGGGTTAGAAAAATTCAAAGCTAAAGAGACCCATCAAAGAAAAGCAAGACAAAGGAATACTTTTAGAGCAGGGAGGAAGATAATTCTAGTAGGTTGAATTGTGGCCCCCCAAAAGATACATCCACCCAGAGCCTGCGAATTGGAAAAAGAGTCTTTGTGGATGTTATTGAAGGTAAAGATAATCCTGGATTATCTGAGTGGGTTCTAATCAAATAAGTTTCCTTATAAGAAGAAGTAAAGACACAGACAAAAGAGAAGATACAGAGGAAGAAACCACGTGAAGATGAGGCAGAGATGCTGCCACAAGCCGGGGAACACCCGGAGCCACCAGAAGCTGGAAGAGGAAAAGAACAATTCTCCCCCCTACAGACCTCCAAGGGAGAATGGCTCTGCTGAGACCTTGATTTCAGACTTCTGGCCTCCAGAACTGTGAGATAATAAACATCGATTTTAAGCCACCACGTTAGTGGTAACTTGTATAGCAGCCTTAGGAAATGAATTCAATAACGTTCTTGAAGTAGTAGCTATGGTATCTGTTTTAAATGTTATGACCCAGAATTTGTTAAAGGAACTACAAGTTTCAATAGAGCCTACGTTAAATGGAGACTGTCCTCAGTCAACTGTAAATCATGATCCCAATGACAGATGGTACATGACCTCTTCCCCTCCACCATATTGCTGGGCCATAGAAATATGGGCTTTAAAGGAATTGGAGCCAGATACAGAGAGGGGCATACCTGATTGTGGGCATAAAGAGAAATATTTAAGATTCAGTTTGGTAACTATGTTTTGCTTTCCATAGGCAACCAAGCTCAGTTTCATTATTACGGTAATGTTCTTATTTGTGGCTTGAATCAGTCAGGAATGTTTTCAGCTTCAAGTAACTGAAACCTGACCTGTAGCAATTTAAATAATTCTGATATGTATTGCGCCAATCAGTAAGAGGCCTGGAAGTGGACACTTGCCAAGTCCTTTCTGTCTTTTTGCTCTGCTTTCCTTAGTGTGATGGTGCTTTGTCCTCATGCTTTCCTGGTTTTTCACCTCATGATTCCAAGGTGGCAACAGCAGCTCCAGGCATTACACCTGCACACACAGATGGGGGAAGAGGAAAGGGAGCAATGATAGACATATGTGTTCCCTTTTATCAGGAAATCAAACGCTTTTCCAGAAACTTTCCAGCAGACTTGGGTTTACACCCTAATGGCCAGACTGTGCCTGTGTCAATGTCCAACTTTAAGGAGACTGAGAAAGTATTTCCAGCCTCTGTAAGGGAAAGCGGGCAAGGGAGAGAAAATTGAAATGAATTTTGCCCAGCATCTGCCATGGAGCTAAAAAAAACCACTCTCAGAAAACTGTGGGTACCCTGGAAAAGTCTAATCCTATATGTCAATAATATGAATTGAATGAAAAATCCTCAAGCCCTGAATTTCTGAGTAAATGATGCAGAAGAAAAGCAAATTTCTCTAATTAGTTTGACTTGGAATATTTCTAAAAGTTATGAAATGATTTCCAAACTTTCCCTATAACCCCATCAAACTTTAATAATTATTCAAATCCCTTATCCATGTAGAGACTATTTTAGACTAAGAGCACCAGAAAAAGAGAAAAATCTTGAAATTCCTTTCGGAAGTCAGAACAGAAGAGAAATGGAAAAACAAAGAAGGAAGACTTTAATTTGTGGCTGATTTTGTGGCACTTTTGTCCTACTGATTTTGTTCTCTCCTTGGCCCTTCTTGCAGACATATGAGTGATCTAGGTTAGAGGGATACAGAAAGAGACAAGCCAGAAAGCTGGAAAGAAATGTTTATCTTGGTTACATCATGGCCTGAAAATGACCCTTCTTTGCATACGTATGACTGTGAGTCAGTGAGAGTTGGCAGAGGAGAGAGAGTGTGATCAGCCCATTTCATAGCCTTTTACCATCAAGCACTATGCTAAGTCCTGGAGAGACACCAGTGAGTTAAGAGTCATACCAAAGGACCTCCCTTTGAAGAGCTCACATGGTGGGAAGGGAGAAAGTACAACACTGTGCAGAAAGTGCCATGTTCAAGGTCTGCATATGAACACATACAGTATGGACCTTAAAACAAGCCTAGGGCAGGACAAGGATTAAGAATGTTTTCCTGGACGAGGTTTACAGGACTAGAAGGCAGAAAGGAGGATTCTGCTCAGTTGGGAGAAAGCTGTAGCTAGGTTGAATGCTGAGATAGGAATTTAATTCCTTCCTCAGAAGAAGCTGGGAGAGAATGCCAGCGTAGGTAGGGGAGAAAAGGAGGGCAGTGAGCTGTTGACCCAATGCACTTGAAGGACCAGAAATAGAGCATCAGAAACGGGACATGTGGAAGCACCAGCTGCCCCACCAGCATCATGGCCAGAGCAGCATGAGACAACACTAGGTTGCACCAGCTTCTCCTGGAGCCTGCCCAAGGGCAAGGGCAGAGGACATGGTGGAGCTGAGAAGGCTGCCTGCATGGTGACCACAGTCACAGATATGACGTGGTGTCTTTGGAGTATGCCCAGGCTGACAACCACAGTCACCCAACCTCACAAAACAGGAGCAAGCCAGTCATATTAACCCAGAGAAAAGCCCCTCCATTTGAGGCTGAAGGAAAAAAACATAAGAACTGGGAACAACTTTCAGTTCCTTGACTGTCCCCTGAAGCAGGAAGTCAGGATAAATTCCCGTTATTTCCAGAAACATTTTAATGATGCTTTATATTGACAAAGCTTTCACACATCTCAGATGGCTGTTTCTTCAGAACCATCCAGGGAGATAAGTATTATCATTTCCATTTTACTTCAGAGGGAAGGGGACACCAAGGGGCATCTGTACATCTAGAAGGTGGTAGAGCCAGAATCAAGCCAGGTCTAGCTGCATCCAAGTCTCTTTCCAGAAAGCCCCAGCATCCCTATAGTTAATCTTTTCAACTTCACTACATCATATTTAAAGTTGCCTTCTCTCAGAACTTCAGTTAGACATAAGTACACCTCACGTTTCTGGGGTTCTTGCCAAAGATTCAAAGAATAACCTTCTTGCATCTTGCTAGTTTTCTGTTGAAAAGCTTTCCTCTGCTCCATGTTTTCTTACTCTACCTGCTGTAGAATAATTGCCTTCCCCACCACTTACCCTGGCATGTACTTCTCTGTGGATTGTGTTGTTGAAGGAGTGCCTGGGGAGAAAGGAAACTGGGTTCCAAACCATGAGCAATTTACCTTCCTGCCTAGGTAACCAGTCCTGGCCACTTGCTCTACATGATCACCGCCCCCTCTTCTCCCCTGGGATCAAGTGGGTGGTAATGCCCTTCCCCAGTGGAAATGAAGTTGAGTACTTTATTTAATACACAGCCTGTGGCTCAAGATGGGAGCACATGAAAAGAAAAGGTGGTTTTACTGGCTATTTCCCATGTCAACAGCAGATTTCTGTCTTGTACTGTCTGTACCTTGCTAGGGAAATAGGGGTTTTATTTTTCAATTTGGATAATCCCACCTCAGTAGAGAAGCAGCATGAATTAGTACACAGCGGCTTACTTTAATGTCATTTGTAGTATAATTACCTACCATTGGTTAAGCCAGCAAAATGCTTAATTTCTTTTTCATTAAAAAATAATTATGCATATTTACAAGTAGACTTGATTAATTGAGCACGGACAGTAAGTATAACTCCCAGTTTGATTTTCTCTGATTTCTTTACACTGTTTTCTGTCTGCTGCATGAAAATTTTGATTTTAATGAACTTGGTTGCAATCACAGGTACCCACAGTCTCTTTTAAAGATAAAATTTCATTTAGTGTTTGTTAAAAGAGTTATAAAAATCCCAAAGCTGCACCTCTTCTAATTGTTCTTTCTTTAAAAACCAATTGAAGTTCATATCGAAACACCTGTATATCATACAAAAGTTGCTGTCCTGACCATGAACAGGGAGCTATTTACCTACTTCTGAGCTGCCTTACATAGTAAGCAATTTGGAGAATATATGTAAATTTTTGTATCGGATTTAAATTCTGTTTTCCTTTTGTACAGATATGATTAATGTCTTCCTCATCCAACAATTCTTTTTATGTAAGTATAATAATCTTCATAAGTGACCATATTCTGAAATTCAAGATGGAAATAATTCAGTAAGAAAAGGCTTATAATTTTCAATTTAATGACAAAATTTTCTCTCTGAACTTTGGTGTCATCATCTCCCTGGCCTCTGAATCCATAAACAGAATAATGGCCATAGAATGCCTCAGGACTTTTATAAGAGAAGCTACATGGGAAAAATGTATAATACATATGTACATTCAAAAACCACATTGTCGGGGCGCCTGGGTGGCGCAGTCGGTTAAGCGTCCGACTTCAGCCAGGTCACGATCTCGCGGTCCGTGAGTTCGAGCCCCGCGTCAGGCTCCGGGCTGATGGCTCGGAGTCTGGAGCCTGTTTCCGATTCTGTGTCTCCCTCTCACTCTGCCCCTCCCCCGTTCATGCTCTGTCTCTCTCTGTCCCAAAAATAAATAAACATTGAAAAAAAAAAATTAAAAAAAAAAAAAAAAAAAAACCACATTGTCTTTTGAAGCTATAGCAGTCGTCATAAACAATGTTTGCCAAATACATTTACTCCCTAAAGCAACACCTTGTTCTTCCCAGTAGCAAAAATAATGCTTGCATTTCAGCCACCCATATCTTTGTTATCTCAAGCAATAGAGAATGAAATTCAGAGTCTAGAAAATTATGTTCAACTTTCACAATGGAAGGAAAAAGAAAAAAAGTATGAGGATATAAAAAACAATAGCAAATGTTTATCAAACTTCTATTATATGCAAATTGCCCTTCTAATTCCTTTACATTTATTAATCACTTATTAATTATTTAAGTAATCCACTTAGATAAGGGTAAGTATTGCAAATGACACTGGACATCATTTTGAACCATAAAATTTTTTTTTTAATTGTAGTGTAGTTGACACACAATGTTACATTAGTTTCAGATGTACAACGTAGCAATTTGACAACTCTAAACATTATGCTATGCTCAAGTGTAGCTTCCATGTATCATCATACATCACTATTATAATACCTTTGACTATATTCCCTATGCTGTACCTTTCTTCCCCATTACATTCATTTCATAACTGTAAGCCTATATTGCCCACTCCCCTTCATTCATTTTGCCCATCTTCCCACCTGCTCCCCTCTAGCATCCACCAATTTGTTCTCTGTATTTGCAGGTCTGTTTTTTTTTTTTATTTTGTTTTGTTTTGTTTTGTTTTGTTTGAAAAAAAAATTTTAAACTAAACCGTGTCTAGATTTTTCTTCATTACTTCTGAAAAGGGGATTAACAACTTATTCCTTGATTATTCTGCAAAATAAATTTTTTGATGTATATATACTGTAGAGTGGCTATAGCAATAATTATAGCAATTGACATATTAAAAGCATCTTGGAGATTATACAGTAAAGTACATCTCTTATATAATCATATTCATTTCTAACAGTCCCCTTTCAGGAAGAAAGATGAGTGTTAATTTTCTGCTTTGCATATGGGGAAACTGTGGCTCAAGGGAAGTTAAAGAAATGGCCTAAGGCCACTGTGGGAAGTACAGACACAGGCCTGTCTGATCCCATGTCTCTGTGTTTTGCGTCATGCTGCAACTCAGTCTACCGCCCCACAGGAGTGAATCATGGTTCTTTGGCATAAATTTTGCATCCACAGAGTTGAAAACCTCTTTAATTTAATGGAATATTTCCACTCAATTGGAGAAAGCAGTGTAACATGCTTGAAAAGAGCCCTGAACCTGCAGTCCCCTAAGCAGCCGTGAAACCTCCCTAGGTTGCTCATCTGGAAACTAAAGGGTTTTGATACTTGATATCTAAGGACTTCTGACTGATCAGCACATAGAAGCCTTCAGATAATTCTCTAGTAGATTCCACTCTATTATTTCTGACTTTTTTCTTACTATCTCCTTGGCTACTACTAATAAAGCTGAATAAGGAGGGAATTAAAGCTGGAGAGATGTCCAAGCTGCTGTTGAGGGTCAAATAAGAGTCTCCAAGGTGAACAAGGAAGGGAAGTGTAATCCAGGTGGAATGAACAATTAGCTGTACAGACGTATAAAACAGTGTGGGGTATTGAGAGAACACTAAGCTTTCAATATTGCTAAAATGTAAAGTGTAAATAAGTCCTGAGAGTGAAGGAAAGAGAGGAGATACCAGCTACATTCACCTCCCCTGACTAGAGGCTCCCCCTTGCACTGGTCCAAGGTGGAAAGGGGAGAAGTCTCAACTTTAAATCAAGATTGGGGTTTTTTATTGTTACATGGAATGAACATTCATGACGTAAACTGAAATTGCGTTTTCCTATCTAAGGTGATCACAGTATTGCTTCTTAACCTGAGAGCAAGTAAGACTGCCCAAGTTTTTATCCAGCAGCAGGTAGCAACTAGCCCCACTGAAAAAAAAAGGTTTAAAGTAATAGTTGGGGAGAAAAATTGCCTTGTGGGATTACAACCATGAATCACATCTGTTCAATGTACTCATTTTATACCCATATATATGAGTCAACAACACAATAAGTAGATTAAACCAAAATTGAATCTTTGTTATCTATAATGGTAGTAGTACATCAAGGTCAATGTTCTATAGCACTATCTTTGCCTAGCATTGTAAGTGCAGGAGTTTGGAATATAAGGAACCTTGCTTCAGAGCATTCTCAAAAGCAGATTTTAGAATAAATGTCTGATATGAAATTTTAAAGTGACTTTCCCTCTCTTTTAAAAAAGAATTCAGTTCTGCAACCCAGTCTAGCATTCCCTTTCCTCAATGCCAGTTCATTAAGAATTCTGATTAAGTGGGTTTGAGTAATTGAGGTATGACTCTATTAGTGGCTCTCAACTCTGGCTACACATTAGAATCCTAATGCAAGGCTGCACCCTAGAACAATTACATCAAAATCCTTAGAACAGGAGCCAGGCATCAGTATTTTTGAAAGCTCCGCTGGTGATTTCCAAAGTACAGCCCAGCCGGAGAACCAGAGCTACATTCTTTTTAACCAGATAAGCAGTAGTATCAAATTAGCTGCCTGTTTTCCTTAGAACTTGTATACTACATATGCTACCCTATTAAAATACTTAATGATGTATCAAAATAAAACTCTAGAAGCAGAATGAAGACAATGAGATTTTTTTTTTGCAATCATCATATTCAATTTAAATGAAAGTGGAAAATAATTTCATTTTATTCAGCATTTATAGTACTCGTTTTCCAATAAATAGAATAAATAGTGAGGAAAATCCATGTACATACAATGTAGTAACATTTAGTACTCATGATTAATAATTCAACAAATAATGTTGAAAACAGTAAAATAGCAATTATGTTACTGGCCAAGATGTTTTTTACTATGTGTTTAAGTAAATTACATCAAGAGAAATCAATCATTATGTGGAAAATGTGTCTTCAACATATTTCTAATAGCAAAACCCATGGGAAATTATATAGAAATGCATATGTTAAACATTTGAAGTACCTTAAGATTCCACTCTTTAAATGTGCAGGTTGTTTTGATTATTTGATGTTAATATAGGAAAAACACGCTCAGGAGAATTGAACCTGAACTCTCTATATAAATGATTTTTTTGAGATCTCTATTATTAAAGCCAAATTAAAAGACCCAGATAACACAAAGACTCAAACTTACAAACTTGTAAATTAGAGGGTGATCATTCACATTACAAAAAAGATTTCTGTTTTACGGAAAATTCATCTAGCATTTCTTTAACTACAAGCCAGATAGCTTTATACAATACACATTCTACTTAATGCTCTAAATTCTTTATGAGATCCTAGCTATTTTAAGTAGTCCTCTGTGAATCCTTTGTGATTTATCCTATGTAAATTAACCCCTTATTGATCTGTTTGTAGATTTGTAAATTTTTTTCCTGTAAATATGAATTTGCTTAAAGCATCTTTTACTTGTAAAAAGAGTCCTCTGTGTTTAAATTTTTGGTTGCAAAACAATAGATTTCCTGTTCAGGGGACATGGCAGAATAGTTAGCCTGAAAACATCTACTAAAAAAACCATATTTTAAAAATCTAGATAATATAAAACAAATACATATGGCTTTTTAAATATTTTAATGTTTTTTATTTGAGAGAGAGAGTGTGTGTGAGCAGGGGAGAGGGGCAGAGGGAGATAGAGAATCTTAAGCAGTCTCCATGCTCAGCACAGAGCCCAATGTGGAGCTTGATCCCATGGCCCTGGAATCATGACATGACATAAAATCAAGAGTTGGACACTCAACTGACAGAGCCACCCAGGTGCCCCAATATATATGTATTTTTAATGCACTGCAGAGGCCTGAGTCCAGGAAAGAACTGAAAATCAAAGCAATAAAGCCCAGATCTGACTCTATGCCTACTTGGGGGAGTGCCCTTTAGGTAATCTACAGGTTTACACTGAGGGTCAGGAGACAAGGCCTGCTGTCCCTTTGAGGTAGGTAGTTGGAACTGAGTACCCACATAGTCTGGACCCTAGAAGAACTCCACTTTTACTGAAAATATAAATATGGGGGCACCTGGATGGCTCAGTCAGTTAAGCATCTGACTCACTCTTGGTTTCTGCTCAGGTCATGATCTCATGGTTCGTGGGATCAAGCCCCACGTCAGTCTCTGAGCTGATAGTGTGGAGCCTGCTTGGAACTCTCTCTCTCCCTCTCTCTGTCCCTCCCCACTCACACTCTCTCCCTCTCATAATAAGTAGATAAACATTAAAAAACAAACAAAGAAAATATAAATATGGACCAAAAACAATCTGCCTGTTGGCATAAGGAGGTAACAAGGTGTCTTGTCTCCTCAGCCTGGGTTCAGAGTAGGTGAATTTACAGTCTTACTTGAGAACCCAGACCCATGAACAAGTACTTCCTTTTAAATCTGACTTACTAATCTAGAAAGTTCTAAGCTGACAAAATTTACATAAAAATTGATCTAAGGCCAGAAATGCCTCAAGGTGCTAAGGCAAATAAACAAAACACCTCTGAAGGCTCATACATTCAACTAAAGTAGCATAGCATAGTTGCTTTATACCAAATCAACCTAGCTAGATTGGAACTACATTTCTCACAATTCCTTTCCTTTTGTGTTTTGGGATTGGAGTCAACTACTAAGAGAATGAACTTGAGAAATAAAGGGCACAAATGAAGGAGCAGCCATTACACTCTGAAAGTCAGTATAAGACTCCAAATGTTGGCAATTTGCACATGTTGTTGCTCATCCTATTGGTGCTGAGGCCACCTGGGCCCATAGTTCTTCAGTTCCCACTGGATTTCCTTCTTTGGCTTCCCTGAGTCCTGGGTCAAGTGTGGACAACTCTATGGTGAAGGGTGTACCTTTTGCAAGTCATCAGCATCATTAAAGTTGGAGATGGTGAGAGATAGTATCAAGTTCCAATTTGTCCTCATGGATTCTAATCTGACCTTGTGGATTCCTGTTGGTTGCTCTATTCTACTTCAAATGTAGTTCTCCTTCCTGATTGCCTGCCTCGCTGACCTATCTATGTTGGACCTCAGGTCCAACATCACATGCAAAAGCATTAGACTTATACTTCTTAACCAGCTCCTCAAATGTACAAAGTGTAATTTCACCAATAAATCCATTACTCAATTTCATTCATAATGATTTGTTTCCAGATCAGCTCCTGACTGATACACGTAGGATTACTTCAGATGAGCTCAAAACTAATTATAAGCTCACAATCTAAAATTCCAAAGCACACAAGGAGAAAGTTCTGTCTTCTCTTTTTTCAAAGGATCATACCATTCTCATTTGTTTTTCTTTTTTTCCTCATTCTCTCAATCTATTTTTTCAATCAACCAATTTCCTTAATCAGTTAGGTTTTTTTTTAAATACCGTATTAGAGGCAGATAAAGACCTCTTTAAGGCCTATGGGTCCCCTCCAATCAGCTGGCAAATGGTAAAAGGAAATGGATATTTGTATGTGGGAAGTTTTGTGGACTCAGTATAGCACCATTTCTGTCCACGTTACATTTTCTAGAATTCAGTCATGTGGCAGAACACCTACCAAAGAAACTGGGAAATGTAGGGTGTAGCTATATGCCTGGGAAGAAAAGGAAATGAGTTTCATAAGTGTCTCTGTCTCTGCCATACTTTCTGTGCAGTAAGTTCAAGAGAATCTGCACACAAACTTTTACATTTGTTAGAAAACTTCCACAAAATTATATATTATAGAGTGGACATTTGCATAATGTATGAACTTTCAGTTCACAGAAGAGAATACTCAAATGATAAATGTATGAAAATGTGCTTAACATCATTCGTCATTACAAAACTATAAATTAAAACAACAGTATCAAGTGATTTCATGCTCTTCCAATTATGAAAAATTTTAAAGTTTGATAATACCAAGTCAGAATGTGCCACAAGAGCAACTATCTATCATATGTACTTTTGATTGATACATTATTTATTTTGATATATTCATATGAGCAGTCAATGACAGCTATTTTATCTCTTTAATGAAACTTTTTATTTTCTACTCTGCTATATTTTGGTTGATAATAAAATATCACCCTTATTGGGCAATCTCATTTTCCTTATTTCAAAGTTCTCCTGGGAGGTGAAAGTAGTGATACCTTATTATGACCCCTATGATTTGACTATACCTATACAGTACCTCCAGTTTGATTTTCTTGTGAAAGAAGACCCTTACTTTACTAGAAATCACCAATGCTTGTAGGAAGTCTCTAAATGAGAAACAATCTTTAGGTGTTCCTTACCATCACCTGAAAGCCAGCCTCCACAATGTGAAAATTGCTCACAAGATTCCTGTTCTTCTGGAATTTAATTTTCTTATTTTTTATAAATACTTTGAACTCTAGTCTCAAAACAAATGCTTTATAAATTTCTAGTGGCAATAAGATTAGCATATAAATTGTTTTTGATATTGTAGTTTTTATTTTTTGATAAAAATTATATGTATTTAAACCATACAACATGATTTTATACACACACACACACACACACACACACACAAATACATATACTACAGTTGAGCTAACATATCTTCCCCTCACAGAGTTACCATTTTTTGCCTGTAATGAGAGCATCATCTCTCTTAGCAAATTTCCAACATTAAATAAAGTATTATTAACTATAGACATCATTCTGTACATTAAAATTAAATCTCTAGGCTCATTCATCCTACATAAGTGCAACATTGTATCCTTTGACCAACATTTCCCCATTTCCTTCAGATATTGTATTTTTAAGACCAAAAAAAGAAAAAAAAAACAGCCTTCAGAGTCAGTAAAACACATTTTAACAATTTGGTGTAATGGGGAAAACATGAGCTTTGGAACCATCTGGACTTGGAATTTTCTGATACTCACTAGTTTTGTAACCTGGGCAAATTTCTTAACATCTCAGAACTTCAGTTTAGACACTGAAAAAATAGAGATATTATATACTTCAGAGAATTATCGTAAGGATTAAATGCAGCCAATACAAAGTTACTAGCATCATAGGTATCAGTAGATGTTAGTTATGTGTCCTGTTCATATTCACTGACTATTCCACTATTATTACAGTGTATTAAGTCCTATGTTTTTGTAGCTCTGACATGTAGCATGTGGTAGCAACTTTTTGTCTTCCACTCTCCCTTTCCCTATACTTTCCTGCAATGATCTATATTTTATCGATCTCCAAGACTTGGATAAAACCATGTTCTAACAAACCTGCTAATTCACCCTAATAAAACTTTCTGCACTATATACCTTTATATCATTCATTCTTTTTTTAAAAAAACAAACCTAGGATAGTATATAACTGCTATGTGCTGAATCATAATAATGAACAATTAATTCTGCTGTAGATGGAAAAGTAATACATTTTATACAAATTCATTTAATGGATGCTCAGGGTAATCATTGATTACAAGGAAAAATGACAAGAACTGCAATTCAGACCAATGTTATAGTTTTATCAGGTTTTTAATTTTAAACATCGCATTCCATATTTTAGTAAAGCACTTACAGTTGAGCAGTATTTGTCAATTGTAATGTAATTCATTCAATCAAAAATGCTGTCAACATTTCAAGTTTCTGACTAGATAAAATTAATAATAGATAAAATACTTTTGTGTTAATAAAATGGCAGAGGAAATAAGCCTGTTACAAGAGGGCATATATGGTTCCATTTATATGAGGTACCCAGAGTAGCCAAATTCATAGAAACAGAAAGTACAATGGGGATGCCAGGGACTGAGTGGGGGGAAATAGGGAACTGGTGCTTAGTAGCTTCAGAATTTCAGTGGAGGAAGGAATAACAGTTCTGGAGATGAATGATGGTGATGGTTATATAACAATGTGAATGTGCTTAATGCCACAGAACTGTACTCCTAAAAATGATTAAAATAAAAAACTTTATGCTATGTATATTTTACCACAATGGAAAAAAAAAGAAAAGATCGAGAAATGTTCAAAAAGAAAATACAGTCTTTTAAGCCATAACAAATACCAGGCATGTTTGTTTGATTACATCAGCAGCAAAATAATTTTCAATTTGATAATTCTTTCTCAATTCTTTTTCTGCTTTTTCACAATGGTACCACCCAGGATGACAAATCTTACTTTTTGGATATTGTAATTCTATAAGTTCTATTTTAAGAAAAAGAATTTTAAATCTTCAACGTAGTTTTAGGCAAAATCTTTCAAGTATAGCTGAGAATGAGTCATTTGAATGTTTAAGTTTTTTTCCCTCAGTTCTCATGATACTTGTGAAAATGGCTTTTATGTTAGAAAAAGTTAGACATTAATATAAAGGTCATGCAGATAAAGTTTTTGAAGAAAGAGCTCAAGCTGAGAAAATATTTAGTCCCTATTTTGAAAATATGTAGTTTTGTTTTAGGTACCTTGATCTTGTAGCCAAATATCAAAGCTATTATTTCACTTTATTGTTGTATTTTTGTTATATTTAAGTGCGGGATGATGTCAGCTTAAAGCATCCCTTTTGTCAGGGATTTCACATGATGCAGTTCTTCTAAGTGCTTGCTGTGATAATTTGAGTATCATTAGATTCTCCCAAGTACTCAATGACTATGATGACTCGGCTGTCAAATATTGCTGCCCACTAATGCCTTGTATCCTTTTTTTCCAGTTGTTGAACAGTTTTAATTGACTTATTTGGAGTCATCTGTGACTCTAAATTACTTTTTTTATTTTATTTTAGAGCCGGGAGAGAGCGTGAGTGGGGGAGAGGGGCAGAGGGAGAGAAAGAATCTTTTTTTTTTTTTTTTTAATCCAAGTTAGTTGTTAACATACAGTATAGTAATGGTTTCAGGAGTAGAATTTAGTGATTCATCACTTACATATAACATCCAGTGTTCATCCCAACAAGTGCCCTCCTTCACCCATTTAGCCCATCCCCCCACCTAACACCCCTCCAGCAACCCTCAGTTTGTTCTCTGTCTTTAAGAGTCTCTTATGGTTTAGGGGTGCCTGGGTGGTTCAGTCAGTTAAGCATCCGACTTCAGCTCAGGTCATGATCTCATGGTTTGTGAATTCAAGCCCACGTCAGGCTCTATGCTGACAGCTCAGAGCCTGGAGCCTGCTTCAGATTCTGTGTCATTCTCTCTCTGCCCCTCCCCCACTTATGCTCTGTCTCTCTCTGTCTCTCAAAAATAAATAAATGTGAAACAAATTTTTTTAAAAAAGAGTCTCTTATGGTTTGCCACCCTCAGAGAGAGATTGAGAGAGAGAGAGAGAGAGAGAGAGAGAGAGAGAGAATCTTAAGCAGGCTCCATGCTCAGCACAGAGCTTGATACAGGGCTCAATCCCAGGACCCTGGGATCATGATCTGAGCTGAAATCAAGAATTGGGTGCCCAACCAACTGAGTCACTCAGGCACCCACTAAATTACTATTTTTTAACCGTATCAGATACACTAAAATCAGAAGCATACTTATATTTTAAATATATAATATATAAATTTTGAATACGTTTACAGACATTTTAAAAGATGATCACATCTTAGAGAAGCCTATACTGAACAGAAAAGTTACAACAGTACTGAATCTCAATATAAAGTTAAATTAGAGCATACAACCTCAATGTAAAGGTCTAAGCTGGTTTGTTACCAGCACTTGTAACACTCAAAACAAAACAGCACAATGGCACAGTTGACAGATGACACATAATGTTTTCACTGTGATTACACTTAGGCAAGTTTTGTCAACACTTTGTTTCACAACCATATTGCAAAATGTTGCCATATATGAAAATACTCTCAGGTTATCATCAGTAAATACGTTTCTCAAATATAAGTGACAGAGAATCTATACTGAGTTGATTCAATCTAATCCATAACCTAAAACCTAATCATTCCAAAGGCAGTCCATAGAGTATTCACTCCTATACTTTGTCCGGACTGAAGATTATCTCAATTTTAATTTGCTCTTCATGTAAAATATTTCACCAGAGGAACTTGAACCTACTTAGGAGACCAGCAACAAAATATTACCAACTATTCCTTTCTTGGCCAGACCATATTTGATTGTTTTCATCACAAATAAACTAGCCAGCATGTTCTGAAGATCCTTTACATCCCAACAAATTCAGTGCCCAAATGGTATTTAGATATTGCTCCCACCTCTTTCAACCTTCAAGCTGAAAGCGAGACTCTTCAGTAGTGATTCCTGAGCATTGAGCTGGAATTACTCCATTGGTGGTTAGGATCAAATAACAGGGAAAGTACCTGTCACCCTACAGCCAACTCTGTAGGGTCAGACCCAATTCCAGCAAGGAGAGAGGGTGTTCTGGCCCTACTATTATGTTGTCTAAAGCAATATTGTAAACCAATGGTGAAATTAATTATAACTTGTTTCATTTCCATTTTTTCCCCTTATTTAAGATACAAATGTTTAAACAAAGAGGCTTCTAACAAGGTTTTACTTAGGTTATACATTCACTTTCAGCAAATCACAGAAGGTCCATCAACCATGGTTGGTCTACTCTGCTTAAGAAACTCATCTGTTCAGTTGAGAATGAAAAATAACAGCATAGCCATAACAGGTGTGTCATGTGTCCTCATACAGAATTTTCTCAAGGATCATTCATAACAAATACCTAGCAAAATAATGTATTGGCTATACTTTTTTGGTGAGTATAGGGTTGCTCTTCCTGAAAATGAAGTCTTAATTTCTTTGAGGCCATTAATAAAACCCATCCTGAGAAATTTATTAAAATAAACAGGTTAGTTTGTGCACCTGGTTGGTTCAGTCAGTTAAGTTTCTGACTTCAGCTCAGGTCATAATCTTGCGGTTTTGAGTTCGAGCCCCGTGTCAGGCTCTGTGCTGACAGCTCAGAGCCTGGAGCCTGCTTCAGATTCTGTGTCTCCCTCTTCTCTGCCCCTCACCCACTCATGTTCCATCTCTCTCTTTGTCTCCCTCTCAAAAATAAACATTTAAATTTTTTTAAATAAACAGGTTAGCAAGGAATAGAAATCTTCAATAATGTAAAGTCATATAACCTCTTCACCCAGTAACTTATTTAACATTTTTAGTCCTATGATTTTAAAGAAGTTATTCAGTGTCCCAGGTCGAATATCTATAGATCTACAAATTTGGAACCTGTTTGCTTAAGCTCTTAATATCTACCCCCCCCCCAACATCTGGCACAGTTCTTAGGAAATAAATGTTTAATAAATGTATGATAAACAGATTGATAAATTAATAAATTATTCTTGGTTTCTGCTCAGAATTAGGAAAATAAAATTTTGTTGCCAAAATCCTCTGGTGAAATATGCCTCAGTACCTAGGATTGATGACTGCATGATTGTTAGGGTTAGGGTTATTCCTACTTTACCTACCATAAGTCCCAGGATGGCTATTTTGGACAGCTGAAAATCATCATTTTCCCTCACCTTTCCTGAGCCAGTATGTGTTTTCTAGGTTTTTTTTACTCATTCACTTCATAAATATTTGAAAATGAAGTCTGGCCTGCTTTGAGTGCATCTAAAAGTTGTCCCTGAAGAATTTAAGTTAAGCCAGCCAGGGAGGAAGTAAAAGACCTCTACAGGGCTCTTTCTGGCAAGCATAATCCTCTTGCTCCTAGGAACTGAAACTATCCTTTTATACGACTGCGTTTCAACATTCTGAATTGAGCCCTTAAATTACAAAATGAATTTGTGCAAGTGTCTTATAGGTAGTTATCTTTTTTACAAATTGATGAATATCATTATATAATTAATGTAAACATAATCAATAGTTCAAAAATATAACCAAATTACAGGAAAATAAAATGAGATTAATATTGGATGAATGTTGACAGGGCAACTGACTGGCTGAGCAGAGCATGCAACTCTGTCTCAGGGTTGTGAGTTCGAGCCCCACGTTAGGGATAGAAGTTACTAAAAAAGTATGTGTATATATATATATGTATAGGATTAATATGAGAGAAGACTAGAGTAAAAATTTTGAAATCATTTTTGAGTTGCATCATAATTGTATTTTGGAAAATAATTAATAGAAATCTTAAATCTTTTGTAATACACAGTTTTATTTACATTTTCATTAATAAAAATAGAATGTTGTCTTTGGAGGAATTCTCCATGACTGAGAAGATATTACCTTATGGATCAAGATACTTCTAGGGGTTAAAAGAAATTTGTAATTGAAAATATGAAGTATTTTTTATTAAAGTATAATTAACATATATATTAATTTTAGGTGTACAATACAGTGATTCAACAAGTCTATACATTACTTAGTGCTCATCACAATAAGTGTACTCTTGATTCCTTCTTCTGTTTCACCCATTACCTAACCACCTCCCCTCTGGCAACTACCAGCTTGTTCTCTGTTTTTAACAGTCTGGTTTTTGTTCATCTGTTTTTTTCTTTGTTCATTTGTTTTGTTTCTTAAATTCCACATGTAAATGAAATCCTATGGTATTTGTCTTTCTCTGATTGACTTATTTCACTTAGTATAATACCTCTATGTCCATCCATGTTGTTGCAAATATAAAGTCTTAAAAATTGGAGTAAGGAAACGAAAATACCATGCAGATTCCAGACATGCCAGACTGGGGCATTCCTGGAGTGATATGGGAGAAGAACACAGAACCGGAGTCAGAAGATCTCAGTTCAGTCTGGCTTGATTATTTACTAGCTTTGTGTCTGCAGTTCAGTTTCATCTCGAATACCTCCCAATTTCATGCTGTTGTTGTAAGAATCACGTAACATAACGGACAGCCAATTCTGCTATAACCCTTGTTTCAAAGACAAGTGTTTCCAAAATAATTAATGTTATTAGAGAACAATTAGCATAATACAAATTTCATTTTGCTTATGCATTATTTAGACCATGGGAAGCACAAGGTGAACACAGTTGCACCCAGCTGAGCCCAGCCACATAAGAATACACAAAACAGGCATGCACACAGCTCAAACATTTACTGTCTACCTCAGTTCACCACCTGTGTTGGGAACCACACCCATCCACAACTGGTGATACTTTTCCCTTTGATTTCAGATCACCTTTCTTCCACCACTTCACAAAAACTCACAGTCTACAACCCTTCCAACTTCCACACCCACAAGTAAACTTAAGATCTTTTTCAAAGTGTCATAACTATTGTAGTATTCATATATTACTTGTGTGTGTTTGTATTTCTTAACCATCTGACATGTGTAAAACTATGCTACACTTTTTTATCAGGCTATCTTTTTTTTAATGTGTCACTGACAAAGTTTTGAGTATTGTGTCCCTACCCCCAGTTTTCCCAGAAGCTCTGTGGATTTTACTACTTATTTCTAGAACACGGTGACTTTTTGAAATATATAAGTTGCATAATAACAGAAATATCTGCATGTGAAAGTGCTTTGTAATTTCTAATATAATATTTTGACTATGGCAGCACAATGAATAGTATCTGTTGTTTCAAGAAAAGAAAAATACCACTTTTTTTTACAGCTAGAGTTTCAGCTTTTCCTACACTTACAGGAAGTTTTGACACGCTGCAATCAATTGTTATGTCCATAAGCATAGCACTCTTTCAGCCAGCAAGTATTTGAGTAACAGACCTCCAGAATAGCTACTCTGAGGTTATTTCAATCACATTTGATTTTTCATGTGAAAACTCCAAATCTTGCAATGCAAATATACATTTATTCTTTCACTTATGCAACCAATTTTTAATAATTCAGGACTATTTGATAATGATTTAATAATTCAGGATCTATTTTGTTTTTATTGTTGTGTAGCAAATTACTACAAATTTAATATCTTAAAACAACATAAATAGATTTCTCAGTTTCTTTGGGTCCATGTGCTCTGTGAGTCTAGACACAACTAAGCTGAGTTCTCTGCTCAGAGTCTCATAGGCTACAATCGAGGTATCGGCTGGGGCTGAGATCTCATCTGAAGCTCCTTCAGGCTCAAATGTTTGTTGAGAGAATTCAGTTCCTTATAGTTACAGGACAGAGGCTCTCCGCTCCTAGAGACCACTCCTCTCCATAGATAGTTCACAACATAGATGTCTGTTTCTTCTAGGCCAGTGAATAATCTCTCTCATGCCTCATGTTCTTTTTTTTTTTTAATGTTTATTTATTTTTGAGACAGAGAGAGACAGAGCATGAACGGGGGAGGGGCAGCGAGAGAGGGAGACAGAATCAGAAGCAGACTCCAGGCTCAGAGCTGTCAGCACAGAGCCCGACGCGGGGCTCGAACTCACGGACCGCGAGATCGTGACCCGGGCCGAAGTCGGACGCTTAACCGACTGAGCCACCCAGGCGCCCCATGCCTCATGTTCTTTTAAAGATTCACCTGATTAGGTCAGGCCCACCCAGGATAACCTCCCTTTATTTTTTTTTTCTTTTTTATTTTTCTTTTTTTTTTTTAAATATATGAAATTTATTGACAAATTGGTTTCCATACAACACCCAGTGCTCATCCCAAAAGGTGCCCTCCTCAATACCCATCACCCACCCTCCCCTCCCTCCCACCCCCCATCAACCCTCAGTTTGTTCTCAGTTTTTAACAGTCTCTTATGCTTTGGCTCTCTCCCACTCTAACCTCTTTTTCCCTTTAAATTAACCCAAAGTCGACTGATTAAGGATCTTAATTACATCTGAAACGTGTCTTCATCCTTGTCATTTAACCTAATCAAGAGTGACAATCACACCAAATTCACAGATCCTGCCACACTCAAGGGGATTATGCAGGCTGTATGTACCAGGGGCAGGAATCTTAGAGGCTATCTTAGAATTCTGCCTACCACAGTAATTAAATTATCCAGTCTCTTTGCCTCCTCCAAATGTGTGCATACTTATTATTATTAGCATCCTGGCAGAAAGGTACAGTGAGGAAGCACCTTGAAACCCAGTCAGGTTGTTTTTAAAAATCTGAACTGTTTCGGGGCGCCTGGGTGGCTTGGTCGGTTAAAAAAGTTGTGTATAAATACAAGGATTAAAACAATATACATAATATATTTCCATTATTCTTTTAAAAAGAAACAAACCAGGACGCCTAGGTGGCTCAGTCATTTAAGTGTCCGACTCTTGATTTCGGTTCAGGTCATGATCTCACAGCTTGTGAGTTCGAGCCCTACATCTGGCTCCGTGCTGGCCGCACAGAGCCTGCTTGGGATTCTCTCTGCCCCTCCCCTGCTCATGCTCTCTCTCTCTATCTCTCTCTCTCTCTCTCAAAAAAAAAAAAAAAAAAAAAAAACTTAAAAAGAAACATACCAAAAATAAGCTAAAAATGTACCCCCAAATATAACCATCAATATATTAAAATGTACCACACATCATTATATGCTAGTTGCCATTTAAAATTACTAGAAGGCTTTATAACAAACTATTGTTAAGAGATGTTACTTCTTTCTTTAGGGACTGGGATTGGGCAAATAGAGGGCTCAGGTCATGATCTCGCAGTCCGTGAGTTCGAGCCCCGTGTCGAGCTCTGTGCTCACAGCTCAGAGCCTGGAGCCTGTTTCAGATTCTGTGTCTCCCTCTCTCTTTGCCCCTCCCCTATTCATGCTCTGTCTCTCTCTGTGTCAAAACTAAATAAACGTTAAAAAAAATCTGAACTGTTTCAAGCATTTAATTTCCTTTCATAAAGCAGCCTCACCTATTGGATACTCATTGAATTACTTCTAATTAAGTAATAGAGGAAAGGTGCCTTCTTATGTGTATCCAGCCTGGAAATTCAACTCCAAACACACCTCTCTTTCACTATATGGTTTACATTTGTATTTATCTTTACATTTACACAATGAACAGGACTGCTTTCCTCCCTTTTGATGTGTTTCATATAGTGTTCAGTTAATATATATATATATATATATACACACACACATATATATGTGTGTGTGTGTGTGTGTGTGTATACACACACACACACACACACACACAAACTTTCTGGACTAAAAGTCTACTATCTGCTGAAATATTATGCTATAGTTAAGATGGGCGGTGAATGTGAGCATTGTCAGGAAGATAAGGGTTATGAGCATAACTACTATAAAATTTAGTGCCAGAGGTGTTTTTAGCTGCTTATACCATTTACTTACATTTTTATTTCCAAATAGAACTGTGTAAATTATGACATGAGATACCATAGCCAACTTTATCATTTTTTAGCTCTATGGCCTTGGGTCAGAGCTCACCCTCAGAGAGGATGAAACACAATTTTCTCACCTGCAAATTTGGGGCAGTATGTATTTCATAAACATGTGAGGCTTAAATGAAATATTTTACATACAGTATCTGGAGCATGGATACTCAGGATATAGTGGTCCTTACTCCTGCCCTGGTGGCTTCTAAGTGTAAGAGTTCTGACATTAGAAGTACCTTTGTGATACAGAAGAATACTAGTAACAACTAACATTTACTCTATGCCATGTACTCTTCTAAATACTTTGTATGTGTTGACTCATTTAATCCTTACAACTTTATGATGCAGGCACCAATATTATCCTTGTTTTATATATGAAGAAACTGGGGTACAGAGGGACCTACCTTGAGGTTCCTGAGGTAGAATGGGACAGAGCCAAGCTGTAGCCTTTCTGAACCAGCAGGCTAGCTGTAAAGTCCACTGCTCGCCCTCTATCAAGAATAACTGAGAACACCAAATAATGGGCCAGTAAGCTTTCAATTGACAAAGATTGCTCTTGGGGTTCTCCTGCCTCTCTTGAGTTCCCTCCTGTGTTCCTGGCCCCTTGCTTACTGTCTCCTTTGCTGTTACCCCCAACACCTTATTTTTCCTGTACACATTCCCAGTGAGCTTTGCTCTAATTGCTCCTGCTCTTGAGGCAGAAGCTAATAAAGATTTCTAGTTTTAATTCACCCAGTATTTCCTTTGCATAGATGACTCAACTCTTAAACAAAAAAGTGACATAATCCTTTATGAATCAGGGAGCTAATTAGCAAATGGTAGAATAACACGAGGGAGGAAATCTTGACAGGAGATTTCCCAGCATCGTTCAATTCTCTTCACTTATGTCAAGTTCTGCCTAGCATCCCTGACTTCCTGAATACGAGGCCCACTGTGCCCCATGGAGAGCTAGAGTTCTGCAAGGCTAGGAGCTGGGGAAAGGATTAATTAATCCCTGACTACAGGAGACACTGAGCTGGAGAGCTACATAAAATAGAAAATATGCAATAAATAAACATTTTAAAAAATAGAAAATATGCTTGTCCTCTACAGAACAGGGGGTTCAATTGATAAGGGAGAGTCACAATGGATGCTGAGTCTTGGAGGGACCATAACTGAAGAAGGAAGTTTGGGGAACATAGAGCCAGGAGTTCAGAATCAGTTCCTCATCCTGACCCTCTTCTTTTGAACTACAGTCATTATGTCCAGTAACTTCTCTCTGTTTGCTCATCCTTACAAAGATTCCAGTATTTGCAATAGATTCTACTAGGACATTGTGTTCAAATCTCTTAGGTCCAACTAAAAGAAGAACATTTAGATTTCCTTTATTTTTCTCTTACCTCTGAGTGATCTAGATGCCTATGTCAAAAAGGTAGCTGCAAACTGAGGCAGCTGAACAAGTTGTTTTGAACAGATCCTTTTCTTCACCTTTTGTGGTAGCCTGAAGGAAGCTCAGTAACTCCTCCATAAGGAATGGCCATTAGCATCGATCTTCACCATGTCTTCCACCATCTCTTAATGCACCATCCTTTGCAAACGTAAACCATGACTGAACTAACAGTATTCCCCAATTCAGGCCAGTTCTGACATTCAGTGTAATACTTGGGAGTCCAGAGCGGTATAAATATTTTTCACTGCCATCTTTCCTGGTGCTAGCTCTCATCTTCAACCCTGCTACCCTGAGCTTAAGAGCACTGGTAGGTTTCCCATGCAGTCTCTCCTTCCTCAGTGATGAACATCGAGCAAGTTGGCCCTGTCTTCACACCATCTCCTCTAGCATGAAATCTTGCAGGAATTCTTTGATGTTTCTAGCATGTGAACAATATCCTTCCTTAGTTTCTGTAAATTTTTTCTTCTATATTTTTGAAAGCATTTCAATAGCAGTCTGTAAGGAGGAGGATGTGAGTTCAGCATGTCTACTCAAGTTACATTCTTGGACCAGTGATCAAGCATTCAGAACTGGAAAGCTCAGATCCAGACATAATCAGGTTGAGCTCAGAGGGTGATAAAGCCCTTTATCTGCTTTGTCTGGCTGACTGCGATGCCAGCTGGTTTGCAGGAGGCTTCCCAGGCATGGAAAAATACTTTCCAAGATTGGGGCAGGTAGAAATGCCACCAAAGTTCTCAGGAAACTAAAATTGTTTCCTATCTTCTAATATTCCAAATTCCTCTGCTCTGTTAAAGTTCTGTCATTGGCATTAAGACAATACTGATTTTCTCGGCTTTTTTGTCCCTCATATTTTAGTTTATATGGTTGTTGTTTGGAGAAAGGAATGGAGGGAGGGTGGGAGGGAAAGAGAAGGAAGGCTGTGAAGAAAGGGAAGAGGGGGAACAAGGGAAAGGAAGAAGGGAAGGAGGAAGAGGAGAGAAACCTCTTGATGCTTTTTATCCTAAGGCTTTGATCAAAGTTTGTTATTATAATAGGATGTAAAAGAGAATTTTTCTTTTTGTCTAAGAACTGGTTCCTAGGGCTCAAAGCTGGGGGAAAGGGAGTTAAGTATTTAACGTTACAAACAGAGCAGCTACCAGGTAACTTCTTCAGGGCTCACTAAGAAGTGGTGAGACTCTTTCTACTATATCAGTGCTTCTCCTCCCACTGTCCAATGCATGTGCCTGTAAGGTGCCCACCAGACAGGAAAATGCAGGCAGTGTAGTAATAGCTGCTAGTGGCTGAGGTAGCTGAGGGGGACTAAACACATTTGAACCAGAGCCATATCTCTCATGGGACGGACCCCAAAGAGCCCACATATGTCCAGTGCTAACACCTGGACATATGCCTCACAGAGAGTCTCAACAGTTACTGGTGTAAGCCAGAGAAGCAGCAAAAACAATGGAGGGAACAAAGAGATTTTAACCCATCCCATCCTCCCTCCCAGCCTCCAAAATGGGAGGAATTGTGTGTTGCAGGAGGTGGAAGGAGGCATCCTAGAACCAAAGAAGCCCCATGCCACACTCCCAGGTGGAAAAGTCACCCAAACACCCCCATATCAGCCCCTTGAGTCACAAGTCTATCCATCGATGGAACAGTGGGAAATCTTGAAATATGATAGTGGAGTATCCAACTGGACTGGACAGAACTTTCCGTGACTGGGTGTCTTCCCAACGTGTCATCAAGCAGTGGTCATCTAGGAGAGGTGGGAGATTCAACATAGCAGTTAGGAACAGTGACTAGAAAGAAGAGTGTGCCTCTAGCTTGCCCCTCATCATCATCAAACTCCCACATCAGGCTACAGATGTGTAAGAAAAGCTGCCACTGTCTTCATGAAAAGTCTAATGAGCCTAGTATTCGCTGAATCTTTGCATCTGTTTCCATAGAGACATCGCTTCTACCTACATATTTTCTAACTCACCGGGTCTATGGCTGCTCAAGTACTTAGGTGCCAGATTAAATAATAGGATTCTTTCCTAATCAGTTCCTGACCATCTTCCCTTAAAAGCAGCTAATGTGTAGATGGCTCCTACAGCACATCCTTAAGGTGACTATGGATTAAAGAACGGGGCTTATTTGGAGAAAACAGTGAAGCAACAGCAAGAGAAAATCCCTAACTTATTTTGTATACCTTGTTATATCCACTCAGTGTTTGGGATTTTAATGGCATAATATGTCTGTTTCACGTAGCTTTTGGCAGAGTGATTGAGAAGTGGCACAGCCTAATAGTTAAGAATCTGTGTGTCTTCTGGGGTTCACTTGCCTTATAGATGAGCAGTTAAAATTGAGTGGGTTTAAGTCAGTGCTTCAGTTTCCTCATCTGAATAGTGGGGGTAATGTTAGGGTTTATACTAAATGACAGAGGAATAAGTGAAATAAGATATTTAAAGTGCTTAGAACAGTGCCTGGCACATAATAAGAGCACAATATTAGCTTTTTATGTTACCTGATATCATTAGTGTCATGATTATCAAAATCTACAGGCAGATCTCAAAGCATCTTTGAGATTCTTAGCCTCCACTCATTTCTGGGATTTCAGAAGGAGTTTGGGGATGAGGCCACAAATGGCAGGAGTTGCAGCACAAGGGAGGAAGTCTGTTTCTGGTCACGAGTCTGCGGTTTATTGAATCAGACTGTCACCGTTTCACTTGTGTTGCCCCATAGCACTGCACCAGCATAGCCCCCATACAGATGGGCTCCAGGTAAATGCTTAGAGGAATGAGGAGGAAGAGGGAGTAAACCTCTTGTACATACCCACCTGTGGTACTCTACTGTTATTTTAATATGGAATCAAATTTGAATTAATTTCATTACCCAGGGCAGTGCTCTGGTTACCACGAATCCTTCATGGGCAGGAGCTGTACCCACTTTGCCAGTGGTAGACATTCAATAAATATTTGGCGAGTGAATGGACCAGTAAATTGCTCAAAGCGCTGGTGCTATTGGAAGGAGTAAGCTACAGCTAGGGCAAACAAGGCTTCGATAGACAGAGATAAAGCTTTAATTAAAACTCTATGATTTTGAAGGTTTGTGCTTTTTACCCACAGCCCCATGTAGTCTGTGTTAAAGTGTTTCCGAGTTGTAGTACGACCCAAATTATAGGGTCTTACCTAGAAGACTCTATGATGCTCAGATTTAGAAGACCCTCGATTTACAAGGCTCAACCATGGGACCTTGTTTGGAGAGGGTAGAAGAGAAGCTGGTTTCTATGTCTTCAGTCGCTGGAAGAAAACCTTCAGCATCTCATGGTTCATCTCAGCCATCTATTTATTCCCATGAAGAGTTACTGTGCCAACCCCCCTCCCCCAGCTGTACTGAGTGGGCTCACTGTGCGGAATGTCATCAGCAAACCGAGTTCATCAGCATATGTTTTTGACTCACATCTACTTTGAACGGGTGGCATGTGTGTGTGAGTGCGCTCGTGCGTGCGCGCGTGCACGCGCATGTGCGCATGTGAGTATGTGTCCCATCTGCATCAACGTTTTATTATGGGTCTCGTCCTTATAGAGCCCAAGGGCAAAAGCACACCCCTAAACAGAATGCAAGTCCATTCACTATTCAAATGGGGTCTTTCTTTCTGTTTGCTTACTGCATTCAAAAATGCACGCAAAATTCAGGCCAAAGTAATCCAGAGAGAGGAGAGATGAAAACAGGGGATAGGGAAGAAAAAAAAAAAAAAGACAAGATTTGAGGCATCCGTGTCAAGTTGTGATGCAAATAATGTTCAGAAACATGGCCATCAAAGTTAATCCTTCATGCGGAGGCATCCACTTTAAAATCCCATGACTAAGCCTTTTATACGTTTCAGATTCCCATTGCCTTCTGCACGTTTTTAGGAAGGATTAGAAATGCACTGAGCCTCCTCCGAGCCGACCTGGGTGAATGTAGATGCAGAGGAGCTGTTCATATAAGGTGATTCTGACAAGACAGCCTGGCTGTCACGGGGCCAAGGCCAGGAAAGCGATGCTCTTACAAATGCCGCGCGGCCCCAGAGCTTGGGCATGGAGACGGAGACGAGCCGGTCATAACCAAGCTCTAGCATTTGTTCCGTGTTTAATGAACAGCTGGCTCCTGGTGGGAAACTGCAAAGATATGTGCCTATTAGGCGGTGTCTGCTTCTCTTCCATAGGCTCTCCTCTTCATTTTCTCATTTGTTACAGCAAGGGGCTTTTTATGACAACAGAAGACTTTACTCTGTGGGAAATCTGTTCCTTCTGCTTCTGCCCCCACCGGATGTTCTTATCGGCTCCTTGCGAGGGCACAGGCAATTATAGAGCAATGCATCTTCACCCACATAATTTCAGGCAAATATTGTAAAAGGCTCGCAGATGGCACTGGGGAAAAAACCTTCTGTCTCCTCTATCTCTTTAGTTTAAAGGAAGAGATAGCAATTTCTTTTTTAGTGAACACCCTAACAGTTCATTCATTTATTCAGTGAGCCAACAAATGTTTATTCAGTGTCTACTTGACGCTGGTATGCGTGGGTCTTACATTCGATCCTTAGCACCAGCACACCAACCATCCGCCACAGGAGGTTTTTCATGCCATCTCACACCCACACAGCACCCACCTGGCCCCTCTTGGGCTCTCCCTCATTTGCCCCCCCCTCCTTTTCTCAATTTTCTCAAGCAGAAAAGAAAATGAGTCATCACATTGCTTCTTGGATTCATGCTATACCCCTTGGGTCTGATCTTGTACTCTGCTCATTCACTCATTTGACCAAGATGATTGAGAACCCATTGTCAAGATGGTAATAAAAATAACAGCTTACCCTTGTGTAATGCTTGCTTCGTGCTTTTTATGTATATGATCTCATTTAATCTTTGTGACAGTCCTATCAGGAAGATATTGCTATAATCCCTGTTTTCAAATGAGGATATTGAAACAGTAAAGTGACTTGCTTCAAGTCACACAACTGTTAGAACAGGCATGCTTTTTGTAAAAGTAACAGAAAGCCCAACTAGCAGTGATTGAAACCATTAGACATTTATTTTTCTCATATCATGATGAGCTGGGAGGTCATTTGCTCCTAGTGTTGGTTCTGTGGCTCAAAGACGTTAGAGCGAGCATCTCCGAGAACTGCCTGACATTTTCCCTCCCGAGCCCACATGGCTGCCCTGTATACAAGCATCACATCCACATTTATGTGAGGGAGAGAGAAAGGCAGTGACACCTGCACTACCCCTTTCAGCAGGAAGTCAATCTTTCCAGAATCCCTTATCACTTTCTCCTCACCTCTCATTAGCCAGGTCCTGGGAAGAGACCTGGGAAAGTAAAATTCAAGTTTTCTTTCTTTTTTCAAGCCCCTAGAATAGAAGGCAGCAAGGCAAAAAGGGATCTTGGAATGTTTGTTAGGTCAGCCAATTGGCAGGACATATGCCATGGGTAGTGAGGGTTGAGCAGTGGGAGAACCCAGGAGGTCTGTCCTCTAGAGCACACAGCTCTAACCAGCAGGCTCTTCTGCACAATGATGGTGTTGGTTATTCCAAGGATGGTCCTGACTTTATGGAGCCATGAAACAAAGAAGCACAGGTAACTTTAGAATTGCAAGTTCCTGTAACTGCTAAGAGATGGAGTAAGAGGCTTCTCAGAATATTAAAAACAGCTAACAGTCTATTGTTATTCTCCTCATGGGCCCTGAGAAGTCCAGGAGCCTATCTTGGGAAATGAAATTCTTTATATTGAAGCCCTTCACCTTGACTTCTCTGAAGTCCTATCTTCCCCCTCTCTACCCTCCATTTTATTATTGTTGGTGTTGTAATTGTTGGTGTACATCATCTTTTTCTGTCCTTCCAAATTTTTTCTTCCTTTTTTACTTTCTGTTCCTCTTCTTCCTTTTTTCTTCTCCTCACACATTACTTAGCATTTTATTGGATAGTCCAACAAAAAGAGGAATTGGGCTTTATTCTTGTGAACTGAAATTGTTCCTACCTTAGCTTCTAAAGTGTTAGGAAGGGGTCATCACTTTCATAAAAATCAGAGTCTGAAATTTCAGTCCACAGAGAGTGCCCACCTAGCTTCCTTCACACTGTAGGGAATTGTTAGTAGACTAGATGAGTAGCAGTTTCAGCCACTGCCCATGTCTCCTGATGGCAGCCAGCTGCAGCCATGAAGCTTTGGGAGAGCCCAGCCCATCCACGTGCCCTTCACATGTGGTGCCTGGCTGAAAAGCACCCCCTCATAGCCCTAAGCCTACCATCTGCTCAACAGTTAAACTACCCACTCACAGGTTAAAATTGTATCGACTTTCCCAGTCCCCTTACATCCTGGTGTGTTTTTTTCTTTTGATGCATAATAAATTATGATATTTAATTAATCTTTGATGCGGCATCAGAATTTACTAAAATTTGCCATTTTATAACTCTTTGCATTTCACCAAGGTATCTTTTCCCAGAATGTTTGTTATTTGTCTGACCTACCATCCCAAATTCCAATATGGTATATGAAACATCTGTCATCGTCACCAAGACACAGAGGCCCAGCAGGCTCAGTCATGGGATCCAGAATGGCCCGGGCACACTGTAACCGTGTGAGCTACTTTGCTGCAAAACCACAATTGATTATAAGCTCCAGCTTGTGTATCCACAAATTTATATAAAGGTCAAGCTGCTGGTGTAACTCCTTGGCCGTGCTCTGTAGATTTCTCTACTCTCGTTTATCAAAAGGATGACTGTACCATGAACGCAGATGAATTTCCACAGGTTACCTTGCTCATCAATTTTCACCGAAAATTTAAAGCTCCAGGTGCACTTCCTATCGTCTGAACAGCCAAATATTTAACTCTGACAGTGCTTCTAAAAGCAGCAGTGTGTTAGTTAGTGAGTGTTTGGTGGGTAGGGACTTCTCTTCAACTATTCAGGGACAGCTTTTTGTGTTGCAGATTAACAATTACTATTCCTGTTGTAAGCCGCAGAGACATCCTAACCACTGGTTTCACTGTGTGGCTTATCTCAGCCACTACAACCAGTACTAAAGCACAAGGGCTGTGCAGTAAATGAAAACTCCACTAGGTGGTTCTGGTGTTCTTCTAACCAGACGCAACCAGTACTGAATATCTTTCTCCCATCACTTTTTATTCCAAAAAGCGAAATATGAAAGTGAAAATGTTTCGTTGTTGTTATTTAACATTGGTTCTATATTATATGTGAATAGATTAGTATTTGTAGTGCTTGATCAGAGACTAATCCCCTCTAGACTGTTAACAGTTTTTGTCTCTTTTTTTACATAGACACACAGAGGCTACATTTTAATCTTTTAACTTTATTTTTATGGTTAATAAAATGTACTAAGTTATGTAACTATGCTCTTATGACATATATACCACCATTTTCTCACCACCCAGTTGGCCATCTCTCTCGTACACCAACACGACTTCCAAACGATGAAACATATTATCATACGTGCAGCTTTCCTTCAACCCAAAGCAATGATTCTCATTTTTAACATTCTTGGTGATTGTTTTCATTATAATTTTCAGTAACCTTATCTAAGCATGCTCCAGGTTTACGAGTTCCTCTTAGAATCCTTACTAGAAAATCTCTTATGTTTTAGAATATAATAATAAATAGGGGCGCCTGGGTGGCGCAGTCGGTTAAGCGTCCGACTTCAGCCAGGCCACGATCTCGCGGTCCGTGAGTTCGAGCCCCGCGTCAGGCTCTGGGCTGATGGCTCAGAGCCTGGAACCTGTTTCCGATTCTGTGTCTCCCTCTCTCTCTGCCCCTCCCCCGTTCATGCTCTGTCTTTCTCTGTCCCAAAAATAAATAAACGTAGAAAAAAAATTTAAAAAAAAAAAAAAAAAAGAAAAAAAAATAGAATATAATAATAAATAAACCTGACTCTTAAAATATGCTTAGATCAGTCTGGCTCCAAAAATCATATTCTCAAATTCTCAAATTCATAATCCTCTTTGAGATATCCCTTTAACTCTTCCAGTTCCTTCCTTCCAGTGTCTTTCTAGTGTCCAGTTATGATTATCATGAAGTTTCACATCTTTCCCCAAAGCAGCCTCAGTAAATTCCCACAGTGCCAGGCTTTAGGCTGAATCCCCAGGACAGATGACAGCTGTTCCTTCCCTGTGACACTAGAAAAGTGACAAGAGGACAGGTTGCACATAGAACACCAGACAAATATCCATTCACCCTTCAGAAGTTTCCAAACCAGAAGACAGGCCAAGGCAGTACACATGGACATTATCAGTGGCAGTTAAAATTAACATATTTTCTCATTTTAAGAGAAAAGAAATGTGGCCATTTCTTGTGGCCAAGAAATGAATGCAAACTCCAAAGAACTTTGAAATGAACCTTTTTAACAAAAGGAATTAGAGAAATTTCAATAAACATTATATGAATTTATTGAAATGCATTTAAATATCAAAAGATAGAATGTAGTTCTCTGAGATGGTAGGAAAAATAAAAACTAAACATCTTCTAAATGTTTGTTGGTTACTTACCATGTTTGTTGGTTACTTACCACATACATATTTAGAAAATGTGACCAATAGGAATATTGCGATTTTTAATATTTGGTGTTATTTTCAGTGACAAGTAATAATTTTTGCCTCCATTAACTTAAACAACACAGTCATGTATAGAATACAAATGTATAGAATACAAATGGCAAATTCTTGCCATTTTCTTACTCCCTCTATTTGCCCAATCCCAGTCCCTAAAGAAAGAAGTAACATCTCTTAACAATAGTTTGTTATAAAGCCTTCTAGTAATTTTAAATGGCAACTAGCATATAATGATGTGTGGTACATTTTAATATATTGATGGTTATATTTGGGGGTACATTTTTAGCTTATTTTTGGTATGTTTCTTTTTAAGTTTTTTTTTTTTTTTTTTGAGAGAGAGAGAGAGAGATAGAGAGAGAGAGCATGAGCAGGGGAGGGGCAGAGAGAATCCCAAGCAGGCTCTGTGCGGCCAGCACGGAGCCAGATGTAGGGCTCGAACTCACAAGCTGTGAGATCATGACCTGAACCGAAATCAAGAGTCGGACACTTAAATGACTGAGCCACCTAGGCGTCCTGGTTTGTTTCTTTTTAAAAGAATAATGGAAATATATTATGTATATTGTTTTAATCCTTGTATTTATACACAACTTTTTTAACCAAGAAGTATGCCATTATTACATTAATTTTCTCCAGCAGATATTCATTTTTAAAAATTGTTTTTGACATTAAAAAGCCTGTCCATAATTAATGTATACAACTTGATGACGGAGATAAGGTCTACACCCATGAAACTATACCACAGTCTGTGCCATAAACCCATATGTCACTTCCAAAAGTTCCCTCCTGCCTTCATATTATTATTTTTCTTATTTTGTGATAAGAACATGCCACATAAGATTTATCCTCTTTACCAAATCTTTAAGTATACGATACAGTACTGTTAATGATAGGCACTATGCTGAACAGTAGATCTCTAGGACTTATTCATCTAGTATAATTGAAACTTTATACCCTTTACTAATACCTTTCTGTTTCCTCCTCCCACAAGCCATTGGTGACTACCATTCTATTCTGCTTCTATGAGTTTATTTTAGATTCATCATATAAGCGACATCATGTAGCATTTATCCTTTTGTGCCTGCCTTATTTCACTTAGCATCATGTCCTCCACATCCACCCATATTGTCGCAAATGACAGCATTTCCATCTTTTTTAGTCTGAATAATATTTCATTGTATGTATATACCACATTTTCCTTATCCGTTCATCTGCGGATGGACATTTAGTTGCTTCCATGTCTTGGCTATTGTGAATAATGCTGCAATGAACATAGGAGTGCACATATCTCTTTGACATCCTACTTTCAGTTCCTTTGAATACATACCCAAGATTTCTGGATCCTATGGTAGTTCTGTTTTTAATTCTTTGAGGAACTTCCCAAAATTGTGGCTGTGCCAATTAATATTCTTACAATGGTATGCAGTATTCCCTTTTCTCCACATCTTCCCCACCATTTATTATCTTTAGGTTTTTTTGATAAAATAATAGATGTGAGGTGATATCTCATTGTGGTTTTGATTTACATTTCCCTGATGATTAGTGATATTGACCTCTTTTCATAAATCTGTTGGCCATTTGTATCTCTTCTTTTAAGAAATGACTATTTAGGTCCTCTGCCCATTTTTTAATTGGCTTATTTGGTTTTTTGCTGTTGAGTTTAGATGTCTTCATATATTTTGGAGATTAACCCTTTATTAGATATATGGTTTTAAAATATTTTATCCCATTCCATGCGTTGCCTTTTCATTTTGTTGATTATTGCCTTTGCAGCGAAGAAAATTTTTAGTTTGATGTAATCCCAATTATTTATTTTTGCTTTTTGGTACCTGTGCTTTTGGTGTTGTATCTAAGAAATCATTGCCAAGACCAGTGTCATGAAGCTTTTCCCTATGTTTTCTTCTAGGAGTTTATAGTTTCTGGTCTTATGTTTAAGTCTTTAATGACTTTTGAGTTGATTTTTGTGTATCGTCTAAGATAAGGGTCCAATTGCATTCTTTTGCATGTGGATATCCAATTTTCCCAATACCATTAACTGAACAACCTTTTCCCCATTGTGTATTCTTGACAATCTGTTGAAGATTAGTTGACGGTTATTTGCATAGTTTTATTTCTGGGCTCTTTATTCTCTTCCATTGGTCTCTATGCCTGTGTTTATATTAATACTGTACTGTCTTGATTATCGCAGCTTTGTATTATATTTTGAAATCAGGAAGTGTGATACATCCAGCTTTGTTCTACTTGCTCAAAATTGCTTTGGCTACTTAGGGTCTTTTGTGGTTCCATACAAATTTTAGGATTATTTTTCTATTTCTGTAAGAAATGCCATTGAGATTTGATTGGGATTGCAATGAATCTGTAGAATGCCTTGTGTAGTACGAACATTTTAACTATATTAATTCTTCTGATCCATGAACCTGGAATATCTTTCCATTTATTTGTATCTGCTTTAATTTCTTTCACCAGCATCTTATACTTTTCACTGTGTAAGTCTTTCACCTTCTTGGTTAAGTTTATTCCTAAGTATTTTGTCTTTTTAGTGCATTGTAAATAGGATTATTTTCTCAATTTCCTTTTGTCTCATTTGTTTTTACTGCATAGAAGTGCAACTAATTTCTTGTATGTTATTTTGATTACTGAAACTTTGTCAAATTTGTTTCTTAGTTCTAATGGTTTGGTGTGTGTGTGTGTGTGTGTGTGTGTGTAGTCTTTAGAGTTTTCTACATATAAGATCATATCATTTGCAAACACAGATAATTTTACTTCTTCCTTTCCAGTTTGAATACCTCTTATTCCTTTTTCTGCCCCATTACTCTGGCTAAGACTTTGAATACTATGTTGAATAGAAATGGCAAGAATGAGCATCCTTGCATTGTTCCAGATTTTAGAGGAAAAGCTTTCACTTTTTCACCATTGAGTATGATGTTAGCTGTGGGCTTTTCATATATGGCCTTTACTGTATTGAGTTAAGTCCCTTCTATATCTAATTTGTTGAGAACTTTTATCATGAAAGTATATTGAGTTTTGTCAAATGCTTTTTATGCATCTATTGAGATGATCATATTATTTTATCCTTCATTCTGTTAATGTGGTATATCACATTGATTTCTGGGTACTGAACCATTCTTATTTATTTATTTATTTATTTATTTATTTATTTATTTATATTCAAGTTAGTTAACACATAGTGTAGTATTAGTTTCAGGAGTAGAATTTAGTGATTAATCACTTACATATAACACCAAGTGCTGATCCCAACAAGTGCCCTCCTTAATGCCCATCACCCATTTATCCCATCCCCCTACCCAAATCCCCTCCAGCAACCCTCAGTTTGTTCTCTGTCTTTAAGAGTCTCTTATGGTTTGCCTCCCTCTCTGTTTTTATCTTATTTTTCCTTCCCTTCCCGTATGTTCATCTGTTGTGTTTCTTAAATTCCACATATGAGTGAAATCATATGATATTTGTCTTTCTTTTATGATATCTGACTTACTTTTGTCTTTCTTTATAATATCTGACTTAGTTTGCTTAGGATAATACACTCTAGTTCCATCCATGTTGCATGTGTGTGTGTGTGTGTGTGTGTGTGTGTATGCTGGTTTTTTTTTTTACTTTTTTTTACATTTACTTATTTTTGAGAAACAGACAAAGACAAAGCATGAGCGGGGGAGGTGCAGAGAGAGGAGACACAGAATCTGAAGCAGGCTCCAGGCTCTGAGAAAGCTGTCAGCAAAGAGCCTGACACAGGGCTCAAACCCACAAACCATGAGATCATGACCTGAGCCGAAGTTGTATGCTCAACTGACTGAGCCACCCAGGCACCCCTACACTACATCTTCTTTATCCATTCATCAGTCATTGGACATCTGAGCTCTTTCCATAATTTGGCTATTGTTGATAGCACTGCTATTAACATTGGGGTGCATGTACTCCTTCGAATCAGCATTTTTGTATCCTTTGGATAAATACCTAGTAATACAATTGCTGGATCATAGGGTAGTCTATTTTTAATTTTTTAGGAACATCCATACTGTTTTGCAGAGTGACTGCATCACTTTGCGTTCCCACTAACTATGCAAAAGTGCTCCCCTTTCTCCACATCCTTGCCAACATCTGTTGCTTCCTGAATTGTTAATTTTAGCCATTCTGATGTGCTGGCATCCATATATGGTAGGCAGTATGATTATTATCAAAATAATAAAGGTTATCAAATTATTTAAAAGTTAGATAAATAAGAAATTTTATTCAAGATACAAACCATAAATGGTGAGAAATTATTTTCTTGGCTAAAATAGCACATCCTATTTCAGATAGCTTCTTTAATTCATTCCCTCAGAAAAGTTAAAAGAAGTTATGTATTAATTACTGCTTTTTTTCATAATTTACACAAGTATTATGAGTGAAATTGTATTCCCCCCCTTCAAATTCTTATGTTGAAGTCCTAACCCCCAGGACCTCAGAATGTGACTGTATTTGAAGATAGGGTAGTAAAAGTGATAATTAATTTAAAACGAGGTCCTTAAGGTGGGACCTAACCCATTACCTCCAATGTCCTTATAAGAAAAGGAAAGTAGGGCACAGACATGTACAGAGGGAAGACCATGTGAAGACAAGGGAGAATACAACCATCTACAAGCCTCAGAAGAAAAACACTCTGCTGACACTTATTTCAGATGTCTAGTGTGAAGAAATGTGAGAAAATAAATTTCTGTTATTTAAGCCACCCAGTCTGTGACACTTTGCTATGGCGGCCCCAGTAAACTAATACAAGTATCCTAGTAATTAAAACCTGATATTAATAAGGCCACAGTTATTATCTTCATGATCTCCCACTATCATTGTGTTATAAGGCAAATTTTTAAGCCTCACTGATATAGATATATAGCTATATAAATATAGATATAAATCTGTAGAGCTATAGGCCTATATCGGTGAATACATAATTTTATATATTTTATATGTTAATTATGCATACTTTTCAGAAACAGAAGCATATGTAAAAGTAAGATATTATAGGTATTTATGATATTTAATAAATTAGTTTTATATAAAAAGTATTTCATAATTAAAAACCAATATTATTTCAATATAATTATAATTTACTTTGGCATTTCAAATAACATTTTTATGAAGAGGGCTAAAATGAATATAGTAGACTCCAGTAGGAAGATTAAATATCATTTTGCATGTAATTAGTAATGTATTTATTTCACAGGGCAAATTAATAAAGTAAAATTAATGTTAATCGGATTTTTAAACAGAGTTAAAGGTATTCTATATTTCACAGCTCTATCCTGCACAATATTCATCACTTTGCTCTTAGTACTTAACGAAAGAAATGACTCTTTAATTACCAAAATATATCATAAGTGACGAATAAAATCTTTCCTGCAGCTCACTGTTTCCTTGGAGTATTTTAGAAATCCATTTGTGTTCATCTGTTCATAAGAAACAAAGAATTCATTCAATTAAGTTTCAAGAAGCAAGAAAAGCCTCTAATGGCTGATAAATATTTAGAAAAATGAGTGCAAAGGAAATGCCATCAGCACGACCTATAAAGTAGAGAGACATTTCAAAAGAAGCCAACTACAAAGAACCAGCCTTTTCTATTACTCATTGATAACTCCCAAGGATGATGGCAAATCAAAAAACCTTAGGAACCATGTTTCTTCCGTGTTTTGAAAATGTGAGGGAAAGAACAAACACTTAAAAACATCTTATTTTTTACAAATAAATTAGGCCAAAGACATCAAAATAGGTCAAAGAGAAACATTTCCTCATAGCCTTACAAAGGTTTTGTAGTTGAAGTGGGAACTTCAGAAACTATTTGAGGGAAGAAAAAAAACACAAGTACAAGACAAACAAGATCTTGTTTGTGAAGTTTTCACTCTAGCAAAAAGAAACAATAAAATCAGGTAAATAAATAGATGAGATCATTTCATCTCATCTATTGTCGGGAATCAAATAAACAGACTAATGGACTGCAGCAAGATTAGAACAGTATTTCAGGTTGGGTTGTTAAGGGAATTCTCTTTAACAAGAATGCATTTGAGCTGAGTTCATAATGTTAACAAAACAGCCAGCCTTGCCAAGATTTGGAGGAAGAACATTCCAGGCAGAGGGCATAGCAATGTAAAGACCCTTAGATAGGAACAAGCATGACATTTTCAGTAACAAAAAGAAGGTCAAGGGACACCTGGATGGCTCAGTCAGTTAAGGGTCCAACTCTCAGTTTCGGCTCAGGTCATGATTTCATGGTTTCATGAGTGGGAGCCCCATATCAGCCTTTGCACTAACAGTGCGGAGCCTGCTTGGGATTCTCTCTCCCCCCCTCTCTTTCTAGTCCTCCCTCTCTCACACCGTCTCTGTCTCTCTCAAAGTAAATAAGTAAAACTTAAAAAAAACTTTTTAACTAAAAAAATAAAATAAGGTCGATGTGGCTAGAGTTTGGTGGATATCAGGGACATAAGTACAGAGTAGTGGGCAGGAGCCAGATCATACAGTAGGTCTTGTCCATCAGTTTGAGACCATCTGTCTTGTAACCTGCCCCTGGCCCATGCTCCACAACTTCTGTGGCCTGATTTGATTATGCCATCCATCTGTCACTTCATATGTACTCTTTCCTATTGTTATCTTTTTACATGTAAACAGTATATTTTCCCAAACAAATTATAAGTTCTCTAACAGCAAGACTGAATGTTCTTATCTATAGATCCCACAGTGCTTTGTTAATAAGTTGTGTGTGTGTGTGTGTGTGTGTGTGACTGTGTGTGTGAGAAAGAATATACACTATGTAGATAGTATATATACTAGTGGTTTAGAATTTAAGCTCTAGAACCAAACTGCCTAGAATCACTTCCTGGATTTTATTACTTACTAGCTATGTGACTTCAGCAGGTTAATTTCTCAGTGGTTTGGTTTTCTCGTCAATAAATGGGAGAACTGTACTGCCTCACAAGGTGGTTGTGAAGATTAAATAGGTTACCAGATTGCATAGCATGTAGACAATTAAAGATGAAAGGTACAGTGATGAGATTAGAAACTACACCAGCAACAAACCAGCAATAGGACTGTGAACCAATAATTCAATACCTATGTATATAATCTGATTATAGCTTGCATATATGCACCAGGAATTGTACGAAAATTTTCATATAAAACTGAAATTCCAAAGTCCATCAACAATAAATAGATAAATTGTGGTGGTGTTTGGGTGGCTCAGTTGGTTAAGCGTCCAACTTCAGCTCAGGTCATGATCTTGCAGTTTGTGAGTTTGACCCCACATTGAGCTCTGTGCTGACAGCTCAGAGCCTGGAGCCTCCTTCGGTTTCTGTGTCTCCCTCTCTCTCTCTCTGCCCCTCCCCCATTCATACTCTGTTTCTCTCTCTCTCTCTCTCTCTTTCTCAAAAATAAACATTTAAAAAATATAGATAAATTGTGTATAGTCATAAGAAAGAATTCCACACAGCAATTTAAATGGACAAATTTAGCTAACCCACACAATATGAACTAAACTCAGGAATTTAATGTGGTGCCAAAAAAAATTGCAAAAGAATATATACAAATATTCCATTTATGTTAATGTCTTACATTCAAAAATATACAAAACCTAACAACATATATTTAGGGAGACGAGCATATGTGATAAAACTATCAAGAAAAACAAAAAGATAATAACAAAACTAGGAGAGTAGTTACCTTGACGAGAGAGGGAACGGGCTGGGATCAGGGAAGGGCACATAGAAGACAGCAGGGATAATGATAATGTCCTTTTTCTTACACTGGTGGTGGGTACACAGGTGATCATTGTATCAGCAGTACTTTTGCTATTCAAAGGATGGTCTGCTGAGCAGAGAACATTGGCATCGCCTAAGATTTTGTTAGAACTGCAGAAATGGTCCCACCCAGACTGCCTGAATCTGAATCTTCATTTTAACAAGAATCCAGGTGATTTGTTTGAGCATTAAAGTTTGAGAATCACCACTTTGAAATTTAAAATACATGAATTCCGTTAAGTCTTCTTTCGTATTTAATAAAAACTATTTTAAAGTATTCACTCATGTTGGATATCACTTACCAGTTATTTCAGCATCTAGATCTTTGAAATATAGTTTCTTCTTCTTAGAATTACTGCATGCAGTTCTCTATCAAAAATAAGTACAATGATGCCTGCAGCAAAGTACTGTGGCTAGAGCCCAGTTCAGTACCCATCACAGAATAGCTGTTCAATTAATGATTGATGCCTGATGATGATGTCATTTCATTTCAGATGTCCCTTCCTTTGAGGTACTCATTTCAATATCTCAGCTGATTGAAGTAGCCTCTTCTAACGAGATACACATATTATCAAAATCAATTTCCTTAGATTATATTACACTTGACACTAACTGGATAAGACTTTTAATAATTATGATACAATAATTTCTACTGTCTATAGGAATTGTTTGGCCTAAGAGTATTTATAACAGACTAGGGACTTAATATTTTTGGCCATAATGGAGTATCAAGGTCTGGACAACCCCCATTATAAACTGGAGAAAATATATGAAGCACCTGTGTTCAGATACTGGCCTACAGGCAATGTAGGACTATGATCTCTGAAAGAAGGGAAACATATGAAGTGATTTCTCCAATTGCCCTTCACAGTTGTTATGGACCACGTACAGAAGGACCAGAAGAGCTTGGCTTCCTTGCTGACTCAGAAGACAGAGATAGAGTTTGGGGAGACTGAAGCTAGAGGGTTGCAGGACAGATACCTAGAAATAAAAGGCTGTGCAGAAAAAAAAAGCTTCAAAAAATATGCCAGGTAACATGCTAAGTATTAGGCCATACATGAATAGGGTTAAATTCCACAAGCCAGACAAAAAATTGAACCAGAGATTTGCAAGAACAATTCCCAGAATTTGTTCAGGGTGGGAAGACATTAGATCTCTGACCAGTCAGTGTGGAGAGTCTTCTATGATTACCTGGGACATTAAGTGGAGACCCCAAAGGGATCACTTGAATAGTAAGGCTGACTCAATCTAGAGACAAGACTTCTCTCGCCCCACTCTGGCAGAGCTCTCAAAGGGATTTGAAGTAATTAAACTGATTAATACATAATTTAGCTGTCTACCAAGACAAAAATCAACTTTTTTTTAATTTTTTTTAACGTTTATTTATTTTTGAGACAGAGCATGAACAGGGGAGGAGCAGAGAGAGAGGGAGACACAGAATCTGAAACAGGCTCCAGGCTCTGTGCTGTCAGCACAGAGCCCGACGCGGGGCTCGAACTCACAGACCGTGAGATCATGACCTGAGCCGAAGTCGGACGCTTAACCGACCGAGCCACCCAGGCGCCCCAAAATCAACATTTTTAAAGGAAGTCATAACCTAGACAACCAAGAATATAACATTCTTTAAGTTTATTTATTTTCGAGACGGGGGGAGGGGCAGAGAGATAGGGAGACACAGAATCTGAAGCAGGCTCCAGGCTCTGAGCTATCAGCACAGTGCTGGACATGGGCCTCAAACCCATGAACCCTGAGATCATGACCTGAGCCGAAGTCAGATAGTTAACTGACTGATCCACCCAGGTGCCCCAAGAATATACCATTTTTAATCTTTGGCATCCTACCAAAAATCACTATACAAGCCAAGAGGCAAGAAAATGTGGCAAATTACAACCAGGAGAAAAAAAATCATCCAACAGAAACAGACCCAGAAATGACAGAGATGGTGGAACTGGCATACAAGGATGTTAGAATATCTATTATCACTACATGCAAATATTTAAAGAGAAACATAACATGAGGAGAAAAATAGAAGATTTTTTTTTGTAATATCTTCACACACACACCCACCACCACCACCACCAAACCAAGCATAATCAGATCACTAAAAATCTAAAAACATCTGGCGGGGAGGGGGGGTTGGTGGCAGAGGGGAACACATTACAGACAGAGGAACAAAGAAAGAATTCTGCAGGCTTCTGTCATAAATCATACAAACCAGAGAACAATGGAACAAATATCTTTAAAATTCTGAATGAATAAAAGTATAAATTTAGGTGCTATATCCAATAAGTATATCCTTCAAACCAAAAATGAAATGTTTTTAGGCAAACAAAATCTGAGATAATTCATTTCCAGCAGATTATGCTGTTACAAATGTTAAAGGTGTTTCTTTCTGTTAGAAAGAAAATGATACCAGCGACAATAAAACCTACACAAAACAAAATGTTGGAACTAGTAAACATAGCGTGAATATAAAATAATCTTTTCTCATTTTAAAAATTTACAAAGAGATACTTGACAGTTTAAAGCAAAAATAATAACAATGTATCATAAGGTTTAACATACATAGAAGTAAAATGTATGATAGTAATAGCATGAAGGATGGGAGAATGGAATTATAATTATGGTAAAGGTTGTATGTACCACTTCAAGTGGTGTAATATTTGAAGATAGATTATAATAAGTTAAAAACACATATTGTAAACCTCAGGGCAACAATTAAAAATAAATAAACAAACAAAGAGGTATAGTTAATAAGTCAGTAATAGAGATAACACGGAATACTAAAACAAATACTTCATTAATCAACAATAAGGCAGAAACTGAAGGTGAAAGGAACAAGAATAGATGAAATAAATAGAAAGCAAATACCAAGATAATAGATTTAAATTCAACTATATCAATAACTATATTAAGTGTAAATTAAAAGACAAATATTGGATTAAAACATTTAAAAAAAAAAAAAACAATGCCCGGGGCGCCTGGGTGGCTCAGTCGGTTGAGTGTCGACTTCAGCTCAGGTCATGATCTCACAGTCTGTGAGTTCGAGCCCCGCGTCAGGCTCTGTGATGACTGCTCGGAGCCTGGAGCCTGCTTAGGATTCTGTGTCTCCCTCTCTCTTTGCCCGTCCCCTGCTTATGCTCTGTCTCTCCCTCTCTGTCAAAAATAAAAAACATTAAAATATTAAAAAAAAAACAATGCCCAACTATATACTATGAAAAAATTTTAAATATAAAGACATAGATCAAAACAAATTAGGCTCTATTTTTCCTTGTGTGGAAATTTAAGGTCTTTATTGATTTCTTTCCCATTTACCATAATGTATCCTGATATGATAAGCTCATCAGTTATAAAATCTTAAATATTATTGAATCTATATTTATCTATCATCGCTCACCAGGTTCTTTCTTAAGCTACCAATAATGTCTATTGACTATATGCTCATGAAGTTTAAACTGTTATTTGTGATATCTCAATTTTAGTGATTTTAGGAATAAATCTATAAATGATTTTACTCCTATACTTAGATTCTACAATCTCTACTGACCTAGGATATCCATCAAGAATAGTATATTACTTTCCTCAAAGCAGAAGGGTTTTTTGTTCTTCTATGACAACCATTTTTTTTGGGGGGGGTATCAGATCTGATGGTCTCAGCCCCTGTTTTATTTGATTTCTAAATGTGAAATCAGTTTGGCAATCACCTTTCTGAGTTTGCATTATAATATGTGGCATTTAAACATACAGAAGTGAAGCTTACATTTTCATGTTCCACATGAATGGATAAATGCCTTCAGTTTTTTACAACTAAATTTAAACTTTCTGGAATCTTTGCCTTTAGGAATGTGCTAATCATATACCACAAAATGAATCTGACTTCTACAGAAAATAACTCAGCTAAAGATGCTATGTTCCATCTTTACAGTGAAATGCAAATTTCTCAAAAGATTGAATGATATTTTCTTAATAAAATAATTTAGAATTTTACATTTTCGGCACAGAAAGCATACTAAAATATTCACTGAGCTGCTGGAATTTTCAAGTATTAGAAATGATAATTTTCATTCACCTTAAATCTTTTCCTCTCAGAATTTTATTGTACAATAGTGAATACATACTATGAATAGCCAGTGATGCTCTTTTCCTTACATTATTTACTTTCATTGTATTATTGCCAGCTAAAGATGCTCATAAATGTTGACACATTTTCATTGATTGCTTGTTTGAGAAATGTTGGTATTTTCCTTTAACTTTCTTTGCTCACTTCCTTTCCATCCAACCTTGTCTTGACTTTGAAGTCATTTTATACCTGACATGAAAAGAAAATACCTTAGCAGGTCTAATAGCTAACTACTTCAAGGCAAAACAAAAAATAAATAAATAAAAAGCCTTTAAATCCCAAACTACAAATGAACAACTTTTCCAATTGAGAAGTTTTATCAATTTAGACTCTGGTATTGTTTATAAAATGAATATGATTTCATATTGCCTTATGTGCTCCATTTTGACAATAAATGTTTTCCCAAGCTTTGTGCAATTTTTTTTAGTTTTATTTAAATTCCAGTTAGTTAACATACAGTGTAATATTAGTTTCAGGTGTACAGTATAGTGATCCAATACTTCCATATATCACCCAGTGCTCATCACAAAATATGGATTCCTTAATCCCCATCACCTATTCAACCCATCCCCCTACCCACCTCCCTTCTGGTAACCATCAGTTGGTGCTCTATAGTTAAGAGTCTGTTTCTTCAATGGAATGGGAAAGATATTTACAAGTGACATATTGGACAAAGGGCTAGTATCCAAAATCTATAAAGATCTCACCAAACTCCACACCCAAAAAACAAATAATCCAGTGAAGAAATGGGCAGAAAACATGAATAGACACTTCTCTAAAGAAGACATCCAGATGGCCAACAGGCACATGAAAAGATGCTCAACATAGCTCCTCATCAGGGAAATACAAATCAAAACCACACTCAGATATCACCTCACGCCAGTCAGAGTGGCCAAAATGAACAAATCAGGAGACTATAGATGCTGGAGAGGATGTGGAGAAACAGGAACCCTCTTGAACTGTTGGTGGGAATGCAAACTGGTGCAGCCACTCTGGAAAACAGTCTGGAGGTTCCTCAAAAAATTAAAAATAGACCTACCCTATGACCCAGCAGTAGCACTGCTAGGAATTAATCCAAGGGATACAGGAGTACTGATGCATAGGGGCACTTGTACCCCAATGTTTATAGCAGCACTCTCAACAATAGCCAAAATGTGGGAAAAGCCTAAATGTCCATCAACTGATGAATGGATGAAGAAATTGTGGTTTATATACACAATGGAGTACTACGTGGCAATGAGAAAGAATGAAATATGGCTCTTTGTAACAACGTGGATGGAACTGGAGAGTGTGATGCTAAGTGAAATAAGCCATACAGAGAAAGACAGATACCATATGTTTTCACTCTTATGTGGATCCTGAGAAACTTAACAGGAACCCATGGGGGAGGGGAAGGAAAAAAAAAAGAGGTTAGAGTGGAGAGAGCCAAAGCATAAGAGACTCTTAAAACTGAGAACAAACTGAGAGTTGATGGGGGGGTGGGAGGGAGGGAAGGGTAAGTGATGGGCATTGAAGAGGGAATTTTTTGGGATGAGCACTGGGTGTTGTATGGAACCAATTTGACAATAAATTTCATATATTAAAAAAAAGAGTCTGTTTCTTGGTTTGACCCTCTCTTTCCCCCCACCCCCTTTGCTCATTTGTTTGTTTCTTAGATTCCAAATATGTGTGAAATCATATGTTATTTCTCTTTCTCTGGCTGCCTATTTCTCTTAGCATTATGCTCTCTGGTTCCATCCATGTCATTGCAAATGGCAAGATTTCATTATTTTTTATGGCTGCATAATATTCCACTACACACACACACACACACACACACACTATGTCTTCTTTATCTATTCGTCAATCAAGGGACATATGGCCTGTTTCTGTAATTTGGCTATTGTAGGTAATGCTGCTATAAGCATAGGGGTGCATGTAGCCTTACGAATTAGTAATTTTGTATTCTTTGAATAAATACCTAGTAGTGTGATTGCTGGATCATAGAATAGTTCTATTTTTAACTTTTCAAGGAAACTCCGTACTGTTCTCAATAGTGCCCGCACAAGTTTGCATTCCCACCAACAGTGCAAGGTTTTTCTCCACATCTTCACCAACACCTATTGTTTCTTGTGTTGTTGATTTTAGCCATTCTGGCAGGTATGAGGTGATACCTCATTGTAGTTTTGATTTGTATTTCCCTGATGATAAGTGATGTTGAGCATCTTTTCATGCGCCCATTGGTCATCTGTATGTCTTCTTTGGAAAAATGTCTATACATGTCTTCTCTCCATTTTTTAATTGGATTGTTTTTCGGGTGTTCAGTTTATAAGTTCTTCATGTATTTTGAATACTGACCCTTTATCAGATATGTCATTTGCAAATATCTTCTCCTATTCTGTAGGTTGCTTTTAGTTTCATGGATTCTTTCTTTCTCAGTGCAGAAGCTTTTTATTTTGATGTAGTCCCAGTAGTTTATTTTTGCTTTTGTTTTCCTTGCCTGAGGAGACATATCTAGAAAGAAGTTGCTAAGGCCAATGTCAAAAAAATTACTGCCTGTGTTCTCTTCTAGGATTTTTATGGTTTACTGTCTCACATTTATATCTTTCATCCATCTTGAATTTATTTTTGTGTATGATTTAAGAAAGTGGTCCAGTTTCATTCTTCTGCATGTTGCTGTCCAGTTTTCCCAACATCATTTGTTGAAGAAACTGTCTTTTTTTCCATTGGATATTCTTTCCTGCTCTGTTGAATATTAATTGACATATAATTGTGTTTTCATTTCTAGGTTTTCTATTTTGTTCTATTGATCTATGTGTCTGTTTCTGTGACAGTACCATACTGTTCGATTACTATAGCTTTGTAAAATAACTTGAGTCTGGAATTGTGACTCCTCCATAAGCTTTGTGCATTTTTTACCTAGTGAAATTTTGTGGCATTTATATAAACTATGTTCTCCAATCTTTATTTAACAGAAATGTGTCTGCTGGACTGTGAGTTTTCTTTCTATAAGACTTTGCCACTGCGACTTCTTCTCTCCCAACACCTACAGTTTGGTAGTATTATTCAATCAGTATCTTTGTAATCGCAAAAGAAAAAGAGCACCTAGCCAGGCTCAATTTTAGTCCATTTCATACATGCTCTTCTTTGACTCAAAACCCCCTGCCTCGACAGGTCCTTAAGATAATCTTTCACTAAAAAGGTTAGCCTAGGCATCATCTCTTTGTTGCATCTTCTGTAATAAAGTGAAAAAAATCAAGGAGACTCAAGTAACTCTTTTCCCAAGGACCTCCAGAATATATTTAGACTAGACTCAGCATGCCCAGTCCAAGAACTATGCTTCTGGGGAATATCTCTCTGAATGCAGGCCTGCCCTGCTACAACCTTCACTACCCAGGTTACTGCTTTGGGAATAAGTTCCTCAGCTGGAATTAAACAGCACCCAATAATGTGATATGTTTAACATGTTGTTAACATGATGCAAATAACAGGTACATGGAGCATGTCAAATTTATTTCCTTCTTTTTCTCTTATAGCTTCAATTATTTTCACTTTGGGCACATAGAAATTGGCTAATCCATATTCTTTTTTAAAGTGTCATTCATTTGTTTCTACAAAGAAGCAATTGCCAGTGACATACTTTGGAAGTGGGTAGACTACTTAGCATGACCCTCAGTGCACACAGTTGGTGGACCTCCCTATCATTTGTGAAGCTTCCGTGTATAGGCTATGCCTCCATCTACAGGCACTAGGGGATCTGGCCCCTGTCTCCATTCTCTGCTTTCTCTGCTCCAACCACACTGACCATGCTATCCTGCAAATCACATTCAGCTTCCTCACCATAGTTTTGCCTCACTTTCCTCTCAGCCTGGAATATTCTTTCTCCAGACAGTTATTGTTGATTCGTTGACTTCATTCAGGTCTCTGTTCAAATACCACCTCCTCAGAGAGGCACCCTTGCTCACCCTACCTTAAGAAATAGCACCCCCTATGACTTTATACACCTTCATAGACCTTTCCACTATATACATATTTGGATCTTTGTTCTTCATCCATCTCCCCCACTAGAAAGTAAGTTCCATGAGGGTAGAGACTTCATCTTGTGCACCGTTATACTAGTGCCCAGAACACAATAGACATTCAGAACATATTAGGTGCATGGAAGGCAGAAAAGAAAGCAAGCAGGAAGGCAGGGAAGGAGGAAGAGAGGGAAGGTAAAGAATGTTCAAGGTGGAATGTTGTCTAGTTCCTGTCACAGTCTGTCAGGGTGGCTGCTGGTTACACTCCATGGCTTCCTGAGCTATTTCATTGGGATCAGCCTGTGAGGCATACCTACATCTCCCCCTCATGAATTCCTGGGTGCTGAGTCTCTATGGAATTTTCCTCCATGGTTTGTGTTCCATCCCTACTATCTCTACAGGATGCTACTTCATGATGTTTTTAAAGAAGAATTTGCCTTTTTATACTATTTATAATATTTCTCTTTCAGTTCAACCATTCCAGAAGCTTCTATAGTGGGCTTGGGTCTTGGGAGACAAAGTGAGAATTATAACAATACTTGTTAAGTATCTATTATGGGCAAGCACTGATTTAAGCACTTTGCAAATATTAACTCATTTAATTAATCTTATGAAGTACCATTATTTTCATATTACAGTTGAATAACTGAGGTCAAGAGGGGTTGGATAACTTTCCCCAATCATCCAGTTTTTGAACATGGGTAATGTAGCTCTAAGGCCCACATTCTTAACAGTTATCCATACTGATGTAACACAAGTAGCACTGAGCTAGGATTTAGAAGACATAGATGCTTGCTTTCCTCTGTGATCGTAGACAATATTCTTAACTTTCTCAGTTAATAACTCAGAGTTAAGGTATACTCTCCTCACCTATAAAATCAAAGGTTGGACTACACAATCTATAAATGCTCTCCATCTCCAACATTTCATAACAGGCTTACAGTGAGTTGTTTCAACAAAAATATTGTGTTTAGGTATGTTCTACGCTGCTCATATCACCTTCTGTGGCTCTTACCATCTATGTGACAGCATCATAAAATAAAAAACATAATCTGGGTTCAAAGCATAGCTTTGCCACATCTCAACTGTGCAGCTTTCAGTAACTTATTTGACTCTTCTGAATCTGTTTTTTTATTTGTTTGCTTTTTGTTTTTTCTTTTCTAAATTGAATCTAATATTACCCACCTTACAAGATTTTCCCAAGGATTTAAAGAGAGCGAAGTATGTAAACATGGCTGGTAAACATTAAGTACACAATAGAAGTTAATCTCCCCCTCACTTTTGCTCTATCTATACAAGTCTTGGATGTTTTGCACGGATGTCTATCTATCAAACAAAAGAAATGAGTGCCAAGAAATTTTGATACCTGTTTTAAATTTTTATTTGTGACCAGACATTTGCTTTATAAATAAAACAATAAAATCAGGTTCCCCATATTTTCAATTTTACTTTGTTTTCTGTAGATGCTGAAAATGACATAAACTTCATTAGGATCACCAGAGGAGGTTACAAGAAACACCTAGCTGCATTTGGGGAGCAGATGATATTAAAAGACACTTGTATCAGCTAATACCAGCCTTCTTATTACGTAGCATTAAAGGCATTTCTTGGCACATCCAGACTTCCATTTCTTTTTTTTTTTTTTTTTTTTTATTTATTTTATTTTTGGGACAGAGAGAGACAGAGCATGACGGGGGAGGGGCAGAGAGAGAGGGAGACACAGAATCGGAAACAGGCTCCAGGCTCCGAGCCATCAGCCCAGGAGCCTGACGCGGGGCCTCGAACTCCCGGACTGCGAGATCGTGACCTGGCTGAAGTCGGACGCTTAACCGACTGCGCCACCCAGGCGCCCCGAGACTTCCATTTCTAATAATATGTCCTTTCGTATTTTGTTTTGATCTCCTTCTGGCAGCCAGAATACCATTTTTTGAAGTACCATCCTGTTACACAAAATGCACAGCTTTGTAAAATGTAAGAGGAAGTGGGCTCAGAAGCCCTTGGTTTTCTCTTAGCTTACCACTTAACAGCTATGTGCAGTTGAGTAGTGTTCTCAACTTCTCTGAGCCTCTGATTCTTTATTTGATAACTGAAAATCATAATACAGTCAACATGACCACGTTGTTATGAAGCTTAAATGAGATAACGTATGGGCTTGAAACAGAGTAGCCACTTGATGAAAACTGCTCAAATCTGATTCAGGAACACAGACGGGAACATTCATTCTCCAGCCTAATTAAATAAACACATCGGGCTTTCTCCCCAGAAAGATAGAATATATGTTTATTATTTGCACATATTATATAATACATATAATTTCAGGAGGTTAACAGACCTTTTGAAACTCACCCCTAGAGGTCTATGGAGTTTAGATTAACCCTTACTGTTAAGCTGTGTACTATTGTCATAGTGTCTGAAAGTGCTGTCTTCTCAGTAATGGGTAACCTTTCAGGAAGTGGTGACAAATCATGAGTTACATATAAAAGGTAAAAGGTAATCCATTCTTAGTCATTCCATATATATTTATTGGGAATCTTCTCTGTGCCAGGCACTGTTAGAGTCACTGAGCACATAGCAAAGAATGAAACTGATGAAAATATCTGCTCCCCTAGGAGCTTACATCCTAATTACTGATTTTTTATGTGCTTACTCCTCACTCATAAATGGAGTTCCCAAATTTCTTACCTCTCATGTTAAAATCTGGGCACACCTACACCCTACTGTAGTATATATAGACTCAATTTTTATCTACATGAACCAAATTTTTTTTCCATCAGAATAGTTAATTGAAGGAACTTACCTCAACATAATAAAGGTCATAACTAAAAAGCACACAGCCAGCATCTTTACTCAATGAAAAACTGAATGCTTTTCCCCTAAGATCTGGAACAAGGCCAATATGCCCATTCTTGCCACTTTTCAACATAATACTGGAAGTACTGGCCTAAAAATTTAGGCAAGAAAGGAAATGGAAGGCATCCAAATCAGAAAGGGAGAGGTAAAATTATCTGTGTTTGCAGATGACACACACACACACAAACTATTAAATCCATAAGCAAATTCAGCAAAGTTGTAGGATACAGTATCAACAAATGAAAATCAGTTTCATTTCTATACTAAGAACAAATATCCAAAAAGGAATTTTTTTAATTTACAGTGACATTAAAAAGAATAAAATACTTTAAGAACAAACTTAACCAAGGAGGTGGAAGATTTTAAATGAAAACCACTAAAACACTGTTACTGTGTTTTGTGCCAGGCTCAGCTTACTGGTAGTAATGCCATTGGCTATAAATGGCTGGGTGGGGGCACCTGGGTGGCTCACCAGTTGAGCATCCGACTTTGGCTCGGGTCATGATCTTCTGGTTCTTGGGTTGAGCCCCATGTCAGGCTCTGTGCCAACAGCTCAGAGGCTGGAGTCTGCTTCAGATTCTTTGTCTCTCTCTCTCTCCTCCCTCAAAAATAAACATTTTTTTAAAAAAGAAAGAAAAGAAAGAGGCACGAAGGAATCTACTCCTGAAATCATTGTTGCACTATATGCTAACTAATTTGGATGTAAATTAAAAAAAAATTAAAAATAAAACAAGTTAATAAAAAAAAGAAAGAAAGAAAAGAAATGGCTGGGTGCACACACCTAAGCTCCAGTGAGCTTCCCAAAGATAGCTCCCCTTTCTAAACCAATGTTAGAACTGACCTGATCCTTGTGGTCTTTTCTAGATTGCAAGATGCCCTTTAGCAATAACCATTAGGAAACTTTGAAGAAAAAAATAATGTATTATTTACATGTCATAGAACATATAAGGCACACGGAGAGGGCACAAAATAAGGTCTTCAATAGAAAGAGAGACAGAGAGCAGAGACCTGGGATTCTGCTTTTATTGGGGCTATTTTATTTTGTTTTATTTTTATTCTGCTTTTATTGAGGGTGGGGGGTCTAGGGTTTCTTAGACTCACTCTTTATTGGTCAATTTAAAACATGAAGCAGAAATCTGAAATTCAGGAAGAGAAGAGGGGGGGGAAAAGCAGCCCCAAATGGTCAGTTATCAAAATCAGCTAAAATCTCTAAAACAAAGGGGCCTTAGTGTGGGAAGGCAGCCTGGTTCTTGTTCTACGTGTGCCTGGTAGTGTGTTTATTCAAGATAGCCTTTGTTGAAGCAGAGTCCCCTGTGAAGTGGATGCCAGGGCAATCAAAGCTCAAGTCAAGCACTTGCATTTCAAAAGAAAAGCCAACTGTCAAGGCTTAAACTGATGAAAGAAATTAAGAAAGACACAAATAAATGGAAACATATACCGTGTTCATGGATTGGAAGAATTAATATCATCAAAATGTCCATACTACCCAAAGCAATCTACAGAGTCAATCTTTATCAAAATCCAAGTGACCTTTTTTTTTATAAAATTTAAAAAATAGGTTCGTATGGAACCACAGAAGGCACTCAATAGTCAAAGCAGTTTTTAGCAAGAATAACCAAGCTGGAGACCTCATACTTCCTGATTTCAAAATATAATACAAAGCTATAGCAATCAAACAGTATCGTACGGGCATAAGAACAGACACAGAGACAATGGAGTAAAATAGCTCGGATATAAATCCATGCAAATACTTTCAACTGATCTTCAACAAAGGTGCCAAGAATACACGATGGAGAAATGATGGTCTCTTCAATAAAGGGAACACAGGATACTGGATACCCACATGCGTAAGAATGAAATAAGACCCTTATCTTAGACCATACACAAAAATCAACTCTTGGATTAAAGACTTAAACATAATATCTGAAGCCATAAAGCTCCTAGAAGAGAATACAGGGGAGAAGATTCATAATATTCATCTTGGCCATAATTCTTTAGATCTGCCACCAGAAGCGGAGGCAAAAACCCCACAAAAATAGACATGGGGGGGGGGCTACATCAAACTAAAAAGTTCCTGTGCAGCAAAGGAATCAATTAACAAAATGAAAAGGTAACCTATGGAACAGAAGAAAATACTGATAAAGGGTTAATCTCCAAAATATATAATGAACTGTTGCAATCTAAGAGCAAAAAACCAAATAACCCAATTTTAAAAATGGCTAAGGACTTGAGTAGGCATTTCTCCAAAGACGTACAAATGGCCAGCAGGTGTATGGGAAAAAGCTCAAAAATTACTAATCAGCAGACAAACGAAAATCGAATTACAATGAGAAATCACCTCACACCGTCAGAATGGCTATTAGCAATTAAAAAAAAAGTGTTGGCATGGATTTGGAGAAGTTGGAACATCTTGTACACTATTGGTGGAAATGTAAATGGTGCAACTACTACGGATCTACGAAAAACAATGTGGAGATGGAGTTTCCTCAAAATATTAAAAAATAAAGCCTCCATATGATCCAGCAATCCTACTAGTGAATATTTAGCCAAAAGAAATGAAGTCAGGATCTTGAGAGAGATTAGCACTCCCATGTCCATAGCACGCTGTTCATAATGTAGAAACACCTATATATCCACCAACAGATGAACTGATAAAGAAAATGTAATATATACATACAGCAGAATATTATTCAGTCTTAAAAAGAAGGAAATCCTGCCATTTGCAGCAACATGGATGAGACTCAAAGACATTATGCCGAGTGAAATAAGCCAGACACAAAGAAAAAATACTACACGATACACTTGCATGATGACTCTAAAATGGTCAAATTCATAGAAGCAGAGTGATTGTCAGTCACTCTGCAACAGTGGTTGTCAGAGGCTGTGTGGAGGGGGGAAAATGGGGAGATATTAGTCAAAGAATGCAACATTTTAATTATACAAGATGAATAGGGGCTCCTGGGTGGTTCAGCTGGTTGAGCATCCAGCTTCGGCTCAGGTCATGATCTAGCAGTTTGTGAGTTTGAGCCCCACGTTGGGCTCTGTGCTGGCAGCTCAGAGCCTGGAGCCTGCTTCGAATTCTGTGACTCCTTCTCTCTCTGTCCCTCCCCTGCTTGCGCATGCTCTCTCTCTCTCTCAAAATAAACATTAATTAAAAAAATTTTTTTGAAAAGATAAATAAATCCTATATATCTGCTATCCAACATAGTGCCTCTAGTTAATACTGTATTGTGTACCTAAATATTTGCTAAGAGCCTGAATATTATGTTGTGTTTTTATCACACACAAAAAAATAATAAGAAGGGAGGAGGAAACTTTTGGAGGCAATAGGTACATTATGACACAGATTGTGGTGACAGTTCACAGGTGTGTACTTATCTCCAAACTTATCAAATTGTATATATTAAATATGTAGGTTTTTGTATGTCAGTCATACCTCAATAAAGTGGCTTAGCAAAAAAAAAAAAAGACACACATTTGAAGAGGTGGAAGTTATTAGTTTACAATTTTGCTTAAGATTGTAGCAAAAAAAAAAGGGAGGGAATCATTTCTATTTTCATTTATCCAGGCAGTTTATTGAACAGATATGGATTGAGTGCCTCCCAATTTCCAGGTACTGTGCTAGCCCAAACTAGCCTGATATTGGCAAGTTTCTATGGCCCTTTCCATGCCACAGTTGTTTGTATGAATAAAAAAGAAAGATAGGAAATCTAACAGCATTCTAGAGAATAATGTTAAGGGTAGGAGAGATGTCATGGAGGAAAAAAAGGATGAGAATAAAAACATGATGATAAAACAAAGAGGGGTGCCTGGGTGACTCAGTCATTTGAGCATCTCACTCTTGATTTAGTCTCAGGTCATGATCCTAGGGTCCTGGATCAAGCCCCACATCAGGCTCTGCATTGACCATGAAGCCTACTTAAAATTCTCTCTCTCTCTCTCTCTCATCTCTCTCTCTCTCTCCTCTCCACTCCCCCTCTCGTCCAACTCATGCACTCTCTAAAAAAAAAAAAAAAGGAAGATAAAGTGATAGTGATTAAAGAAAAAACATAGTGAAAAGAAAAAAATGATGGAACTTTATGAGGAAATGAAAAAAAACAGAAATATATATGAAGAGTTGCCACTGTCTTGAAAGCAAACCTCCATTAGAGAAACAGAGGACAGTAATTGAACATAGCAGTAATTGGATTGAACAGAACAATGATTAGTACCTGGGAAACTTTTGGAGGCTGGAATACGACTGAACAAAGGAACAGATGTAAGATCAGACGGTCTGAATACCAATTTCAAATTGCTAGTTATGTGCCTGTGTGATGATTCATTGTTTCTCATTTTCTTTCCCCCCAAATCTCATCTTTGTAAATCCAGAAAAGCTGGCTATATAGTTAGATAAAATGAGCCTGGGTCATTGAGGAGCTTCAGTTTAATAACAAGTACAGTGAATAGGATGCCATTTCTCTCTCCAAGCCCAGTAAAGTCCATGTTATAAGCATTGGAAGTATGTCTCTGCACGATAATTCCCAGAAATGCATTGCATAGCCTTTAGTCGAATGAAATTAGCTTATGTACATCCCCAGAAGGCTTACCAGGCATTTCCTCTTAAATGCAATTTGTGCTTAAAATAATGATTCCATGTGGTATTTTTTCATCAAATGAACTTAAAAGTAAGCAAAAAAGATATTTCTGTTCCACAAAAATCAATCCATCCTCTGGGATTTGGTTGAGGTTCTTTCCTTATTTATATAATATGATTCATCTATAATGGTTCATATGGTTTACTTCGATTATTGGTTGGTGAAGGCAGTATAGTTGCAGAGCATATGTGTATGGGGAAGAAAAGACAATTAATAAAATCACAAAGGGTTTGGCCCACATTTGGTAATTAAACTTCTCAGTGTTTCAGCTTAAATTTCATCCTGCCCATTTGCCAGGAGGTGACACTATGAGCCTGTGTGGTTTTCTTTTTCCTTGTTAGGCTGTGGCACCTGACCCTCTTCCCAGTCCCGTGCAGATCACTTTGACATTTCACTTCATCTAGGTGGTTTCTGTCAGTTTCTGCCTGAGAAAATTGAAGGCAGAGAAGCTAAGTGACTTCCCTACACTCTCATCGAAGTCAGCAACAGAGCCAGGCTACATACAGCTCACGGGAAGATCCTTCACCATCCAGGTGGCAACAGCTCAGATTTTCAGCTCTGTTCCAGGTTATTTCACTAGGACCGGAAAGTGTGGGTGCTGCTGGAGAATGTTCTGGGGGCTGGATGTTACTGTGAGAAAAACCAACGCATCATTAGAACATGTTCTTATGCAGTTCTCATCTCGTACTGAAAACTTAGTACAAGGGACATTATTCAATTTTATTAACATATCAGTGCTGTTCCAAAAAAAAAAAAAATGCTTTCATGAAAGGAAAGGAAAAAGTAAAGCAAAGTGCAGTTTTAATGATTTTCTTTTCATTTTAGGTTATTCTTTCCTAGGTTTTGGAAAGCCCTCCCCTTCCCCATTCACTTCCCCTCTTGGTCCAAGGGCCAACTGGTCTTTCTGGTGGTCTGACAGCTTTCCATCATTAGTTTCTGCATTTTATTTAAATTCATATGACCCGGCTGGAACCCAGAGGTCTAGGATTCTTTGCTAGGAGGTTTGAGGAAGATAAAGCTGCAAAGTTAGATCCCCTTTCCTTTCAGAGGCTCTATGGGAATGAAGAGTGTGTGTTTTTAGTTCTTTTCTAGAAGTCCAAAAGGAAACCACTGTGGACTTCCAACTTCAGGCATTTCCGCCTAACTGCCTTCTTGATTTTGTCATCTGATATGACTTATCCAGAACAGTGGTTCTCAAACTTGAGTGAGCATCAGAATCACCTTGGAGACACAGATTGCTGAGTTTCACTTCCAAAGTTTCTGATTCAGTAGGTATGGGTTGGGGCCTGATAATGTGTATTAATTTCTACAAATACCCAGGTGATAATAGTCTGGGGACCATGAGAAGTACTGGCCTCTAAGCAACAGTTTTCATCTCTGGCTACATTAGAATTATCTAGGGGAGGTTTGTTTCTTTGTTTGTTGGTTTGTTTGTTTTGTTTTTAAAGACTAGATCAATGACAATTCAATGCTAGATCCCAGGCCCAGAGATATTCATTTGGTTGGTTTAGGTTAGTTTTTAACGCTTTTCTAGGTGATTCTTCCAACTGTGCTCCAAACCCTAAGAGATGCTATTAAGTGTCAGATTTCCTTTGATAATCAGCTTGTCTCCTGGGATGTCTTTGGAATGCAGCTGAGCAGCACTTTCTATGTTTCCACCATAAGCTCTCTAGTGCCACCTCCTGTTTTCCGAAAAATATCCTCTTAAATAGCCTTCAGAGCTCACCCTACCCCTAGCCTACAGGGGACAGAGTGTGGCAATGCTCTCTGCTGTCTTTCAGATGAGTTCAGCCACTAACATAGGAAAACAATCTGTGCTCCCTGGGACAGCTTGGTGTATGCCATTAACCAATCTCCAGCCTGAACAGGCTTCCAGGCATTTTGATCAAAGAGTACATAATTTAGGTTGTCAGTTTAGTGCCTTCATTTCAACACTTGAAAGTGCCTCATGGTTTTGATGCAACTAACTCAGTTATTAGGTAGCATGACACAGCTCCATGGTTAATTATATTTGACAACCAAACAGGTTCTCTTATCCTTTTCTCAAATTCTTTCAGAATCTGAGAAACCTCTTCTAACATAAGGAAGATTCTACTCTTTAAAATTCCCTGGGCCTTTAATACTACTGCTTAACATTTAAATAAATATTGTCTTGAGGTTTTTTTTTTTCCTTTCCATTTTGTATCTCATACAATGTGTACACAGCTCTTAGAAAAAATTGTCTTCTATTCCTACTTTCAGTGCCCTGAAGGGAAAAGAGTTTGGATATTCATATTCATGTGTGTTTCCTAAAAGGCAAACCTTATTAAGAAGACAATAATAACATTCTAATTGTCATATGGCCATTACTGTATTGTAAGTGATGCTCAGACTAGACTAAAACCATAGAGTCAGTCCTTTAAACTAATAGATCACATTCACAACCAATTAATTAGTGGTAGGAAAATGGTTTGCATTTGACTGTTTCCCCACAATAAAAATAACTGACTCTTCCAATATGCTGGGTACAATGTTGGGTGCTTTATATGAGTCTGGTACAAATTAGGAGACTGAAATTCAGAGAGTAAAACATCTTGCCCAAGGTTAACAGGTAGAGACAGGATTTGAACTTAAGCAATCATTACAATAGAAGTCCCTGAAGACAGGATCACTACTGTATTCCCAGCACCTGGAACTATGCCTGGCACACAGGCACTCAATAAATACCTTTTGAATGACAGAATGAATAAATGAATCTGACTCCAGAGCTCATGTTATCCACTAGATATTACTGTTCAAATGACTGGCCTTGGAGCAGATGTTTAAATCTTGGCTAAGGGGCTGTGGAAGAGGCACATGCCACCCAGACTCTACCAGATAACAGGCAGGACTACCCCACCTTTAGCTTGGCACATTCCTGAGGCACTTACACAAGTCTGCAGCTCAGCTTTCTGAACAGGACAAAGACAGTGAATAAATTTGCAATCTCAGTAGTGAGTCCAAGTCCTAAATGTTGAGCTCTTTCTATGCCCATACTCTGGCATTAAACCTGTCTATTAAACCCAGCCAGTAAAGTCACTAGCATGCAATAATACAGACTGACAACCATGAAAAAATAGCAAGGAAATTTCATACATCAGATCAATAGGAATCTAGTTTAAAGTTCCAAAATTGACACTTTTTCTTGCTCCATTACTACGTACCATACCCATACTATTAAATGTGCAATCTTGTTATAAAGTATAACCACAAAGAGTCATTAAGCCATTGTAATTATTAAGCTAGGCATTCATAATCATCACCTAATCATAAGCCTTTATAATCAGGATATAATCCCCTTACTTGATATGATTTTAATTTATAAAATGTCTCATTAATATATTTAAATGTTGTGACAAATTAATAAACAATCATCTACAAGTAGATGTAACTATATTTTAAGCAATAACAGAACAGGCTTCTCTTTAAATAAATTAAACATATTACCAGTGGCTGTGCTAGCTCTTCTGCACAGCAAATTGGTGTCCTTAATAAATTATTTAAAGTGAAGTTGAAAAATATATTCATATGATTTTATAACTCTGATTGACAATCACTGATGAAATATTACCTTTAAATGTTTGATACAATACAAAAAGCAAAGACTAATCTGGTTATAATGCTTAAATGTGTGCATTTGTGTGTGCATATGTGGGCAAATGTGTGTAACCAAGCATGGGCTAGCAGTCATCATGGAAGGTTCACCCTCCTATAACCAGTTGGGTGGCTATGGTTTTTATCATAGGCAGAATGACTTTATACTACAGTGATAACTTGGTTGTTGACTGCCTAGTTACACCAGAGGTGAGGCAAGAAAGTATCAGATATTTATTGGTTTTTTAAATTTTTTTAAATACGTATTCATTTTTGAGAGAGTGAGTTGGGGAGGGGCAGAGAGAGAGGGGAGACACAGAATCCAAAGCAGGCTCCAGGCTCTGAGCTGTCAGCGCAGAGCCCAATGTGAGACTCAAACCCACAAACCGTGAGATCAGGACCTGAGCTGAAGTCAGACGCTTAACTAACTGAACCACCCAGGTGCCCACAGATATTTATTGTTATTACTTTATTATAAGATATGCCACCATGTACAGCCTAAGTTAGTCAGAGGGAGAGAACCAAGAGTTTTTAGGCTCTTTTACTGGAATACTTGGTTTAGCACTGTTGCATGTTTATAAAATATATTCTCCAATGGAGCTTTCTAAAATTATCTAAATGTGTATATGTCTGCATCCAGAGAGAGGGTGGGGAGGTGAGAAACAGAGAGAACAAGAGAAAGAAGAGAGAAGAGATACAGACAGAGGTTGGGGGCAGAGTTTCTAGGTTTTCTCAGCTTAGGCAAATGCTCACTCCTATACTGAAGCACCTCTTAGGTGATGGGTACAAACAAATGAGGAAGGTTTTACTTCTCTTGATACTCCTCCTCATTACCTACCTCCTTCCCTTATCTCTTTATACATTTCTGAAGCCATATGTATTTTCATTCCCAAGTTGTGTACCCTCTGTAGGAGCTACAAAGAAGGGTAGATCAGGAAGTATGGGCGGCTGTATAAAAGGCAGTATTTCTATACAGTGGTAACACTAATGGATGGCTTAGTTGGGGAACCTGGGTGGCTCAGTCAGTTGAGCCTCTGACTCTTGATTTCAGCTCAGGTCATGATCCCAGGGTCATGGCATCAGGCTCTGTGCTGAGCATGGAGCTTGCTTGGGATTCTCTCTCTCCCTCCCTCTGCCCCTCTCCCCTGCTCATACTCTCTCAATAAGATAAAATAAAAATAAAATAAAATAATAAAAATTTTAAAATAAATAAAGGAGCCTTTAAACACATTTTCATCAGCTACCCACCAAGCTACAAGTTCCCCAGCACCTTTACCAATGTGATCACCACACATAAGGTTTTACTATATAAAATTCTGGAGCAGCCACTGTGTGTGTAATCCAGTGCATTTGGGTTTAGTCACTCTGCAGCAAGTTAACAATTACTTATCCCATTTGTGGAGACCAAGGTCAGAGGGACAAATCCAGAAAAAGGAAGCTTTTCTGCCTCTTAGAATCAAGAAGAAAATCCTATTCTTTGAGCTGTGATCTCCTAGTGTAATATAAAATACAATACTCTGAACTGAACCTAGAATGTATTTAGAGGTATCTTCACTTCCAGAGCTATTAAGTTATTCAATACCTTTTGAGAAAGAAACATTTTTATTTTTTATGTTTTTTTTTTATGAAGTTTATTGACAAATTGGTTTCCATACAACACCCAGTGCTCATCCCAAAAGGTGCCCTCCTCAATACCCATCACCCACCCGCCCCTCCCTCCCACCCCCCATCAACCCTCAGTTTGTTCTCAGTTTTTAACAGTCTCTTATGCTTTGGCTCTCTCCCACTCTAACGTCCTTTTTTTTTTTTTTTTTCCTTCCCCTCCCCCATGGGTTCCTGTTAAGTTTCTCAGGATCCACATAAGAGTGAAACCATATGGTATCTGTCTTTCTCTGTATGGCTTATTTCACTTAGCATCACACTCTCCAGTTCCATCCACGTGCTACAAAAGGCCATATTTCATTTTTTCTCATTGCCACGTAGTATTCCATTGTGTATATAAACCACAATTTCTTTATCCATTCATCAGTTGATGGACATTTAGGCTCTTTCCATAATTTGGCTATTGTTGAGAGTGCTGCTATGAACATTGGGGTACAAGTGCCCCTATGCATCAGTACTCCTGTATCCCTTGGGTAGATTCCTAGCAGTGCTATTGCTGGGTCATAGGGTAGGTCTATTTTTAATTTTCTGAGGAACCTCCACACTGCTTTCCAGAGCGGCCTGCACCAATTTGCATTCCCACCAACAGTGCAAGAGGGTTCCCGTTTCTCCACAAGAAACATTTTTAGAAGAGAATGAGGTTAAGAAAAGTGCTAATACAAGGAAGTGACATGAGCTGAATCTTAAAAGGTGAGTTGGTGTTCTCTAAGTGGTACTCAGGTGCAGGGAGGGGAAGGTAGCAATAAATTCAAGGCAGAGGGATCAAATTGCAAAGGCATGGGAATTAAGAAAGTGTGGTTCCATGAAAGCAAGAACTAAGTTAGCCACATCTAGCAATGTATCCCCAGAGCTTAGCCATAGTTGCTTGTAACATAGGAAGCACTCTCTATATATTTGAATATTGAATGAACAAATCAATTAACTACGGGTAGAACAGTATAGCTAATGCATAGGAGTGATGTGTATGTGTGAGAATAAATCTGAGAGACAAGCAGGGACAGATTATGATGATCCTTGCAGGCCAAGCTCTGAATTTTTTACTTATAGACAGAAGGAGGCCTTTGAGAAATTTTTAAATAGACAAGTAATATGAACACATTTGCATTTCAGAAAATCACTGTGGGAGGTAAGTTAGAGACCGAGAGACCAAGTAGAAGACTGAGATAATCCAGGTAGAGATGATGAGAACCTAATTTTAAAAGGCAACAGTGAAGGTAGATGGGAGAGATGGCTTCTAGAGATGGCATGAAGGCAGGATTGATAAGGTTTGGTGGCCAGCAGACATGGGCATGAGGAAATGAATAGGATCCTTGCATGTCTGGTGGTACCGCTGACTATATTCACAAGAGGAAGACCAGGTTTGGGAGAAAGAGAGTGAGTTTCATTTTAGACATGTTGAGGGTCTAGGGAACATCTAAGGGGAGATGACTAGCAGGTGGTCAGGTCTCTAGGTATGGAATTCAGGCAGGTCTAGTCAGGGAAAATGTTGATTCTGTCTAAGAGGGAGTTAACTACTTGATTAAGATCCTGCTTATTCATTCACTCCACAAATATCCAACTGCCTCCTCAACATCTTCACTTGTCTAAAAGATATGTCAAACTCAACATGGCTCAAGCTAAATTTCCAATATTCCCTGAAAAACTTCACTGACACCCTTCCCCCTGTTTCATCTGAAGGAAACTGCATTTTCCTAGTTGCTCAGACCAAAAAATCATGAATGCGTAGGTCCTGGATGCCTGTCTGCCTCTCATAACTCCAAATCCAATTACCAGCAAATCCTGTTGGCTCTACCCTCTGACTATATTCAGAAATGTGGCCACTCCTCACTTCTTCCACTGCTGCCTCTCTGATAGAAACGAGCATTATCTCTTGTCTGTATTACTGCAGTGGCCTCTTAATTGGTCTCCTGCCTCCACCCTTATTCCCCTCAGGCTTTTCTGCTTAGCAGCCACAGAGATCCTATTAACATGTAAGATCTGACCTCATCTCTCCATTTATGCATCCCTAAGTGCCTTGTATTCCAACCCAAGAAACCTTTCTTGCTGTTCCCAGTTCATACCAGCGCTTGCCTACCTCTTGCCCCTTGCACTTGCTATTCCACTCTTGAGGATCCTCCTTAGCAGGTTAGCTATATATTTCACCTTCTTCTCATCCTTCCATAAATCTCACTTTCTTACAGAGAATCTTTCCTACTCCTTAGTTAAAGGTACACTTCCCCAACATCTTTCTCTAATTTTTTTTCCTACAGTCCATATTGTGATCTAATTATGTATTTCACTTATTTTATTTATTGTCTTTTTTTGCTCCACTAGAATGCAGGCTCTGTGAAGAGAAGGAGTTTTGTTTTGATGAGTGGTTCTTTTCCCTAGCATATATGATAGCACTCAAATAGTATATTCTATTCTATAGGTAGAATATCTCAATATTCCATCTCAATCTCTCAATAAAAAAGTTGCTGGAAGTAAGGAAGGATAGATTAAAGCTGTATGTGCTAACCATTATCAATGATGGACAGAATTATAAAATAAATATCCCTACCTCCTTGCAGTCTTTTGGCAGAAATAAGACACGTTCCCATGCAAAAAGTTAAGAAACTGTACAAATGCATGCTTGGGTCATCTATAACACTACGGTGTTCTTTAAGCTTTTATAACTTAGGCTGATGGAAGACTATAGAAATCTGACACTGTTCTCAGATTTCTCTTTTCTTCAATGATGGACAATATTTGCCAAAAACCAGACATTTCTTTACTAATCTCAGCCAAACCTCATATGTTTTTCAGACACAAAACAAAATTGTGAAATAACATGTACCACCAAGCTACATAAACACCACTTTATTCTGTAGTCATTTACCATATCACTCCTTTTTGTTTGATGAACTTGTTAGAGGAGAACACTTTGTCAGGTGAATATTGAGACATTTATAACTGAAAGGTTCTTTTATTTGGGCTCCCTTTAAGTCATTGTCAGTTGAATGTAAAAGACTCTTCACATAAAATTCTTGCATTTCATTCTTGCTTCTACTTTCAGTCTTCATGTTTCTCATCTTCAGTCCTCAAAAATCGAAATATGGTAGCAATGGGGTGGAAGCAAAGAAGGAGATCTCTAGTTTGGAAAGTCTGTGAATTTACCTGTTGTGTAAAGTATGGTGATAAATGTATATTCTTTGTGTACACTATAGTGAGTAACTATATAGTAATGTAAACTACATTTACTATATAGTTATAGTAAGAAACATCCAGAAGAGGCCTAGATTTTAATCTCTATAATGTATTCATGTAACAAGTTATTCATTCATTATTAATTCAAATCAGTAAACATTTGTTGACTATTGCCATTGATGGGCAAGGTGCTATTGATGAGTTGGTGACTAAGACATGGTTACCTGTCTAAGTGGCAAGAAAGACATGTACACAGAAGTAATGCAAACAGAAAGGTGTCATAATGGGGGTGAATAAGGTGCTACAAGGGTACAAAGAGATCACCACATGAGAAACCTGTCACTGTTTCTTTGCCAACTGTAGATGGACTCATAGCCAAAGCTTGTAGTGTATTCACTTTCTAGGAGTCTTGGGGTTTTTTTTCCCCCTCTTAATAGGACAATTAAGAAAAGGACATTGAAGTTTATTTATTAAGCACCTACTTTGCCATGAAATTGGGTTTGAGAGAGATGCAAAGAAATAAAACAGTTTTCTAGATTTCAAGGGTCTTAAGGAGTACAGATTAGTATACAAATCAATGTATTATTAAGTATTATTTACATGTGCAAGTGGAGTAGACCAGAGTTTCTCAACCTTCATGAATCCCTTCAGGCATCTTGCTAAAATACAGATTCAAATTCAACAGGTCTCACGTGGGTCCCTGAGATTCTATAGTTCCAGGCAGCCTCCAGGTGGTGCCATTGCTGCAAATCATTTGACAACACATTGAATGACAAAGACATAAACAATAAGGGCCCAACAACTTGGAGATGTGGATTTAAATCTTTTGGAAAAACCATATCAAAATATGAGACAGCAGTTGGGCTTTGGATGAAAAAGATGGAAAATAAAAAGAAGTAAACTGAGTACCAAAGCAAGGCAGTAGAAGATAAATTCTGGGAGAGTGAAACAGAAGACTTTGCCCGGGGCGAAGAATTTCTGGGTGGGGGGAGGGAGGGGAAGGGGAGGGCATTAGACTATACTGATGGAATGATCAGTTGGGTCATATTATGGGAGGCTTGGTACACCAAGCTGAAGATTAAGGGTTTATCCTATGATCAAATGAACACCAATGGAATTTGAAAGCAGAGGGGAGAAATAACATAATTCAATTTACATTTTAGAAACATTGATCAGGCAAATATTATTACTGTAGTTTAAGGATAAGGCAGCACCTGCCCTGGCTTAGAAATGTGGTGATGGAAATAGAAAGAAAAGAACGTGTGCAAGGTGAGAGCCTCTAAAGAAAAGATGCAGTCTTTGCCAAAAAACCTCTAGATTCTCTAATGGACATGGTAAATACTTTGAAGGAAAAATTGATAAGACTTAATGAATAAACTATGAAGAATGAAGAAGTTTAAAATAACAATGACTCAAACCTCGATCATTAGAAGGGGTCATTAAACAAATGTATATGGAGGAGGTTAAGTTTGGTCACAGAGGTGATGAGTCTGGATTTAGGTATCAGGAGTTTAAAGTGTTGGGATAACTCCAAGGGGAAACTTCCAGCAACTATAATTGCTGTGAGGTGGAGATCAGGGGAGGGGTCACCACTACAGACAAGGCATTAGATAAGTCAGAGTGGTGATAATTAAAACCATGAAGCAGGGGTAGGTCCCCAGGGTAGATACTGGAGAGGGCTGAAAGCAGAGGGCCAAGGACTAGACTTAAAGGTATGTTCTTATTTAGGGAACAGAAAGACCAAATAAACCAACCATGCCAAAATAGACTTGTAAAAAAAAAAATTGTTTTTATAGTCCATCACCTGTAGTGTCTACACTGAACCAAATTTTTTGACCCATAGGATTGTGACTTTGGCAATGTGCAAACACATTTATGTTCCATTCTTGGCACAGTCAATGCTAAGCTTTTGCTAATGTGTCTTCAGAAGGCCTGGGTTCTAGCCCATTTGTCTCCTGCCTGCAGGCAGCCTTAGACAACTCCCTTAACCTCTCACCTCAGTGTAATCATCACCAGTCAAAAGGGATAAAAATACTGCACTACCGCATCAAGATGAATTTCCAACTCATCAAGAATAAATGTAATTTTAATGCCATACTCAAGACATTGCCCAACTTAGATTACCAGGAAAAAAGACAAATAGAATTATTTCCTAAATTGAAGTAGTCAGATCTAGGTGTTAAATGTATTCACCAGATTTTATTAAGGGCTTATGGTGTGTTCAGTACTGTGACGTCAGCACACCAGATACAGAGTTAAAATCAGCATGGGCCCGGCTTCGAAAGGACTTAGAATCTGGTAAGGAAGAAGAGAAACAGAAATCATGAATGATAAAACATGAACTCATATGTTACAAATGCTGTAAGACCCATATGAACCAAGTCCAACTGATGTTCAGAGAAGAGGAAATTTCTGACAGAGAGAGAGGAAGAGGGCCTTAAATAAGGGTAAAACTGTAACAGATGGAGAGGAAAGGGAGGGCATCCCATTCAGGCCCAGAGGGAAGAGGGTACAGACAGGGCTTGGCAAAGGCAAGTAGCACAGTTAGCTTGGAACATGGAACAATTAGGGGAGCAGCAGGAGACAGTCAGATTGTAAAGGGCACAGATGCCAGGCCAAGCGGTCAGAACTTTGTTCTGTGGACAGTGGAGCATGATGAGGGCAACAAAGGACCTAGAGAAGCAAAATAAAACAATTGGAGCCATGCTTAAGGTGGTTCAGCAAAAAGGGCGGACTTCAAGGAAAAATGGAGACAGTAGAATTACCAAAATGGATGGATGTTTTTTAGTTGCTCTTTAAAGCAGGGGACAGCAGTATTCTATGAAAACTGCTACAAGCATATCCTTTCCCCCAAAATTAATTGCAATAGGAACGTGGAATTCACGCTTCTCTTTTCCTAATAATTCTGTGTTTTATAGTTGAATGTAAAAGTTCCAAAATAGATATACTGTCCACTGAAGTCAGGAAGACTGGCCAGGACAGAAAGCAATGTGCCAAGCTCCAGTGAGTCAAGGAAGAAAGGTGATGGGCAGAACAAGTGAAGCAGTGATTCTAAACCTTTTGGGGACCAGAGATCCTTTGAAACTGCACATAGCTCATATATATGTGAAATTCTGCATACAATTTCAAGTGGTTCACGGACCCCCTGAGCCCTATACATTGAGCCCCAGAAACTCAGATTAAGACTCTCTGAGCTGGGGGGCACCTGGGTGGCTCAGTCAGTTAGGCATCCAACTTCAGCTCAGGTCATGATCACCCAGTTTGTGAGTTTGAGCACCACATCCGGGCTCTCTGATGTCAGCACAGAGTCTGCTTTGGATCCTATGTCTCCCTCTCTCTCCCTCTCTCTCTCTCTCTCTCCCTCCCTCTCAAAATTAAATAAATAAACATTAAAAAAATCTCTGAGCTGGAAAAGACAAAATTAATGATGTCCCAGAAATACCATAAAAAGTAGCACATAAAACTCGTAATTACAGAAGTCAGGATTACCTACCCCAGATGTTCCAAGGAGGTTCCTTGACCTGAAGTTATTCCCATGGGTCAATCAGACTTTTTGGAAGCAGGACTCAAAAAAATCTGAATTTTTAATTAACCAAGGTCATTGTGGTAAGAAAGCAGGTTTGAAATCTCTAATCTAGTTTTTTGGGACAACAGCTAACTATAACCCTTCCTATGCAGGTGCAACACTCTGCTGTTTCTAAAGATCTTAGTAGAGCTCCTTCATATGTCACTAAAGGGCTCAACTGTTAGAGAGTTACTACGTAAACCTGACCTTGAATTCTCAGTGCATCTTCATTCACATCCTTTCATTCAGTATGGTCACCATGTCCTCTTGGGAAGACAACCATTCCTTCCTTCAGCTTTCACAATCCCAACCTTTTCCACTGTGCTTGAAGTTAAAGTGTCTGGCCCCATTACCATCATCATGACTCTTGACTTTTCAGGGCTTACTGCTAATCCCAGTGTTTTAGAGGCTATCTCTTAAGAATGAGGCATACTGGGGTTTCTACTAGATATCCTCCTGCAGTTCAAAGGTGACTCATTCAGAAAACCCCATGGATCAGGAATTAGGCAGATTCCCTTAACTGATCCTGACCTCCATACTATTTCCTGACCTTGATTCTCTATCCATCTTTCTGTCTCTGCAGAAGCAATGGAAATACACTGGATGTGAAACATAGGGGATGAATCACTGGAATCTACTCCTAAAATCATTATTGCACTATATGCTAACTAACTTAGATGTAAATTTAAAAATAATAAATAAGATTTTTTAAAAAAAGAAAGAAGCAATGGAAATAGCTAACGTCTAAAGAACTAAAGAATAAGAAGGCAGTCATTTAATGTATATCTCTGATGTCCAGTGTTCCTGGTTATTTCAGAAAGAGAACCTATTGTAGAGTCAAGCTTTCTTTCTTATTCACCAGCCAAATTGAGCCACTTTGGAGCACCATGGACCAAAAAGACTCAACACACCTCAAAGAGTCAAAACTGAAAATTCGAGTACCGAGCAAATTCTCTGACTTGGTAACTCCTAGTTTTGATTTTCCCGGGTGGGTGGGTTGGGTCGGGTGAATGGTTAGCCAGGTCTGGTTTGCTTGGGACAGAAGAATGGAAGCTGCACAAATCTAGGAAGCAGCAGATATCATGAGGCACAGTCTCCAACACCATCTTCACATTTTCCAAACACTTTAGCTTTCCAAACCACTTAAAGAGTAGCTCCTGCTTGCACCTCAAGCTTTCAGAATATTACCTATTATTCTGTTCCTGATGTAGCAGAAAGAGAAAGGGTGGGAAGTCAGGTAGATCAAGGAGTTACTTATTATGTGCTTTTAATCCTCTTAATCTCCCAAGAGTTTCAATATTTTTTTCCTTTTTCTTTGTTTTTGTTTTAGTCTAGTTTTGTTTGGTTTTTTGTTGTTTGTTTGTTTGTTTGTTTGGTGAAATGGGCATAATCCTACCTTACCAGGTTGTTGTGGATATTAATGTGGTCCATGATACAAAACACCTAGCACAGTGTCTGGCTCAGGAGAAGCACTCAGTGTCACTTCCCTTCCCCTCTCCAGCTCTGTTATCCAGATCATTGGCTAGTCAGTTTACATTGCAAGATGCGAGGACTTAGAATCTATCCCTGAATACATCCATAACTGCTACTGCAGAGCATAATCCAGTAATAAGAAGCTAGGTGATCAACATCAAATTCACTTAACCACTTAAAACCTCAGTTTCTTCATTCTTAAAATGATAAGGTTGTATAAATGATCTCCCTCCAGCTCTTTCCCTCACTGTATCTGCACCAGAGGTAAACCAACCTTCTCTGAGTTATTACAGTGCAACAAGTTTGCTGCAGCTGTGTTCTAGGTTGTAACCAGAGAAAATAGCCCAGTAAGATTCAGAACAGAAGGGAAAGTACTTAAGGATAAACAGCAGGAGACCTAACCATTACAGCCAGGTAGAAAGATACCGAGAAGAGAGATAATGTTAAATTACAATTGAAGTGAAGGTGGAAATTACAGCAACAAAAGCAAGACCAGCACAAGAGGCTAATGGCAGATTCTGTGATGTGAGACGAAATGTCATTTCCAAAGGTTTTTAATAATTGTGCTTCTGCAAGAAGATTTGTAATTACAAACATGAATAATCCGCGGCATATATCATTTCTAAAGATAGAGGCTGTTATTCTGTTCCAGATGAAGAGCTAAAGAATATCTCACACCGGTTGGTACGTGACAAGGCAGTAACAACCAGACAATTAGGATGATGCAGCAGCAGAATTGGAGTCGAAATATCCCATATACAGATGCTGAATCCACTGACAAGGAAGAAACATCACTGTCACATCCAGGAGCGGAAATCTCCAGATAAAGGGAAGCCACGTCACACAAAGGGCGAGGACATTACCTCACAGGGTAGAACTATCACCACTTCAGTCCTACCTGAGTACACTCAAACACAATGAAGGATAATTTTATTTCTAAAAGGCAGCCAAGAAAAACACTTTTAAGTGAAGGAGATGGTGAATAGAAAATGTAAGTCTCTTAATATTGAATTATTGGTCTGCCTGTGAACCCTATGTTTTGTTGGATTTTCCTATGGTTCATAACATTCACTGTTATAGTAGATGATAGGCAAGCCAGGCAAATTTAAGAGAGAATGAATTACATTGCTTCCAGATGGAGTCATCCTTGTAGCTGATTTCTTTCTTCCACATCCTACATATGCTTTGTCAGGAAATCTGTTGGCTCTGTCTTCAAAGCCTATCCAGAATGGAAACCACTCCTCACCACCATCACCACCACACTGAATTAGGACTGTGGGCTCTCTGCATCTTCCCTAAGCCCTCCAAAACCTGTTCCCCAAAATGGCAGCCAGAGTGATGGTTTCTACTCTTCTGCACAAAACCCATCAGTGGCTCCCCATTTCACTCAGAGTAAAAGCCAAAATCCTTCTTCACTGGCCTAGAAGGCCCACAGGGCTCCCTGTTAATTTTTGCCCTCCTTTTCTTCACTCCTACCACATCAGTCTCCTTTCTTCTCCCATACTCCAGGGAAGCCCCCAACTTAAGGAATTGGCCCTTGTCTCCGCCTAGAAATTTCTTCCCCAAATATCCATCCATGCTCACTTCACCTGAGAGTTCACACTGCACCTTTCAATGAGGTGAAACCTGCCCACCCTTAAAATTATAGTTGGCTACTCCCATCTTTCATCTGCTGCTCCTGTTGCTCCCTAGTTCCTTCATCTTTCTTTAATCACTTTCTAACATAAGAATGTTAGAACTCACTAAGAGTGAGTTCCTGATTTATTATATTTATCATTTGCTCTTTTTTTAATCTCTTCATACTAGAGGGCAGGGCCCTTTGTTTTTTCTCCCTGATATAACCCAAATGTCTAGAACAGTGTCTGGTACACGTAGACATTTGTAATTATTTATGGAATGAATGAGTAAATATAACAGAAAATCCAATTCAAACTGGCTTAACCCTAAGGAAACACTATCCATATGACTGGAAGCTCAGAAGTATTTGACAGAGGATCAGGAAGGAGCTCTGCTTCCCTGTGATTCTTCTAGATCAGTTACTTCATCAGGCTGATAACATGGTTGCAAAAGTTCTAGAACCAGTTGGGGTGGTCCATGGGCAGGGGGAGGATGACTCTTCGAAACTTTCTTTTCAGAGTGAGAACACTAACTAGAAGCCTCAGCAAACTTCTACCATCTAATTGGGCCAAACTGAACCACTCTATGTTCCCAGGGGAATGATGTGCAATGCTTTGCCTCACTCAGAAGAGGGATGGAAAGATCAGGATGGATTTAGCTAAAATTAATCAAAACCCACCTCAACCACACGGTCATCTCACAATAGGGGAAGAGGAGTGGGATAGATGGAGAGGAGGAAAACCTTGTGTCCACTTCTCAAAGTTAACCAGATGAGACAGACAGAAGGAATAGGGGAAAGGATTTGGTCAAAAAAGAGATGCTGGAAAACTGAACATTCTAAAAGTATCTCAACTGATTTTACTGGTGGTGATGTTCTGAATTCAGTAGCATATGAGCTTTATGACTTATTGGACTTACTCAGGAATATTGGAAAGGTTGCTGTGGACTGCACAGAAGCCCTGCTCATGTGTGACAGCCTCATACCATCCCAGCTGATCCATATTCACACAGTAAATATGTTTAGGAATGAATATGAAACAAATTTGTTATTGATTCTGGTTTCACTGAAAACCAAATATAACAAATATTGCATAATCTTACAGTCTATAGATGGGGAAAGAGTGACTGAAATATGGAACGCAGCTAACTGTTACTTTTTATTAAATGCACAATGTGGGGTGAGATGGGGACATATGGGACATGAAATCTGATATTTCGGCAGTCTTTTGCTTCTGTATAAACCACTCAGAAAAGCTTATCACTGCTGCTGATTTCCAGTCAGTGATCATTCCTCCTGGGATTTGGCAAGAGTTTATCTTTATGCTATCTGTTGAAAAAGCAGTGGGGAATGAGAAAACCTTGTCTAATCAAATTAGAAAGCTAAACAAAATTTATGAGAGAGGAATGATTAAGAAGAAAAAGTTTAGATATAGTTTGTATGCACAATTTCAGGCAAACAGTGGGCAGATTATGACAAGATTATATCTATTCATACTGTGAGTGGGACTTCATGGAAATAACTTATTAGCAGTTAGATTCCTATACATAAACTCCCACACAAGTGATACAGTGGAGATCTTAATCTCTTAAACCCACATAGCAAAAGAAGAATTTGAAATTTTTAACTCCAAAATTATATCATTCTATGCTTTGACTCTCTGGATTGTTTTGGGTGTTTTTTTAATCTTTTTTTTTTTTTAACCAGTCGGGGGGAACAGAGTTAGGATAGGGACACACAGTTTTTTAAATGACTTACTATAGAGGCACCTGGGTGGCTCAACTGGTTAAGTGTCCGACTTTGGTCATGATCTCACAGCTCATGAGTTTGAGCCCTGTGTCAGGCTCTGTGCTGACAGCTTGGAGCTGAAGCCTGCTTCGGATTTTGCGTCTCCCTGTCTCTCTGCCACTCCCCTGCGCGCTCTCTCTCTCTCTCTCTCCCTCTCTCTCAAAAATAAATAAACTTTAAAAACATTTTTTGATGACTTACTATATTTCCTAGATTGCAGGTATATATAACTGTATACATGCATCTGTGGCAGGCAAAATAATGGCCCCCAAAAGTACGTATATCCTAATCCCTGTAACCTGTAAGTATGTTAAGTAACATGGCAAAGATGTATTAAGGTACAGACAGATGGAAATAACTCTGTTACACAGTTAACTCTAAAATTATCCCAGTGGGCCCAAAATATGCACAAGGGCCCTTAAAATTGAAAGAGACTGTAGGAAGAGGGAACCAGAGGGCACCATGAGAACTCAGTCTGACTTTGGTAGCTTTGAAGATGAAGGAAGATCGATATGAGTCAAGAAAATTGGACAGCCTCTAAAGGTGGAAAATGCAAGAAAGTAGATTCTCTCCTAGAGCCTCCAGGATAGAATGCACCTTTGCTGACACCTTGAGCTTTGCCCAGTAAAATCCATGTCAGACTTCTGAACTACAGAACTGTTAGAAAATAAATTTGTGTTGTTTTAAGCCATTAATTTTGCGGTAACTTGTTACAGCAGCCATAGAAAACTAATACAAATATCATTTTATAGAATCACATATTGTAAATAGAAGGTACTGAAATAGCCTTGAGTTTGGAACATTCTCAGATGCCGAAGGCAATAGATTAAAGGCTGAACAAGATCCAGTCCAATCCACCTTATCAAACCTGAACACATTTCAGGAATTGAGCTCTGCTATCTTTGTTTATGGACACTTCAAGAAATAGCAAGCAGTGTATTCCCCGATAATCAGAAGCCAGAAGACTGCTGAACAGAATGTACAATTGTAAGAATGTAAAAGGAAACAAGAATTTTATTTGCTTTTCATGCAGAGGCAGATTCTTATTTCTATGATCTCTATTTGCCTAAATATAAGAAATCTTGTCCTTTTTTTAGGACTGAAATTTTATCACTTGTACTCCCGTATTTTTGGATGAGTTTTGGCGCTGTCTCTGACACTGACTTTCATATTTAAAGATAACCGACAGGAACCACTCTCTGTTGGGATGCTTGATGCGTAATCATTCCATCTATATTGAACAAATACTCATTTGACCCTCACTGTCCTCAAAGCACTGCCCTAGGCAGCAGAGTATAATAGTGAACCATCTACATTCAGCCCTTGCCTTCCCAGAACTTAAAGTCTAGTTGGGAAATCAGGTACGAGGGTTATCACAACACAGTGTGGGGAGTTCTGTAATAGGACACTTTGCTGTTAGGGGCACCTAACTCAGCCTTGACAGAGAGTAGGGGGTGAATACCCGAAGGCAAGGATTTTTAGAGAAAGCAGGCCCTTTGGTACAGCCATCATCAGATGGCTGATTTATGTTTGCAGGGCTGGGTCTTATTCTTCTGTCTCTTTCTCCTGGTCAGTTTGAATCTCTTGCTCAGGGAGTCACCCTGTTCCTGAATGTAAATGGCACATTGCCCATTCAAACATATATTGTAAGGAGAAATTCAAAACATTCTTCAAAATTATGGCTCGGTATGTTTTTTAAACTACTATATGGATATAGTTTTGGCTTTTTATTTTGAAACTTGTTATGCCAGCCACGGATGGCCAAAAAACCTTTTGCTAACCTTTCCCTGTACATATCTTGCCCATCACATTTTACTAATTCCTAACACAAGAAAAATAGTATTTATTTTTAAGTAAAATTTTATATTTTTCTACTTATAAAAGAATGCAAGTTCATTTTAGGGATGCCTGGGTGGTTCAGTTGGTTTAGCATCCGACTCTTGGTTTCAGCTCAGGCCATGATCACACAGTTGTGGGATTGAGTCCTCCTACATCAAGCTCTGTGCTGACAACACAGAGCTTGCTTGGGATTCTCTCTCCCCCCACTTCTCTGCCCCTCCCTTGCTGATGCGCACACATGCTCTCTCTCAAAATAAATAAATAAACTTAAAAAGAAAAGAATATAAGTTCATTTAAAAAATCTGGGAAAGTGCAGAAAAGAATAAAGAAAAATAGTTTTATCACCATGATTCTACTACTCTGAAGGCATCTCTGCCCTCAGTTTTTTATACAATCAATCCTCATTATTGGCAGACTCCATATTTATTGATTCACCTATTCACTAAAACTTCATTGTAACCCCAAAACCAATACTCTCAGTGCTTTCTCAGTCAGTCAGGGGCCCTTGTATGTGCACAGCAGCAAAAATGTTGAGACCCACCACACATGTTCCCAGCTGAGGGTGCTGAGGTTAATTAAGCAGAGCAATGCTCTGCCTTCTTGTTTCAGCTCTCAGGCTGTAAACAAGTATCCTTTTTGTAGTCTACTTAGTGCCATGTTTTTAGCATTTTTGTGCTTTTCATTGGTGATTTAATTGTTTAAAATGACCCTGAGGAGTGCCTGTGTGGCTCAGTCGATCGAGCGCCTGACTCTTGATTTTAGCTCAGGTTATGATCCCAGGGTCGTGGGATCAAGCCCTATGCCAGGCTCCATGCTTAGTGTGGAGCCTGCCTAAGATTCTCTCTCTCTTTCCCTCTGCCCCTCTGCCCCTCCCCCCTGTTCACACTCCTTCTCTCTCTCTCTCTCTCTGTCTCACAAAAACAAACAAACAGCATAGTGCTGAAGTGTTCTCTTGTGTTCCTAAGCACATGGAGAAAATACATGAATTAGATAAGCTTTGTTCACACTGTTGGCCATGAGCTCAGTGTTAATGAATCAACAACATATATTAAATAAGGTGTCTTTAAATGGAAATACGCATAAAACAATGTTATAATATATTGATCAGTTGACAAAATCATTGTGACCAGAGGTTGCATTTTCCCCAGGAGCAGTGATTCAATATTGGCTACTTCAGTGTTCATATAGAACAAAACTACCACAAATACTAATAATTTTCTGTATTTTCTTTATGCCAAAGAAGAAAAATCATACAATATGTTAATTTTTTATCTGACCTTTTTTTTCATTTAACATACATTCTGAACACCTTTCAATATTATTACATATTTTTAAAATATGGTTTTAATGATTTATTTGACCAAACTATCTCCTTGATTTGTTTCCCTCTTGCTAGATGTTAGGTTACTTCCAAAGATCATTCTTATACATTCATTTTTGTGTTTTTTATTCATTCATCCATTCAACAAACATTTATTGAGGACCAACTATATTCCAGGCCTCATGCATAAGGATACAAAAATAAACAGAATCGGCATCCATCCTCAGGAGTTTCTGTCATCCTGAAGTTTGTGCCCAACTGAGAGGGACAAATAATAAGCATTCACGCAAATAATTCATTAGAATAGTAATAAATGCTAGGGACAAGGACAGGAAGCTACAAGAGGACACAAGAGAGCCTGATCTTGAGGAGGGAGAAATTTCCTGATAAGTAACATATTCAGCTGAGCCCTGAAAGAACTCAGGACCAGACTGTACTAGACTCCTACACTAGAGGTAGAAGGAAAGGTTTTTCTTCTCTCTTCTCTCCCTCCTCACCCTCCCCACAGCACAAGCCAACGGTGCATCAACAGTTCACCCTCATGTGCATGTGACCACAAGGTCAGGCTCCCATCTAGCTGACTGCCCACACCCACTACCCCTTTCTGCCACCCCCCACCCCTAGAGGGGAGAGGAGTAGGAGAGCCATTGGGCTAAGCTAAAGGATATGCCTGCCTGGATGGGATTCAGTATGTAGCAGCCAGCAGACCCCACAGGACCAGGCTGGCAGAAGAGAGGGGCTCTTCTCAACTGCAGGCCTGCCCAGGGTAGGGCCTGGACTCAGCTGCGGGGTAAGGCAAACAGATGCACTGCAGTTTAGCACTGTCTGGGGCCACCACAGATACTGTCAAACCCCACCACCACCATGCCCTTTTTCCCAGTAGAGCAGCTGCTCAAAATCATCCTTTGCTACTGTTTGGAAGATCAAATTCAGAGTGCAAATGGCCATTTATGGGTATTAGGTGTACAATGTGTGAACAAGTCAATAGTATTCAAGTCAAGAACCAATTAAAACCATTAGTTGACCTCATTGCACACCTTAAGAGCCATCTTACTTTAAGAGGTCCAAGTGTCCACTTTGCCAGAAAATCTTTTCAAACCATTTTATTTGAGGATATATCTCCAAGAAATGTGTATACCGAACTGGAGACAATGTGGACATCAAGGAATTTGAACGTGATTATTGGGGGAGTATCAGTCTGAATTATATCATGCAGAATTTAAAAGAAATGAGATTTATACTTTCTAAAAGATTAACACTGTCTTAACTGCTAACTAGCCATTGCCACTAGAGGTCCTGCCTACCCTACTTCAACAAACAGATAAGCGGTCTTTGTAACCAGTCCCTGAGTAGTGTGATTTGTAACACATGCCACTTAAGTGCTTGGACATATTTATTCTCTTAAAATAAGATTAACTGCAGTAATCTTTGGCACATCACGAATTTGCTTAGCAAATTCTCTCAACACGAATGAAACTTCAGCCGGTTACAGGCTAAATTGTCATCAATTCCAAAGCAGCAATGCCCAAATTAGTATACAATGCAAAAAGTAACTTCTATCCTGAAGGCCTTGACATCCAGGATGCATATTAATAGTGACTTATTTACCAGCCATACACTATGATTCTCTAAAACACATTATGTTGACAACATATGCAACAATCCTAATAAGGTTTCTCAAAAACACCTTTACAGAGACTTCAAATCCCATACACTCTGAGCTCATATTAGCTGATGCTCACCTAAAGTTTTCACTCAGAGAAGCAGTTTGAGGCTAATTTGGCACCTCACCCAGCTTTCTAACAGTCTTCAGGTGAAAAAGAGAAGGAGAAAAAAGGTGTTAGTTACAAAATCAGAGTTCATAAACTTTTGCCTCTTTGTTTTCTGTGTAGCCTAGCTGAGACTCACTCTTTCCCAGAGAGTGTGTCAGAAAGAAACCCCCACCCCCACCCTGTCCACCTTCTCACTAAGGTCATTTCCACCTTGCGCAACCCTCAGGTCTTCACAAGGAGTTCCATGCTCCATGACCTCACAGAAAGTTCATCCTCTTTGTCAGTATCTTCAGCCATCCCTGAATCCAAGACATTATTCAGGTTCTGTGACACGATCTATTCTTAGTAACCATGTTGGGGAGTCTTAAACCCTCACATTTTCATCCAAGTGACTCTGTAGTTTGGCGTCAGTAAATAACTGCAATTTGTGTGTGTGTTTTCCTCATGAGGATGGATTTCAACCTTCAAAGCCTGGGTACTAAAGTCTCTTTCACAACTGCATTTGCATTTTTAGGAAAAGCATTCATTCTGTCCCAGGTTTTCCTGAGCCCTTTTCTTTTTCTGTCCATGACACTTGGAGCAGTGGTTCTCAGCCCTACCTGCACATGAAAATCATCTGGAGAGCTTTTAAAAGCACAGAAGCTTGGACTTCATCCCATATCAATTGAATAAAAATTCCTGTGAGGAGGGCATTGATATTTTATATAGCTCCCACGTGAAATGTGCAGGCAGGGTTGAGAACCAGTTCCTAAAAGTATCAGTTAGGATCATTTCACTCATATCACTTGATCAAGATTTTTAAGAAAGAAGGGTGCCTGGGTGGCCCAGTTGGTTGAGCATCCAACTCTTGGTTTTGGCTCAGATCATGATCTCATGGTTCGTGAGTTTGAGCCTGCGTTGACATTACAGAGTCTGCTTGGGATTCTCTCTCTCTTTCTCTCTCTCTCTCTGCCCCTCCCCTGCTTGTGCTCTGTCACTCTCTCTCTCAAAATGAATGAATGAATTAATTAATTAATTAATTAAGAGATTTTTAAGAAAGATATTCCATTTAAATCCATGGGAATTTAATATATATTAATATTAATGACTCTTTGTACTTGCCTAGAGATTTTAACATTTTATAGTACTTTCACAACTCATTTACTATTTGCATAATCAATCAATATTTATGAAATACATATCAGGGGCATACTAGGTGCTAGAACAAAATAGATGAAAAAAACATGACCCTTGTCCTTCAAAAACATACAGAGGAGTAAATGAGATCAAACAGATACACTTCCAGACAAGTTGCAAGTGCCATAGAGTGTGATAAGTCCAAGGAGGGAGTCATCTGGTATATGTGGGAAGTTTGGGAAAGGACTTATGCAGGAGGTTACTCCTTTGCGAGTCTTCAAAGATGAGCAAGGGGTCTCCAAGTGGAAGGTGGGGGTGGGTGGGAGAGATTTCAAGAATTCCAGGCAAAGGGAGCAGTATAAGCAAAGATAATGAAGCTATGAAACATACTGGCATGTTTGGTTAGTTAGGTAAGAGGAGCGGCAGGAGCAAGAAATGGGTCTAGAGAATTCACAGGGGACCTAAATTCTACACTAAAGAATTTGGACTTTATCCTGGAGGCCACTGGACCTCCAACATTTTTTATCACACACCCATCAATAAAAAATTTTAGCAAAACTTCCAACATATGTTTATTCATTTATAATTTACCTATATGTAATGCCATATTAATATACTACAAAACATATGCCAAAGATAGACATTTTTAAAAGGCCAAGATTAAAAGCAACTATAAATGGAAGTTCTAATATTGTCCTCCTTCACTCCAGTAAATCACCTTGCACATCCCTGGATGTGTATACCCCACTTTGAGATCACTACAACAGACTTGGAGAGTCAACAAAGTGACTTAATCTATACTTCACAGAACCTGTAAGGTAGGTAGTGCAAAAACAGAAAAACTAAGCCCCAGAGATATAGAATGACTTCTCGAGGTCATGCAGCTAGTTATAGCATAGAGAGGACTAGGACTCACACTGAAGACACAGGCCAGTGTTCTCCTACTCCCTCAAAGTAGCTCTCCTGAGCTGCACTCCTCACCACAATTTTTGTGAAGTCAAGAGACTTTGGAGAAGATATAGCTGTATTCAATTATGTGATCTTTCTGTCTTACCAGGATATGAGAGAGATTGTTACAAAGGAACCATAAAACATCATTAGGATGAGATCGAATTGGTACCACTATATTGAGATCAAGGAAAGGAGTCATTTATCTGAAATGAATGAGGAATAGAATGGTCTTAGTTAACAAAGAGCTGTCATGTACATGTAAGAATGAATTATCGACATTTAAAGAAGGCGATATGGCATGGCAGATGGAGAGAACACTGATTTTGCAGGCAGGGATCTGAGATTGAATCCTAACTCTGCCACTTAATATGCCTTCCATGAGCTTGGGCAATTTGCTTAAGCTTACTCACCACTCTGGAGCTGGATAATTTCTACCCCCCTAAGACTGATGTGAATATTAAATAAACTTTCAGTAGATGCTCTTTTTTCTCCCATTCCTCAACAAATAGAATACCGTAAATTGTGCTAACCACTAAAATCAGACTGAACATTGGATATAATTCCATCCAACTTGGGTCATGCAGAAGGCATTTTAGAAATTTCTATTATGGGAATGCAAGCTGGTGCAGCCACTCTGGAAAACAGTATGGAGGTTCCTCAAAAAACTAAACATAGAACTACCCTATGACCCAGCAATTGCACTACTAGGCATTTATCCAAGGGATACAGGTGTGCTGTTTTGAAGGGACACATGCACCCCCATGTTTATAGCAGAACTATCAACAATAGACAAAGTATGGAAAGAGCCCAAATGTCCATCGATGGATGAATGGATAAAGAAGATGTCATATATATATATATGGAGTATTACTCGGCAATCAAAAAGAATGAAATCTTGCTATTTGCAACTACATGGATGGAACTGGAGGGTATTATGCTAAGTGAAATTAGTCAGTCAGAGAAAGACAAAAATCCTATGACTTCACTCATATGAGGACTTTAAGAGACAAAACAGATGAACATAAGGGAAGGGAAACAAAAATAATATAAAAACAGGGAGGGGGACAAAACAGAAAAGACTCATAAATATGGAGAACAAACTGAGGGTTACTGGAAGGGGTGTGGGAGGGGGGATGGGCTAAATGGGTAAGGGGCACTAAGGAATCTACTCCTGAAATCATTGTTGCACTATATGCTAACTAATTTGGATGTAAATTTTAAAAAAATAAAAAATAAAACAAGTTAAAAAAAAGAAATTCCAATAAGTGATTATTATAAATTAAAGAAATGATTCTTGTTGGAAAGACTGTTGACACAACTAGTTTTTTGTATACAGAATAATAGCTACAATTGTTTGAAAGCCTACTAGGTGCAAGGATTTCATTAGCTAGTCTACAAGTAATATTTAATTTTCACCACACAATTTGCAGCAAGTATTCTTGTCTTCATTTTACAAATGAAGTTAATTGGTAGAGGGCCCACAACTAGAATCCAGTCCTGTTTGTTCAAAATCTTCTCCATTAACTATTACATTAGATTAAAGAGTATGAATCTAAAACCTCATTTGCAAACTCTTTCACAGAACACTAACTTTTTGAAATATAAACATTCATTCCAGAATGAAGACTCTTTACCGTAGCTGCATCTGAGAAGTTCACAAAAAACACTTTGTATTATTAAAGATTCTGTGAAGCTCTGCAGGGAGGAAACCAATTTATTTTTATTTAACTCAAATTTCACAAATGTATTTGACCATGGAAACCTTTCTTGTTTCCAGGAATACATATTAACATCACCCAGGAACAAATATTCAATAACCACTAGTTTGGGATATGCTTATCTAAAGAAACCACAGGACAACTTCCATTTGACATGTTGATATTATCAGAAAGACAAAGACAGATAAGATACTGTTTTCCTAACCCTTTGGAAGATTTACTAGGTATAGAACAGGGAAGATTATATGGCTCTTTTTCTATAGCAACAGTTCCACACAGATAAGCCTTTCCACTCATCAAGCTTGGTCACTTTCGCAAATATAAAATTTGTTTTGGAAAGACAAAACTAAAGGTATTACAGTCTGAACATTCTGGAATTACACCAGCCTATTCAGGTGAGATTTTTCAGAACAGAGGAATGACTGTACTGCATATCAAACAACTCATGAGAGAAAACATCTCTTCTTATACAAGCGGCTATAACTAAAGAAATCTTGCTCCTTATAGTGAATTCTCAATGCTAGAGCTGCAGGGCTGATTGATGAGTGCTGCCTACCACAGTAGGGAAATTGCAAAGAGAAACTGCACACAAGACTGAGAGGAGCACGCTGTGCTAATCTGCAATTCCCCATGGTCCCCTGGTGAGGTCTGGAGGCTAGAGAGGAAGGACATGACAATGGGGAGAAATCAGAGAGAGATGGGAGGGGGTTGTCACCAGTGAAAGCAAGGAAGGCTGAGGTTGGTGCATTTATGCCTCTATTGCACTGTACTCTGTCCAGCAGCCGCTGAACAACACAATATAGATTTAGAGCTTGTTAAGATTAGATGCACAGGTATGTCCCTTCCCAGTAATCCACAGAGCCTTTGAGAAAGTACAATTGGGGTCATCAATTTCTATCTGGGAAAAGTGCCAACATACACTTTCCTCAAAGAAATGGAATTTTGGTTTAGAATGTTGAAAAACAAATCAGAAAAACAGAGGTGAAGCTGGAGGGGATAGATGCAGTGATAAAGGGCAACATTAATTGAGAAAGCAGCTATGAGTGGTTTTCCCTTCCCGTCACATACAAAAGTGTCTAGGAAATATTTGACAACATAATAAGCTGAGTTTGGGTTCTCCTTTTTTCCCCAGAGACAAAAAAAAAAAAAAAAGTTTGTAGCAAGATATCAGTATAAATTTTAAAACAGTAATATAGGGTGTTCTATCTCAAATTTTAAAGACTTAACCCATCTATCTCTGAAGTATACAGAGCCACTATGTGATGAAGACATGTTATCCCCAAATATAATCCAGTAGAAAAAAAGGAGAATGGAGTCTCTATTAACTTGCTGCTTTGTAACCCAGAACCTTAAATTTGGTTATTTGGTCTTTCCTTTATTCTCATATAAAGAAGTTATTTTCTTGTAATACTAAATAAATTCCCAGATCATAAAAAATGAATTTTCCCCTTTGGCCAGTGACCAGAGGATCTCAAGTTCCTCTAATTTTAAAGTTCTGCTTTAGTTATATTCAAAATAGACTGAGTTTGAAAGATATTGTTGATTAGTCTCTATATTTAAAGTATAACAGGGGATGTTAAACTTTACAGAGCATTTATCAACAACTCAAGTCACCAGTATCCATGATGGACAGAATCAGGTTGGTTTCACTTCCCAGGGTAGGAGAGTAGCCTAACAACTCTGATTATCCTCGGGCTATTGCTCCCAGTGTCTTAAAAGCCATTCCTGAAATGTCATTTGCTGTCACCATCATTTTCTGCCAAAGGTGCCAGCATGGTAGGTTCTGAATTGTCCCACTGGTAAAAAAGAAAAAAAGAAAAAGAAGAGAAAACTACAAGCACCCAAATTTACACCACATCATTTTTCATAATAGCTTTATTTATTAAGATATACTTCACACACCATTAAATTTAATCTTTTAAGGGTTACAATCGAGTAGGTTTTAGTATATTCACAGAATTGTGCAGCCATTGCCACTATCTAATTGGAGAACATTTTCACCATCCCTAAAAAGAACCTTGTACCCATTAACAGTCACTCTCTATTCCTCTTTCCATCCCATATACTGGGCATTTCTCATAAATAGAATCATACAATATGTAGTCTTTCTGACTGTTTTCTTTCACTTAGCATAATGTTTTCCATGTTCATCCAAGTCGTAGCATATGTAATACTTTATGCCCTTTACTGACAAATTTTTATTCCATTGTATAGCTATACCATATTTTATTTATCCATTCATCAGTTCATGGGCATTTAGGCTGTTTTCCACTTTTCAGCTATGATGAATAATGCTGCCAGAAATCTTCATGTACAGATTTATTTAGAGGCATGTTTTCCATTCTCTTGGGTATATACCTAAGAGTGAAATTGCTGGGTCATATGGTGAATCTAAGTTTAATCTGTTGAGGTGCTGCCAAACTATTTTCCAAAGAGGCTGCACCATTTCACAATCCTATCAGCAATGTATGAGGGTTAAATTTCTCCATATCTTTGCCTACACTTGTTATTATCTTTTTTTTTTAATTTTAGTCATCTTAATAGATGCAAAGTGGTATTTCATTATGGTTTTGATTTCCATTTCCCTAATGATTAGTCAGATTGAGCAACTTTTCATGTCTTTATTGGCCATTTGTTTATCTCTTTTGGAGAAATGTCTATTCAAATACTCTAGCCATTTTTTAATTGGGTCATTGTCTTTTTATTATTGACTTATAACAATATATTCTATATTGTAGATAGAAGTCTCTTATCAGATTTATGATTTGAAAATATTTTTTCCATTTCCATGGATTGTCTGTTTACATTCTTAATGATGTCCTTTGAAGTATAAAAGTTTTAAATTTTAATGAAGTCTAATTAATTTATTTTTTCTTTTGTAATTCATGCTTTTGCCATCATATCTAAGAAGCCATTGCCTAATTCGAGGTCATAAGGACTTATTTCTGTGTTTTTCTTTTGTTTTTCTTTTTTTATTGTTTATTTATTCTTGAGAGAGAAAGAGGGACAGAGACTGAGACAAAGCAAGAGTGGAGGAGGGGCAGAGCAAGAGAGGGACACAGAATCTGAAGCAGGCTCCCGGCTCAGAGCTCTCAGCTGAGAGCCTGACAGGAGACTCGAACTCACAAACTGTGAGATCATGACCTGAGCCAAAGTCGGATATTTAACTGACTGAGCCACTCAGGCGCCCCTCTGTGTGTTTCTTCAGAATGTTATAGTGTCAGATCCTTCATTTAGGCTTATGATTTTTTTGAATTAATTTTTGTGTATCATGTGAGATAGGGATCCAACTTTATTCTTTTGAATGTAGATATCCAGTTGTCCCCAATCATTTGTTTACCCTTTTCCCCTTCATTGGGTTGTCTCAGCTCCCTTGTCAAAAATTAATTGACCATTAAGAGTTTACTTCTGGGCTCTTTATTTTATTCCATTGTTCTATATTTCTATCCTCTGCCAGTTCCACATTGTCTTGGTTACAGTAGCTTTGTCATAAGTTTTAAAATTGGGAAGTATGAATTCTCCAATTTTGTTCTTCTTCAAGATTTTTTTTAAATTCTTTGAATTTTGGGGCACCTGGGTGGCTCAGTTGGTTAAGGGTCCGACTTTAGCTCAGATCATGATCTCATAGTTCGTGGATTCAAGCCCCATATTGGGTTCTGTGTCTCTCCCTCTCTCTCTCTGCCCCTCCCCCACTTGTGCTCTGTCTCTCAAAAATAAACATTAAAAAATTTTTTTTAACTCTAAATTTTTCATTTCTTTGTATTTCTATGTGAAATTTAGGATCTCTACAAATAAAGGCAGCTGAAATTTTGATAGGGATTACACTAAATTTATTGACAAATTTTGGAATATTGCCCTCTTAACAACATTGTCTTTTGATACATTGCTATTTATTTAGGCCTTACTTAATTTCTTTTGATGATATTTTATAGTTTTTAGTGTATAAGTCTTTCATTTGTTTTAAAAATTTATTCCTAATTATTTTATTCTTCTTGATGCTATTGTTAAAGAATTATTTCTTAATTTCATTTCTGAGTGAACAATTGACAATATATGGAAATATAACTAATATCTGTATATTCATCTTATATCGGGCAACTTTGCTGAACTTGCTGGTTAGCTCTAATAATGTGTGTGTGTGTGTGTGTGTATGTGTGTGTGTGTGTGTGTGTGTATTCCTTAGGATTTTCTATATAATCATATAATCATATGATCATATAATTTGCAAAGAGATCAGTTTACTTCTTCCTTGTCAATATTGATGCATTTTATTTCTTTATTTCTTTTTCTTGCCTAATTACCCTGACTAGAAACCTATAGTACAATGTTGAATAGAAGTGACAAGAGCATACACCCTTGCCTTGTTTTTGATCTTAGAGGAAAAGCACGCAATTTTTCACCAATAAGAATGATTTTAGCTGCACTGTTTTTGTATATGGCTGGACTTTGTCAGGTTGAGGAAATTCCCTTTTTGTTCTAGTCTGTCAAATTATTTCACTATGAAGGAGTGTTGGACTTAGTCAAATGATTTTCTGCATCTAATGAGAGAATCACATCATTTTTTCCTTTAATCTATTAACATAATAATATTACATTGGTTGAAGTTTGTATGTTGAACAATCTTACATTCCTGGAATACATTCTACTTGCTCATGGTGTATAATCCTCTTAATACATTGCTGGATTCAGTTTTCTTGTGTTTTCTTGAGAATTTTTATATCTGTGTTCAAAAGAGATTATCGGTCCATAGTGTTCTTGTAATGCCTTTGTCTCATTTTGGTAACAGGGTAGTATCAGTCTCATAGAATTACTATGAAAACATTCTCTTCTCTTCTACTTTTTGGGAGAGCTTATGAGGATTGGTGTTAGTTCTTTTTTAAGCATTTGTTAGAATTTCACCAGTGAAGCCATTTTGACCTGGGCTTTCTTTGTGGGAAGTATTTTTATTACTCACCTAATCTCTATACTTGTTATATTCAAATTTTCTATTTTTTTCAGTCCATTTCAATAGTTTGTGCCTCACTAAAAATGTGTCCATTTTATCTAGATTGTCTAATCGGTTGGCATACAATTGTTCATAGATTTCACTTACAATGGTTTTTATTTCTGAAAGGTCAGCATCCTCTCCTTCATTTCTAATTTGGTAATTTCAGTCTTCTCTATTTTACCCTTACTCATCTGAGATAAATATTTGTCAATTTTCTTGATCTTTTCAAAAAATGAACTTTTAATTTTGTTGATTCTATGATAGTATTGTCTGTATTATTTATTTCTAATTAGTGTGTTTTTATTTCTTTTATTCTTCTTGCTTTGGGTTTAGTTTGCTCCTCTGTTTCTAGTATGTTAAGGGAGAAGTTTAAGTTATTGATTTGTTATCTTTCTTCATGTTAATATAGGCATTTATAGCTATGAATTTCTGTCTAATAATTATTTGAGCTGTATCCCATAAACTTTGGTATGATGTATCTTCCTTTTCACTATCTCAAAATATTTCTAATTTCCCTTGTGATTTTTTCTTTGATCCACTGGTTATGAGTGTACCATTTAATGTACCTATATTTTCAAATTTCCCAAAAATCCTTCTGTTGTTAATTTCTAATTTTATTTCATATGGTCAGAGAATTTACTTGGAATGATTTCAATCTTTTTAAACTTATTAAGACTTGTTTTATGACCTAACATATGTCTATCATGAATAATGTCCCATTTGCACTTGGGAAGACTATATATTCTACTATTGTTAAGTGGAATGTTATATAGATGTTGTTACACCTAGTTGTTTTGTTTTGTTCAAGTCTTCTACTTCCTTGTTGATCTTGCGTATTTATTCTTTTCATTCTTGAAAGTAGGATACAGAAGTTTCCAACTATTAGTGTTGAATTATTTATTTTTCCCTTCAATTCTGACATTTTTTGCTTTGTGTATTTTAGGGGTCTGTTAAGTACATGCATATTTATAATTATTATGTCTTCGTAATGGATTGACCCTTGTGTCATTATAAAATTTCCTCCTTTGTCTCTAGCAGCAATTTTGTCCAAACATCTGTTTTGTCTGGTAGAAGAATAGCCATTCTAGGTCACTTTTGGTTAATGCTTCCATGGTATATCTGTTTCCATTCTTTTACTTTCAATTTAATTGTATCTTTCAATCTAAAGTGTATCTCTTAGAGGCAGCATATAGTTGAATTGTTTTTTGAATCTATTATCCCACATTCTGCCTTTTGTTTGGAGTGTTAAGCCTTCACATTTACTGTAATTTCTGGTAAGATTGGATTTATATATGTCATTTTGCTATTTGCTTTCTCTATGTTTTATGTTTTATGTCTTATATCTTTTTGTTCCTCTGTTCCTTGATCTTTTTTGTGTGTTAAATAGATATTTTCTAATGTACCATTTTGTTTCTCTTTTGCTATATTTTAAAATTTATACCCTAGGGATTACAATTAACATGTTAACTTAGAGCAATCTAGTTTAGATAAATACCAACTTACTTTCAATGATATATAAAATATTGCACCAATTCCTGTCCTCCCCCTTTGTGTTATTGTCATATAACTTACATATTCATAATTATAAGTCCATCAATACAGCTTTATAATTATTCTTTTATGCAGTTGTCTTTTAAATTAGATAGAAGAAGAAAATAGTTACAAGCAAAAGATACATTTAGACTATCTTCTATTTTTATAAAATAAAATACCTTTTACTGGCAGTATTTCTTCATAGGCAGTTAAGTTACCATCTAGTGTCCTTTTATTTTATCCTAAAGGTCTCCCTTTACTATTTGCCATAGGGCATGTCTATCAGTAATGACTTCTCTCAGTTTATCTGAGAATTTTGTATTTCTCCTTTGTTTTTTTGAAAAATAGCTTTGCTAGGTATAAAATTTTTCATTGACAGTGTTTTCCTTCAGCATTTTAAATAGCTCATTCCCCTGCCTTTGAGACACTATGGCACTTTTTTTTATGAGAGTCAGCTAATAATCTTATTTAGGATCTCTTAAACTTGGTGAATCACTTATCTCTTGCTATTTTCAAGATTTTGTTTGTTTTTTGGCTTTGGCTTTAGACTGTTTGACTATTGTGTGTCAAGGTGTGGATCCTTTTGACTTTGTCCTACTTGGATTTATTGAGGTTCTTGGATGTGCATATTAATCTTTGCATGAAATTTGGGAAGTTTCCAGCCATTATTTTTTCAGACATTCTCTATGCTCTTTGCTCTTTCCCCTTTCTTCTGAGACTTCATTGTACATATGTTGGTACTGTGATAGCGTTCCACATGTTTCTGACATTCTGTTTATTTTTCTTCATTCTTTTTACCTTCTGTTTCTCAAACTCATTAATCTAAATTGACCTGTTTGCAAGTTTGCTTTTTCTTTCTTTTGTTATTCATGCTTCCAGTGATATTTTCATTTCAGTTATTATAGTGATAAACTCCAAATTTTCTAGTTTGTTCTTTTTATATATAGTTTCTCTTTATGGACATTCTATATTTGGTGAGACTATATTTTCATATTTTCCTTCAATGTTTTAGACGTGGTTTCCTTTAAGTATTTGAATATATTTATAATAGGTGGTTTAAAGTCTTTGTCTATTGGGGTACCTGGGTGGCTCAGTCACTTGAGCGTTTGACTTTGGCTTAGGTCATGATCACCCAGTTTTGTGAGTTTGAGCCCTGCATTGGGCTCTGTGCTGACAGTGCAGAGCCTGGAGCCTGCTTTGGGTTCTCTGTCTCTGTCTGTCTGTCTCTCTCTCTCTCTCTCTCTCTCTCTCTATGTGCCCCTCCCCACTCATGTTCTCTCTACAAAATAAATAAATATTAAAAAAATTCTTTTAAAATCTTTGTCTATTAAGTCCAACATCCAGGGACAGCTCCCCCCTGCCCCCACATCCATGTATAGGCCACATTTTGCTCTTTATTCACATGTCCTGTAACTTTTTGTTAAACTCTACACATTTTAAATAATGTAATGTAACACTATAGAAGATTACTCCTTAGGGTTTGTTGATCTGTGTTGTTGTTGCTGCTGTTTATTTAGCGACTTTTCCGGATTAATTCTTGAAAATCTGTATTTTATGTCAGTTTAGCTGCAGATATCTGTGCTCAGATAGCTGAGTGGCCAACTAACGATTAGACAGCTATTTCCTTAAATGCCTTGAACAAATAAGTCTCAAAGCCACTGCCAAGGGACTGTAGGTGTGTATTGGGCTATGACTTCAATGCTCTAGCAGGCAGTTTACAACTCTGCCTTAGCTTCCACATCCTGCTTGCACAGAGCCTTCAGGTTAGCCAGAGGGAATATATTATGGCCTTCTCAGATCTGTCCTAGGCATGTTCACAGCTCTGCACATTCGCATGGACCTCTATATCAGGAACATGTTGGAGCTTTCCAAAATTCCCTATGGATGTCGTATTCTCCAGTTTTTTCATAAAATTTTTGGTAATCCTCTATTTAGCCCAAACTTGTATCACCACTTCTGGCAGCTGCAATGTTAAACAATTACTGCTGGTTGTTTCAACGAATGTCCTGGGAATGTGACATTTATTATAATAAACATAATAACCAATTTTGATGGAGTTCAGTGCAAAGTATCTGAGGAGATGATGTAAGAGCTGGGCATGACTTATGAGCTGTAATTTGCCACATAGAGAAGGAAGGCAGGAAACCAGGCAAAGACAGCATCCCTAGAGCCCATAAAGTATTGGGACCTGGTAGTACAGGGTGACTAATGCCCAGAAAGAAGTTATGGCTGGAAAAGGAACATAAAGTAAGATGATGAGGGACTTTGGTTAAGGAAAGCCTTGGCCAAGGAAGACTAAGAAGTTTAAACTTTAGTTTTTTAGGTTATGGAGAATCATAGAAAGCTCTTGCAAAGAGAAATCATTTAATTATTAGTTTATTCAACAAATATGCATTTTCTATTGTATGTCAAACACTGTTGTATGCATTGAGGATGAAGTAGTGAACAGGACAATAGTCCTGACCTCATAAAGCTTACAGTCTTGGGAGGGAAGAAATACAATGAGGAAAAAATATTAAATATATAATACAGATTTAGGTTGGGATGAGTACTATGAATTAAAGCAAGGGAAGGTTGGAGACAGCTTTGGAGCCTGAAACATAGGAGGTGGCCATGTAGGGGCAGTCAAGGGAAGCCATCTCTGAGGAGGGAACAATCACTGAAATAAGAGAAAACCATTCAAAACTTTAAGGAGCTGCAAATCCATGGAGGAGCAATGGCAAGTTTGAATAACCTGAGGCAAGAATGGAATTGCATTTTCAAAGAAACATAAGAAAACTTGGGAGTAAAGTAAGGGAGAGAGTGATAAGAGATGAGATCTAACAAAACAGCATGAATTAGATAATGGCCTTGTAGACCAGGGTAAAGAGTTTCAGTTTTACTATACGTCAAGGTAGGAAAGCATTGGAGGAATTTAAGCGGGGAAGTGACATGATGTGATTTACATTTTCTAAAGGTCACTGGTTGACTGAATGAAAAAATGGACAGTAGAAGGACAAGAGTAGAACAATTTATTTGAGAGATTACAGTGGCCTGAAAGATGTGCTTGGATTTAAGATATATTTTAAATATAAAGCTATAGAACTTGGTGAGACATGTTAGGAGAAAGGAAAAAAATAAAGCCAATTCCTAGGTTGTGAGCTTAAGCAACCAAATAAATGGTGGTGCTGATAATGGAAAAGAGGAGGAGGGGCAGAAGGAAAAATCAGGGGTTTGGACTGAGGCATATTAAGTTTGAGATGTTAATTAGCTCTGTTGGTGCAGTTGTCAAGTGGGCAGCTGGATATTTGAGTCTAGTGCTTAGGAGAGAAGTCAGAACTGGGTATAAAAATTTGACAGTATCAAGCTTAGAGATGGAGTTGATGGGTCACTTAGGGAATGCTCATTACAATGAACAAATTTGTCATTATGAATAAAATATCAAGATTAAGTTATATCTTAAGCATCGTTTTTATGTAGCTTGAATGTAGATTTTTATTTTTCCCTTTATATACTCCAATCTCACCATCAGTATTTTCTGCTGCTTCATTATAAACCAATTAGCTTCATATTGTTACTATTAACAGTAATAACCATTAAGTGCCTCCTCAAGGCAAACATTGTATGCAGAACTGTTTAAGAAACGTACTCTCTCTGTTCTTATGCAGAAAGCTTATCAGCTGTGGAGTTCTACATTATGCCATTCTGCTGTAGTTCATTATTCTTAACAAAGAAAGTGTCACTTGCACATAATGGACCATATTTTGTGTGTTATAGGTCACTTTGGTTTGGAAAATTTTTAAGCAAAACTTTTGTGTCTCCTTGTTCTGCTTGGACTTTGAATATTAAATTTTTTGCAATAGGCTCAGCATTTACATTAGCAAATAATGTACTTTGCCTTCCTACTCATTTAACTATGGAAATTAGTCTGCACTATGATTTGATAATCTGTTTCAAAATACTATCTCAGTTTAGGGGTTAGGAGAATAATTTTCCTATATGATGGAAGCTATTTAGTGAATTGATTAAGAAACAAAAGGAACCAGCTTTGATTCTGAATTCCCTTCTAATAGTGCTGAAAGCCTTCTTATAAAAAGAAATTTTCTTCTGACACCATCAGACATTCTTAAGATTTAGCAGGATTGCGTGACCTCAAAATAAAACTATACCAATTCTGTATTTGTGTTTCTAAGGCAATGCATCATCAGGTTGGTCGTGTATAAGAACAAGGTAAAATTGGCCGATAGGGAACAAAATACAAAGGAAATACAGAGGGTGGCTTGGGAGAAGCTACTTGGTTTTCCCAAAGTCAAATATGCTAAAAAACACTTGGAATAAGTATGCATGTTAAAAGTAGATACAGCTTTTTTGTATAGAAGGGAATAGAAAGGGAAAGAAAAAGTCCAATGAGGAAAAAGAAATTATATTCCAAAACCCATTTTATCTACCTTATTGAGAATAGAAATAAATAACAATTAAAGATACTACTTGGAGCTCCTGGGTGCCTCAGTCAATCAGGCATCGAACTCTTGATTACAGATCAGGTCAGGACCTCACATTTCCCGTGAGTTTGAACCCTGTGTTGGGCTTTGCACTATCAATACAGAGCCCACTTGGGATTCTCTCTCTCTCTCTCTCTCTCTCTCTCTCTGTCTCTTGCTCCTCCCCCACTTGCACATCACATGTGTGTGCTCTCTCTCTCTCTCTTAAAAATAAATAATAATAATAATAATAATAATAAATGACACTTCTTTTAAACACTAGAAGGTTATTCTTTGGTAATGTGTGAAAAATAGCAACCTGGAAGGATTATTGGTGCAGTTAATCCTGAAATTATGTTAAGCCTTTTTGTGAAATTGGGGGCTGCATGCCACATCAACACTGCAATGGTGGCTCCCTGCTTTAATTAAAGCACTGCTGTCCACTTTTTTCCTGTCCTGAGGAAAAAATGGGGGAAATAGGGAGAGTCCAGAAATACGTGGTAACATCTATATCTGGGGCCCACCATGCCCAACTACTCAATTGTTTTCATACCTGTTACTTACTTGCAGCCCAAGTAGGAATTGAACAAGAAGGCACAACATAAACTTATTTTTTTTATTAAAGTCATTTAAAAGAATTTTTTTTAATGTTTTTTATTTATTTTTGAGAGAGAGAGGCAGAGAGAAAGACACACACACACAGAATCCGAAGCAGGCTCCAGGCTCTGAGCTGTCAGCACAGCCAGACGCCCCTATTAAAGTCATTATTTTAAGTTTATTTACTCATTTTGAGAGAGAGAGCATAAGCAGGGAAGGAGGAGGGGGGTTGGGGGAAGGGGGAGAGAGAGAATCCCAAGCAGGCTCTGCACCCCCCTACATGGGGCTCGAACTCACGAACTGTTGAGATCATGACTTGAGCTGAAATCAAGAGTGGGACACTTAACCAACTGATCCACCCAGGTACTCCAGCATAAACTTATTTTTAATGAATGCAAAAATAAATGACTTATATGGTGTCCCTTAGAGATATTAAAAACAAAAATGGGCAAGGAGAGGAGAGGCATTAGAAAAAATGCCCTGATAAAAGTAGGGAAAATGAGAAATGAAAAATGGCTCTTATTAGGAAACTAAGTGATAACTCTATTAGGTTCTGTTTCCTCTTGATGCTGCAAGAAATTCCTGCTTCTTCCCCCTGGTCAAAGTAGATGGGGGATTTTTTCTCTTCTCTATCGACTGGTAGCTGCAAGCAGTGATGAAGTGATCAGCAACCATTTTATCAGTTGTCCAAAAAGCGGTTTCTACAAATTCACTCTGTATTTATAGCGTTCCTCCCCTATTAAGGTAAAAAATACGTTTGTTTTTTTTTTGCATTTGTGTGTGAACTATAGAATAAAAGTCATCAGAAACTAAACTTTTAAGAAATGTTGGGTTTATCGACAAAAATTGTGTTATAGCAAGCAAATCAAAGCCTCCCTTCACACATCAGCAGATCAACTTTTGGTATTCAAGCTCTTCTTAGGTGCTGAGAAAGGAAATTCTCAAGGAATGGACTATGATGCATAACACTATTATGTATGTTTCTCCAGGAATTTCTAAGAAAATTTTATTTTTACACAAAAGTCCACAAATAAATCAGAACTGAAGTGTGTAAGTGCAACATTTAGGTTGTGATCTCAAGAGAGAGATATATCAATTTAATTCCTTTTCTTAAGCATGACATATTTATATTTACCTTGCTGATGAAGTAATTAGAACCAATGTACAGGGAGCAGGCATTTATGTTGTCAAAGGAAAACCAACAATGACTAGCAAAAAACCCTTCACTAAAAAGTGTATAGATTCCATTACATTCAGAGTGCTAAAAGAATAAAAGTTAAAGTTATAAAAAGGAACAAGTTGTGTAAACGTGAAAGTTCACAAAGATACCACTTGGGTATGATATTATTAAATATTAACATCACAAAATAAAATTACAGAGAACTCTAAATAATGAAAAATACAGTTCTCAAGCAAAGATGCCACTTGAGGGTAGATATGCCAGCACCAAGCAATTCCAGAGTAATTCTGAAGTGCAAAAGGAAAGGTCTAACTGAATCATTGTTTCTTTGTTGATGTGTTGAAGTAATAAAAATTCTAAGAGCAGAGAGCGCTCACATTTGCTTGAGGTTATAGAAGGAAAATATTTTTGTTCTGCAGATGTTTTTCTTTTCAGATCCATTCTGAAAGGTACAGAAATTTGGTTCAGGCTGTGGAATTTGTTAAAATCTGGGACTTTCACAAACCATAAGAGACTCTTAAATACAGAGAACAAACTGAGGGTTGCTGGGCAGGTGTTCGATGGAGGATGGGCTAAATGGGTGATGGGCATTATGGAGGGCATTTGTTGGGATGAGCACTGGGTGTTATATGTATGGGATGAATCACTAAATTCTATTCCTGAAACCATTACTATATTATATATGTATGGGATGAATCACTAAATTCTATTCCTTAAATCATTATTATACTATAACTAACTTGGATTTAAATTTAAAAAAAGAAAAAGAAAAAAATTGAAATAAAATAAAATCTGGGACTTTAAGCTCACCGAAAGGAAGATTCTATACTAAATGTCAAAAAGTCCCTTCAAATTAATTCTTAAAGTTAGCATCTTTATATATGGAAATATTCTTCATTTATAATCACTTTCCTCAAATTAATTTCTTCAGTGAACATATCCATTAAATAGATTCAACCAAAGCAGGTAAACAAATGATAGCAGTGGGCCATCTAGTGACTCTTAATGCACCCCCACCCTCTCTGCTTTCTGTGTCAGAGGGTAGAAAATGTAGTCACAGTACAATGGGAGTCAGGTGATGTTCCTTTTAGAATGAAGAAGCCCCTAAAGTCAAGCATTTGCTTTAAAACCTCATTTAGAACACAGCAAAAACTGACAGTCTGTAGAAAACACACTGAGCCACTTGAAGGGGCAGTAACATTACAATAGGGCTATTAAGATGAATCCCAGGTGGGAAAAAAAGAGGAAAATCATAGAATGCACTCAAGATAGCCGAGATAATTCCTATCACCCTATACCATAGAAAGAGCACGGTAGGCCTCCCCCATCAGGTAACTTTGCAGTTCTATTAGACCTTGAGTCTGTTGAGGGCAGGAATTATATTATCTCAGGATTTAGGGGTGCATGATGGTATATGTTATAAGCTCTGCCATGCCTTAAGGGCTCCTTAAATATTTGTTGAGTAAATAGAAACCATACAGGGAGAGAATAAGGAAATAAGAAGGGAGGCAGGGAGAGGCGAATTTAAAAAGGAAGGAAAGAGGGAAGAATGGATGGCAGGAGGAGGAAGAAAGAAATACGTTTAACAAGACCTGGTAATTATTTTTTGTCCCCCTGGAATAGCCAAGGATATTATATAAATGTACTAGATCTTGTTTGAAAATTGAAGTTTGTATTCACTTACTGCCATCCACAGCTTCTACCGGGGATGAAATTGCTCGCTAACTCTTGTGGAATTTAATTTACTTAGCACTTAGTAAAGCAGCAGACTTTCAGGTTTAAGGTATGCATTGAGATCGATGGTCTGAAGATACACCTCTAAGGAGAGTTCACTGCCAAGTCAGCCAACTGTTTCATGCTGCAAGCAGCTGATGAGCTAAGTGTTCCGTGTGCTTAGTAATACTCACGGCTTTTTGGAGTAGACACATCTCCACACTCACCCTCAAACAACAGGCCCCAACAGCCCACAGAGTTTTATCCAGATCTAGAAGCCAGCCTTTGAAACACATCTGAAAGCGCTTTCTTCAAACAATCTGAGCGATCTGTGTGGTTTCAGTCTTCTGTTCTTCAAGATGTGATATTTGTAGGGGAGCTAAAACAGAGTAGGCAGACTCAGGCATGATATATCTCACTATGTTACCCGGTATGTATCATAGTCCGACTTTCATTCATCTAGCACTTGGGCCAAGTTAGTGCATATGTCAAAAAAAAAAAAAATATTATAAGGAGGGGCGCCGGGTAGCTCAGTTGGTTAAACGTCTGACTCTTGCTTTCAGCTCAGATCATGATCTCACAGTTTTGTGAATTCGAGCCCCACATCTGGCTCTGTGTTGGTGGTGCTTAGCCTGTTTGGGATTCTCTCTCTCTCTCTCCTGTCTCTCTCCTTCCCTGCTTGTGCAGTCTCTGCCTCTCACAAAATAAATAAACTAACATACATATATGTGTGTGTGTGCGTGTGTGTGTATTTTTTTAAGTTCTTTATTATATATAAGGAAGTCACAGATAACAAAGCATCAAATAGGAAGAAACAGACTTAGTATAAGCAAAAGTGTGGTTAGAAGTGAAGCAGATGTTATGAAATCTCTATCCCTATCCCTGAGAATCCTCTGAAAACAGAACCCATTCAGTAAGTGTGGATTGCTTTGGCCACTTTACATACACTGACTTGAAGCCTAGGGATCAGAGTTTACAGAACCAAGTTTAAATCAGGCTCTACTATGGATTAGATGTATGACCTTGAAAGAGTTCCTTGGCTCCCCGAGATTTAGTCACCTCAACTGTAAAGTGGTAGTATTAATAGAAATACAATCTTTTGGGGCACCTGGGTGGCTCAGTCGGTTGAGCATCCGACTCTTGATTTCAGCTCAGGTCATGATCCCAGGGTTGTGGGATCAAGCCCTGTGTTGCACTCTGTGCTGAGCCTGAAACCTGCTTGAGATTCTCTCTCTCTCTCTCTCTCTCTCTCTCCCTCTCCCTCTCCCTCTCCCTCTCCCTCTCCCTCTCCCTCTCCCTCTCTCCCCTTCCTCTCTCTCCCTCCCTCCATCTACCCCTCCCCTGCTCTCTCTCTCTCAAAAAAGAAAAAGAAATATAATTTTCAATCCACTCATTAGCAACTATTTGCTTGCACATATTCAGAAAGCATCTCACTATGTAAACCATAAACACAAGGGCTTGGTTTTGATCACCATATATTCTCAGTGCCTAGAATAGCACATGGGAAGTCTTCAAAAAATATTGCTGAATGAATTACCCCACCTCTCTTTGCCACAGTTTCCTCATCAGAGAAATGGGATGCTGATAATAGAATCAACTTAACTGGGTTGTGTGACGATTAAATGAGACACCATATATTAAGTACTTAGAATAGTGTCTGGCACTGTGCTCAAAAATTCTAGTTGCTTTAAAAATAATAAGAACCGTTATTATTAGTTATGGCTTCTAACCTCAATGAATTTGCCTACTGGAATATCAAACTAGTGAGCAAAACTGTCAATTACAATACAGATGTAATATCAGCACAATAACAAGTGACTGTGGATTTACAAGCTGGTGCTTCACAACACAATTTGTGGAATGAGTGAGTACTCCTTAGAGAGACTGGCATATGCATCCTACAGTGTTTCAAAAACTAAATCCATTCACCTAATGGAAAAGAAGCCTATACATGGTCATCAGAAATCATTGTCTGCTACAATTTCCAGGAGAATCATAGGACATGTATACCAATGTTGTTCTCTTTCTCTTCCTGTGATTCTTACATTATGATGTCAGATAGGGTGGAGAAGACTTACTTGGTAAGATGCCCTCATTCCTCTACAGATCAAGCTCTAATATAGTGGCTTCAAACTGTGTTCCAATGAACGCTGGGATTCTGCAGCCATCACCTGGGCACAACCCCCTCTAAATCACAGGAAAACCAGACTAAGAAAGGCTCTCCAGAACCTCCACCCTGCATTTTCCATAGATCTAGAAATTTGTGTATGATTTCTTTGGAAAACATCACTCCACTGTGAAAGTTAATAATAATTCTTTAAAGTTTAAAATTCACTGCCCTAGAGATTCTTCTAAGAGACCCTTATCAGGGAAAACAAGATTCCTTGCTCCCAGCAAAGGCAAATGTTTGGTAAAAAGAAATTTTGAAAGGCTTCTAAACAGGGAGTTTTCTACCTGGCATATTTCCCAGCCTTCCATGGAGAATTGAGCAAGATATTTCTTTTTAATGCAATATTGTAGGAAACATGGTTCAGTGAATAAAATATCAAATTTACTGAACAGTGAAATATTACAAATCCTCTTGAAATATTGATTCATGATCTTTCGTTTGGTTTCAAAGTGGATCACATATTACAGAAAGTAAACATAAATGACATAAATAAATTACAGTTATAATTTCATCTATATTAAGAAAAAGACCTGGGTCAATCCATTGAGTCTACTCCATTTGTAGTCATTTTGCATGTCCAGACAATTATTTGTATCTTTGAAAGTTTGGAGAGTCATTAACTGATAAAGGGTTTCCAACTTCCTCCCTCTACAACAGCAAAATATAAAACAAAAACAAAAAACAAATCAAATATATTTTAAAAGCTTACCAAATTGAAATAGTTATATCATAAACATAGAAATACATTCTGTCAATAAAAAATCATTTAATGAAAATAAATACTTCCATTGCTTTCTAATGTCATTCATTAATACTTGGGTTAGTTAACACTATTATCCCTCAGATTATTCTAATAATTCAAGCATGTGTAAGGAGAGAGAAATAACACATGTTGGATGTGTACTATATACTGGGCATTTAACATAGAGTTGAATGCTTAGTGGACAGTCATTTGTTGAATTGATGAATAAACCCTTACCATAATCCAGCTCTTTTTTTTTTACAGTCAAGGAAACAGGTTCAGGGATTTTTCCCAAATTTTCAGATCTAATAAGAGCCAGGACTGAAACTCAATTTGTCTCCTGACATGCCCATATTCTACCCAATATATCAGAGTAATTAGTACAATGGTTATTGTATTACCCATTTGTTGTGGGTTGGATTGTGTTCCCCCAAATTCCTATGTTGATGTCCTAATGTCCAGTACCTCGGAATGTGATCTCATTTGGAGATAGGATCTTCACAGATGTAACTGAGTTAAAATGAGGTAACTGGGATGGGTCCTACTCCAATAAAACTAGTGTTCTTAGAAGAAGTGGAAATTTAGAGACAGACATGCAGAAAGGGAGAATACCATGTGAAGACAAAGGCAGAGGTCAGGGTGACACTTCTACAAACCAAGGAATGCCAGAGATTACCACCAAACCATCAGAAGGTAGGCAGAAGTATGGTGCAGATTTTCAGTCACACCCCTCAGAAGAAACCAATCCTGCCAACACATCACCTTGGACTTCTGGCCTCCAGAATTGTGAGACAATGAACTTCTATTGTGTAAGCCACCCCCCTCAACTTGTGGTCTTTTGCTATGACAGCCCTAGCAAACTAATACACCATTACTTTGAGAGAATTGGGTTGGTTATTGAAATTCATTGATGGTTGCCTCTGCTAGAGAACAAGCATTAACACAACTGAGATCTTTCTGGAACAGGATGACACAATTCTATTTTTTTTAGTTTAAAATTTTTCCTTCATAAAGACTCAAATACACCGAATTAAATCCTAAATGAACAAAAGAGTTAAATGTAAAAACAAAAACATTTTTTTGAAACTAAGAGAAAAAAAAAGAGCCAAGTATTTTCTTGATCTAGAAAGGAGAAAAATATTTTCTGAGAAGAAAGAAAGAAAGAGAACAAAGAAAGAAAGGAGGGAAGGAAGGAAGGAAGGAAAGAAGTTCGTTGACTATATTTGAAAAATATAAAACTTCTGCACTTCAAATAAAAATTAAAAGGCAGGGGCGCCTGGGTGGCGCAGTCGGTTAAGCGTCCGACTTTAGCCAGGTCACGATCTCGCGGTCCGTGAGTTGGAGCCCCGCGTCAGGCTCTGGGCTGATGGCTCAGAGCCTGGAGCCTGTTTCCGATTCTGTGTCTCCCTCTCTCTCTGCCCCTCCCCCGTTCATGCTCTGTCTCTCTCTGTCCCAAAAATAAATAAATAAACGTTGAAAAAAAAATTAAAAAAAAAATTAAAAGGCAAACAGCAAAGTATGGGGAAACATCTGCAAAATATGTCAGTGAGCATTGGTCTTGTTATATGAAAAGTCCTTATAAGTCAATAAGGAAAATATAAATGCTCCAATAGACAAATGAACAAAAGACATGAACAAGCTCAATTCACAAAAGAAGAAATAAAAATGCCCCATAACATATGAAAAATATGCAAATAATTGAGAAAATAAAATTTTTAATGGTTAATTGACCAAGACTCAGTGTTGGTAGAATGTGTTAAAATAGAGCCTTTCATTTATCACTGAAAGGAGTGGGAAATCCTTTCTGTGGAAAAGGATTCATACTGTCATAGGAGCTTTAAAATGTGTATAGCCTTTGATCCAAGAACACACTAAAGGAAACGATCAGAAATGCTACAATTATTGGCGTACAAGGATATTCATCATAGGATTCCTTGTAATACAGAAAAAATTAAAATGATCTAACATTAGGGGGATGGTTTAACAAATTTTGGTACATATATCACACACAGTACACTCTCCTTCGATGCATCCTCTTCCTGTGACCAGTTAGCTTCCTCACACACTACTGGGTGTTTTGTGTGCCTTGCAGCTCCTGTTTACTCATAGCTTCTGTTTACGTAGGACTTCTGCTCGCCCCTGGTCCCACTCGGCCTCCTTCTACTCTGCTTTAGACTCCTTTTTGATTGCCTTCTCTGTTTCTGTCCCTACAACTGAATCTCTGACTTCTTTCTCTGCCTCCAAATGTAAATTCCTAAGGGAGAGATTCTCGCTCACCAAGCCAATTTACCACCTTCTCTGTGAAGAGGTAAGGAAAGCAGCACAGAGGAGCAGTGGTAGTATCACCTAGCTGGGAACACAGCTGCCCCGGCAGGGAAGAGTCCTGTGCAAAGGGGTCATAAACAGGGCCAGTACCACGTTGGCCTGTTTAGTTCCACCGCCTGTGTAGACCCACACCAAACTAACCTCACACTGAACTCAACTGGCTACTCTGCTTGTTTTCTTTCTTCATTTTACTTAGAAGGGCAGGGGACCATGCATTGTTCAACTGGGTAATCCCAGCACAATGCTGGGGCCTGGCACTCAATAAGTGTTTGTTGATGATTGAGTTGTTACGAGAATTAATGGAAATAATGAAGGTCAAGCACCTAGTGTGATGCCTGGCATGAGGTAGCCGCTCAACAAATGCTCATTCTCTCCCTTCTCCCCTTCTCATTCTCCCAAATCTCATCTGTCTTTTGTTCATGCAGGATTTGCTTCACTAAGTGGTCCCCAGACAAGAGCTACTCACTAATCTCAGAGACAGAAGACATTTATGTTACCATGAGATTCATTAACTGGGATAAATAACTCTTCACCCTGAATGCCTAGAGAAGTTCAGTTGATACCAAATAGAAAACAGAACAAAAGCCTCTCAAACTTGTGATATTACCTTTTGTATTAATTTGACTGTGGGTTTTTGTTTGTTTGTTTGTTTTGGGTATTTTTTTACTGTCTTCATGCATATGGGGGCTAAGCAGAGAAAGACAGAAGGGCTAAATTACTGACCACCAGACCGTGATGTACTGTCTACTTTCCTTTAACTGAGACTGAGTCAGTGAAACTTTGGTTTGATTTGCAGGAACACTGGCTTTCTGTAGCATAGAGTGCAAGGGAGAAACTCTGACATTTATGAGTGTAATGTTGGGGAGATTGAGCCCCTGGGATCCAGTCGTGCCATGTGTTAACTATGTGATATTGACAAAGTTGCTTAACCTCCCTATACATCAGTTTCTCCATCTGTAAAATGGCAATAATAATAGTTGAGTCTTAGAGTTGTTTTAGGATTAGATAAATTAGCATTTGCCAATACCTGTTATATAATAAGGACATGTAAATATTTTCTATTATAATTGAAGACTTGATATGTACAAACATTTTCACAAACATACCCTTTTAATCTGTGTAACAACACTGAGACAATGAAGAAGATGTGATGAAGAAACTAAACTGAGGTCCAGAGAGGTTAAGAGCATCTGTGCTATGCTAACTGAGTGAGTTTCACCAAGTACCATGTTCAACTACTATATACTGATAAGGCTTTGCTGGCCATTGATGGCCTATGCTGTCTATATTTTGTTAAATGTCTTTGATATTATGCAACAACCCTCATCAGTTTTCCATGCACGATGTCACACTGTAATTCCTTTCCGGAAAGAAAACACTGCTCCTGACCTGTTGGGTTGAGTGTCCAAATATGTTTGACTTCTTTCAGAATGTTTCTATGTGACTATATTCATTTACTCTATAGCAATTTGAAATCATTTCTTCCTCCATGGAGTATGTTGGATAGATTTCTGCCTCCTGCCACCTCCTTTTATTGCCTCTCCTTAAATGTGGCTGTCAGATTGGAGAGCAGCTCTTCATGGATGTGGAAAAGTGCTCAACAGCAAGCTTATTTAATTGCCATGTTCTTTTGGATCAGCCCACTGAGGTATTTGTATGTTCCGCTGTGACATCATCATGACTTATCTTAGCTGATTGTCTACTCTAAACCTTGGATTGCTCCCTGTGGCTCAGTGGCTCAGCAGTGAATCATTCTTTTTTCTTATATATTATGACTATAACTTTTGTCACTTCCTGAATAATGGAAGAATCATGCACAGGGTTTTCCTCTGGGAGGAAATCAGAACACTTGGCAGACACATCAATAATTGTCCAGCCATGACTTACCCAGGCTATGTGATGATGCAGGGGGTGGTGCTAAGTAGGAAAGCAGAAAGGATGAGACCTAAGATATGGTGAGAGAACTCCAGAGATCTCCTTTGCTCTCAGCAGTGTATTCAATGCACCTGACAGACTGAAGTTTCATCAAGATGTCATGGCTGAGAGCTAGATGGGGAGGTAAGAAAGCTGGATGTGGGTTCTGCCAGTTTAACACCGTGTGCTCCTGGAAAGTTACTTACCCTCACTGGGCTTCAGTTTTTGTTTTTTTTCCCATTGGAAAAATTAATTCACTCATTTATTCATCAAGGGAGTGAGAGTAGATAGAGAGAAGGAACAGTCCAAGGGCTGCACCTTGGGCCATCCAATATTTAGAGGACAAGGATATGAGGAGGAATTAGGGGAGGCAGAGAAAGAAAGGCCAGAGAAGTGGGAGGAAAACCAGGAAAGTATGTTCCTGGAAATCAAGGAGGGGGTACTCAGGTCAGTCCTGGAAACTGGATTTAGCAGCATGGAGGCCACTGGTCATCTTCACACATCAGTGGATGTGACACCTGATTGGAAACAAGTTAATGAGAGAATTGGAGACCACAAGTACAGACTTGAGGAGTTTTACTGTAAAGGGGGTTGAACTAAAATGTGGTATTTCATACTTAAATGCCTCGAAGGATGAGGTAGATGATATAAATACATGAAGTGGTACATTATGATAGGATATAGTGCAGAAGGTGGAGAAATAAAGAGGAAATGTCTTGCCTAAAGGTATTCTAATAAAAATAGAAACAAATAATAGTAAGTGTCAAATAAAACTTATCTCAAGGCCACCAGTTCACAATGCCTGGAATAAATGATCTCCAAGGACCTTTCCAGTCTAGAGTTCTACAGATCTAAGCTGCGAGGAAAAATTAAGTCCAGGTCATGTAATGTTGAGCCCCTAAGCTATAAGTAGTCTTGCTTCTTTCTGAACTGGAGCTAAGCATTTGTCGTGATTCCTCCAGGATTTGTGATAGAATCCTTTTTGTTTTAATCTGATGTAAAAGCTGGAAACCAGTCACAGAATGGAGACTTCTCAGCACAAGTGTCCATCCATCGAACAGAGAAATATTTATTAAGCAACAGTTCTATATATGGCAGGCCCTATGTTATTTATCACATTTCAGACCATCCCCGCCCTCAAAAAGTTTATGGATTAATGGAGAAGATGAACAAGTAAACAGACATGTGGTGTTGTGCTCTAGCACAGAGAAGCACAGTGTGGACAGTGGAGGATGCCCCTCACCCTGCTGAGGAGCAGGATCAGGAAGGCTTAAGGAAAAAAAGAAAATGTTTTCCAGGCTGAGTATTGAAGGATTAATTGAAGTTTGAGAGCACAGAAAGAGGGGAGGGTTGTAAAGATGACTGCAGTGCTATAGTGCTGGGCAGTTAGTTCTCTGGTGGCGAGTGCTGGGCCTACCATGGCAAGTGCTAGGGACTCCTATACTCCGAGTAGTGGTGATGACAGACACTCAGGAGCCTGACTGCCTTGGTTCATAATCTCAGTTCTGCCACTTACCAGTGACCTTGAATAAATTTCTTAACCTCTCTGCCTTTAAGTTTCTCTATCTCAAAGATGGAGATTATAATAGTACCTACTTAGTAGGACTCTGGGGAGAATTAAATGTGCTTAATAAAGCTTTTAGAAGTGTAACCGGTACCAAGTAAGGGCTATGTGTTTGTTGTTATTATCAGGGAAAGCTTTCAGGAGGAGGTAGCACATAAAGGAAGAGAACAGTTCCCAGGTAGAGAACTGATGGAAGGATGTTAAAGGCAGAGAGAGTCCCACAGATGAAACACACACACACACACACACACACACACACACACACCCCAGGCTCTGGAAATGCATCAAATGGTTCAAGTGAGGAGACACCACAGTTTAGGCTGGAGAGGTAGATACGGTCAGGATCATAGGCTTCTTTCTACCTTTGCTGGTAAGAAATGTCTTAGGAAGAACTTAAAGGTTGGCTCTGAACAAACCAGAGGGAGACAGTTTGTGGCAGTGGGTAGGAGGTAAGGGAGTTGCTTTTCTAGGGCAATAACTGGGACCAACCATAGAACAGACTGGTGACCTCATCTGCTTCACACACACAAGACTGTAGGAAGCATTATGGAGAATTCTCATTTGGCATGAATCCAATAGCTCATCGACCCTGGATAAACTGCTGTCTTCTGTTGAAAAGACCACAATCCTGAAATTTATTATAGTCCAGGGTAGTGCATTAATTTCTTACAGCAAAAGTAATCCAACTCATGCTCCTGCTCTTCCTAAGGAAACATTCCCTATGTTTTTAGTCAGCAAATATTTAGGGAGATTTGCTCTCATAATCTCAACATGTAGATTAGCTACTTGGGGCAGCACAGTTTACATTACAGCCAGTACTTCCAAACCTCCCCCTGCTGTTAATGCTTTCTTTAGGTCCCTGAAGATTCTGGAATCATCTCAGTATCATTATCTTGACTCTGATTCTGCAAATACAATGACAGCTGTTCTTTACAAAGGCATAAATTCATTTTTTAACCCCAGAACCAAGCAGTAAATACTCTTATAGTAAGTAATCCAAGGGAACTTTGGCTAGGATCTTGTCATTAATATAAAGCTCATCAGTAAGATATCACAGTTAAAAGAAAATCTACTGCAGGATTTTTATCTCCAGATGGTGGTGATGGGGGTGTCATTGAAATCCCGTAGCCCTTCCTCAATTCTCCATATGTTGACAGAGAGCTCGTGCAGATATCTCCATAAATGTTACCTCTGTGTTTTAAGACTTCTGCCAGCATTCTGCCTTACCATTCTGTATGATTTTCACACTTGGCTACTTCAAGGACTAGGATGCTTCTTTGTTATTTCGTATCTCCAAGTCATGTATTGGCACGCTCCATTGGTGATTATTGGATCCATGATAAAACCACACTAAAGTCAAGAAATATTGAACTGATTAGCTGTAGAATACTTCTCTTTTGTCAATGAAGATATTTGGAATGGTTGTGGTTTCATTGATGGTTACTACTATACTGTTTGACCATTACATTAAAACTAATTTTAGATGCATTATTTATAATAAGTTTCTACAAATTTATTAAAATTAACTGGATTCTTTCCTCTGCTGGTTTATACATTGCTTTATAGTTTGCATTGACACTATTTCTGATGTATTCCATCTCCTAATTAAACTAAGTTTTCTGTTTTTCTGAACATTCCACTGTTTTCTGTATTTTCCACTGAAGCTAATTCTTTTTCTTCTGTTCTTTGGGGATCCTGATAATGAAATGCAGTTTAGGTACCAATAAGCTATATATTTGCTTCTTTACAGTTCAGTCCCATTTTGTCCCTTTTTATTATTTATGCTTTAAATATTATTATCAATAAAGGCAAACATTTATTAAATGACCATTCTGCAGTAATGATGCTATGGTAAGTAAAATGAAGATACATAAAATGGAAAAATCACTGTACATACACTGTGTGTGTGAAAGTTCATTTCCTTTGTTTTGTTAATGTCTCATCTTATTTAAGGCAAACCTATATTTCCTTTTGGCCTCCCTCCTTTGAATTCTAAATGTGTTTTTTTGTTTCTTTGTGGTTCTGCTGATAGTACTTTGTGATCATATCTTGTTCAAAAGCACAGATAGGCACAGAGTCTGTCAGGAAAAGTTAAAAAACCTCTACCTTCCCAGCTAACAGTGGCCCACAGGCTGCTAATTAGCTTGATGGATCAGCACCTGGTCTGGTTATGAATGCTCAGAAGCCCATTGGCTGCTGGCAGCTGATTCCTGACTCCCTGAGGTTTGGAGATGTATCAACCTGAGCAGGGGGAGCTGGCACTTGCTTAAAGGATAGCTGTAGCCAATTATTCATGTGCTCCTTTGGACTTAACTTGGCTGGAGGAAGAACCATGCTTTCAGACACATTTGAGGCAGCCTTTGCTTGCATAAATGTTGCATCTACCTGGCACAGTTTTCCTTTTTGGTGTCATTACAGTACAATGAGTAATATCAGTACAACCCTACAATTATCTACGGGATAACAAAGTTATATATATTTTTTCTTATGTTGTTCTTCCTCCCCTTTTCTACTTTTTATTTGCTAGGAATGTGTTTAAAGTCAATTTGTCTGATTCCTCTGATTTAAATGGGGTTTTAAAATATACACAACGTGTAATGTTTGGTTTATGTGACACGGAAACTCTAGACAGTCTGTTAAAGTTTCATTGACCAGAGAGGCATCAAGTATTAAGCATGGAATTGTACCTCTGCTTTGCCATTTAGTAGTTGTGTGACCCAAGCAAGTTTCTTGGCATCTCTGTGCCTCAGATACCTCATCTGTAAACTGGAAACACCGATTCCTACATCAAAAGGTTGTTGAAATGATCACACTAGCTTACTACTAATATTGATGAGCCCTCAACATTTGAGTGTATATTGTGTGCAGAACTTGGTGATGGGACTCATGGAAAAATATAAACTAAACAAAATATATGTAGCTGCTGTTTTACCCCTCAAAGGGCATGGCCTGAACAAAAAAAATGAAATTATCCAGAGGAAGCAATCAAAGAATAATATTATAACCCAGCACCAATTCTATACTCATCTTCTGGCAAATGCACCCCCATGTGCTGTCTATTTTCATTTGTGCCAACATAGATAAGGACCTCAATACCTCTTTGAGGCTCTCCCCCTATTAATCTAATCATATACAAAAGCATTACTCTGTTACTTAGTCCTTACTGAAGATTTCATGATGATGAGAAGGTGGGGGTGTTTACAGCACAAACCCAGAACAAATGATTTGTTTAAAGCCTCATTCAATATTTCTGATCCCTAAATGGCATATGCTCTCTTTCCCAACAAAGCTTTGCCCTCAGTGACTCTTCTTTATCACCTTCCTCCTGAGAACAATGCAAACTCCATGCAGAAGTTAAGCAACGTCCTTGGGTTCCCTGAGTATGTCTATGGAGAGCTTTCACCCTTTTCCTCACAGAGCTTATCAAAATATTTCTTCCAAACAAATGCAGTGCTATAGTAATGCAGGTGCATACAGGTTTCCCCATCTCTCTATACACACACCATCTTATTCCATTCTCACAATGTCTCTGTGAAGGTAGTCTTGTATCAGTTTTACAGATGAGAAGACTAAAACTCAGAAGTTGGGGACCACCCCAATGTATAAGCCCTAGCTCATACATTTGTTGTGAGGAGTAAATAAGGTGGAATTTTCTTAAATGCTTGCCCCAACACGAGTCACAAGCAAGGAATGGGGACCTCCAGTAACAGAAGTAATAATAGCAAAAAATATAATAGTAGCAATACCCTTGTCCTGACTAGCTTGATGGTAGCATAATGAATGTCAACAGCAGGGTTGGCTGCATAGTTTGCAGGACCCAGTACAAAAGCAAAATGTGAAGCCTGGCCAGGGGTAGGGAAGTCAGGCTCCCCTTTCCACAGGCCCACAACCCCAACCTATGGCAGATGGTCGACCCCCCTCCCGCCAAGGGATAGCAATCTCTAGGCCAGTAGGTGCTTGATATTGGGGTTGGATGCAAGTGAGAGGCCCTTGGGAGTCATCTACCATATTGCCCACCAAACACACCATGAGTTGCAGCTCAAGGCAGGGATGGCTGTTGCCTTGCCTATCCCAAAAGCCACAGGGCGGGTGACCCTCCACACCGAGGCTGCCCACCACCATAAGGGAAGGAGGAGGGTAAGGGCTGAAAGAATGCTAGCCTCACCCTAACCCCATCAATGCCACCTAATTGCTACCCCAGGCAAAGAGCAATGGTGGTTGTGGGGTGAGCCAGAGAGGGCATCAGCAGGCAATGCCCTGGGCAGCAGGGAGCAGACAGCCAAAAATTCATCCCAGGAAGGCAGGACCCCATGTGAGCTGAGGTTCTAAGCCCCACAACATGGTCCATAATAATCCCATCAGACTTCACTTAGAAAACACAAATCCAAAGTTAAAAGTATTTGCAATTACAAAACCCCCAACCATAGAGCATTAAGCCAAGCGCAGGGCCCTTCTGAGAGCCAGACCCTGTAGGATAGCCCTAGTTACATGTCCATGAAGCCAACCCTGATCAACAATGAATATGCAAGTGTTTTAAAAACTTTTAATGCTGTATAAATGTAAAGCATCATTGCTGTTAATCAACATTATGCAAAAAAATAGTATTAAGTCCTAGCAACTCTGTTGGACATTTACTTAGTAACCCCAAACTTGTAAGAGCAAAGGAGAGCTCTGATACATTTGCTCTTCCCCCAGGGAGGAAAAATTTTTTCCAGATCCTTCAACTGAGAGAGGTCACCCATTCTTAGTGATCGGGTGAAATCAGAGATTCCAGGGAACAATCTTGCTCTCCCCACAAACCTCCCTTGTAATAGATATGTCAGGCAGAGACCCTGGCTCCTCCTCAGATCAGAGTCATGGATCCTCCCCTAAGCAGGAAAAAGAAACTCCCACCCTGGAACTTGCCTCAGCATCTGCTTCCCTCCACCCACCACCCCAGCCGTCCAGGAACATGGGGTTCTCTGTCACACACTTCCCATGAGCTCAGAATTTCAATCTCAGGGATGTCCCACTGCCTTGGTCAGTCCTGCAGTCCTCACACCTTCACACCTTATGCATAGATTGAATTCTATACATTTCAATATAGCAGATCTGCAGGGGCATTTTTGATATTTATGAGAGTATCCAGTGATCCAGAATAAACCAGTTATTATACAGCTTCTTGGCCTACATCATAATTGGAAAAAGCAGCTGAGAGAAATGGGAGAAAATGCAAATTAGAACATTCTGATCCTCCATACTCACCAGGGACCCATTTAGAACAAAGTCATAATAACCAAATGGTAGTCTAATGTCCTGAAAGAGTTAATGTTGCTTCCCACCTTACTTCTACCCAGAGAGCCATTTCTGCCCCAAGGGCACTCTGGTTCATCCTATCCTAGGTCCTGAGACCCTGAGAGGGTATATAGACCTAGCAGGAAGAGTGGATTTTCTCAGCACTGCACTACAGATCCTGCCCTAATGTTCAATAGAAAGGGAGTGGCTGAAGTTTCTTTGGGAGCATCCCGCTCCCAACCTCCTTCCTGTCCCCATCAGAAACTTCAGGGAGCCTGCGTTCCTTCTTTCCTAGGGTCTTTCTCTCATGAGCCAGTGAGGGTGGCATTAGACACCAGCACTGAGTGTCAAGCTGAGCATTTTTCTGCAAGGGAGAATGTTTTAGAGCAAAGCTGTTACCAGTCACTGTTCTGACAAAGCCCCACTTCATAGCAGCTTGCCTAATGCAGCAGCTGTAGTGTCATGGGAGAATGCATGAGACTGGGAGTTAGGAATTTTGAATTCTAGCCATGGTTATGCTACTTACCAGCTGTGTGACCTTGAGCAAGTCAACGGACCTCTCAGGGACTCTGTTTCCTCATCTATCAAATAAAAACAATATTAGCAATACCCACCTCTGGTTTATGGTTTCAAAATTAATTAAAATAGCATGTATGTATATTTTGTCAACTAGGAAACATCTTATAACTGTTAATTAACGAAACATCATGGCATAATGAAGAAATCATGGATCTCAGAGCCATACATTCAGATTTAATTCTAGCGTTGTCTGATCTTGGAAAAATATTTAGCCTCTCAGAGCCTCCACAGTTTCTTCATCTGGAAAAAAAAAAAAAAGGTGGTACTAACGTAATAATAAAAGCCCTCCAGCATTGTTCAGGTAATGCATATAAAGGCCTGGTACATAGTAGGTCCACTAGATGGGGCACCTGGCTGGCTTGGTCAGTAGAGCGTGTTTACTCTTGATCTCAAGCTTATGAGTTTGAGCCTCATGTTGGGTGTAAAGATTACTTTAAAAAATATATATCAATATAATTAAAGTAGGTACATGACAAATGTGCTTCTTCCTCCCTTCAAGTCTATCGCATTCCCAGAAGCCTCTTCCACAGGTATTCACTTCTTTTTGGATCCTGGACCTCAAAGTCGGACTCCTGTCACCCAAGGCTCAGGCAAACTCTTCTGCATCCCCATGCTGAGTTCTCTGGCTCCTCTCCTCTGCCTCCCAGGGTGTTGGCAGGAGAAGAGAAGACAAAAACCAGTCTCGAGGGCTGAACATAAGCATGTTATTCTGACATCCACTTGTGTGATAAAGGGCTATGTAAAAAATTGCATATACTTTTAAAATATTTGCTTTTTTTGTGCATCCAGTTCTGTTCTTGATGGTTTCTTAATTAACATTAAACTTGATCCCATTAAAGTATTTTAAAATTTATAGAGCTGCATGCCCCCGTCATTGACCCCGTCAATTTATTGCACCTGTTGAGATAACTAGCAGAAGGTTCATCTTTCCCCACCCAAGTTGTCCTCCCTACTTTCTTCACCACTTATCTGATTTCTGGAGGTCATCCTAGGCTCTGTTTTCTTTCTTGCCCTCATCCTCCATTCAATCACCAAGTCACTGATATGCTACACCTTTATATCTCTGGCCCATCTTCATCCTCTTTATCCCCATCTCCATGGCCCCTTACTTCATCCTGTCCATTATCATTTCTCACCTGGATTTCTGCAGTGGGCTTTCAAAATAATTTTTATACCATAATGTATTGAGAATTAAATGAGATAATAAATTTTACATTTATTAACATAACATTGCACATGGCTGCTGACCCCTGGTAGGTACAAAATAAATGGTAACTATACAAATGTTTCAGAAAAGAAGTTTTGGCTCAATGTACTACTTTTGTGGTAGTAAAAGCCCAAGGATAGGATATGCTTCTTCAATTGGTAATGAGCTTCCCTAATGCTGGAAGAGTCCAAGTCTTGGTTGAGTGACTTTTCATTAAAAGTTGTGGAAGAGGGGCGCCTGGGTGGCGCAGTCGGTTAAGCGTCCGACTTCAGCCAGGTCACGATCTCGCGGTCCGGGAGTTCGAGCCCCGCGTCAGGCTCTGGGCTGATGGCTCAGAGCCTGGAGCCTGTTTCCGATTCTGTGTCTCCCTCTCTCTCTGCCCCTCCCCCGTTCATGCTCTTTCTCTCTCTGTCCCAAAAATAAATAAACGTTGAAAAAAAAAATTAAAAAAAAAAAAAGTTGTGGAAGAGATTCAAACAGCATTAATTGTATTTTAGTTCTCTTCTGAATAAGTCAGGAAGCTTTCAGTTACAAGTGTCAGAAACCCAACTCAAAATGGCTGAAGCGAAACAAGGAATGTATTGGCTCACATAGAAAAAAACCCGGAAGTTTCTTTCAGGCAGAACTAAAAGAGCTTTGAAAGCTATCACTGGACACCCAGTCTCTTGCTCTGTGTCACTGCTCTACTTTCCTCTGCACTGGCTTTACCCTTAGGCAGACCCTCTCCACAAGATGGCCCTTGGTAGCTCCAGGCAGTAAGCCAAGCACCCTGGCAATGTCAGTATCACAACCCAGAAACCTCAGTGAAAAGACGGCTTCTCTTTCCTAGTATTCCAGCAGAGTTATGGTCCTGACCTTCCCTGAAAGATCCCCTGTGACTGAGTGACAAAATCCTTTGACCGGCCAGTGGATCATGGGTCTTCTCCATGGCCAGCTTTTCTAGAATTTTCTAGGATTTCATGGCTGAGGGCTGAAGAAGTGGGTCTCCAATGAAAAAACAGACTATTGCTAACAGAAATAGAAGGGACTAGGTGTCAAGCAAGAAAAACAGTGGACAGTAACCACAACTTCCCATCCTAAGATTCAATTATTCCAACCCAAAATTATTTTTAATATTTATATGTAATTCTTTCTTCCTTTGTCCCTCTAGTATATGTTAACACCCTTAATGGATACTCCTGGGGAATTAGCATAATGATAGACATAATCACCATCAAATGATAGGCTATCTTGTCCTCTACAAAATCCTGTGGAGGAAAAAAAAAAAACTTCTTTTATGAGTCTACATTAGAAAAAGCTTCTGTCTGCTTCTAGGTGCATGAGCTCTTACACAGCTGAGAAGCACACTAGAAGGTACTATGAGAAAGAGCTTTGTTACTCAGTTGAGTTGGTAAGTTGGAGTGGCCTCTTGATTCTAAAGACCTATGAATTAATACCAGGGTGAACTTAATTCTCTGGTTGAATAATTACTGTTACTATGCACCAGGTAGTATGCTAGATTTTTACATAGGTGCACTCATTTAATCCTTAAAGAACAATTATCCCCATTTCACAGATGCAGAAACTGAGGGACAGCAAGATTAAGCAAGCTGTTCAATAAATTAATATTTACCATTGCTCAGTATTAAATGATAAAGTCAAATTTGAACCTAGGTCTGAGCCTATGACCTTTTTCTCTACATCATTCTACCACCTTAAGGACTGTAAGTGCAGTGTCCCAGGTGGTATAAACCATATTTTTCTGAATCAAAATTTGTCTCTCATGGTCTGACTCGCTTAAAAAGGGTTGCCCTGGGAAGTCTGGAATGTAGGCCCACTTAGCGAAACAGACATCCAGATCAGGTTACTGGAGACTTACCTTCTCATGGATAACCTTGTAATTTGCTGTGAGTGTTGAGCACAGCTGTGCTGTTGGTTAAAGGTGTTAGAAGGATGAGGTATTTAACACTTGTGTTGTGTGGCTGGATTGATTCCCAGGACGGGGGGCGGGGGGTGTATAAGTAAAGGCTGCAAGTGAATGTCTTAGCTATGGCTCAGTGGAGCTGTATGTGGCACAGGCCTTGAATGTAGTTAACATCCAAAACAAGTCCCCAGGTCTTAATTCAGAAGACTGAGGCAGAACATTCCTGGCAGATGGGCCTCCCTGTTTACATTCATTCCCCCTGGATTCCAAGCCTGCTTGCCTTCAGGAAAAAGTGTAAATCCCTTCTGCTCACTCTGGGTTGTGTTAGCTTGGTAGTTAGATCTGTAAATATGCCCATGGTTAATAGGCAGTCTATAAACTGTTTTAAATTTGCTATCCAAATAAAGGAATCTTTTCCATAGCAAAAGTATGGTCATGCAATACAAATAATAAAATGTATGACCAGTGGAAGTCAGCCTATACCCTATTTATCTCATTAATGACAAGCAAGCCATGAGGTTAGGGAGAATCTTACTGCATCTATGGCAGACATACCCCATGAATAGCCACACACACATGCCCACTACTCAGAGCCTTCCCTGATGCCTACCTCTTGTAGAACTCCTTGATCCTGTGTCTTCACCAGTACACAGGTTCTGTCTCTCTGGCTTGTGTCCTATGCTCCCTGTCTACACACACCAATATTTTTTCCCAAAATTCAACACTCTGCTTTCTACACATTGAAAAGTAAGTTTCCACAATATCATGATTTTAAATCCATATTCATATCTTTAAAATAGCTTAGTTCTGAAATACCTTTTTATTAGAAACTTGTTCACATGATTGAAAAGATTTATTTGGGTGTGGAGTTTCTAAAATTTCTCTAGCCTAGCAGTGGGTCATGTTTCATCCCACCATGTAAAATGGACAATGTGGGAGCTGTCCAGAGTTCTTTGATAATTCTACACGTAGTTCTAGTTGATGGCATTCCATTTCCAAGCCTTCCAACTACCAGGAAATCAGCTGATAGCAAATCTATATTTCTTGCCCTTATCTCTCTCATGAGCTCCAGATTTATATTCTGTTTAATTTCTGTATGTGTCTATGTGGAGAACAAGTAAAACTTGACATGTCCCAAGCTTTCTTTTACTTGTTCAACAAATATTTTCCTAATGCATATTAGGAGTGAACATAAGTAGAAGATAGTACAAGCAGGATCCTTGACTTCATGATCTCATGGGGAGAGCCATAACTAAACAAGTAATTACCCAAAAATAATAAATGCTATATTAGGGAAAGCAAAGTTACTATGAGAGCAAAAGAATTTTGCCTAGGCCAGTGTAGGACAAGAGATATATAAGCATTTTCCTGGAATAAGGTACATATTTGTTGAAATCCATGAAATAAACTAGAGTTACCTAGAGAAAGAGTTCCACAAAGTCTGAGTCCATCTGTAATCTACCTTCCTATTCCTCAGCTCCCAAATCAAGGTTTGACCTCACATGCATTCACTAAATCTTGACATAATGAGCAAAAGTATTTTTTTAATGTTTATTTATTTTTGAGAGAGACAGAGACAGAATGCAAGTGGGTTAAGGGCAGAGAGAGAGGGAGACACAGAATCTGAAGCAGGCTCCAGGCTCCAGGCTCCAAGTGACACAGGGCTTGAACTCACGAGCTGTAAGATGATGACCTGAACTGAATTCGAATGCTCAACCGACTGAGCCACCCAGGCACCCCTGAGTAGAAGTATTTTTATGTCACTACCTTTAAAAAAATCATTAATATGGTATAAAGGATCATGGGACAGCTCTCTCTAGTGAATACACACACACATACAAGACTTAACATGTGCATTTGTTAAAATGGAATCTAAGTTATCAGAGCTTTAATATAAAGTCAAAAGGTTCTCACTCTCTCTTACTTTCCCATCACCTTTTAATCCTATTTATATCTGGAACTCCTCCCTGCACTTTGTTTACTGACCTGGTCTTTTCCTTTAATATTTTTAAGTATGAGAGTATTTCTTCCTCCAAGAATTCAAAGCAGTTCTCTTAAATGTATAATTCTAGTTGGTTAGAGACCAATAGTCATAAATAAATTTGTATTACACCATGGAATTACATGTTGATCCATGAAAACTGATCTTTTTGGTGTTAGATGCTAAATATATCTGGATCTATTGAGAAAGGAGTGCCTACCTTTTTATTCATTTTTTATTCATTCCTAACCCAGGAAACATCATCGTACTAGGTTTGCATGATTCTCCTACATAGCTCCAGATAAAATAATCAGCCCTGGTTGGTTCATTTCCCTTGTTTTCCTGGAAATTTTACTAAAACATTAAATCTTTTCCTGGTTAGAGTTGCTATCATTGAACGTAACAGGCATCTATCCCTATTTTATTTCAGAACTCTGAGACATTTTTATCAAAGTGCATACCTGGATGCTGTGAATGTGAGGGGTATACAGTAAAGGTTTTTATAAAAAACATTTGAGTTAACATTTTGGGGGTGTTTATTATGTGCCAGATTCTACAGTTAGTACTTTACAAAGTTTATAAGTTAGGGCTTACTCAGAGAAACAAAAACAGTAGTAAGTATATACCAGGAGATTTATTGCAATGAATTAGCCTATGTAATTGTGAGGACTGGCTAGGTAGTCTGAAATCTGTCGGGCAGGCCATCAGGAAGGTCAGGCTGGAACTCTTAGGCAGGGACTGAAATTGCCATTCACTGATAGAGCTGCTTTTTCTTCAGGGAAGCCTCAGTTCTGCTCCTAAGGCCTTTTAGCTGATTGAATCAGATTATCTAGAATAATGTCTCTTACTTAAAGTCAGCTGATTATGGACTTTAATCACACCTACAAAATACTTTCACAGCAACCCCTAGATTAGTGTTTGATTAGGTAAATGGGTACTATAACCAAGCCAAAATGGCACATCAAAAAGAGCACCAAACGTGTGTAATCTCATTTCCTCCTAACAACAGCTCTGCAAAGTAATTTCTGTTATTATCCCATACATTTCACAAGTTGGAAAAATAAGGCTTAAAAAATTTGACTAACTTACTCATGATTATAAAACTGTTAAGTGGAATAGCCATTACTTGAACCCATAGGTCTGATTCCAAAATTGAAATCTTAATTAACCACTGCACAATACTACATCAAAACAAAGGAATCAATTAATGTAATTTTATTCCTCTAAATCTACACAAATGGACTCATATTAGTGTTTTACATATCTCTTTCAGAATATACCACCATCTTTAGACTTTGTGAGACTAAAATATTCAACATGGTCTTCTGGATAATATTTTTTTTTCAACGTTTATTTATTTTTGGGACAGAGAGACAGAGCATGAACGGGCGAGGGGCAGAGAGAGAGGGAGACACAGAATCGGAAACAGGCTCCAGGCTCCGAGCCATCAGCCCAGAGCCTGACGCGGGGCTCGAACTCACGGACCGCGAGATCGTGACCTGGCTGAAGTCGGACGCCTAACCGACTGCGCCACCCAGGCGCCCCTGGATAATATTTTTTAATGCAAAGAAAGAATACAGGAGATTGGGAATCCCAAATATTAGTCCTTTCTGATATAAAATTGCTGTTCTTAAATAAATAGTGTATGTTGGAGAGGGTTGCATTCTTGATGACTTGGGATGGATGCTTTACTTTTCACTAGGATATAAGGAAATTGAGAATTGGTACTATAAGAGTTTTTTTTTTCTAAATTGTCTCATGTTGCAAGGAACAATAAATTACTTAATATAACCAGTGTATTAAAAATGAAATGTAGATCCCCCAAGTAAAAGAACATAAGACTATGTATTATTAACATTTTAAATAACATAAATTGTAAATTTACTGATTTTTAGCAAAAATGTAAAATTCCTGGGAAAAAATAAGTCTGACATTGACTACCCTGGGTCATCATAATATCATGGTAAGCGTGTGAACAAGTGGCAAGAATTCATGGTTTTGCTCCTGTCTCTAGTTAGGGTAGGTCCTTGGGCAAGTGACTTAACCATTCTTGGCCTCAATCTCCTTTTCTACAATATTAGAGGGTTTCAGAAGATGATCTCTTATATTTTTTATGCTGTTCTATAGCATTAAAATGTCTAAAATTTCAACTATGTAAGTAGGGGCTATTTTAGTGCCAAACAGTAAAAAGTCATTCTTCTGTGAATTATTTAATGTTTCTACCCAAACCAGTGGGAGACTACACTGGTAAAACCTTTATATTTTGATATGCATATCTGGAGGTTATTGCCAAATTTCATTAGTGCCAGGATGAAGTTAATTTCCAGGTCTATAGTATTTAATATGTGAGCTGATTTTGCTGAATGGAGCATCAGTACCAGCCACCATGGACAGCAACTTTCTCAGCTCCCTCAAGAGGAGTTTGCACTTAGCCAAGCATAAATGCTAACAGAGAATTAGATTTCCACCATTCTCTTGAGGTGGCACAGACACAAAAAGGCCTTTAGGTCCCAAATGAGTCCAGAGTGCAGAAGACTTGATGATACAAAAATGAGAGCACACCTGTTTTCTAAAGAGCCTGTAGTTCATCGCTAACAAACAGCATCTTTTTGACAGAGCCCAATATTGTTGCTAGAGAAAAATACTCAGAAGAGAATGATGCCCTGGGAAATGTGATTCTTCAGTCATTCACATGATTGGGAAACCAAGAAAACACCTATTCCACCCCAAGTCTCATGTGTTTGGTTGCACAGTGAGAGATAGAACTAAATGGCCTGAATCCCAAACCCACTGAAAGCGTGCTGATCTCCAAAAACCAGAGAGATCCAAACATGCCCCAGTCAAGAAGGTAGATCATGTCCAATCTGTTTCTCTTTCTCTAATATATAACCTATAAAATCAAAAGGCTTCACAAACTCCTTATGTAAATGAGAAACCTTTCTATACACATAAGTGCTCACACTTTGGAGCCTCACAGGCCTGGGGTTTATTATCCTGGCCCTGCCTCTTGCTAGCAGGGTGGCTTCAGAGTATACTATTAATGTGAACTTCACAAAAGCAGACAATGACATGAAAATAGACAAAACGGTAGACATTTAGAGTTTCTTGTTTAAGGAAGTGAATGGTGTCCCATAACTACTAGCTGCAGATCTCTCTAAGCCTGTTATTTTTCATCTGTAAAGTGAAGATAATAATGAAACTGACCTCATAGAGTTCTGAAAATTAAATGAGATAATTCACAGATGGCTGGCGGATCATAGGTGCTCAGTAAGTGTTGCCTATTATTTGAAAATTGATTCACATTTCTATTTTAGTAGCTATTTTTTGCAGTTGATCAAAGTCTTTGTTTTCTTTGGTTTTAAAGCAATAAATGTGCACTTTTAAAGTTCAGAAACTGAAAGCACCCTAAAAAGCAGATTGATTAGTACTGGAGTTCATCATCATGTTATACATTTCCTTAAATACTTAAAGTATCTCATTCCAAACCATTTTTCACAGACAGTGGGGTGCTGTTACTTTGTTTCCAGACGATGGGTATCCTTTGTGGGAATCTGTGGTTCTCATCCCAGACTAAGTGGGCAACTCACACTTTTGGATGGAACGTTGGAACACCAAAGAACTGAAGTGCGTGGGTTGCCAGATATGTTCATTCAAATGTTATGGAATTAAGCAGTCTGTAAACCACACATAATTTTTATTTCTTTATGGCAAGAAAGAACTGTTGGGATTTAAAAAAAAATGGGTGAAAAGCCTTGTCACTTAAGGTAAGGTGTCCTTCTTTTAATTGGCATAATTTTGAGGAGCATAAACGCATACAACTGTTTGTAGTAGTACAATGGTAACTAGTGGAAACGGCGCGGCGGGGGGCGGGGCAGGGATAAAGGGCGAATGTTAACCGTAGCCCTCCAGGTCTACTGGGGGCTGATCATTCCCCTCCGAGAACAGGTGGAACTCTAGTCTCTCTGGTGGTGCCACCAGTCCACACAAGTTGAGGGTTGCTGTGGCTTCTTCTCTTGAGTCGTGAACTCGTAGCAGCTCGGTTGGTGGTAGGAAACCCGAGGTGGCCTCAGGAGTAGAGCAGGACCTTCCTTCTCCCCCTTTCCCTCCTCCTCCTCTCCCCAGCGGCTGCGACGGCAGTGACGGCGGCGGTGGCGGCTGCTGCCACCGCTGCTGCTGCTGCTGCCGCTGCCGAGCTGGTCACCTGGGCGCCTGCGGAGCTGCCTGGCTGCTGCCGCTGCGGCGGCCTCTCGGAGTGCGAGGAGGGGGCGGCGAAGAACGAGAATATCCATAGTAACACAGGATGCGCCCGGCGCCGAGCAGGAGCGAGTGCGGGAGGAGGAAGCCCCCGCGCGCCGGCAGCCCGCGGTGCTAGGCGCCCTGCAGCCCCCGCGCGCCGCGCCCGGGCCCGCGTCGCTCTCGCAGTTAGGGTCCGACTGAGTGGTAAGCCCTCCCCGGCAACTAAGCCGACACCTCCCACCGCCCCAGCCGCCCACCCCCGGGAAGCAGCGGCAGAACAATGGAGAGCGCCGCCAGCAGCCCTGGAGACGGCACTCGGGGGAGGACGCGCCGCCGCCGCCGCAGCTGCCGCTGCCGCTGCCGCCGCCGCCGCCGCCGCCCGGGCTGGCGCGCGCCGCGTGGGGCCGGGCGCGTGCGAGGGCGCGCGGCGGGGTGGGGGGCGCGGCGGGGGGCGCGGCGGGGGGCGCGCGCGCGCGGGCCCGGGGAGCTGGCGGGGAGAGCCCGGCGCTCGGCGCAGCGCGGCGCGGCGCGGCCAGGCTCGGCGCCTCTCCCGCCCCTCCTCGGCGCGCTCGCCCTCGCCTCGCCGCTCGCTTGCGCTGGGGGCGCCCAGAAAGATGCTCAGAGGCAACGGCTAGGGGAGCGGAGGTTCCAGCCACATGTCCGCGTCCACGGGGGCCAGAGCCCGCCAGCCCTCGCGGATCCCGGCTCGCAGCCAAGCCCGCGGCCGCTGCCGTCGCTAGCGCCGACCGGCTCGGGTGAGTAGCGGGGCGGCAGCGGGCGGCGCGGGGCACGGCTTCCCCCGCTGCCCACGGCCCCGGCTCGCCAAGATGCGGTTGTGAGAAGTGGTGCTGCAGCTGGGGCAGGAAAGCAAACGGGAAGCCGGGTCGGAAAATCCGGGAGTGCTGCGGAAAGGGTTTGCAGGGGCATTTGTTGCAGCCCAGGCTAGCGGTCTCTACTGTGTGGGCTTTTTTTTTTTTTTTTCTAACGTGGTTTGGTTATTGGTTTTCCCTTTCCTTTCCTCGTCTTCGCGGTTGCGAGGAGTTTGAAGCGGTAAATTACTGGATGTCTCTCCAAATGGTTTGACTTTCATGAGTATATATTTTCCAAAGGTCATTTGTCTTCAAAATTAAAAAGCCATGTAATTTTCAGGTGCGCTTTGAATCACCTCTGAGGAGTAGCAGGAAGAATAGACACTGGAAGGGTTGATGTTGAGCGTGCCCTCTCCCCTCGTGTTTTTCATACATTGATTAATCGGAGGGGGACGTCGGCATGGACTTTCCAGTGGTACGCCTTGGAGAACAGTAACAGAGCAGCAGAGACCGCAGTTTACTGCTTTCGTCAAGGTCGGGTCAGCATTTCTATTGAAATCCCAATTTCCGTGGTTGTAACTTGGATGTAATTTTACTCCAGGCTAAAACTTGCCAAAGCTAAACAAGGACTTGTTTTTATAAGGATACTGCCACTGCCGCGGTTTTTTGTGTGGCTGGTTGGTTAGTTGTTTCTCTCTCTCTCTCTCTCTCTCCCTCTCTCCAAAACCAGCTGTCTGCAAACATGAGCCCCTAAAACAAATGGGCAGCTCAGGAAGGCTTTGCATTTTCAGAGATTGACCAGGAATGCTAGTCCTCCCTGCAGTTATCATTTCTCCTCCCTGAGCCACTGAGATGTTAGTTTAGAAGACTAAAAATTCAGTCCCAGTGCTGCATATATATACCCAATATGTTGTATCTGTAGAATGAAGGCATAAGAACTTTGAGCTCTATGATTCTTAGACACTTAGGTTAGTATGCATGTTATGGGGACTCTTGAATCTGGAAAGACAGAATTAGAGGCAACAGTGTTGGAAGGGCAACATGAGGAATTAGGTCCAACCGAAGACTTGTCTGAACGTTGACACAAGTTATCAAGGGAGTCTATAATTCTCCTCCGAGAGTCCTGTTGAAGTTTGGAGCCGAAAGGGAAAGAGGAAAGAAAATTAGAAAACGTCTTAGAGGTTGCTTCAAAACCTGTGTTCTTTGTACTCAGCAGATGAGCTTCGGCAAGGAGATGCCAGTGGTGCTTGGTTATTTGAGTCCGTATTGTTGATGGCTGTGTGACAAAATAGGCTATAATGACTTGTGGTGGCATTATTCCACCATAAAGCCTTCTTCAGAAGTGATCCGTTCTGTTGTTCTGTCAGTCCTGAGTAGGACTTGGTGTGATGGCAGTAATCCTCCTGGACTCAGGTGGTGGAGAAAGGCGTAACTGGTCTGGTACAAATGAAATTAAAACAGATGTATGCTACCTGGGAGACCTAGTGACAGTGTCATACAAAAACATTGTTACAAAGAAGCTTCCGAATGCAGGGGAAGATAATGATTTTTGGAAAAAGCAGTGAAGAAGAATTAGAGCTTCGTGTTCAAGGATGGGAACTTAGTCCTGCCTTTGCTGATTGCCAAACTTAATTTTACTGCATTGGAATTACTTTGCTTGATGCACTTTGGCACTTTTAGTAGAAGCAATATTTTTTCCTTAATCAGTGATAGTAAAGTGACCATTCATCGGTATATCAGAAATGAGAGACCCTACATTGTTACAGTTCTGCTAAAGGGAACCAGAGAGAGAACAAAGTGTTTTGCCTCTACTTGGAGATCAAATCTCCATTAGAATAATTTTGAAATATAGCATGGTGCAATATTAAGTAAGATACTTTAGGATAATGAATTTTTAACAAAACTGTATAAATGCATTTATTTGTCAGCAATTTAAAATGATAATCACTGTTATTAACAATCTAAAAGTTTGCAGGTTTAACCAATTTTTCATACATTTCATACATTGATTTCTGATATATTTCTTGTCTATTAATTTACTGCAAATGGTATAGCAGGTATGAAATGTTAAGGAATTGCTTTCTTTAAGATAGTAGTATTTGTTTAAAGTTACTCTACATGCTCCAAATGGAGTATAAATTAGTAGACAGTACATTATACAGGACAGGCATTCCCAGTAATCATTTGTAATGTTATTATCCTCTTGTAAATGTTGGGAGATATTTTACAGTTTATTATCAAGTCATTCTCATTGCAGCATTCATTGAGTAAGCACTTTTGAGTGCCATGGGTTTTAAAGCAGGTTTATCCTTTCTCTAAATGTAAGGCAGACATGTTCTGCAAATGTTATATTGAAATCAATGCTTTGGCATTGTCAGTGTTTATAGCGCTGGCAGAGTCTATAGAGACACAGGGTAGAGTTTATTGATGTCCCTATTTCTGAGCAGATGCTAGTGTCAACACATGTCACAGGAATATCCATCAAGCCACTTAATGTCCCGGGAGGAATGAACAATTAGCAAAATTAATTTGGAGATCTGCTTGATTAAAGTCATTAATGGTCATGGGCAAAACATTTGCATTTCCATAGATATGTTTGATTTTTTACATATTTTGGACCTACAGCAGTAACTCAGACTTACTTAGTATTTACAAGTGCCAATGCCAGTAATCAAAGTACAAGGTCTTTCATAAGCCACCAGTAATTCAGATGTGTGAACAGAATCCAGATTTACCAATTGGCCAGCTATGTTTTCCTTCCATGGACAATAAACAATAACAAAGCATAAATGTTTGCCATTGACTTTAATAGCAGTGTATATCGATAAGCCTTGGGAAAAAATTGTTGCATACATATTTCTTTGAATTAGAGATTACATTAGCTGTGATGTCTTTACACTTGTATTAATATTTGATTTCTTTAAAATGATTGCTTTCAAAGTGCAGTACTGTCAATATATTTAATAATTTGCTTGAGAAAGAACATTTACATGAGTGCATTTATCTTCCCACATAACTGTCAATAATGCATTGTTCCAGAAATCTATTTTTATGTAGATGTAATTTTCATGTAAAAATTAACCTTTCTTATAATTCCAGTGTGAGATGAAAACCATTCTTGTTCATCTGATTTTTCTCTTCATGCCATTGTAAGATTTTTTTTAGAAGTCAAAATATGATTAAGCTGAGTCATTTTTTTTTAATTGTGAGGATATATTAGCTTGTTTAGATGAAAGTCCAAGATTAATTCCCTAAAAATTTTTCCTAAAAATTCCCTAAAAATTCCTAGTTCTGGTATTTACAGAGCAAAGTTTACTGGTAGTAAACTGGCAGTTTTCTTATATGAGAATAGGAGGAAATGCAGAGAAGGTCAGACCAAAACTTGAACTGGAAAAAGCAAAAATGCATTTTCTGCTCCCCCTTGGTTACCGAATACTTGATAATATGTTTTTAGGTAAATCTCAAAACAAAGTTGTTCTATAAATGACTTTTATGGATACATCCTTTGGGGCTTGGAATTAATGTAACTAAACTGAAACTGCTAACCTCCCAGGACTAACCACAAGGATGTGGTCTGGAAAATCAATGACTGCATTGAGATTTTCCTGGAGACACCTCTGTCACTACAGACAACTGCCCTTGCAGTGCATAGAAGACTGTTAGAATCAGCAGGTGCCCCAGAATAATCTCAGTGCTGCTTGGCTGTATGTTTAAACCGTACTTAGTAACATTAGTCAGGTGAGGGTTTTGTGGCCATTTTAAAACCAAGACTCTTGGCAGGAGAAAGTTGTATGTTAAGACTATTTGAGCATCCTCTCATTTTAGCACATTTCAATTAAGGTAATTTTTTGGTTGCCATAAGTTCTGTGGTCTGTTCTTGGTTTTAATTAAGGCTTCGGAGTGACTCGCGTATAGTTGTAGCTGCAACAGGTGGTGAGTTTTGTGTTGTGTGAGCTTCATAAAAGTCTCATTTCCCTGTGTTTAGAAATCACGACCATGTTGTAGTTATTTTTCTAGAAATATAAAATGTAACTGCAAAAATAAGCTGCTTCTCTGTATCTCCATGATTCACTTCTCCAGAAAAGACTTGCAGACCATATGCAGTATCTCTTGGCTCTTAATGCATTTTTTTTTTCTGTCCTAACTGTCAACTTAGTATAAAAATAATTGGTTCAAATTGTTTTCCTGTAGTATAGCTATCCCTCAGGAATGGAAGGTCTGGCATTGCCTCCCCAACATCTCCCAAGGGTTGGTTGATACTCCTGATATGAATGATGCTATTTATTTCACCCTACTGGTAGATTAGTCATAAACACTCATGCCAAACCAAATTTGGGACAAAGCTTCAAATTAAAAATATATAGTCCCTCCCAAGTTTCAACATTGTTTACACACTGGCTCTCCCTTCTTTTACCCACCCTGAAGTTCTCCAGTCAGGGAACCTGTCTTAGATGGTGAAATTTCTTCATCACTAATGGGAGAACCTCTTCTCCCCCATCTTCTCCTGACCACTCATCCCTGACTTTTTCTTTCCTCTCATTCACGGCTCTTAGTTCTGGTATTTTTTCAAATCACACACATTCTTTAATCCTTTTCCTTAGTCCCCTCTCCTAGTACTTCCAGAATACTGCTCTGTTTTTTCCTCTTTTACATTTTTTATAAAAACAGTGACCCAAGGGGCGCCTGGCTCAGTCGGTTAAGCATCCGACTTTGCTCGGGTCATGATCTCACTGTTCATGAGTTCAAGCCCCACATCAGGCTCTGTGCTGACAGTTCAGAGCCTGGAGACTACTTCGGATTCTGTGTCTCCCTCTCTCTCTGCCCCCAACCCACTCACGCTCTCTTTCTCTCTCAAAAATAAACAAACATTAAAAAAAATTTTTTTAAAAAAAACAATGACCCAAGTCATGACTGATGAGCATTCAGGGTCTGATATGTCTGTTAAGAAAGGAGCCAAAAACTATACATTTTATAAGTGAGCTTATATCCAATAAAAAACCAGGACCAGAAAGCTCTAGAGCCCTCAGAATGCCCTGAGGTCCCTTTTAGAATACCCACAAATATCTCCACCCATATGAAAGATAAACAATATTTGTAATTTGTTCACATTTAAATTAATCAAAATATTTCTTTTTATTTGTACATTATGCCAATGATAATTCATCATGTTGATTTGCTTGAATTTTTGTTGCACGTATGCAGAATTTTATTCCATTGTGGGTCTAGTAGACTTTTGTGAGCTAACTTTAATATTTAATTATTATTTATACTGTAGCTTATTTGAAGGAATATGCATTCTGAATTCTAAGCAACTGGCTTAAAAGACAGCTTTGCATATAAAAATCCTTCCTTTTAAGCCAAGAAACAATCTCTGTATGTATTCTTTCACTTGAGAAATATTTATTGGTTGTCTGCTGTCTTCTAGAAATATTTATTGAATGTCTGCTTTCTTGGGGCAGGAGATATAATAGTGAACAAAATAGACAAGGTTCTTGTTCTCTAGAGCAGGTATTTAGTTGAGAAGGAGTGATACAAACAAGTAGATAAATAAATGGAGAAAATAATCTCAGGTAGTAGTAAGTGTTGTGAAGGCCATGTAACAGGTAAAGTGCTTGAGAGTTTCCTGGAGAGGAAGGGTGCTACTTTAAAAACGTGTTCAGAGAAGGTGTCCCTGAGACAGTGCCCCTCAGCCAGAGACCTGAATGCTGAGCAGGAACCAGCCATGCAGAGATTCTGGGGAAAGAGCTTCCCAGGCAGGCAAAGGGAACTGCATGTGGAAAAGCCCTTGAGGGAAGAAATGCAGTGTGTTTAGGCAACCGAGAGCAGTCCTGTGGGGTTGCAGGTCAACCTTATCAGTCATGGCGAAGAGTCTGGGTTTTATTCTAAAAACAGTGTGGAACAAATGGAGAATTTAAAGCAGAAGCGTGATTGCTTTACCTTTGAAAAGAATACACTTGCAGCTCTGTGAAGACTGGATACTACTCGGGCAAGAATAGACACAGAGAAACCACAAGAAGACTGTTAAAGTAGTCCAGGTGAGAAATGATCGTGATTTGGACTGGGTTGTGGCAGTAAACAAAGAAGAGATGTGGAAAGCGTCGCAATTTCAAAGAGTGAAAAGTGTTTTGAAATTCTGCAAGTACAGGAAAATACAAAGAAGGAAATAGCCATTCTCCATAGTTCTCACCATCCAAAGTAACATCTGTTATTATCTTGGCATTTTTAAGGAAAATAATCACTGTATTATTTTTGATATTTTGATATGTGATCATAATTACTCAGGTGATGTGCACAATGCAAATACTAAAATTTTCAAATTACCCTAAATCCCACCACTCAGAAATAACCATCTGTAACATGAGACTGATAATCATGGAAGACATATTTTTTTTATGGCAAGAAGTCTTTATTTTCATACAGGGTGCCACTGCAGGTAACCATCAGAGAATACATGGCTGCTTACAGATACAGAGAACTGAACAAAAGTGTTTTAGCATGCTGTAAACTGTACATACAAAACTGGTGAACAACTTCAGACACTGAAATTAGGAAATAAAGTGGGTTAACACCATCTGTTGATAGGTTTACGAATCCCTCAGCAGTGTTCTAGGCTGTGTTTACCTGCAAGCACAATTACAGTCGCTCTGGTGGTATATATCGCTATGCATATATGCAAAGCGATTGATAAATAGATGCATGAAGGAAAGAAACACTTTTATAACAATGGCAACAGTGGAATTTTACTAGAAATGCTATTTTAAAAGAAGGAGCCTTTTATTTTATTTTATTTTATTTTATTTTATTTTCAACGTTTATTTATTTTTTGGGGGACAGAGAGAGACAGCATGAACGGGGGAGGGGCAGAGAGAGAGGGAGACACAGAATCGGAAACAGGCTCCAGGCTCTGAGCCATCAGCCCAGAGCCTGACGCGGGGCTCCAACTCACGGACCGCGAGATCGTGACCTGGCTGAAGTTGGACGCTTAACCGACTGCGCCACCCAGGCGCCCCAAAGAAGGAGCCTTTTAATTTAATTTCTTATATTTAACAGCAGAAAAAAATGGAGGTAAAAAAAGCTAAATAACTGTTGAACTTCAAATATCTCTTTACCACAAGAATTATTTCCTAAAAGATCTCCCCTGATGGTTAAGAGAAATGGTCATGAAAAATGCTAGGAGGTTTGAGCAAGAGTGAACTGAGCTTTTGTGGGACTTAAGAATTGAGAATTTAGGACTCCTCTTCAAGAAAATGGAGTATATTTCAATGGAACATTACACAGCCATAAAGAAGATGAGATCTTGCCATTTGCAACAACATGGATGGACCTGGGGGTATTATGTTAAGTAAATAAAGCAAGTCAGACTGAGAAAGACAGATACGATTTCATTCTTCTGGAATCTAAAAAACAAAACAAATGAATAATCAAACAAAAAGGAGAATCAGACCTATAAATACAATGAGTAAACTGATGGTTGCCAGAAGGAAGGGGGTGGGGGGTGGGCAAAATGGGTGAAGGGGAGCGGGAGATACAGGCTTCCAGTTATGGAATGAACAAGTCATGGGAATAAAAGGTACAGTATGGGGACTACAGACAATGGTACTGTAATAGCTTTGTATGGTGACAGATGGTAGCTACCCTTGGGGTGAGCACAGCATAAGGTATAGAGACGTTGAATCACTATGTTGTATCCTGAAACTAATGTGACATTGTGTGTCAACTCTACTCAAATTTAAAAAACTAAAAAACAAAAACAACAAAGTCAGTGGTAGGGCTAATACCACTTTGGTTTGTTGCCCAATTCATGGTTTAAAGAATTACTAAGCTTAATTAACGTTAACTAATAAAATGTTTAAAAAGAAAATAGAGTATATTTTACCAATTGTACAAAAGCAAGATCTTATGAAAGCTTTGCTGTGGAAACAACCCCCCTCCCACCGCTGGGGCCCGGGAGAAAGCAAATCACTCAAGTAGATGAAGGGCCTGGAAACTTAAGCTTCAGTAGCCGTACAGTAAACCCACCTCACAGTTGGAATCATTATGTTTTGTAAAACTACATATTCCAATTTTAAATATGTTAAATTGATTCTTTGCAATAAGATAATGCAGTCGCATTATTACCCATCTTCTATTCTCAGCTAATAATTTTAATTACTTTATATTGACCATGTTTATAATACTTTCTTTTCTATAATCATTAGTACTAAGTTTGTTTAGTATAAATTCTTTTATTAAAACAGACCCAGTGTTTCCCCATCCTGTAGTATAAGCTCCTGACTGAATTCTTTGATTCATCTCTTAATTGCCTTAATTGCTTTTTGTTATATTTTAAGAAAGATGAGTGGCTACTGCATTTCTAAGGGCTTTGGTTTGTTCTTGTTTTTGTTTTAATATTTGAGTATATCCTCTTACTACTTTTATAACTGAACAATATGTGCATATTGATATTCAGTATATATTATATGAGTATAATGTTCTTGTATTATGCTTTGTTTCCTTTATAATTTTGCAGCCATTGTTTACTAGCATTCACTATTTCTGTGTGGTCTGAGACCACCCTTTGTAAATGATTTGCCTTTTTTCTGCCTGGATCCCTAAAAATTCTTTCTTCCTCTTCATAGGTCAGTAGCATTGCTAGGATATATCCAGGTGTTGAATGCTCTGTGTCAAAATTTTCTGCATTACAATATGCTCTTTAAATCTGCTGATATTGTGTCCTATCTTTGAATCTACTTTCTATTGCATTTGTATTGTTATCTACTTTAGGGACATCACTTATCCTTATTTTGGATCATCTTTGTCTCTCTTCCACATTTATTAATTTCCTCATAATTTAATTTTTTGTTATTTTCATCTGCATTCACAGTGAGTATGAAAATCCTTTCTCCTGTGTCAGTAATTCCATTTTCAGAACTGTCTACTGTGTTTCCTGATGTTTCTAATTTATTGATTGATTTTGAAATGATGCTCTTTGGTCCCTATTTGTTTCCATCAGTCTGCAGTCTCTCTTTTCATCCCATTTCATTGTTTCATCAATCTGTCTGTAAGCTTCAATTTTTACTGAAACCATTCTTCTAGAATAGAAAGTTTGTGTGAGGATTTCCTTCTTTTTCTCTGAATAAAGTTCTTCTAGATTTAGTTTCTTATGCTGTGACCCATACATTTTATTTTCTTCCCTTCCTCCCTTCTTTCCTCTCTCCCTCCTTCTTTTCATCCTCTCTTCTGCTCTCCTATCCTCCTTCCTTGCAGATTGGCCATAATGTTTTTCTTGCTGATGCTTGGGGAGCTCTGCCTAGACATGGTGTAAAGTAACCTCTTAAATCACTTCCCACTTTTTTGGGGACCAGTTTGCTTTCCTCTTTCAACTATGTTTTACTATCTGGGTCTGTCCACTTTCCTGAAGTCTGAAGAGATTTGAGTGGGTAGAAATTATAGAGAGAGGTAGCTCATGCTCTGTGCAGTTTGGGTTATAGATTTCCTGGGCTGTGCTAGCTCACATTTTGCTCAATGTCCTCATCAGCCTTCTTTTCACCAACTTGGGAGGGGATGGGTGGGAAATACCAAGGGCAGATTTTTATTTATTTATTTATTTATTTATTTATTTATTTATTTATTTGTAATTAACTAAAGGGTTCTGTATGAGCTAGTAGCTACTCTGGAGATAACCTATGATGTCATGCGTTTCCTCATTACTGTGGGCAGCCCTGCCATCTTCAGTTCCATAGAGTCAGCTCTTTGCTCCCTTTCTCCCATTTCACACATTTCCATTAGAGAGAAGAAACCGATAAGGATATTCACTGACTGTACTTTTCTCTAAATTTAGGATTACTAGTGAAAACTTTCAGAATTTTGTTGACTCACCTCTCTAGGGAGTGAGAACAGGATTAAAAACCAAGCAACACTGTGCCTTTTTTTTTTTTTTAAGTCCTGCTCCAGAATCTTCTGTTTCTTTCCTTGGATACTGTTTTTTGAAGTTTGTTCATATGTATATGCCTTTTCTTGATTGGTAATTGTCTGGTTTTTTTGTTTTGTTTACTAATGTTCATTTTCTTCACATTTTGCTAGGCATTTATTTAAGAAGGGAAGTTCTGTGAGGCAATTTAAATTTGTCATCTTAAATCAGACTCTGGTATATATTTTGGAGATAGAACATAGACATCTTGGTGATGAATTAATTTGAAAGATGAAGGAAAGGAAGGAGCTATGAATGACTCCTAAATTTCGGGTCTTAGCAACTGGGAGATGATGAACAGATTGGACTAAGGTGGGAGAAGGAATCAAGAATTCTGTTTTATGCATTTTGAGTTTGAGAAACTTGACATCCAGATGAAAATGTCAAGCAGGTGGTTGGATCAACTAGTCTGAAACTCAGAGGAAAGATGCTCAGCATATAGGTGGTACCTAAAGCCATGTGCCTGGATGAGATCACTTAGGAAGAGAGAATGTAAACATAGGGAATCCTACAATGAATATGTACTAATCAAGGTGTGTTCATGTATGAACTCTTTAGGCTCAGCATAAACTGTTCTTAGTGTAACAAATGTCTGAAATCTTTCAGTATGAACGTATCAGGTTAATGGTTGGCATGAACTAGTGAGAAATGTAGACAAGAGAACGTTTTAGAGATGGGAAATTTTATACTTCTAGATCTACACAGTAACTAGTAACTGAAGTGTTGCCTTTCAAAGATCATTGAGACTTGCTTTTAGCTATTAACACTTCAATGAAATATAATTCAAAGTGATAAAGATTTGATTTTAAACAAAAAGCTATAGACTATTCTTTGTAAAGACACAATTTTTCTGTTTTCAAAGTGAATCTGTATACATTTTTATTTAATAAGTTTTGTAATTAAAATACAGCTTTTGCTCTTAGAAGATGTGCATTGTAAAGAAGTGCTATATTTTGAAGTAATGTGCTTAGTGGAAAGAACACTATTCCAGATTAGGAAACAGATTCCAGATCCAACTCCTCCAGCAAAAATTACAATGATAAAAAAATAACAATATCAAACACACAGAATCCTTTCACTGTGACATGCCCTGTACTAAGCACTTTGCATATATTTACTTTTTTAAGAAGTTGTAGTCACCCTGCCTCCAGCTACTTAATCTCTCTGGACTTTAGGCTCCTCATTTGTAAAGCCAGTCTTCCCTCTAGCTCTAAAATTCAGCATAATGTGTCTTCAGTTATACAATTTATATCAAGAAACATAAAAATGTTTTAGTGATATTATTAACCAAAGCAAATGGAAATAGACTCTTTTATAGTCAGGGGAAGATGAACCATTATATAACAAAGGTTAACTAGCATCAAGAGTAAATTATGGAGGTTTTGGTTGACTAAGAAGACTCCATCACAAACATCTTCCCTCATGCTTTTCCTCATGCTATTTCAGATCCTACCCTTTGTGCCAGGTCATGTCTGCCACTTTTTCCTTGCAGCCTTTCAATTAGAAATAATCCAGCCTCTCTCTGCACACCCAGTTTTTCGTGCCTTGTTTTTGGGTATTTGCATACATATGTTATATTCCCTATGAGACATTAAGCTCTTCGAGAGCAAGGACAATAACCTTTATGACATCATTCATCACTTTTTAAATTCAGTTGTCTATATATGGACAGGGTACATAGAGTGAACAAAATTTAGGCTTATTCTCTACAGAGTGAAATCATTTTATTCAAACTAAAAGCATAATATTTTATGATAGATGTTGATCTGGGAATCAAGACATGGATCCCAGCTCTGTTATTTACCAGCTTCTGTGGCCTTCCAGTGGGTCGCTGTCTTAGCTTGGATTCCCATCAATCAAATGGTGATACTGATATGGATGTTCCCTGTATTACAGAGCTGTGAGCATTGAATGAAATTAATATATGTGAAGTACTTGTGAAAAGAAAAACACCCTGGAGCCTTATAAAACATTTCCATGCTTCTCAAGCAAGATGTGGGGGCATATGACCAGATATCTTCAACCAATTCTCTGAAACATTGGGGTTTATGAACTGCTGCCTTCCCTAAAAACCCACACCTCAAACTCAAACAGATAGTTTTCTGCTTTCATATTGATTTTGAATAAATATGATTTATTTAGCACATTTAATGCAGAGTACTTCTCAAATCAAAGAAGATGATTTTGGTAGTGATGTGAGAATGAGTAAAATCCAATGAAAACAGTTTAGTGGATTTCACTACCAAGTACCTAATTTATAATTTCATTTTTTTTTTCAACGTTTATTTATTTTTGGGACAGAGAGAGACAGATCATGAACGGGCGAGGGGCAGAGAGAGAGGGAGACACAGAATCGGAAACAGGCTCCAGGCTCTGAGCCATCAGCCCAGAGCCTGACGCGGGGCTCGAACTCCCGGACCGCGAGATCGTGACCTGGCTGAAGTCGGACGCTTAACCGACTGCGCCACCCAGGCGCCCCTATAATTTCATTTTTTAAATTATGCATCTTTATGTTAATTCCATGTAATCATTTGAAGAGCTTTTCTGAACTGTGTCTCTGTCCACACAAATATAAATGAAAGCATTGTATGTTATGTCAACACAGGAATGCAGCGTAAGCGGTAGGTTTGAGGTACTATGGAGACATTGGCAGTCACAGCCATATCTGCCCACAGAACGTTCTCTGCTTGTTGCAGAGTCATCAGCACACGGTTTCCTCTCTCTCACATGACCACCATCATGCAGGCCACGGCCAGTCACCTGCATTGTACCCCAGAGGGAATTGCTTCCACTCTGGGGCATGAAGACTGGTCACGTGCTGCATTATGTAGACCCAAGATGTCAAATGATAAAATTGTCCCAATTATCTAGTGCTCTTACAGAGAGATTTTATGTACAGACAGTCCTGGAATCCAGATTTTTAGTAAAATTAAACCAGAACTTAGATTAGCTGGCAAGCCAGACTCCCCCAAATGATATAAATTTAATGCGTTATGCTGCTTTATGAAATGTAAGAGTAATTGGGATCCCTGACAGTGAACTAATTACTCAGAACAGTATTATTTTATTTTAAATAATCAAACATCACCCTTTCAATAAATAGAAATGTGTACATAAGCTCTTGTTGGAATTCCTGTGTCTGTGAAACTACAAATAAAAAATTAGTGATATATGGTGATTCTTAAAAAAAGAAAAAAACAACTGTGCAGAGCATTGTTGTTCATGATCAGTGCAAATACTAGATCTAAATATTGACCATTTTCATTACTGCATGGTATTTCAAAACATAGGCCATGGATGTATCTAAAATAGTTGGCAATGGTACCTTAATGTATACTTTGGCTTTATTAATATCTTTATGTGGAGTCTTATGAACATCCTTTCTCCCTAAAATATGAGGATTTTTTTTTTGCAGTATGGCAGTTACTTGCTCAGTTGCTAGGTAACAAGGCAGATCTCTATAGCTTTATCTGAACACACAGCACATGATTTTTTAGTGACAGTTATTTATATCCAATATATCAAAGTGTGCTGTATTGATAATGATTAGATAAACTGTTGATTTACCAACTGTGCATTGCAACAAAGTGTGCAGTGATTTGCAAAGCTAGTTTTGCTCTAACCTTTTTAAAAAGTGCTCATTAATATTCACCACTAAGAATGATCAGTTTCCTTGCAAAGCCGCAATAGCTAGATTGTTTATTTGATGATCCTTCCAACCGACTGATCACAACCAAAAGCAGCGCCGCACCTTTCTGACTAATTATACTGCACATTCTCTGGGAAGCGGTGCTTTGTTCTTCGATGTTGTCCATTCAGATATTATAAAGTTTGGATTTTTGTGAAAATCGTTATTATTCTTTATACTGCTTGTCATTTCTCATACTATATCTTTCAGGAGATCTGGCTCTACACTGACAGGTAGCAGTTGATTTAGAAGGTGTTCTTATTTTAAAACATTAACAAAATTTGTTGTTTTATTCTTTTGTCTTTTGGCACAGAACTGAGAAATCATAGCAGTGTGGCATCAAGGTTACATAATCAGCAATGGTGTCTTGTTAGAGATCTTTTACAAAAGTTGCCATTAAAGAAAAGATCTGCAATTTAAGAACTGTAACCAGTGGATTTCCATAGTGAACAAGGAAAAAAATAATCCCTTTTCCACTGTGGATTTTGTCCATAATAGTTGCCTTTCATCAACTAGATTCATTTACTTAAACACTTCTTCATGTATGCCAGGAACCATGGGAATTTCTTCCTGTCATTTGTTTTGGTAAATTTAAATCGTATTAGATAGATTGTATATATTGAATTAATAGCCATTTGTCACAGTCTTTTTCAAATAAAAGTCAAAATGCTGTTTTATACTGTAATGGGGAAAAAAGTTATCTATTGAACTTTGCACTTTTGTGGTAGGATGACTGTAATAAGCTCATCAACCATAGGATAATTAGAAATCATGGTACAGTTTCCTTTATAGCATAAGAAATAACACAATAGGTATTGTTGGTATTCAAGTTAGTCTGACAATATTTAGTTTATATAGTCAGCCATAAAATAATGAAATCTTGCCATTTGCAACAACATGGATGGGGCTAGACAGTAGCAAAATAAGCCAGGTAGAGAAAGACAAATATCATATGATCTCACTCATAGGTGGAATTTAAGAAACAAAACATGAGCAAAGGAAAAAAAGAGAGAAAGACAAACCAAGAAATAGACTCTTAACTATAGAGAACAAACTGACAGTTACCAGGCAGGGGGTGGGTGAGGGGATGGGGGAAATAGGGGATGTGGGTCAAAGAGTACACTTACCATGATGAAAAAAATAAAATAAAATGATTTTTTACAAAACATTTAATTTATTGGACAGTAACATAAGAAATATCTTGGAAAGGGGCACCTGGGTGGCTCAGTCAGTTAAGTGTCTCTTCATTTCAGCTTGGGTCATGATCTCACAATTCGTGAGATCGAGTCCCACGTCCAGCTCTGTGCTGACAGCACAGATCTTGCTTAGGATTCTCTCTCTTTCTCTCTCTCTCTGTCCTTCCCCCACTCTCTCTCTCCCTCTCTCTCAAAATAAATAAGCTTAATAAAAAAGAAAAATCTTGGAGAATATTTGTTGAGAAATTATTTTTTGATGACAGCAGAAAGAATGCATTCTTCTATAGAATCAGAAAACAGAGACAAAAATGAGTTATTACCTGTTCTATGAACTGACAATAACCTGTCTTTACAAGTCAGCATCCAGAAAGCTAGTTTATATAGAAAATAGTTTAATGTGGAAAATTGCATTTTACTACTATCTACTAATTAAATGCCTGCATTCAACAAAATACAGTGCTCACTGCCTGGAAAGCTATAAAAAGCCACCTGGAATGATTGATTATTCTGACTTTCTGTGGTCTTGAGTAAACCAGAGACAAGGTATATATTTTATTGACTACAGACTGAAGGCCTAAGTAATTTACAAGGTAATTTACCAATAATTTGTTTGACTCTTTGCACTACAGTGTTCAGTTATCACTATGGCATTTAAATACCAAAAGTAAAATGGAAATCAACCTTCTGGTTTCTTCTCCACTTTTCATATCCATAGTGACATACAGGTTTGCCTTGTTTTTAAAAAATATGCTGTTACACTCTCTCAAAAATAAATAAACATTTTTTTAAATCTAAAAAAAAAAAAAAGAGGGTGCCTGGGTGGGTCAGTTGGTTAAGCCTCCAATTTGCTTTTGGCTCAGGTCATGATCTCACAGTTCATGAGATCCAGCCCCATGTCGGGCTCTGTGCTGACAGCATGGAGCCTGCTTAGGATTCTGTCTCCCTCTCTCTCTGCCCTTCCCCTGCTTGCTCTCTACCTTTCTCTCTCTTAAAAATAAGTAAACATTTTTAAAAAATCTTTAAAAAATAGAAAACATGCTGTTATACAAATCATCATGTATTATACGTTTTTTTTTCATCGTTTCTGTCAGGGAATCAAAGCAGATGTCTGTTTGCCATATAACAGTATTTCTCTCCTTATAAAGGAATTTACTGGAAGATATTAATAGTTTCTCTCTCTTTCTCTCTGTAATTATGGGAGGAAAAAAACTGTATTTATACAGAACTTTTTAGGAACCTATCTATCCTGTGAAGCTAGGTATACTGGGTGTTCCAGTTAAGGTTGATTTACTTTGTATTTCTTATTTCCAGTTGGCACATTGTTAGTGAAACACGGCTCCATGTGACTGCTGCCTTCCTTTGTGTCTTGTTGTAAATGCTTGTTATTTAAGTGGACTTTCATCATCATGTGTGTCTTTTGTGTTTGTTGCTAAATCATTGTAAATGATTCATGGAAATCTTTCTTTTCCCTCTTGATACCTGAGCCTATCCCCTGTAGAGAAACCAAGTAATCCTCTATATGAACTGTTATTGTGTCACGTTTAGGCTCTCCTGTTCTAAAAAGTCTCTATGGCCACAAAAAATACAACTTGCAGATTTGTTGGAAGGTCAGCACCCCAGGATATGAAGTCTGCAAAGCACTGGACATGGTTTTACTTTGTATTATTAACATATATTTTATGCTTTTAATCATTATTTATCATACTGTGCAGAAAAAGAAAATAGCCAAAGAATCTCAGTATTGAACTCCTTTTTAGTTTATACAGACATTGTGGAAATCTTGGCTGAGGTGTGAGTAGTATTGAATAATCATTTCAAAAGCAAATTTCATTTCTGATTGAAAACAAATGATTCTAAGTGTGTGTGTGTGTGTGTGTGTGTGTGTGTGTGTGAAAGAGAGAGAATGAATATGAATATTCCAAGAAAATTTGTCTAATATTCAGGGTGCCTGAAAGCCTAAATATATTTATCCATAATATCAATATTATAGGGAATAAAAATTATTTGTAAGTATTTAAAGATTATTTTATGGCACTTTTTCTCAGAAGACCTGCAGACACTGTTTAAAGAATTTTCAGGTGTGCCTGGGTGGCTCAGTTGGTTGAGCGTCCAACTTTGGCTCAGGTTGTGATCTCATGGTTTGTGAGTTCAAACCCCACATTGGGCTCACTGCAATCAGCGTGGAGCCCGCTTCAGATCCTCTGTCCCCCTTTCTCTGCCTCTCCCCTGCTCACGTTCTCTCTCAAAAATAAATAAACATTAAAAAAAATTTTCAGCTATGGTTTATCAGATGCCACAAAAACACAGGAAGAATAAGAATTGAATTTGGGGTAGTGTGGGGGCAGAAAATAAGTAGGAGAAATACATAAGGTAAAATGAGGAAGAGCAAAAAGGTTAAATTTGTGTAATAGAATACCTAGTACATTTCTTTTTTTTTAATATTTATTTTTGAGGGCAGGGAGAGGCAGAGGGAGACACAGAATCCAAAGCAGGCTCTAGGCTCTGAGCTCTCAGCACACAACTCGATGCAGGGCTCGAACTCCTAGACCATGAGGTCAGGACCTGAGCTGAAGTTGGATGCTTAACTGACCGAGCCACCCAGGCGCCCCCTGGTACATTTCTTCAAAGGAATGGGGAGGAATGGGATTGTCAGACCTCTGGCTGCACCTAAGCCCCACTGTCCATTAGCTTGGCACACTTTGGGAAAAATTACCAATCTGAACCTTTCCGACCCTTGTTTCCCTCATCTGTAAAACGGTGAGGATGTCCATGCTGCACAGTTTGTCTGAGGACTAGATTTAGATAGACTGATGGACCTCTAATGTACAGTAGGTGCTGAATAAACCCTAGCTGCTATTTTTTTTTGATGTTTCCTGTACTCATTACAGACGTTTTTCTTTCATCCTTAGCCTCCAGATATTAATATGTCACCAAAGTTAGGACCATGAATAGTGTTTTCAAACCAACAGATCCACGAATGGTAACCAGGACAAGAACTTAAAGCCTGAAGCAAAGCTGGAGTGGCAGGTTGTCCTCTGCACCTGCCATAGGCCACCACTCCCACAGACAAGATCTACAATATCATGCCTGAGTTATTAGATCTTCGTCAGTCTCTCCTTTTAAAGAAACATAAAAAGGCATGACAATGTTTTCTGTTCTTCTAAAACTACTTACTTAGATTTTGAAAATCCCCTTTATAAATGAGGGTATAAAACAACTTGCTTCCAGATTTATTGGCTAAAGCATCCTTATATGAGCCCTCATCGCTCAAGGCAGTGCTCTGGACAACAGTAGAGTTGATTGAACAATAAAAAATATTGGTCATCATATCAGTTATGTCTCTTCATGCCTCCAGTCTGTTTAATTTTGTTTCACCAAAATGGTTACATTAACTGTTTGGATTTTTTTTTTGAGAGAGAGAGAACCTGAATGGGTGAGTGGGGGAGGGGCAGAGAGCGAGGGAGAGAAAGAATACCAAGCAGGGCTCCACAGAGCCTGATGTAAAGCTCAGTTTCACAAACCGTGAGATCATGACCTGAGCTGAAATTGTGAATTGGATGCTCAACCTACTGAGCCACCCAGGTGCCCCATTAACTGCTAGTTTTAATAAAAGCATCAGAAACATTGGCCTTCAGGTGCACCTGGGTAGCTCAGTCGGTTAAGCATCCAACTTCAGCTCAGGTTGTGATCTTACAGTTCATGAGTTCAAGCCCCGCATCGGGCTTGTACTGACAGCTCAGAGCCTGGAGACTGCTTCGGATTCCGCATCTCCCTTTCTCTCTGCCCCTCCCCTGCTCGCGCTCTGTCTCTCTCTCTCAAAAATAAATAAACATTAAAAAAAAAGAAACGTTTGACTTCAGCCTTTTTCCCTCTCTTCCTCCTCTCTTGTCATTGAGTCTTTTTCCCCACATATTTATCCTGTATCCATGAAGTGCCTCAATCCATATTAGGCATTAGTTCTAACAACAAACAACATAGGGTCCCTGCCCTTAAGGAGCTTCCTCACTGCTGGGGGATAACCAAATAAGTAGATAAGCAACTCTAACAGATTTGGTCATCAACAAAACCCTCGGTTAGCTCTTCCACAGTTTAGGCAGTGGGGCTTTTTAAGTGTCCAAAAGAAGGAGAAGATACAGAGCTGTCCAAATTGGGATTTTCTTCTCGTCTTTTATAAAATAAATTTTTTCTCCTTTTTATGCAAGTAATACATTCTCGTTATTGAAAAAAAAAATGGAAAATACAAAGAAGCAAAAAATATAATTTGCTATCCCTCTACCAGATGACATTTCAGTATGTATCCTTCCAGGTTCTTATGTATGCAATTTTAATTAAAATATTACAATATATTGTATATACTCAAGCCATTTTGAATTGGAAGATAAAGATTGGGTGATGGATTTGGTTCTTCTGGTGGACTGAAAGCTGCTTAGAGACAGGTACTGAGTCTTGACACCCTTTATATTCTCTCTGAGGACTGTTAAATTTATGGTCAGTAAATATGTACAGAATAAGTCATGTTGGGGATTGAGGGATGGGTTTGTGAATAAATAGCTAGATTGTTTTTTGGTTTTTATTTTTTACTTTTGAGAAAGAGGGTAGAGTGAGCCAAGGGCAGAGAGAGAGGGAGCAAAAGAGAATCCCACGTAGGCTCCACACTGTCAGCATGGAGCCCAAAGCAGGGCTCGTGCTCACCCAGCGTGGGGCTCAAAATCATGAACCGTGAGATCATGACCTGAGGTGAAGTCAGATGCTTAACAGACTGAGCCACCCAGGTGTCTAATAGCTACATTGTTTTATTTCTTAAATTTAAGAATAAAAATGTCACATTGGCAAGTATGACATTTGTTGGATTCTTCTTGATAAGAGTAAGGGTAATTTGACAATTCTTAAAGGATTCCTTCCTATTCCTAGCTTGAATCCTTTGAAATGTTTCCATATTTTAAACAAGCAAACAAGACTAAAACCACCCCCCTAAAACAAAACACAATAACAAAAAACTTTGATCATTAAGAAAGAAATAGCATTTCTTGTTTGTGACCTTATTAATTCACTCAAGCTTGCCATATATAAATCATTGAAGAAGAAGGAAGAAAGCAAATTTGGACTTCTCTGTCACTAGTTTCACTTACTAAATATTCCATCTGTTGAATTACCTGGGTGATAGGTCAGAAAGTATTTCTTCAAGTTGACTAAAAATAAGCTCTGATTAATGTTGTTTTCCTATTATTTCTAGTAATGTAAAGTCAACCTGATAATGTTGACAGCAGTATGTTTGTAGAGATTTCCTATCTTTTTAGGAGTTTGGAATAATAAAAATCAAGATGACACCTCAGTTCCTTCTTGGGCAGAATTTCTAGTTAATCTGCCCCATCTGAGACCTCTGTTTCCATTATCTCTGTAGTCACAGGAGAGATTCATTACACTGTAGGTAGACCACAACTCAGTAACCTTGTAGGCTGCCTATCCCTTAACTGTATAATATTTTTGTGAGTCACTCAGACCCAAATTGGCCCCATTAGATTGGCTCTGTTGCTATTCCGGTTGATTACATGTCATCTAATTGCATAATTTATGCTGTATATGCACTTGGCCTTCAGGTCACTATGCATGATTTGCTGTATATGTATAGTGACCTAAAGGCCAAGTGTTTTTCTTTATTGTACAATAAACTCACAGTGAAAATAGAATTTAAATACCTGCTGTAAAATACCACTTCTAAAAGGCTGTTTTAGGCTTTTTACAGTGCTTTGATGCATTTTTAAAGAAAGCAATCTAAAAATATCATATGATTTCTACCTGTACCCTAAAGCCATTAAATATTATTTTCTGTGATTGCCCTTGTTTTCAATTTAATTAACTACAAAAATTGGTATCCCCATAGTTTCTGGTTGTGAAGGTCTTTCTGCACATTCATGATCGTTTTATTTTATTCTAATGATGTTCCCTATTGTCAAGTGAAACAAAAAGATTAACCACCTTAGCTTTTCAGGCTTTAGATCAGTGTTCTCTTCCATGTGAATTCAATGAATTAAGTTCAACATGTAGTTTATTGAGTTCTGGGATGTGCTTTATGCTAGAATCCCAGAATACAAAGATGTGTAAGGCTGCGATGTGAGGAAGGAACAAGCATGTGAACAGACAGTCTGTTCAGTTACATAGTAGATGACAGGTTCATTGGAGGCACTAAGGAAACATACTTAACTTTACCTAGAGAGTTCATGGAAGACTTCTCAGAGGAAGCAACAGTTGAGATGAGACGTTAAGGATGATGAGGAGCTCACCAGGGAAAGCCAACAAGAGGATGGAGAGGAAAGGGCATATTCTGTAGAGAAAATGGCAAATGCAAAGTCAGGTATGCACCATGTGGTGCCTGGTGGGAACCACTAATAGTAGAGCATGGATGGGGGGTGAAGAGGAGGAGGAGACTGATGAGTCTATTGGACGTCAGCCTGCCAGTGAAGAGAAGCCACCGAAGGTATCTTGAACAGAGGTGATGTGATTATATTTGTAGCTGGGAGAGGTCATGTGGTACAACGTGCATTCCTCATCCACTGCTCTATTGTTTGTGTTTAAAGACCACCCCGTCCTTCGGTTTCCATTGTTGTTCCTGCAGGGCTTGATCTAAACTATCACATTTTCTAGGCCAGTGAGCTGAGGAAGGCTGAGTTTAAGGGTCACAGGCCAACAGGTCACCCACTCCTGGCTTGTTATAGCAATGTTTAGGTTGTGTCATAACTGTAGTCCTTTTATGGGCCACTTCTTCCTCCTGAACACTGCTCACAAAACCAACGAGCTGTTGATCATAAGCCTAGACTTGCCTTAACAATGGATGCAGTCCCTGAGTATGTTCATGGTCTGGTGGTGTGGGTCCACTCACTGAGACACCTGTGGGTCTGCTCTGTGTCCCAGGCTGGCATCACAAAAGAGTGAGACGTGCCTGCCACCATCTGCAGACACATAAACAATTCCAAAAGAGTACAATAAATATCACAGTAGAGAAACTAAAGGAACAGAAAGGAGGGAACAGAGACCAGGAAGCCCTCCTGCAGGAGATGGCATCTGTGTCTCCCAAAGGAGGAAGCAAAGAAGGGCAGACAGGGATGTCAAAGTGCAAGGCAAATAGACAAACAAGCTATTGAGAACCACAAGTGCTTCAGGCCCAAGCATGGAGAAGGAGGAGAGAGCTGATAAGGGAAGGAGCCGAAGAGATCGCAGGGGACCTGGGCCTCCAGGGCTTGCACACTGTGCCACCAGAGGGTTTTGAACAGGGAGAGTTAACACAGCCAGCTCCACAGAAAGATTGTCATGAGAGCAGAGTGAGTGTGTTCGAGAGGGACAAGATGGAGACAGGAAAACTACCTCTGTTTCCCTCTCTTACTGAGCTCGGACAGTGATACCAGCAACAAATAAGGAGTGCTGGGGGGCACCTGGGGGGCTCAGTCAGTTGAGTATCTGACCCTCAATTTTGGCTCAGGTCACAATCCCACGATTGTGGGAGCAGGCCCCATGTTGGGCTGTGCTGAGCGTGGAGCCTGCTTAAGATTCTCTCTCTCTCTCTCTCTCTCTCTCTCTCTCTCCCTCTGCCCTTCTTCCTCTCTCTCTAAAATTAGGAAGGGATGAATGGAAGGAAGGAAGGAAGGAAGGAAGGAAGGAAGGAAGGAAGGAAAGAAGGAAGGACTGTAACAAAGTTAACTATGGATCGAGAGACAAAGATGGGTCTAAAGAGAGGCAAAGAGGCAAAATTGCTGGAGGTTGGAGATTCAGTGGATGTGGAGATGTATAAGAGGGTGAAGTCGGGGCGCCTGGGTGGCGCAGTCGGTTAAGCGTCCGACTTCAGCCAGGTCACGATCTTGCGGTCCGTGAGTTCGAGCCCCGCGTCAGGCTCTGGGCTGATGGCTCAGAGCCTGGAGCCTGTTTCCGATTCTGTGTCTCCCTCTCTCTCTGCCCCTCCCCCATTCATGCTCTGTCTCTCTCTGTCCCAAAAATAAATAAACGTTGAAAAAAAAAAAAAAAAAAAGAGGGTGAAGTCAAGGATGAAAAAAGATGGGCCATAGTCCACAGATGGCAGAGTTTTTCAGTGGGTGCCACTGTTGTGAAATGGAGTTACACTTTTGGCTGCATTTGAATGCCACGTTGCTGTTGTATTACCCTCAATGTGCCTTCTGCTCCTTGGCTCATTTTTATACCTGGTCAAAAAAAATGAAACTCCTTTTATAAGCCCTGTGCAGTCCTGCAGATTATTTTCACCTCTTTTTTTCCTTCAGAACCTATGAGGAAGTTTAGACAAGTGGCAACATTCTCGTTTTATAGATACAAATCTGTCATGCACAAAACACAAATCTAGTGTGACCGAGTGGGGTTGGAATCTTCACCCTGTTCCCTGCTTCTAGCCTGCATTGTCGGCTTTGAAGATACGTCATTAGATGATGCTGTTCCCAGCAAAATGGAATTCATTTTTTGGTTTTCAACAAGCAGCCATTGATGACTATCTACGGCCAAATGCAAAGTTTTTCTTGGAAGCTTGTGTCTTTTAAATGTGTTGTCTGCTCACAGTGGCTCTATTTTGGAATAGCTCACATTTATGAAAGGCTCACTGTATGCTTCATGTAGTATTAATCCATTTAACTATTTAATTCTGTGAGATAGCTACTGATGTTATCCCCTTGTTAGACAAGTGAACTAAGGCACTGAAATGGTAAGTAACTTGCCCAAGGTCGCCTGGCCACAGGCGTTTAAGCTGGAGTTTGAACCGAGGCATAATGGCTTCAGAGCTTCTCACTTAGCTTAGAGCAAATACATGAAGAGTGGACAAGTCTAGGACATGATCATTATTTTTCGAAACTGCTCAGGAGCATTTGTTTAAAGGATTTTTTTTTTAACTTTGAAAAGAGATTTCTGAAAGCAGCAACACCTTCACAGTGGCATTCCAGATCCTTTTAGAATCGGTCATGACCACACTGGAGAGAGTTCATTTATACAGAAATAGTTACAGTCAAGTTGGACCTCATTGAAGATGGCATTGGAGAGAGAAAAACGGAGAGAAACTGTCCCTACCCCAGAATAGTTCAACTGTTTTAATAGTTTTATTACTAAATTTGAGGGTTACAGTTCGTTAGGGCAAAATCCAAAGATGAGTAAAAATCAGCCCTTTTGCACCTGAAAAATTATTTTGGGGCAAGGCATATAAGGTCTCTTCATTATGACATGGTATAAGTCATTAAAATCTCTGTTTTGTATCAGTATTACAGTTCAAATATACAGCAAAGGGCTTCTAGGTACTTTTCAGTGTTATTAATTTCTAGATTCTTTCTCCTTTTATGTGTGTATTTTACAAATATTTTCCAAATGTATTTCCTTTTCTAAATATATAGAGTCTTATCGGGGCACCTGGGTGGCTCAGTTGGTTAAGCATCCAACCTTGGCTCAGGTCATGATCTTACAGTTTGTGAGTTCAAGCCCCATGTCAGGCCCTGTGCTGACAGCTCGGAGCCTAGAGCCTGCTTCAGATCCTCTGTCTCCTTCACTCTCTGCCCCTCCCCCCACTCATGCTCTGTCTCTCAAAAATAAGTAAATGTTAAAACACTTTAAATATATAAAAATATTTGTTAGCTTTTATTTTTCTCTGTATACAGATCATTTTAACCAAGTTTCTCATTCCTTTGTCCAATAAATCTCCACGTTTCCTGTCTGCCACTCTCATTCTTCCTTTTTCACACAACATTAAAAAGAATATTCTGTCTACCATAAAAGCGGGAGCCTTTGTGTCACCTCTTGAACACCTTCCTCCTAATGAGATTGATTGCAGTGTATTGTTACCCTTCATTTATTATCTCCTCAGTCCATGTTCAAGCTAAAGTCACTTAGTTTTGTGAAGGAAATTGTGTGAGACATTCTTCCAAATGCTCTAATAAAATTCAAATATATCACATCTGCTTCATTCCCTTAAACTAGTAATCTTGTAATTCCATCAGAAAAGCAATCAAATTTGGCATGCCTTTTTTTTTTTTTCCTTCATAAAGCTCAGCTTCTTATTACTTTTGGGTTTATTTCCTCTGGATGTTAACAGATTTTTTATTACTCTCACGATATTGCAAACTTGCCAAATTACAATTTTCAGGGTCACTTTCATCGTTTGAAAATCAGGGCTCTCTTTTCCTTTTGCCTCATTTTGTGGTGCATAAATATTTGGATTCCTGTTGATTCTACATATCTTATATTAACCAGATCCATTACTTACAGAGGATGGCAGTAAACATGAGGAGAAACAGGCAGAGGATGACCTCCCTGCTGCCAGCTGTCTGAAGCCACCTTCCCACACCATTTCCAAGTCATCCTGGCTGACTTCATCATTTCCCTCTTACTAGCCACCAGGTCTCAGCTCCATTCCTGGGTTCCGTGATCTATACCCTGCTTTCCCCTTTACATGTTCTATTCATATTAGCTCATCTACTTTTGCTGCCCTTTAGAAGAGAACTCACACTAGTTCAATCTGCTTGGTTTTTTTCTCTCATGTTTCTGTTTGTTGACAAGCAAAGTTATTTTTACCTCCAGGACTATGACTGTCTTTCAACCACCCATAGAGTATTATTTGAATTTTTGCTTTTTCTATTTCATGATGCGGACATTATTTTCAAGTTGGATGCTGTAGGGCCTGGTTCAGAACAGCAGCCCCTGTGATTCCTTCTCTTGGGTCTAACCAGGCTACACCCAGGTATAGCCCTACTAGATTGTATTATCTTGTTCTAAGGTCTCTGCTTCTTTTTTTCAATTTTCTCATCCTTAATTACTTTCTTCACTGTTTATAAACTCATCAATAGGTACTTTCTTTCTGTAGATTTTATTATGTTATTTTTTAGCTTTGTATCACTTAATACTTTTCTTCCCTCAACAAATACAACTATACTTCAAACTGTGTTGGGGACTTAATTATCTCATGCTTATTCCTGGAGAGTGGAGATCTTTTTGTTTCATTTATTCATTCATTTGTTCATTTATTAAACCAACATTTTTTTAATGTTTATTTATTTTTGAGAGTGAGAGAGACAGAGTACGAGTAGGGGAGGGGAAGAGAGAGAGGGAGACACAGAATCTGAAGCAGGCTCCAGGCTCTGAGCTATCAGCACAGATGCAGGGTACGAAATCACAAATCGCGAGATCACGTCCTGAGCCAAAGTCGGACGCTCAACCGACTGAGCCACCCAGGTGCCCCTATTAAACCAACATTTAATGAGTAAGTACCTCCTGGTGGTCAAGTGGTCAGATACTGGGCTACAAAATGATGCCTCCTTTGCAAACATTCACAAGATCAGGAAGGAGTCAGCAATGGAAACAATTCTAACGCAGTGTGATGCATACTATGATGGTGGTATATTTACAAGGTCCAATAGGGGTACCACCCTGAAGAGATGAAGGCTCTCAAGAAAAAGAATCTAATTGTAGTTCTGGGGGAATCGGGATGAGTTTCATAGGCAAACAAGAGAGAAGGGAAATGGTGTTTCATGGGAAGATGTAGTCTTTCCAGATGGGTACTCTCAACTTACTCTGATTCCTTTTTCCATATCTGCCCATCTTTATATTATTGGCAGATCAAGAAGAAACTGAAAGTCTGTGGGAAACACAGGCACAGAGGCCGAGGGAAGAAAATAAGTACTACATTTCTGTATGAGTTTATAAGGGCTGCTGTAACAAAATACCACAGACTGGGTGGCTTAAGCAACAGAAATTTATTTTCTGACAATTCTGGAGGCTTAAGATCAAGATTAAGATGACAGAAAGTTTGGTTTCTTATGAGGTTTTCTCCTTGACTTACAAATGGCTACCTTCTTACTGTGTCCTTACATGGCCATTTCTCGGTCTATGATGTTTATGTCCTAATCTTTTCTTCGTATAAGGACATCAGACAAACTGGATGAGGACCATCCTGACAACCCCATTTTTACTTAATTACCTATTTAAAGGCCCTATCTCCAAATACAGTCACATTCAGAGGTACTGAGGATTAGGGCTTCAGCATAGGAATTTGGTGAGGGTTTGGGGAAGAGACACAATTCAGCCCATAACAGTTTGTATTAAGTCTGTAGTAGTGTTTGAACCAATGGTATAACTGGTTTTCAGAATCACTGGACTTAACTAAAAGAATATATGATGAGCTGTTATCTGCTGAGCAAAGCTATTTAAATGTTTTAAATTTATTCTCAGTGTTACTATAAATACCCTAGATTTCCCATGTAGCTCCATTTAGAATTAAAATATTACAGAAGCCATACCTCATTAAACACTAAACTTTGTCCCTAAAGGCCCAAGACACATGACAGTGTATGAACCCTTTCAGTACTGCTGTGGAAGCCATATCACGCTTATAATCACTGATGAAATGACTATGCTTTAAATTGCTTAATCTAGTAATTTGTTCCCACTGTAGAGATAAATTCATTTATCTTTATTTAGATGGATCATTATATAGAATTTCAGTGTAGATAAGAATATAGTTTGAGAAAAAAAACAGCTTCTCAAAAATGTAACTGCTTCTTGGATCTCCTTTATGGAAAAAAAATTATATATATATTTTGTTAGATATGAAAGAATTTGAAATGTCTTTGCATTTTAGACACTCACAATTTTTCTAGTGTTGCCTGTGGTGGTCTGACAGGAAAGCTGTGTAATGATCAGAAGATGTCAATTCTAATTTTCACTGGGCCACTCACTCCTTCATGATTTGTGCAAGGCATTTAATTTTCCTGAGCTTTTGTTTTCTCCTTGGTCAAAAGCATGTGATTATATATATCAAACTTATTTCATATTTTATACTCTTGTGCATTTTTCCAGTGTAGGAATTATGTTGCTGAATTAATATGCAAGACAATGCTTAGATTTTAAACGTTAGAACTTAGTTTTAAACGTTAATATAAATCTTGCATTATGGTAGAAGAGAGAAAATTGTGGATGATAGTATTTATATGGGCAGAAAGTAAGAATGCCTTGCCAAGAAGGAATTGATTTAGAAAAAAATTTGAAATTCAAAAGGTGTCATATAAGAAACCTCACAGATCACCTATATTACATGAAGAAATGGTTTAAAAATTAGACCATTAAAGTCATTCTTAAGGTAAAGTGAAAAAGATGTCTTTGAGGCAAATTTTGAAAGGGAAAAAGACCTAGGCCCAGTTCAAAGAGGTAGGAGGAAATTTAGATCCATTGAGGAAGGAAGAAATGAAATGGTGACACCTTCAGTGCCCTTACCCCAGGTCTGAGTCATCAAAGGAAGGACACAGGTGAGCACAGAGGAAGTGTCCTCTTATAAAATCTCCCATAAGGGACCATTGTTGTTATCGTCATGCACAAGTATTTTGTAACCACCACTGGCTCCAGCACGGAGTTGAGCGCAGCACAAAAGAGGTCAGAGTCCTGCTCCTGCCTCCTGGATGCTGACGCAGATGCTCAAGGGTGTGATGGCTATCCAGACTGGTGGACATGGACAGCCAAGTGTTTGCGTTTGTTGAACAAGCCTTGTTAGTAGTGGGAAGTGGAACTCGGTTAGGGGACCACCACTTCCATTTCCAGTTAATTGGGGAAGATTGAGCGGATGGGGTCGAACAGCAGGGCCTGAGCCTGTTTGCTCATCATCTCACAGCTGGACTCACAGCTGCCCTAACATCTCCTCCCAAGCGCTCCTGAGCTCTGTGGCTTACTTAAATAGGAAAGAAAAAAAGAAGGAAGGATAGAAGGATGGAAGGGAAGGAGAAAAAGAAAATAAAGAACACATATCCCCCAAAAGCTTTTCTGTTTGGTTCCTTTGTGTCTGGCAAATGACTTCTGGGATAGCCACCTTTATTGGATTGTAGACCTGGCTCTGCCCACCCCTCACCCCTGCCTGCCCCTGAGGACAGTTGCCAACAGTCCTTTCTACTGCTGAGGAAGCGTGGAACTGGCTAGAATCAACATTTGTATGCTGACCCTGAAAGCAAGCAATAAAACAGTTAACATTTTTTTTTAGTATTTCTCACATGCTGGGTTTCTTCTAAGCGCTTTAGATGTGTTCTCATTGTATCTCCCTACCACCTCTAGAAGCTGGGGGCATTAGTACCTTTCTGTTACAGATAAGAGAAACAAAGGTGACAGCTCTTATAAACTCCCTGCAGAGCACAGGTGACCAAGCGAGGGCTGGGGCCCAGAGTGTCCTTCTTACTTACCTACACACAAAGTGAAAATGATAGGCAGAGCCCTGCTGTTGACAAGACTACTTTCTGGTTTTCTGGATATTTTAGCATATTCCATCATGAGCTCTTCACATGAAGCAGAAGGTCTCATTATGCCCATTTTACAGAAAGAAGTGATACTCAGAGGAGTTAAATGGCAATGAGTGGCTAACCTGCCAAACTATTAGAAAAGAAGTAATGGACAAGGTTTCTTTTTTGTTTTCAAACTCAAATTTCCCACACAAGACAAAAGTTGGCAAATAACCTATTTATTTGTGTGTGTGCATGTGCATGTGTGTGTGTTATTTTGTGCTATTTGTAGCTCAGAATCAGAATATTGTGGAACTTTAATTGGATTGATGGTTTTTCATCCTATTGAAGATGGTTGTCACAATTCTGGAAACATCTAGATATCTGGGATTTGGGTTATTTTAATTTTTATCAGAACTGGGAATTAAACACCAAAAGATTGGTCCCTGGACGTGTATCTTTGGGACGTAGCTACATCCAGGGATTCACAGCTCCTTTGTCATCCGGGTTGACACAAGTCTTGTCCTGACTCACAGTCCTTAAACTCCTCAGTCAAAAAGTTCTCTTCCCAGGAATGTTTGGATCCGTGACTCTCTCTTGCATGGATGAAAAGTGGGGCCAAAGGCAGAAATCTCCTCCCCCAGGCCTGAGTCTAGTCACTTCTCAGTAAATATTTATTGAGCACCGTGGAAGCCACCGAGGATATAACTAACGATGAAGAAAGCATGAAAATTCTCATCCTCGTGGGCATACACTCTGAGTGTCCTTGGGGACATGCCATGGGAGAAGCGGAAGGTGCAAGAATTACTCTGCAAGAGAACAAGCCACTGGAGCCACTGTGTTGTACACCTGAAACGAAGGTCACGTTGTATGTCAACTATACTTCAATTTTTTTTTTTTTTAAAGAGAGAGAACAAGCCTCTCTGGGACACTCTGAGTGGGGCTCCTAACCAATCATCTTTGTGCCCTTGGACACACTTAACATCTCCAGAGTCTTTGTGTTTTCCTTCTACAAAAGAGGTACACAGTATGTCTCTGAAAGGACTGTGTGGAAGATGAAAGGAAAGCAGCACATCAAGCTGACAGAGTGCCTGAGACATACAGGGTATGGAGTAAAGGTTAGTTCTCTTGCGTCACAAGAATGTTTTTGTTCCAGTACAGAGGACTTTCCTATCACAGTGCTCAGTTGGTAAGAGATTGGATAACTAGCAAGAAGTCATCGTAATAATTGCCCCCATTTGTCAAGCATTTATCATTCAGGACCAGGTCACATGCCAAGTGTGGCTACTATGTCAACCCATTTTGCAGACTTCTGCTCTGCTTGGGTTCTTCTCTTCCTTCCGAAAGATAAGCAGCACATTCAGGGAAGTCTGTTTCCTGTGTATTTGGTATTTTTTTCCCAAGAGACAATTAGTCATGCCATCAGTATTTGAGATAATTTGGGAAGCACTTTGTCTACACAGCCAAAGATTAATATCTGAATGCTCTATGTTCATTTAAAGCCATTAGATGGGGCACCTGGGTGGTTCAGTCAGTTAAGCATCCGACTTCAGCTCAGGTCATGATCTCACAGTTTGTGGGTTCGAGCCCCACATCCAGCTCTGTGCTGACAGCTCAGAGCCTGGAGCCTGCTTTGGATTCTGTGTCTCCCTCTCTGTCTCTGCCCCTCCCCCAATCACGCTCTGTCTCTCTCTTTCTCTCATAAATAAATAAACATTTTTCAAAAAAGCCATTAGAGGGTTTTTTGGTTGTTGTTTTTTGAGGACTTCTTTCCTGACATGTGCATCCTGCAAAAGATTTTGAAACTATGTCTCAGCAATATGCACCATCCATGGATTCTTCCACCTCCAGACAGCTGGATTCCTAGTCTGGAACATGAGGCAAGCCACTCCTGGGACGTTCCAAGCAGCCCACACCTAACACCAGTGTTCCCGTTCCATGTGCAGCCCACACTTGGCGCCTCTCCTCCAGCCCCCTCGGGCCCAGGGTGTGCTCTGCCATGAATTACAGTTTTATTTATCTGAGCCTAGGCCTTTTTCCCTCTAGAATCAGAGCACCCAGAGCTGCTGAAACATCAATGCAGAATGCATTTTAATCAGTGGTGTGAATGGAGACAAAAGGAGAAGACTGTCAAACTGAGGCATCAGGGGAAGATGTTCTAGCAGCTAAGAGAAGGTGGGCCCTCGGGAATAAAACACCCAAGTGGGATTCAGAGTCTGCTTCTAACTCAGGGGATGCAGAGAAGGCTTCACCTCCTGTAAATGGCAGCAGCATTGAGAGGTAATATCCAGAAAGAGAGCTGACTTACAGTCCAGGAGACATAATTTGCTTTACAAAGTTTATGGAAGGAATGAAGATGACAGCTGCCTTTTTCCTACTGGTAGTCGCTGATTGCATTTGGTCGTATTTCATTTTGATTCAGCTCCTTCCTGTCTGTATGATATTACCGTTACATTTTTATGCCATTTCAGATTTTCTTTTGTTGTCACATGTTGGAAATGGATTACATTCTGCTTGTCTGTGAAACCACAGAGATTGTTTTGCAGGGAGATGGTCTCACACTGTGTGGACTGAAGAGTACAAAAGAGATCAGGTGCCAGAAAAGTCTGTTCTTGAGATGAGGTTTATTGTAATGGCTCTAAGAGGGATCAGGGTAATCCATTTGACCCGAAAGCTCATCCTAACCCGTAGTGACAGGAACAGCACAAAACATTACCCGGCTTCTCTGGATGGCTGCCTTGTGGTTACAGATCCTGCTTCTGTAAGAAATCCCTTTTCACAGGAAGTCATATGCAGTTTCTACGTTTATTTTTTTCCTATCTAATCCACCTGTATAACCTCAACTTTCCACATGGGGATTATTCATAAATTCAACAAACGTTTGTGTAGCGCCTCCTATGTGTCTAAGCCAAGTGCTATATAAATATATATAGAAAAAAGCATGCATTCCACCCTTGCTTTAAACCTAGTGGAGAGACCAAGAAATAAAGAGACCATGGAGCCATGGTATGAAATTGCTGCAGCTTTGGTGGAAGCGTAGTGGAGGGGACCTCAACCAGAGAGAGGAGGGTCAGGAGAAACTTTCTGTAGGAAGTGACGCTATAGGGAGAAAGGGAGACAAGGGTGAGCTGGCCAGGCCATACTTCTTCCCAGGAGGAAGGTTGCACCTAGTGGCGAAGGAGGATTGAGAGAATGTTCCAGGCAGAGGAAGCAGCATCCACAAAGGCGCAGGGGCCAGAGAGAACACAGTATGTTCAGTGAATCTCAGGTCACATGGCCAAGCACCGAGCATAGGTGAAGCATGGCAAGAGATGACTCTGGAGCAGTGCACGAGGAGAGGGTCCCTAAAGCCTGCTTGAGGACCGGGCACCTTGTGGAAAAACCATCATAGGTACACTGGGGGAGCATCTCACTGGGGAAGCAGTAAGGCCAGGATAGTTGCTTCCTTTGAGCACCATAGAGTGTGGGGGAAGATACTGGCTTTTATGGCTACCAAAGTGAATAATGCTGATGGTGTAAGCTCAGCATGCTTCCAGGCTACCTCCAAGAATATAGACTTACTTTTATGTTTAAGATAAATCTGGTGCAATGCATGCACGGGTAGGCAATGAGAATATTAAAAGATATTTACCCAACCCTTTTGCATCATCTACATTACAATTAGCTTTCTGTCAAGATGACCATGGAAACAGAATTCACTAACATATGTACCTCAAGAATTTCTCCAGTTACCCATTTAGCATTTTATTCCTCACTTGCTAATGGGCCAATTTGTTTCTGTTCTGGTTTGTTGTCAGTGGTCCATAGTTGATATGAAAAAACAACACATTTTGTTTATCTATCAACCAAGTTGACATGACAAGAAGAATGACAGATTTTATTTATATAGAAGAATGCCCCTTCCCCTCCTCCTCACAATGTTGAACCTATACAACCAACACACTTTGTTCCTCACTTGGCTCATATTCTGAGCCATTTGGGTTTTACAGCCAATAAGGAACGTCGGCACTCTAATTTGCATGGCTTGTGTCTCCTATTCATCTTGCCTGTGGAGAGCCCATTAGCAGCAGAGGTCACAGAGGCTGGGGTCCCGCAGAGCTGCAGGAAAACCCAGCTGTTATGTTCTTCTCAGGTGAGAGAGGACAGAACCTCTTTGTTATGGTTATTATGGTCAATAAATATTTTCTAATAGGACGAGGGGGTGAACTACACTCTCCCGAGCATAAAAACTATTACACAGGGTGAGACTGGAGTTGCTTGTATCCTTGAAGGTCTTTGAAAAAGCATATCTTTATGACGACACAGATAAGTCAAGGACCTAAGAGTTTGGTGAAAACCCGCAATGTCGTGAATGGCTTTCAGACTGCATTGGAGGTCATGTTGAATGATCTGTTGGTTTTCATGTAGGAACTATGTTGGGTCATTAAATGCAACTGTCTGTGGTCAAGGTTATTATTTTGTACTGTGGCCAAAGAAAGGTCTTTGGGAACATATTCCTATCAAAAATCTCAGTTTGCACGTCACATTTCAGAACTCTAAATGAGTCTTGAATGTGTATTACTGTATATAAATAAGATGTAAAGCAAGATTGTTCTGAACGGTTTTTTGGTGGGGAGCGGGAGAGAAGGGGATGTACCTTATTGATTCATGCTTGAGACTGAGAGCCTATACTCTTTGGTTATATATTTTTTTCAATAAACAGGTTTTTTCAGACTGCCAAATTTGTTCCTATTAATCCATTTCCCCCAATATCAAAAAGTCAGTCATTGCTAAATGGCATTATTTGAGCAAAGGATTTTGTGTAAAAGTGTCTGCTCAGTTTTAATGATGAAATTTCATAGTCTTGTGGTTGTAAAGCTGAGTTCCTCCTACTAAAATAAACAACAATTACATAAAATGATCTCTCAGTTTTTCTTTTTGAATAAGGATCATAAGGATAGCTGCTAGCTGTCTTGAGCACTTACTCTGTGCTGCTCACTGTTGAGATGCTTTGCCTGTATCAGCTCATTTGATTCTCCTCCAAACAGTCCTTTGAGCTAGGACTTCTGAGTATTCCCACTTCACAGATGAGAAAACAATAGTACAGAGGGTTCCAGTAACCCTCCCACACTGCTGGGAAGCGGTGGGGCAGAGTCTGAACTCGGTCCGACTGACCCCACGGTCTGTGCTCTTGCACCATGTCAAGACCAAGTCATTAGTCTTACATTAAGAAAAGGAAACTTCGATATCAGCATAACCACCCCAAAATCTTATTACACCAAGGGATGATTCAAGCAATTTAGAATAAAAGAGAACTGACACACATTCTTAACCTTTAGAAATTGATACAGCAAATTTGTCTCTCAAAAATCATTACTGTATTTTTAAAAGAAAATTAAATTTAAAATATTGATAGCATTTTAAACATGTGGAAACAGGAAGGTCAGGATTTTTTTTTTAATCATCTGTCACAGTAGAAAGCTAACCTCAAAATGACATGTTATTTTATGTCACTCTTTTTCAAAGTGTGAATCTCAGATGCTGTGATTTGCAGGAAAAAAAAAAAGTGGCATATCAGAACTCAGAAAACCCAAGATTCACTACTGGCTTTTCTGTTAACTCTGGGTGACCTTGAACACATCACCCTCCGAGTCTCCGTTTCCACAAACTTAAAACCTTTCTCTTCCAGTAATCAACAGAGTTTGTGCCAGCTCTAATATTTTATGAATATCTTCAGACTAGAAATTAGTGCAGAACTTTTACATGCTGTCTTCGAATCAAAACTAATTATGTTCTTTTTTAAGATGATTCTTGTGGGTTTTATTTTTTCTCTTGATGAGATCAACAGCTGGGCAGACATTTTTTTTCAAACATTGTTAATTGGTCACATTAACTCTACCATCACAGTAGATCTTTGGTCATTTGCTGGAGATGGTAAGGTCTTCTCTTCCTCCTCCAGAAGACACTGTCAGATCCCGCACATAGTACAGAGCCATATGGGAACCATTAGAACAACAAGCAACAAGGATGTTCCAAGAAGGTCCTCCCAAAATTAGGCTCCAAGAAGGTCCTCCCAGAAAATTGATAAGAGAAATGCCAAAATCAGGATATGAAGCCTGATACAATTATATTAACAACATCTCCACTGAGAACTGGAAATTATGAAATAGCATAACTCCAAAAGAGAAGCTGTGTTAACCTTACTGAGAATTTTACCATAGCTATAGAAATGTAATGAGACTCTAATGTGAAGATATGGGATCCTTCCCACCTAACCTAACCCTGGAAATGAGAGGGGTTGGGAATGGGAGAAACGGTGAAGTGAGTCAGATCTGTCAGTGATCCTTTTTTTCTAATATTTATTTATTTGTGTGAGACAGAGATTTAGAGTGCCAGCAGGGTAGGGGCAGAGAAGGATGGAGAGAGAATCCCAAGAAGACTCTGCACCATCAGTGTGGAGTCCAACGCAGGGCTCAAACCCATGAACCATGAGATTGTAACTTGAGCTGAAGTCAAGAGTCAGATGTTCAACCAACTGAGCCACCCAGGTGCCCCTGTCAGTAATCCTTTTATGGACTTAAAACCACTCTGTTCCATTGCCCCTTCACCTCTGGAAAAAAATAAAAATAAATAAACAAATAAGTAAACTCATGTCAATGAAAGGGAAATGAAAGCAATTTTCATTGTTAGGCCCTTTAGTGGATAAGCAGCTTGAGGAAGTCTTTGCCAATGCACCATTGACATTGTGGTTTTCTTCTTCCTTTGATAGGCCTACAGCATCCTGCTCTTTCTTTCCCCTTCTAATTCTGTGCACATTTTAAGTGCAGGCTGTAGCATGCTTCTTTATCAAGGTGCAATTAAGACATTAGTATTCATTCAGTTAGCGCAAGGTGTGCCTGTATCTCCGAGGAGCAGAGATAGACAACAAGGGGTCAAACTTACTGAAATAAAAGTATGGCATCTTTTCTTAAATTTCAAAGGCCCTGAGTTTGGCATTTATGTGAAGAGCGGACATAGGACAGCATCAGCATACAATGAGAAATCCATGGTCCCTTTCAACTTCCTTTGTTCATAGACTATATTTCAGTGTGTGTGTTCAGCATCCAGGTGTGTTAGGACACTCAAGACTGTAAAAACTCATAGGTTTTTAAATCTTCAAGATTGCAGAAATTGCATGCATACATTAACAGAACAGGTTTTCAAAATCATCTTGGAATGAAGGAAAACGTGAGTAGCCTACAAGAAACATATGGTTCGAGCTGTTCATTCCATTTGCATTTGTTTCTGAGAGCTGTGCTTATTGCAGCTTATAAAATCAATTCAATTTAGCTTTTGCTTCTCTGTGCAATCAATTATTTTCTTTGTAATAAAGAAAATATGAGCCAAAAATATGGATCTGAAAATGTTTTTATCACAAGTCAAGATGTCAGTATATTGACCTAAATATAAGCAAGACTGAAAAGTCTCCTTACAGAAAATCCAAGATATTAGGGTGCTTTTTCCATTTTGCTTACGCGGATCTTAAGAAAAATGGAATATGTAAATGTCAATTGTTTAGAAGACTACACAGCCTATACTTTTACATCTCCTGGGCTGTATTGATCTAAATGTTGTCTCATACATTATCAATTTGAATTTGGTCAACTACAGTGCATTGCATAAAAGATTTATTTTCCCTATTGTTGCCACTGGAAACATTGAATCAACGTCCAAATTATACTTTTCTGATAAAATTCTTAATCTAACAAGTCTTTTCTGTTTGTTGTCATTCATAGCTTGACTTCTGATTCATGAATAATCACAACTCATGTGTTCAATCGCTATAAACTGTTTGTAATGGCTTCTTTGTAGCTCTTAGGTTTCTCTAATCTCCCCACAGTGAATTACAGTAGAACTCAATTCATTTGTTGGCATTATTAAATAGTTGATTAATGCCAGGTTTTAAATTGTTAGTCTTTTCTTATTTTTATAAAGAACTAAAATCAGGATTTGCTGTTCTTGCCAGAAATCAGTGAAAATTTTCAAAATATTTCTCTTTGAAGCCTTGGGCTCTGATACCCTCACATATGTGAATGTTTTATTGAAGTCATTTTTGGTGGCTTGAGCTCCATTCTTACTTGTCAGGTTAGAAGTTCTGGCATTAGACCCAAAAGCTCTTCCAGAACCCAGCCCTTCTTTTCTTCAGGAACCAAATTAGTTCACAGGAATGAGAATGTCTTCAGCAAAATGTATCACAACAAACTGGACCCAACATTTTTTAGTAAACAGAAAGTCCACGGAAATATGCATTTACTCACTTGCTGGAGATCCCAGAAAGAGATGATAATCCTACAAGAAGCCAGAGTCTTTTTAATATAATTGGGTAATATATGTTCCCCTCTTATTCCATGGGAAACAGATGCTGTGCAAGACTCACTTCCTGCAGGAAAACTAGCAGAAATGCTAACACTGTGTTTCGTTAGATCTGCCAGAGAGCCCAGTTAGATCTGCCAGAGAGCCCAGATAGGACATCGCAGTTTTCAGTGTGAAAGAAAAATCCCATCCCTGTTTTGTGGCTGTTTACTGCCGCGGTAGAGGGAAGGTCGGATTCCCTAGCAAGGATTAAGACAGAGTCCAACCCCAAACTGTTCTAGCCTCACTTCTCAAAGCACTGCTAAAAGAACCCTCTCTTCCATTCAACTGGCCAACTTTTCCTCTAAACACACCATATACAATCCAGCCACTCTCTTTTACTCTGAACTATGCCTTTTTGTTGATCCTGGAGCTTTCTTTCTCAGGCCCTGGGGATGGAGGGAGGAGTGCAGGGAGAAGGTAGGGGAGTGCCTTGAATTACTAACACTGCCCAAAACTGTCTATGCACCAAACACTGTCAGGAATCTGAATACAACTTAAAGTGTAACTATTGTCAGGTAGGTGGTCTATGATATTTTTTAACATTAAGAGGGGAAAAGACCATAGTGTTACATTACAAAATGTAGCTATAAACTTGTTTACCTACGTTTCCATTTGAACACTCTCATTTCATGAACCATTCATTTAACTTTCTGTTTTTAAAATTTGTATGATATTCTCACATATGATGTCCTTACACGTGTCCTCAACTGACTTGCAAATACCTTGAGATCAGAAGCCACACCTTCATTCATTTCCTGTGTACTGATCCCCATAAATAGCTCTTCAGCTTTTATTTTATGCTTACTAACCCTCTACCCTAGTCAGCTTCATTCATCCAATCAATCAGTGGCACCGACTTTCACCACACCAAGACCATGAAGGTAACTAGGCATTTTCTCTTAGAACGTACTGCCAGAGGGTAGGAGGAAACTTTTGGAGGTGATGGATAGGTTTATGGCATAGTTGTGATGATTTCACAAGTGTGTACTTATTTCCAAAGTCATTAAGTTATGTACATTAAATAAGCACAGCTTTTTGTATGTCAATCATGCTTCAATAATGTAGCTTAAAAAGAAAGAACTTACAGTTTCTCTATCTCTAGACATAACCAAGTAGCACCTAGACTTACCTGTGCAGAGAAACGTGTCTCTCCTTCACTCCAAAGCTAACCATTCTGTCTGTGCCCCAGGCCCATCCCCATTCTCCCTCTCCAAAACCAATCTGTTCTTCTCTCCTTGTAGCCTCATGGCTTCCTGCAGTGTCACCCCATCTCCCCGTGGTTGAGATCACTGTGCTTCTGCAGTATCACAATAACGGCAATTGTCTAGGCCTGGCTCACAGTATATCCCATTTCTGACTCATGCAGGTGTGTCAGTACTTAACATGCATCCCTTTTCCCTGTGGACATCGTATTTCACCTCCAAAACCTAGCTTAACATATCCTTGCCTCCAAATGTCCTTGGTCCTCTCAGAAAACTACTTTCCATTCTGTGCTCCCAAGACCTGTTGTCTTTGAATATAGTACCAATCACAGCCTGACAGGGTGGTGTGTTAGGTACACACATGCTTCCCCATTAGATTGAGAACTCATTGCATGCAAGGGTTATGTCACCATGACTCATTCTATCTCCATTGCATGGCTTTCTCATATAATTGACATTTAACAAATGTTTGTGGAATAATTATGCTTTCTTTCCTCTCACCAGGTAGGACTTGATAAAAGTAAATACTCATGTCATATCATGTCATTTGTGTTCTCAGACAGACTTTTTCTCTTGATAATGTGCCTTCCCAATGGTTCTTCTAGACATAGAAGAAAATATGCTTTAATAAGTCTTTTGGCTTTTCTTCTTTGTCCCTAGCTAGTTGCAATCATCTGTCCTCCTAGGCTCACAGAGATTATTCAGTATCTGCCTGTGGCTACCCTTCCCCTTATCCTCATCTTACACCACCCGACCCCATGTAACCTCTAGAAGAAAGAAGCAAATAATTGCACTGGCCACTGACCTCACAGTCATATTCAGTAGTAAAGCATAAGGAAAGGACAATATTTATTAATCCTGCACCAAACACATGCACGCATGTGCATGTTACACACACACATATAAATCATCTCGTTTTGTTAACATCAGTTTATATACATATAGTCAATACACTATGTGCTTTCAGTAGATCTATGAAGGAGGTATTACTATCATGTCCATTTCACAGATGCAGAAATGGAAGCTGGGAAAGGTGAATATCTTCCCCGAGATCCAGCTCTGAATATTGGAGCTAGGAATTAAACTCAGGTCTGCCTTGCATCAAAGCCAATTCATTCTGTTATGCAAACTGCTTCAAAAATAGGGGAAATCGATTAATATTAATGATTGTATGGCTTGTATGTGTGACTGTGTAGATTATTCATAGCTACACTGTATATACATCATAAAAATATAAATTATTTATTAAGCCATGATGTATAAGACCTCACATATGTTCCTAACTGCTGATATATGCACCTCACAGAAGAACATTATTCACTGGGGAGTTATTTATGTTTGTAACCTTCCTCTTAGAGGACACTCCATGATTCAGATAAGAAAATCAAGGCCCAGAGAAGAGCAGACCCTTCCCAAAAGACAGAATTCTAGAGTTCCAGAGCATCACCCCATCCTGGACTTCAAAGTATAGGTCTGACTAACTGCGCTTTTTGAAGAAACACAATACATCAACCAGTTTGTCTTTCAGGAACGAAGTTGACACTCCCCATAAGGATCCCAAACAACAGAGTAATTTGGAAGGGACACCAGGCTCATACAACAATGCCAGTTGTAAAGAGAAGACGGGAAAGACAGCAAAGGCATTTTGCAGATCAAAAATATTTGAAGACCTTGTCTCTGAAAAACTCACGGGCTGAGAGCCAGTTTTGAATTCCATATTCCCCCCTTCCCAAACTTTTCATACTGATTATATATTTATATAAGCAGTCCAAGATTTTAAGCCACTAGAATCCTAGAAATTATATACAGGTAGAATTATGGAGAAAAAAAACTGATTATTTCAGCTTTCCTTAATTTTCTTCATCTAGCAATACTCTACTTACTGAGCACCAGCTATGTGCTAGGTATTTCATATAGTTTGGGTGAAGAACCAGAAGCAATTATTTTCAACATCAAAAAATTAAATATGTTCCAAAATATGCTTCTACTTTCAAAAATTGATGAATAATCACATTAAGCAGCAATAAATGACGTGTGGGGATATTTAAGGCACTGAAGCCCTTCAGAATGAGCAGATCAGCAAAATGCAACACCAGAAGAACAGGTTTGGGTACTATAAATATGGCTACTGCATATTTCACCTCTCTTGACAACCATAGCAAGGATGTAGAATTCATGTACCTATCTTTAGAATTGTCAGAGAAGGTATTTACTGAAAAATAAGTAATTTGCAAGGAGGGAGTCTGTAAAGAGATTGTTTCTAAAGGGTAAGAACTGTTTAGTAGGATTGAAATAACTCAGTGGGAAATGGGTGAAATCCTCAATGACTATCACTTTAGTTAACACTGAGGAAGTAAAACAATTGTTCCCCTCATTCTGTTTCCAAATGGAAAATGCACCCCATCACTTTTAAGCCACCATTTTTACAACGCTCTTGTGCCATCCGAAGTGTATTCCTGATTTCTAAAAGGCGTGTCAGAAATACGTAAGAAAAGCCACTGCAGTATGGAACTTAGAATTCTATTCTAAACAGTCACCTGGCTTTGGCTCCATGGTAAAGAATGTGCAAGTGTTGAAATCTAACAGACCTCGTTGCTTGCATAACCTCCCCGAACCTGTTTCCTCATTTGTGAAATAGGGGATAATATCACTTTCCATACAGGTTGTAAGGATCTGATGTGATAAATTATGCATAAAGCCTGGCCTGTAAACTAGTTTTATATGGCTTTCCAGCCCTATCACTACATATCATCTACTCATTTTAAGTCTTAACAATTTATTTCGGTGGTAGAACTACAGGGAACAAATGCAGTTAAAGCACCTCTCCTGCCCTAAAATATGTAAATTGTTTCCTACAGTACCGTTTCCTGGAGTAGTTTCTCTTCCCACCCCCTGACACATTCCTGATTCCCCTGGCAGTCACACCACCCACTGAATGGTTCAAACACTTTCCTGGTCTACTTTGAGCAACTGTGAGTCCTTCTGTCTGCACAATTATTTTTACATGCCATACATATTTAATTAGGAAAGCACGGAAACTACTCCAGGGCTGAGGAATAGTGATGTTTGTGTGCTTCTCCTGTGGGGCTTGTGTGTGGACCAGTTTGGTTGACGTGTCTTGCTGATGAGACCAAAGAGGTGGCCTCCATCCACATATGAGCAAACCCGTCGCTTCATTCCTGGACCCGGATCGTAACTCAGCCTGCGCGTGGAATGAGATCCGCCAGGTGTTGGGTCTGCTGTCTTCCCGTCACTTGTCTTCACCATCCCCAGGTTGGCATTATCTGTTCGTTAGAACAACAAATAGGTTCTACCAGCCTGCAACATGCCAAGCCAACATGCTAGCGTGCCAGCATGCTAGGTGCTGGGCTGAATCAAGTCAACATGTACCCCTGCCCTCGTGGGGCCTGCAATCTAGTTTGAGAGGGAGACAACAGATAAGTGGACAAGCAAATATAAATTCTAAAAAGAACCATGTGAGAAATGAACAGAGTATGGTAAGGGGAGTGGAGGAAGGACCTACTTAAAGAGGGTGGCCATGAAAGGTCCCTCTGATGAAGCATATCTGGCTGAGTCCTGAGTGTATAGAAGGACCAAGCACTGGGAAGCGTGTAAACAGTGTAAGTTTCAGTGACACACAGGGAGCCCTCCATGCTGGGTGCTGTGGCTACTGTGAGACGTGAGAACGTGGCCTCTGCTCAACGATAGGACCAAGACACATTACCATACTCTCCCCGGGTCCTTGGTGGTATCACAAAGCTTCGCCCAGCACAAGGAGAAAGCACATCCCACCCAGTGACCACTGATGGCGTCACTCTCCATCCAGTGACCACCCCACCCAGTCCCCAAGGGAATTTTGTAGACACAAGTGGTATGAATGTAGGCTTATTCAAGAACCACACCTCTCTGAAAAAGCATTGGAAGCAGTAAAGTTGTAAACTGTGACTTTGGAAGGCAAAATTCATTCTTTCCCATACTTCACATCCAGATCTTCATGTTTTAGGTAAATTGACCCAGAAAGACAGAAAAACAACTCAATAAGCTCTCTCAACCATGGTTGAAAAGATGCCTTTGCCGGTCAAATGGTCCTAATACAGTATCCAGCTCCTATCACCTTTTGCACTTTTCTAGAATTCCTTAACGAGAATCTGACATATTTTCCTCTTGTTTTTTTTTTCTTTTTTTTTCTTTTTTTTTTTCAATATATGAAATTTATTGTCAAATTGGTTTCCATACAACACCCAGTGCTCATCCCAAAAGGTGCCCTCCTCAATACCCATCACCCACCCTCCCCTCCCTTCCACCCCACATCAACCCTCAGTTTGTTCTCAGTTTTTAAGAGTCTCTTATGCTTTGGCTCTCTCCCACTCTAACCTCTTTTCCTCTTGTTTTTTTTTTCTATCACTTTGTTTTTATAGAATGGTTTATATTTTTCAAAAGACTTTCACATCTTTTTTGGTTCCTCATAAAAACTCTGTGAATGAAGAAGACAGGTTTGAAGCATTAATGAAGCAGAAAGTTAACAGAACTTCTGCTTTGGTTTCTTTGCAAAGTATCCCCCCTCCCCAGCCATGAGTTTTCTGTGGAATACAGAATATACCTTTTTTGTTTTTTAATATGGAATATGTCTTACTCCAAATGTTCATTTTAACAGGGTAGGCAATATGATGGAGTGATGAAAGATACAGGCTTTGTGACGAAAAGGGATGGGTGTGTGTGTGCACGAGTGTGCATGTTTAATCAGGGCGCTGCCCCCCAATTAATATGCCATCTTAAGCCTCAGCTTCCGCCACTCACACCCTGCCCCCCTACCCCTGTAAACAGTGATAACAACGCCAAACTTGAAAAGGGTTTTGGGGCAGTAAATGAGGTAACAAGGAAAGCACCCAGCTCAGTGCCTGTGTGAAGGTGCTTTGCCCTCCCTTGGCCACTTTCTTTTTCCTCAACACTCAGGAGAGGCTGAGCCCAGCAGCTGCGTAAAGAGTAGTACTCACAGAGGCTTGCCTTCCCCGCCAAACCCGTTCCTCCGCCTTTCTGCAACACCATTCTCCCAAGCCCAGTTTTCTGGAGTCATCCTTAAAAAACCTCCCTCTCCTTTACCACCTACAAATGATACTCACCATCCCTGCCCTTTCTGCTGCCTAGACAATTCTCAGATCCGCTCCTTCCTCTCATTGCCATTCATTTATTCATTCAATGACTGTTGAGTACCTACTACCTGCAGCCACTACACTGGACTCTGGGAAAACAGGAGGGAACAAGCCTGAATTCCTGGCACTCATCCTCACTCAAATTATTTCAGTTTACTCGCCTACAGACAGTGTCTCCTTACTCCAGTCCATTCTCAGTATTGACATCAAAATTATTGTCCTAAGCAATGCTGATCTCTGATCTCCTCAATTCTGATATCATCCTTTGCCTTCTTTACAACCGTGACTGGTTTCCCAAAGATTTCAACGTGGTCAAAACGGCCCGTATTTACTGAGCCTGTACTATGGGCCAGGCGTTGTTTTAAGCACTTTACATGTATTGTCTAATTCGGTTGGAAGACCAAATTCCTTTAGAATACCCTTAAATCTGGCCACAGCCCACCCCCACCACTTCCTCCCCTGCCACTCACACATCCAGTTCTTCTTGCCAAAATCAATCAGATGTTAAAACCATACACAGACATGTCATGTTCTTATATTCTTGCATGCCTCTGAGCTTTTGCATGGTATTTCCTCTGCCTGGAATTCCCTTCCCTTAGTTTTCTACCTGGAAATCCAGCTCATCCCTGAAAGTCTTCCTCTGACACCATGAAATCATCTGCAGCTCCCCCTGGATCAGGTCACTTCTGACCCTCTGCTTTCATAACACTGTGTGTGCCCTACACAACCTTGCATCACTGACACAGTCAACCCTGGATGTGGATTTCTGATGAATACCTGAACACTACAGTCTGCATTGTTGGGCTCTCACACCACAACGTGACTCTCAGAACAGAACTGCCAGTACAGACCTGGAAGTGCAGGAGTGTAACAATTCTATCAAGGGCACAGGCACCAACTTTTATAAAACGTGCCGTGACTCCTTCATAAGCTTTCTTTCTTTCGTGTTTTGCACTTTAAGTAGCAAAAGTAGTAGAACTCCATGCTTGGTTAACATTGTTCCCTTATTCCGTGGAAGGTTAGGTCTTGGCTAGCCTGGGTGCTATGAAAATGGGGGCATCGGCAAGCCAGGCAGAGAGAGCTGGAGAGAAGCTTTGTTTTTCCCCTAAAATGTTGCCTCTCTGGTGTCCATCACTGCCGTTATGTGAAAGATAACTTACAAGCCTCCAAAGGAAGCCTCCTGCCTAAATTTAATCAAAGATCAAACTGACCTCTTGGAAAAGGAGTATTTGCTAAAGGAAGACCAGGCACTTATAATATTTGATGTTTAATGCCCAATTATCCATCTCCCCAAAAGTCACCAGTTCTGGGAAATATGACAGTCATCAGGAAGTATGGCAATGAGAAGCTCTTCTATTTCCTGAGATGAAATTCAGCAAAGACATAAGCAACAAAAGATGTTTAATGCTGACCTTTTGGAAATTGATTTTTTTTTCATTTAATTAAGATAGGGTTCTAAATAGTAAGTATGTCATGGAGTGTCTGTCTGTCTCATTTGGAAGTCCAGTAAATTTTCTGAAGGCATGAAGATTTAATCATCAAGTAAACTGAACTAATCAGACAAAGCTCATTTGTTCTGTTGTCTTCGTGATGCGTTCAGATTCCCCGGCTTCCTAATAAATTGCTTGGCGGTCAATCCAAATTAACCAGAGACATACATCTGTTTGACCTTGCATATAGACAAGATATTAGCCATGAAGCCATTACAAGTAATATATTCAACTTCCAACTTTAAACACTCTTGAATTTAAGCCCTTTTATATTGAGATGAATAGTTTATAGAACCTTTTCTCCCTGCAAAAATCCTCATAAATGAGGGCATTGTTAACTATTTTAAAATTAAACCCATCTTCTTCAGTTTCTACATGACTAGAGCTTTTGCAAATAGCCATGTAAATGATTACAAAATAGAAAAAAAATGTTTGAAAAGTTGCATTTTATTAAATTTCTAGCTAGATGTGATTATTTTTTCTCTCAAATTCACAATTTAAATTATTCAGTTTTTGGTTTGCCCAAATGCAGTCTTTTTTTAGGAAACAAAAAATAAGCTACACTTATGTAAGATTCAAGTGCTTCATAAACCACTATGTTAATAATACTTGTTTTTTAAATGTTGTGTGTGGAAAGGTAGCGTCTCTTTTCTCCCAGCCTCCTCAATTAGCATTTCTCATACGTGACATTTTCCTAAGAGACACTGCAGTTAAGGAGCAAAGAATCCTGCAATGATTTTTATGTCTGCTCATCGTTTTCCCTCAGGGAGCCTTCAACATGTTCTGTCCATGTTCATGAGATATAAATCTCATTTTTTATGAATCTTGGTAAGAGAAGAGATTAAACCTAAATAAAAACAAATACTGGGGCAAGGAAGCCCCTTTCATCTCAAAGAATTAAAATATGAGGGGCTCCTGGGTGGCTCAGTCGGTTAAGCATCCAACTTCAGCTCAGGTTATGATCTTGTGGTTTGTGAGTTTGAGCCCCGCATCAGGCTCTGTGCTGACAGTTCAGAGCCTGGAGCCTGCTTCAGAGTCTGTGTCTCCCTCTCTCTCTCCCCCTCCCCTGCTCGCTCTCTCTCTCACTCTGTCTCCCTCAAAAGTAAACATTAAAAAATTTTTAAAAAAGTAAAAGAATTAAAATACGAGGCTTTAATAGTTGAAACATCTTGCCTGAAATAAAGTTGGGAAGTTCCTGTAAAAGTTGAGATTAGAAAACAATCATTTTTTATAGACTAGAAGTGAACTTTGGCATTTAAAGTCTTCACTAAAAATCCTAAATTACTTGAATCCTCTAAAAATTGAACCAGGGATTTCAGGAAGATTTAATTTAAGCATGGTCGGGAAAAAAGGTGACATCAATACATATGATAGTAACATTGAGGCATTTTCATCATTAATTATGCATTTCATGGATTTCAAGTGTCCACTGTGTGAATAACATATTAATTAATTAATGATACGCCCATACTCTCATCATTCTAGGGCAGCATAAGAATAAATTACCAATTTTTCATCATATATAGTTTTTGTGTCCAGCTTAATGTTGTAATTATGTTGAAGTAAAAAATGAGTAATTCCTCACTGTGTGAAGGACATTATATGTAGGTAATGAGTTCAGTGACAATTGTACATTAAACTATTTTATATCAAATACTAAATCACTGTTTATTGCTTGATTTTCATTGGAGACTTATAAATTATAATGAATTATATTGGCAAGTGGGGATATTACTTTTGCATTTGATAGTTCATCATCTAGTTTTTAGAAAGCATTGTTCTTTTTTGCTTTTTTGTCTTGAGCTCATAAAATTGATCAACAAGCTTATAAACCTTATACAAAATAAATATACTGTAGTTCATTTTTTATACAGTATACCAAGTAGTTTTTTTTTTCTTGGCGCATCACTAATTTGATGCTATCATTTAAAGGTCTGTTGCTGTTGTTCGTTTTGAGATGTCTTTGTTTTAGTCTGGTCTGGTTTAGTTTTGAACCACCTTGTAATATACTACCTGCTAGGAATACAAAGAGAATAAGGCTTATTGCTGCCTTCAAGGAGATTTTTGCCTAAAGGAAACACATAAACACCTAGCTGTAGCTCAATAAGATAGGTGACAGGGAATAGATGACAAGGGTATTGGTAGAAGTTTCATCTTTCACAAAAGTAGTATTTGACTTGATCTTGAAATATTGAAAGATGTGTAGGGGTTCACCAGATAAAGAAGAGGTGACAGGCATTCAAAAAGAAGGTGTAGCTCATACGCCTTAAAAACCTGAAGGTAGTGTCCCACTTTATCACAGATTAAATGCTCTAATCCCCAAAGAATCCTCCATCCCCAGAAACATCACTTCTTTACATATCTTTACAGACAGCGTACAGCAAAGGTTCTCAGCTTATCCACGGCATGGTCAGCCTGGGCACTCACCATGACCGTTCCTCTTTGTGCCGTATGGGAGGACAGGACCAGCACCATCAGCAGCTAATGACTCCGTCTTTTTAATGACTCTGTTCTCCAGCCTTGCTGATCATGGCTGGCCTAGGCAGGGAGAAAATTAAAAGGAGTTTGCCACCCCCCAAAGGGTGATTTTTTTACAGTAAACACTCCATTAACTGGAACTTTTAGATAGCTGATATTGTCAGCCCTTGCTTTCAGTGTGAGAGACAGTGACAAACAATGACTCCTAGGCATGTATTAAAAAGAGCAAAACCTTCTGGGATGTTGCTGGGGCCAGTGTGCATTCCTCATCCACCTTCTGTGGCAGCACTGTGGCCCAGTGACAAATTGTCTTCACAGAGCCTAACTCAGACACCATGCAATATTCCAAATATCCACAAAAAAATTAAGGACAATCAATAAACTGCACTTAGGCAAGGGAGGAAAAGACTGTGTTTATATATATGTATTAGACATATATATATATTACATATAATATATATTTTATGTAATATTTAGAATTCTTCCTAAATATTTTATATACTATATATAGTGGATATATATATACACATATATACTTAGGAAGAATATATGTTATATATTATGTAATATTTGGAATTACAAATATTATATAATGTATATAAAACATTGTGTGTGTGTGTATGTGTGTATATAGATAGATAGATAGATGAATTCCAATAGGGATTCCAACAACGGTGAGGAAAAAAGTATCATTTGGCAATAAGGTACACTAATTTAAAAAATTGAATTAAGTGAAAATTTTGTATATTCTATATGCATATCATTTTACCAAGGTTACTTAACACACCACCTCATTATCTAAAGGTAATTGCGGCTTTATCTTGTAAATATTGCAGTATTGAACCACTAATGCAGCCCTTGGAAATTACCTTAATTAAAAAAAAAAATGTTTTCATTATGTGGGAATCATTACTGGCTGACACAGGTTTCCAACTGCCCTCAAATTTCCCACTACCTTTTACTGGCCAGAGCTTCCGCTTCTGGCATTAAGGGTTTTGGAACAAGAGTGAGAGAGTGAAAGGAATAGAAGAAAAATAGAATTGTTCCTGTGGTGGGTATATTAATGGATAGACTTGAAAAGACTAAGACAAACCATAGGGCCCATACTGTAATAAATAAAATACCAGTCACTTAGAGAAGCTCACAACCTTATGGCTAAATGAGTCTCTGAGAAAAGATCAACAACTTTTGAGCAGATGTGGGACAAGCACCATGCTAGGCACTTCTATTAAAATTATCTCACTTGGGCCTCATGACAATTCTGGGGGAGAAATGGCAGCCCGATAGAGTGAATATAAGGAGCATGAATTTTTGAAGTTAGAACTGGATTCAGATCCTGGCTTTGTCACCTACTTTGGCAAGTTCTTAAAATTCCTCAGCCTCAGTTTATTCATTTCTAAAATGAAGATAATTACCAACCTTGTAAGACTGAAATGGTAAGGTAAATGGGCTGGTCTGTATTATATGTGTGTTCTCTGACCCTCAGTCTTGTGTTTTCTACCAAACCTCCTCTTGTGTTCAGCTGAAAACTCAGATATTTCTTTGAACTGTGAAAAAGTGTTATCTTCCCCCATCTTGAACTTGCACAGTTGATTTCTTTTGGAACCTTAATGTAGAACATTACAGTTGTCCCTGTTAAGTTGTACCTTTTTTATGTCAGCATGGCCTTTGAGCCTGTTGAGGGAATTTTGAATTTTGCATCAGTCTATTACTGTATTAAATATCCTTCATGGCTTTATGGCATTGAGAAATCTGATAAACGTTCCTCGTATGTCTACATTGATGCCATTAATAAAAATATTGAATAGAGCAGAATCCAGGGGCAGAGCCCTGTGGCATTCAATCAGAGGTCCCCCTACAGACTGTGACAGAGTCATTCATCATGTCTCTTGGGTGTATATGTACAACCAGCTGTGAATCCACTTAATTTTTCTCTCATAGAGCCCACCATCTTATAGATAATGAAAGACTTCATCAAGTGCTTTATTGAAATCAAAGACACTGTGTCCGTGGCATTCTTCTGGTCTGTCAACCTCATACTAATAACCCTGTCAAAAGGGGGAAATTAAAATAGTGCAGCAAAAACTTATTTTCAATGAAACCAATGAGGTTTGGAAAGAAGAGTGGCTGATGGCTCAGGGGTGGGTCCCAGAGGAAGGACACCTGGCCAGCTGCTGCATGTTTCTAGCTGTGGCGTTGCACTGAGGAACTGACCACATGCCAGGAGCCGGCTCAGAAACTGGATTTAATCAAACGCTAAACAAAGTTAGTATTTATTGAGATGCTTTTTTTTTTAATTTTTTTAATGTTTTTTTTTTTTTTATTTTTGAGACAGAGAGAGACAGAGCACGAGCAGGGGAGGGGCAGAGAGAGGGGGAGACGCAGAATCTGAAGCGGGCTCCAGGCTCTGAGCTGTCAGCCCAGAGCCCGACGCGTGGCTCAAACTCACGGAGTGTGAGATCATGACCTGAGCTGAAGTCAGATGCTCAACTGACTGAGCCACCCAGGCACCCCTATTGAGATGCTTTTTATGCCAGACACTGCACTACATGCTTTTCATATATCTCGTTTAATTCCTATATTAAGAGGTAAATACTATTTTTAACCGTATTATTTTGACAAGTTAGTTAAAGCTGAAGGGGTTGAATAGTTGACCCAAAGTCGTAGATAGAAAGTGCCAGAATCAAGGCTCACACCCACATCACCCTGACATCCAATCTTGGCTCTTAATCACTGTGCCCTCTTGAGCAGATTCTTGTGCCTCAGTGGTGGTGATAATTGATGAGAGAACAAAATTTCCAATCTGTTAACCGATGGTGGGAAGAATTCTCTAACTATGATCAAAGTCTCCCCACCACCTATCTTCAGCCCTTCCTTTCCTGGTATCTGGGCATCAAGAAAATGAATTCTGTATATAATTAATTACTTATTTATTTATTTTGAGAGAGAGCAAGCACAGGATGGTGTAGGAGCAGAAAGAAGAAGAGACAGAGACCCAAGCAGGCTCTGCACCATCAGCGCAGAGCCCGATGTGGGGCTTGAACTCACGAACCGTGAGATCATGACCTGACCTGAGACCAAGAGTCAGACGCTTAACCAGGTGCCCGAGAAAACGGATTCTGATTGTGCTTCCTGGTGCATGTGGAGTTGGAGGAAAGGGAGTTTTGAAGGATAGCTCAAGTGATCAAACACGAGGTCTGATGAAATAGCCTCCATCCAGTGGCAGAGAATACCTCTTAGGTAATCAAGGAGCCTGCCTTCTCTGGAGTCAAGCCCTCTCTCCCAACAGTGCTGTCAAGGCTGGGCTTTCTAGTTGTCTTTTGTCCATTGTTTCACTGTTTGAATCTGCCGTCTATGCTTGTTTCCATGCCCTCCCTAATCTGGCACACACCTTCTTTGTTTAGCTGGGTTTCAGTACCAATGATTAAATGATAGTCCAGTTGCCAGTCTATTTCATTGGCTCTTTCTGGGCCAGAAAGCCATTCTGTCTCCATTCACATTGTTGGTGTGATTAATTGAGTGCTTAGAATGCAAGCCTGGTCCCAAGTGCTTGAGGGAATCTCATTATCACCACCTGTTACCCCTACAGAATCTATTTGGGTTCCTAGTGATCACTGCCTTCTTTTCATACCTGCACAAACTCTTGTGGTAACCATTTAGAAAGCATGAGCACTTTTACCAAACTGTCATGACTAGGAGAATTAAGACTCTTAAAATATATGTATGGTAAGTCATAAGTACTAGTGTACTAAACACATATAACAAAGAATATCCTACTCACCAAGCAGCCTATAGGACCAGCCTTGTGGTCACATTTCCTTTGAAATATACTGGACAGCATGCAGTTTCTGTGTTGCCTGCCCTTTAGTCTAACTGGCAACTAGTCTGCTCCAGAAGAACAGTGGTTTCTGTCTGGTGCATTCTGAATTACAGCCTTCAGGAATGGCTTTATTTATATTACACTTATTGAATACTGAATACTGACTGCTTTCTCCCAGTGTTTTTCTTTTTTTAACACCTTTATTGAAATATAATTACAGATCATAAAAGTCACCCATTGGAAGTATACCTTGCAATGAGTTTTAGTAAATTTATACAATTGTCCAACCATCAATGCAATCCAGTTTTAGAATATTTTCATCACTCTAGAAGGTTCTTTCACGGCCATTGCTGTCATCTTCGCTCCTGTTCCTATCATAGGCAACCACCGATCTGCTTTCTTTAGAAACATTATATAAGTGGAGTCATACAACATGTATGCCTTCTTTCACTTAGCATAATGTTTTTTGAGGTTCATCCATACTGTAGCATTATCTGTAGTCTTTTCCTTTTCATTATTGAGTAGTATTCCATTGCATGAATATACTAGATATTACTTACCTGTTGGCTACTTGATGGAATATTTGGATTGCTGGGTTTAGCTATTATGAATAATGCTGGTTAAATTTTCACTTACAAATCTTTGTGTGTACATGTAATTTTCTTTCTCTTGGACTGCTACCTAGGAGTGGACTTGCTGGGTTATATGGTAAGAAACTGGGTCATAATGTGAGATATTGGCAGTTCTCCAAAAAGTAGATGTGTCCCCTTGATATCTCTGCTAGCAATATGAGATTTCTAGTTTATCCACATCCTTACCATCACTTGGTATTGTCAGTCTTTTTTTATTTCAGCCATTCTAGTGGGTATATAGTGATTCCGAGTTGTATTCTGTTATGTGATTCTCTAGGAGATAAGGAAGCAGATGGGGTGAGGTAACAAAGGAAGTAAGTGGATTATTAAAAATCTGTCCCTCACTGTCATCCTGCTTTCTTATCCTGAGCCTGTCTTTGGGACTAATAACATCTGCTTTCCTTAGAAATACTTTTTTAAGCCCCTGACATTCTTTTTCCCTCCACACATGGGCTGAAATACGGCTAACACCTGACTCTAAAGTGCAGTAGTAGCTAGCTGGGCTAAGTAAAATCCATGGATGCACTTTTTAAACCTTAATTTTAGCTAGTTTTCAGTAGATTTTTACCTCCTCCCACACCAAATTCTTTTATCAGAGCTGCTGACAAGAAACAGAATTGATTGCCTTGAATTCATTGCATCTTTCACTATTCTACCTACCCACTGATGTAGGGTGTTATGTCATTAAAGTAGCAAACAGCACAAAGGAGGTAGCAAAAGAGCAGAAAAGAAGACCATTTATAACCCAAAAATTGAATAACCAGGCCCTTACTTACCTAAGATTGTCTCTTGGAATGCAATTTGTCTTAAAGCTTCTGTTTACAAATATGTGTTTAGTCAAGTACTTTGCATATTCCGTTTAATTTACAATATGTGGACATGTTAATAATGAACTTTCTTAAACATAGTATCATTTATAATACTGAGACCATGGGTCATAAGTTTTATGATCTCAAAAACTGAATGAATAAGGTAAGTTGAAAAATACCCTCAGTAGCCATAAATATCCCCCATGGTTAGCAAAAGATAAGCCTAACTGTGGCCTCTCTACTTCTTAAGATGTAGAGTATTTTTATGTATTAATAATACTGCAAAGAGATTTGCGGTTTTCAAATGCTTTTAGCTCATCATCACATCTCCAAGAATAACTTCAGATGTGGGATATAGCGCATATTTCCCATATTCTTCTGCAACAAATTTTTTCTTCAGTAATCCCAACGATTGGGTTATTGAGCAATGCAAACCAAATTTCTCCTATGAAAACCTAATTTGCAGCAAGCTGTACTTTAAAAGTAACTTACAGGGAAATTAGTTAGGAACTGATTGGTTGGTTGGTTGGTTGCTTGCTTGCTTGCTTGCTTGGTTTTAATCTTCTGGAGCAATGTTTATGTGAAAATATAATCAGAAAATTAGTACCTTCATCAAGAGGTAATTCAGAGAGCTTTACAAATAAACCTAAGATTCTCATTGATTACAAAAGAAGGCTTTCTACTTCCAGAACCCTTAAATGCTCAGAAGCAATTATACCATTAAAATCTCTCTTTCCATGCAAAGATTATCTCATTTCCCCCTAATTAGTGTTTCCTGTTTTTTGAGACAGACTGTATTGAGAAAACCTACATTCCCTGGGACCCCCCCTCACTTTCGCACTGTCCTTTGCTCTCTCTGGGGCCATAGAACTTGGAACCTCTTTTCCACCCCATAGGTTAGCACAGTTGTATTTTGGTCACATGTATTATACAAACTGGTGTTTGCTGATTATTTGGTAGTAGTTGCTATGAAAAGTAATAGCAGAAGGAAAAGAAAATGTGGCAAATCTTGTCAGAGGCATTTTTTAAAGTGTTAGAGGTAAAGGGAAAGAGTTACAGATGGTAGGAGGTAAGCCAGTTTTCCATCACTCATGGCAAGACTGTGTAAAGGAATCAGGGGCTAAGACTCAGAAAGAACAGAAAACTAGAGAGTAGAAAGGAAAAAGCAATAGGACATGAGTGTTCTCTTTGCTTTCAGAGATAGTTCTCCTATGTCATTTGTTGCCCACAGCAGAAGTGATCAGATCTGAGATTTTAGGGATACCCCTCTAAAATGTCCTTGTGAGCTAGATGCTATGAGGAACTCTAGGACTCAGTAACACTGTACCTACCTGACTTCCAAAGCCTGCAGTCAGGTGGAACAGGTAAGAGACAGACATGTAAAAAGAGAGCTAGCAGTACAAGCCAAGATACATCCAGTGTTACCAGCCCACGGCAGCCCACAGATAATACAGAAATTCAGAGAGAGAGGTTGCAGTAATCCAAGGTGAGCAAGGAAAACTTTAGGTGGATCTTGACTTCATCCTTCCAAGATTCTAATGAAAAGGAGAGTGTGATATTTATATCCATATTTATAGAATATGCAGAAGTGTTGTATATTTAAGTGAAAGAAATGTCCATGGCACAGTTGGAGACCTGGAGAGATTTGGCTGGAGTTAAAGAAATTTTAGATTAATAGGAGAGAAGGCTGGAAAAGTGAAAGACAGGGTTCTTGATCTAGAATCTACCCAGAGAGGGGCGCCTGGGTGGCTCAGTCGGTTAAGCGTCCAACTTCAGCTCAGGTAATGATCTTGTGGTCCGTGAGCTCGAGCCCCGCATTGGGCTCTGTGCTGACAGCTCAGAGCCTGGAGCCTGTTTCAGATTCTGTGTCTCCCTCTCTCTCTGACCCCTCCCCCGTTCATGCTCTGTCTCTCTGTCTCAAAAATAAATAAACGTTAAAAAAATATTTAGAATCTACCCAGAGATATCTATAGTAACACATTTAAATAACAAAGATAATAGTAAAAATTTTTGCTGGTAGGTTTATTCAAGGATAGGATAAAACAAGTTTAAAGTGTCTGTTATACTTAAAAGAGAAATCATGCCTTAGTTCAATGCTTCATGGTTTCCAGAGCAGCTTCCTAGTCATTCTCATTCAATCCACAGAAACCCTTTTTAGTCTTGGCAGGCTGTGTAGACACATATATTTAGATAGATGGATGGATGATATATAGGTAGATGGATGGATGGATACATGGATACATACATACATACATACATACATACATAATAGACAAGAAGATATACACACCTGTTTTTTAAATTTTTTTTTTCCAACTACTATATTGAGAACCCTAGAGGACTGAATATTTTTTCTTCTTTGTGGCTCACAAATTGCATAACATGGGGGTTACATGTGAAAGACATCCAGTAGTTTGTTGTGTAAGATTATTATTATCCCTTTAATATCACTGCTTAAAGATATTAAAGATCACCTAGCTGGGTCATCAGTGTGGATCAGTCGGTTGAGTGTCCAACTCTTGATTTCAGCTCAAGTCATGATCTCACGGTCATGAGATCGAGCCCTGCGTCAGGCTCTGCACTGGGCATGGAGTCTGCTTGGGATTCTCTCTCTCCCTCTCTCTCTGCCCCTCCCATGCTTGTGCACACATGTACACGTGCTCTCTCCCTCTCCCCCTCTCTCTCAATAATAATAATAATAATATTTAAAAAGATCAGCTAGCTGGAAGAAGAATCAGAGGAAGAACAAAATGTCATGATATTCTGCTTCAGAGGTCCTTCTATCCACCATATTATGCCAGGCATGGATTATTACAGCCCCAAAAATCAGAGAGAACATGTCACAGTCAAAAATCAAATGCAAGTTCAAACGAGGACTTCTGGCATTGTGGGAGTTGAAATTGGATGACACACAGGCACTTTTGCCTTGATGCTTCCAGGTGGAAAGTGTTTAGAAATTACCAGAGAGGGGGGAAAACCTTTCTCATTTAATTGCAGAATTTAGTTCTGCAGATGAGAACAAAGCAGATAAATTTTTAGCTCAACTTCCATTCTGGGTCTTTAAGAACACCAGAACTCCTCAGAACACTTGCAGTTTTGTTAGAAGAGGCCACTGTGAAGCCAGATGCATGCTCTAGAGTTGCATAAAAGCTGCTCTCCGTAGTTAGCAAACATCTAGAAAAGGGAAAGGGGAATTATCTACCTTGTTAAAATGGAAGGAGGGTTCCAAATGCAGGATAAAGCTGTTTCATTTAAGTACCATTTAAATAAAAATCCCTCTCTAAATAAAAAAACTGGAAATAAAAAGGATGCAGTCCCATGGTGGTGATGACTGGAATCGCTTGTGTGCTCAGTGTTGCTGCATGTGTAGTCTCTGGAGTATTCAGCTACATGTGTTATTTCACGTCTGTCAGCTAAATCTGAACTCCAAAATAGAACAAATGCAAAATGTGACACTGAGGAACATTATGTGGATTTGTGATTTTCCCTGGAGGACTTGGTCCAGCCAGCAATAAATGGATTGAGATTTCATGCGGAACATGGAGACAGACTGTCGCTACATGACTTTTCTTTGTGACTCATGCACATTGTCGCAGCTTTTTCCAGTGTTTTTTTTCTATGGTGTCTATGCAAACATGGCAATGAAAATGGAAATTGTAGGATGATAGGATTTTTTTTTTTAGTCCATGGAATATTTGATATCCAGAAAAGAAGCACAATCTAAATTTCCAACAATAAGGGGAATGGTTAGTAAATTATGCCATGCTTCTCTAAAGCAATAATATGGTAATATGGAGTTACTTAAAATGTCTACTGAGAGTTGGATATGTTAGGGAAGTATTTTAGCTTTAATATTGAGTGAAAAAAATTAAGGTGAAAATTGAACTTATGTTACAGCTTCTATAAAATATAATCATGGGGACAAAATGAAAGGAAGCATATCTATATGTTAATAGCCTACAGAGAACTTGTCCCCTTACTCGTTTTTCTGTATTTTCTGTCTCTACAGTGGGAGAGCAGTATTGTTACTACAATCCAAACATTGTTTAATTTTAAAAGCAGATGAAGAAAAAACATTTAATTTAAATCATGTTAAATTTAACGTTTAACATATATCACGTTAAATTTTAAGAGAAAAAAAAAAGAAGTCTAAGTATGCTGACTTTACCTGGTGCTGTGACATATATTCTGATGCGAGCCTATTCAGTGTGAGGGTAATGGCATGACATTGTCTAGCAGAATTCCCACAGCCAGACCCAGAAGCATAAAAGACAGTGACATAACATTGCAGCATTGTCACTCCACAGTTATTCTCCTCTTGCTGGGATCTGTGACAGGATTTCTGAAGATGTCCTGTTCAATTGATGATACTAGAGAAAATTCCTAGAGGCAGCTACTGGTCTGATGAATGGGTCCCAATATGAGGAAAGCTCATGTCGGTTCAACACCACTCCTTGCCTTTGGCTCACATTTCTCATAGTAGTTGTAATAAAAACCATTAAGAAAATATGCAGTAACTTTTATTTCATATCTGTTAGAATTCAGCGGCTGGAACCACATTCTTAGGCTCATATGTATAATAATTTTTTTCTTAGTTAATGGTTTGACTGTGTAGTTATTCATGTCCCGTTTCTCTAAGTTCCCTCTTTGTACTGCCAAATAATCTGTGGCAGAAACTCAATATCAGTGTTTGAATTGAGCGGAATTGGCTCAATATCTTAGAATAACTAAATCCCCAATATATTACCATTACTTTACCTTTTATACCCATGGGGTTTCTTTTATATGCAGTTCACTTCCACCCACACAGGAATGAAACCCGTACAGAGTTTTTCTCTACTACAGTAATCATTGCTCTGGCTTTTTAAAAACCAAAGGTTTGCATACTGACTGGTCATCAGTTATGGTGCCTAAAGTGATAGGATTCCACTACTTCCCTGTCTGCTTCCAATGATGACCATATGTTAGTTAAGTTGTTCTCATCCAAGGCAAACCCACTTGCCTTTGGACTTGACTTTTTCATAGTGACTATCTTTCTTTGGAATATTCTGTTACTGTCTAGCCAATTTGATTTCTTATTGTTGACTTGGGAGTTTTGAAGCCAAACGTCACCCCCCCACCACCACCACCACTCTAATATTAGCCAACTTGGATTGAATCTTGGATTGATGAGGACTTCCTATCCTTTATCTATATATGCATTTCACAAGGAATTCTGTAAGGTACCCACCTGAGCTCTTTTGACCTGAAGCTTTAACACTGCTTTAGCCTTGTCCAGAATTGAAGCTATAGTATTTTAATGTTTTCAGATGATCAAAACCCATTATAAATGTTTTGAACATAACTCAAAATTTACAAAGTACCATTTTAAGAAGCCTCATGACACATGATTTATAGTGTAGCTGAAGCCAGACGGTGTAGAGATTGATAGCAAGAAGAGCCTGATAAGTGGTAAAGAGCAAGTTAAGAATCAGGTGCACATCCATGTCATGATGCCATTAGCAGTGTGACCTTAAACAAGTTACTCAGTATTTGTGTCTCAGGTTGCACCTCTAAAATGAGAATGAGAATGTTATTATAAGGATTAAATGAGATATTTACACATATATAATGTACGTGGCACAGTTTCTAGCACAATTAGACCATAGCAAATGTTAAGTAAATGGTAATCATCAGTATCTTCTGTAATGTGGGATCATTTCTAATAATTGAGAGTTACCCACATGTTTTTGACATGACTCATCACTCTGTGTTAATTTGTTCCATCTATCTATCTGTCTGTCTATCTATCTATCTATCTGGACTCTTCCGGAAGGTTCTGTAGAGGAGGCAGCAGTCGAGCTCCAGTGTAGAGTGCCTCAGCTTACCTCCTTTGGGGATTAAATAATGTGCATGGGAGAATAGCATGCATTCTTTTAGATTAGGTCTAGGAATAAATTTAACAGCTAGAAACCAGACCCCTTCCTACCAGTACATGTCACTTCAGTGGGCACTTTTTCCAAGGTTAGCCAAATCTCTGCATGCAAAGCACCAGCAGACTTGTTTGATGTGATTAACTTTCTGAAAATCACATAGTCCCTGTCTTTCGGGGTCAGGATTTGCATACATCCTTAGAGCCCACTAACTGGAAGAAGCACAGTGTGAAGGTTGTATCTTCTCTACACCAGGCCCTTGCTGGTTATTCTCATAATCTCGCTCTTCATCTTCCCAACATTAGGATTGGCATTAACTTCCTCACTTTATAGGTGAGAAAATGGAGATCAGAGACTCAGGTATCTCGCCCCAAATTGAGTTGTTGGAGAGTAAACTGAAAGCAGCAGTGGAGGGGACACCAGCTCAGTTTTACCACAGTTATTTGTTGTTTAGTGTCAGTTATTTGTCAAAGTAATTCTGAATTCATTTATTATGATAAAAACGTTACTTAGCAGGACCCAGGGGCCCAAGGCAGCAGCAGCAGCAGCAGCAGCAGCAGCAGCAGGTCCAATTAGCTATTGGGAGGAAGGCAGTGGAGATTTTATGGGAGGAATTTATATTCAATAGAAGCATTTGGCAAAGTAATTGAGAATAAGAATAAAAGAGAATGAGAAGAATATAGTGTTTTTTAGACTTGCAAATACATTTGAAAAGGTTAATGTTATATTTCCCTGAAATGGAGGAATTCTTTGATCTTGATACTCTTTAAAAAAAAAAGAAAGAAAGAAAAGAAACAACGCAAAAATATAAGGGCATTTCTCTGGATCGTGTAAACAATATTGCCTGCAAGTCATGGACATTGGGACCATCCTTATTAAGCATACTTCTAAATCATCTGAGGAGTGTATGGTGAAATTCTAGATTTGCAAAACTTGCTAAACTCCTCCAGGTAGTGAAATGCCACACCGGCTAATATACATGCAGGAAGATAACACAGGGTTATGTGAGTATGGAGAAGGAAGGCAGATGGGTTTCTGCATGGACGACTGTAGGATAAGAAATTTAGGGAGAAGTAATACAAGCCCTCCTTCCAAGATTAAAAGGCTTTGAACTATTAGCTGTAACAAAGTTGAGGTTTTACAGCCAGTGTGTATTTTTGCCCCTGGTTTTTCCTCCCGTGGCTGAAAGGCCAGCCAGAATCAGGAGTACTTAGAAAGGGACATTTAAAAGGGTACATTCAAAGCAGAAAATAGTGTACTGCTCAGATGTAAAGCCATGGTTCACTTACACCTGGAATGTTGTAATTTGCTGGACAAACCTTAAGCAGCTGTAAAGGGGTAGGAGAAGGTACAGAAATTGACTAGAATGATCTGTGGGGAAGAGGAGCTGCTTTATGGGGGTGACTGCAAAGATCAGGATGCATCAGCCAGGCAAGATAAAGGTTTACAAAATCATAGGGAGGTGGTGCATGTGATCACTCACCTTGATGAACATTTGCTATCCCCGTCATCAACAGACGTGGATCAGAGAGTAGATGTGAAAGGAATAGAGCATACTGCTGGTTTGAAATCTGAATCAGTGTGGGCAGAAAGTCCAATAGGCTAACTGACAAATAGGCAAATAAAAATTCAAGATAGTGCGGGAGGAATGCCAGAGAATGCCCACCTCTCCTCTTTAAAACTTGAAAAGAGAGATTTTGTTTAGATCACTTACACTATGGGTATTGTACTTGAGGAACTAGTGACCCAAATAGTTCTAGTTCTGTCCTGGGACTACACGTGGGCAGAGAAGAGGTAAATGCATTTCTTATGAATGGATTTATAATATGCTCTTTTAAAACATCAGTAATACTTGGAGATGTGCCCAAACTTTGCAGTTTACCTTCAAGTAAAACAAATTTTGGAGTCAGGCAAACCTCATTCAAATCCCAGAGCCACCACGTACTGGCCCTTAGATAGACTACTTAACCACTCTGAACTTCAGGCTCCTCTTCTGTAAAGCAAGAAGAACCCCTTCCAGAGAGGGATGTTGGGATGGTTGAAAAAGTAGCATTTGCAAAGCTCCAGGAAGAGGTGGGAACTGAGACTGTCTGCAACTCTTGGTTTCCTTTGTCACCTCTTCCACAGTGTGCCTTGTAGGGCCCTCAGACTCAAAATCCCATCCTGGGGAGACTTTGAGTCTTCCCCCAGGTAGGTAGTGCTTGACTCCAACCCTCCTCTGCTACCTTCATCTACATTAAAATTCATTCTTTCATATTCATTGAACCCCTATTATTTCAAGCATTGCTTTAGGCATTTGGGAAATCATAATGATAAAGATACACCAGAGCCTTGCCTGCAGGAAGTTTACCTAGGGGAGATGGGTACACACACACACACACACACACACACACACACACACACTGAACCTATAAATAAAGTTATTTCATAGAATGATAAAAAGAGGATCATGCGGTAGAGTGTGATGGGGGTTGAGGGCATGGTTCTTTTAGTGAGAGGAGGGAGAAGGCTTTTGTGAGGAGATAACACTTGAGCCCCAGAGGGATGAGAAGGCATCGTTTGAAAATCTTGAGGGGACCATTCCAGGCAGATGGACAAAAGGGATAGAGGCCCTAAGGCAAGAATGAGTATGGAATGTTCAAGGAACAGAGAAGGCCAGTGTGGACATCCTGAATGGAGGGACACAGAGGGAGGCAGAGGGCAACCAGCCCTGTTGGGCCTTGGGGCCAGGTCAGGACTCTGATTTTATTCTAAGAGCGATAGGACTCTGTATGGGAGAGTTTTCTGCTGGTGCAGGTTAAAGTGACTTATCCTCTGGAAAGGGTGGTGGTTGATGAGAGGAGATCTAGACTCCAGGGCAGCACCAGCAGGAGGAGCCGTGTCTCTGCTCTCTTTTCCAACCCCCACTCCACAGCCACATTGGACTCTGCCCCTGCCATTCCCATCTTTCTGGACTTGAGAGCCCACCCTGATTTCACACATCTCTCATGTGCAGAGGTAACTGCACAGATCCCTTCATTTTTCATCTTTTAGGACATCTTTTTCTCAGATGAAATATTTAACCCAAATATATGTCGTTTCAGGTTTTAAAAATCAATTTGATTGGCCACAGGAAACGTATTTTGGCATCTCTGGGAGACAGGCTGCACGACGATCCACCACAGAAGCCCCCTCGGTCCATCACCCTCAGGGTAAGTGCCCAGCTTGTTCGTTTCCGCCTCCACTCTTATCCTCAGAAGTTATTGTGTGCAATAAAATGACATGATCGAAGCAATGGATCGAGAAGTACAGGCTGTTTTCCATGTGGTTTACCTTATTTATATAAAAACAATCTCAGTTTTGATTGTGTTTTGTAAGATGAGATTTGTTTCTCTCAATTGGTTAAATGTATACTTTTGAGATTTAGATGTACACATTACAAACCAGCACTTTTAAAGAACCACTCCCTCTGCCCCCTTCCCACATTCCCATCTGCACCAAGTGAGAGGAGATGAGTTTTAGGTCAAACTCCTCAAACCCACAGAACGAAAATCATTCAAGGACCACAGTTAAGGAAAGATAAATTGAAAGTTAACCTTAGGGTCTCCTGTTTTTTTAGGAAGTACAAATTTGTCAGCTTTACTTCCTTCAAAAATTATGAATAGAGAATCCAGAACATCAATAAATGATTGCAGCTATATTTTAGAATTCTGGGGCAGAAAAACTAGAGAGAAAAGTATAGAATGGAGACAAAGATAACGTGGAAGGAGAAGGAAGGCAAGAAGGGCAAAGCAGAGAGAACAAGAAAATGAGAGTTGACTGCTGGCAAAATGGCAGTGGGAAGGAGCAGCCAACAGTCACTGGTTTCCATGAGACCCTGTTGGAACTTCTCAAAAACTCATCGAAAAGCCTGGATCTCCATGACTGGTTAGAGAGTTCCAACTCTGTTCTCTTTATTTCATCCTGCACTGGCTTCTGATCCCTTCTCTGCACGTGTCAGCAAAGGCAGCAATAGCAAACAGTACACCCAAGCATGGCACTTAGATGTAACTGCCAACAATGAAATGCAGTAGAAAGCCTCTTATCAGTGAACTTCAGAAAACAGCAAAACTACTGCCAGGACAGCAGAGGGTCAGGTGGGAGAGAAGCTCGTAAGACTGTGAGTCTGATTCCATTTTAAAGAAGAAGATACACAACGATTTCAGGGAATACAAGAGATGTGGCTGGAGGAGGGAACCAGCAGGAAAATTGAGCACTAGGGAAATTGGGATACACTGGGACATTTGGAGACCAACCAGCTGGGGGCTTTGGGAGCAGTGAAAGTAAAAACAGGACGTGTTTTTCTTCCCAGTAAGGGAAGCCTCAAATAAATTAGGGGGAAAATAAGACTAGAAAGTGATTATTGTCTTACCTTCATTTCGCTACACAAAAGGAGGTAAAGATGTAGGTGCCTTCAGTGTAAACATCCTAAAATGCCTCTTTAGACGAGTAACTTCCTCCTACTTACTCTGCTCTCTTTCCTTCCCCTCCTGAACCTCTCCCTCCGGCTCCCTGGAAGAGATTTAGGAGAACAACAAACAGATCAAAGACAGAGATTCCCAAGAAAAAGTGCAGGATCTTAATCTGTCACAGGAGGCCCAGAACATCTGGGGGAGAAGTGGCCTGGAGACTCAGCACAATCCAACCCTCCTCTGACTTGCAAACCCTAGAGCCCAGCCGTCTGCCACCCCTTATCTGACTTCTGACCAGTTTCCCTCAGCTTGAGTCATCTTTGCCGTTGAAACACGTCCCCTGTCATTATATGCATTGCTCTGCAGTCTGCGTGTGACATGCTGTGTTTCCATACTGTGTCCTCTTCCCTGCCTGATTGCCAGACCACCCTTTGATGGAGAATCAAGACCCATTAGGTCCTACTGGGGCCTTTTTGTCATGTGTCACTACAGTGAGGACACTGTCCACAAGGAGATGCATCTCTTCCCTTGTAAACACACACAATCGCATCAGGGGTGCCCAGCATACGGGTGCCTCTCTCCTGAGCTCCTCCGTAGCACTGGTGTAGGAAAACCGGGCCTGACTCATTATCCTTGAAAACTTTGAGCTGAAATACTTAGGGGGGAAAGTATTGCCTAGATCACGCCATTAATAAAATGGTAGAATGTCACCCATTCCTTAGCAGGTGATTCAGAAATGACTCCCCACCCCTGCAGTGTGTCTTGTCAGTATTTCACAATTGTGAAACCAAAGGTTAGCCACAAGAACATGGTATTTATTTCATGATGTATTTCCATTCAGGATCCCAGTGGTAATCACACTCCTCCTCAGTTGTCTCCATCACTTAGCCAAAGCACTTACACCACTGGTGGCTCCCTAGACGTTCCTCACATTATCATGCAGGGCGATGCAAGGAGGAGAAGAAATGAAAACTACTTTGATGATATTCCCCGATCAAAACTGGAGAGGCAGATGGCCCAGGTAAGGTGTTAAAAGCCTCTGTGATATTTTTGCCTTTCACCCATATCGAGTAATGCATTCTGATATTGAACACTAGCTTGCAGTGAGCCGATGGATGCCTGTTGTCCACCCAGCTGGAATTTTACCGTCTTATGCTATGGCCTTCATTCCCTACTCGCTCAAACCAGACTGAAAACACACCTTCCGGAAATGGCTTGTATACCCAGGTCCTTGTTATCCATTCTTATGGGAGAAGTTGTCTGATCCCATTGCACCCAGAAAGTCTTTGTGCCAAAGGGAATCATCCCGCGTAAGAATGAAATCATAATGAAAATGAATAACAAAAGTCTGGGTTATAAAATGTAAATTGGTTAGATGACAGAGCAGAAGTTGGGGGGAAGTAGTAACTCCTCGTGATGTTGTTAATTTCCTTCCGGGTTAACAAATTTGAACAGTATCACACTGTCAGGACTGGTTGCATCGTCTCACAGTGTCACCTTGAGTAGTTGAAGGTGATGATGCTGCTTGACACAAAGAACTGAAAAGAGAGATCTTTCATGCTTAGCCCTCTCTGTGGTTTTGGTAGAGGTGTCCATGCCTCACCTGCCCTCAGACTGCCGCTCAGAAACATGAGTCAGCCATACCCAACAGTGGAACTGTTCTTAACACACGTCCAGGGGGGCAGCTAAGGCTCTAGCGTTTGTCCTCGAGATTCAAAGATTTGGATTTGTTGACAACAACTGGCAGAATCAACTGTTTTCATCCTCCTTCCAGGTTCAGACCGGTGTGTTAAGAGTTTTCTCTCTGCCTCCCACACCTAAGATGAGAATCTTGAGGTGAAAATTCGACTGTAATTGCTTTGCTTTGCTTGTTAAATATTTTTCTCAACTGTTTGGTGAGATTCTGTTTTGAAAAGCCTTTGGTAAACATTCTGTGCTGCCGCTCATGAAAGAAAAATGTGAAGAGAATATTCTGGAAACCATGACTTTTCTGCTTGCAGAGGCCCTGGAGAGAGAGAGAGTCTGGTATATTGCAACTCCTTTTAGCTCTCTCAATATTGAATTGTTCTCTGGGATCTTTGTGCAGGGAATGGCAATGTTAGGATTACGGAGAATCTTTTCTTGAAGGGAGATGAAAATGTACAAGTTACAAGAAATGAATAATTTTCCTTTCTCTCTTGTTAAGTATTATCTTTTAATCCTTATTCTTGTTTTCACTGATGTTCTTTTAGAGTCTGAAAGCTTTTTTCCCCCAAGCTGTTCATATATTTCCTGCTACTTGTTAGTATTTGTGGATCACATATATGTGGTTAAATTTCTGTAATGACAGCATTTCAGAGACATGATTTGTTTTAAGTTTGACCCATGTAGTCTTTATGTATTAGTACCAACTGGGTATTTTCTGAAACTTTCTATTTCCTGGGTAAAGGAGGATCCTTCCTTAAAGAGCATTAGCTACTGTTGACTATGCCGACTTCAAAAACAAAATCACCTATCTGAGATCCTCCTATAATTTATGACATTTCTGCACACAGCACAGTTTTTTCAAAGAGGAAATTAATTACTCCTCTGCCTGCCTGTGAACACTCAGAGATAATCTAGCAAGATTTCTCCCTTAGGTCCCTCGTGAGATTCAAAGGCTAGTATTTCTTGTTGAATAGCCCAGATGTTTTTCCCATCACTCCGATTGGAAGGCATCCCTTTCAAGAATTGTCCTATCCTTGAGAAAGTTGAATGAACTTGTATCTGGCCAGGTGAGAAAGGCCCAAAAGCAGAGAGAGGATAGATAAAAGGGTGGATGGGACGTGGTGAGCCACAGAGGGTCTGTGTGGATATGCTTGTTTTCCTCACGTGTACTGCTCACAGCAATCGAATGACTGATGTAGACATAGGCCAGGAGCCAGGAGCGTATTAGACCTTTCTGAAATCCTGCTGCTCAATACAGCACTTTGGCTGCAGAGAAAGCAGAGAAAATAGGAGATGGCACTACAAGAAACTAATCAATAAGAAAAAAGAATTCTGGGATTGCAACTCTTTCGGTTGTGTTAATTGCAGTTTTTTGTTTGTTTCTCTTGAGAATGTTTCCTAGTCTAGAAATACCAGAAATCGTGGAGAAATGAATGTGTACCTTTTAAAAATAGTCTCAAAGCTTTAACCTGTCAAAATATGAAATACTCTGTGATTTTGTTGTTGAACAGGTTGTTTTTTTTTTTTTTAAGTGCTTTTCTATCACTCAACCACTCGATTGGTGTTTTTTCTTATCCTTTCTTTTCTGGTCATTTGCTAGGATGATTTTTTAAATCCATTTGCTTTTTTAACAACCTGTCATGCTCTCCCCATGCCACATTTCTTCCCCGAGGCTATGTGCTTAGCCAATAAAGTTGGGTCTTCCTAAAGACTTGGATTAGAAATTAAAATTGCGGTAGGCAAGCAGCTAGTTACACCTCCATCCAACCAGGAGCCTGGTCCCTGAGGTTCTTTCCCAGGACCTTTCTCCCAAGGGGCTTTCGTTGCATGGGTAAGGCTCACCTAACCAAACAACACAAGTCCCTCTTCAGGCTTGCTAATTTACTAAAAGAAAGGAAAATGCAATTAAGAGAAAAATCACCAGGTCAGAAAATCTGTTCTCAGCAGAGACTGCACCAGAGTGATCTGGAATTCTAGTCATAGGCCAGAAACCTCAAGTTCTTGGTGGTTGCAATAATTCATAGGAGTGTTGCCCTCTTAAGATCTACTCAGTAGATGTTTGGAAGTGCTTTGCTTAACCTAGAAAACCAATGCTTACAGTTAAATTGAGATACATTTAATGTCCGTTCCACTATGAAATTTGTTCATTGGCAAATGATTTTCAAAAGTAACACTAGAGTGATGTTTAATTATCGGTGTTCAGGTTGAACTAGTATGAAAAATACCTGTCTTGGAATCCAGTGGCTTTTAAATACTGTGACTGTTGTTTGCTTTTATTCTGATATAAGTAATATTCTGGCATCAAATTGTCTTAAATGAATATGTGAGAGATGGAATTGAGTTCAGTACTAATAACATTTTTTAAACCACTGAACATAATGATATAATCACATCTAGACAATGGGTTTCTGTCATGCTGAAAACATCACTTTTCTGGCCTACAGTTCTAAATTGGACTCATTAGCTCAGAAGCTCTGAAATGCTCCCATATTTCCCTGCCTCTAATAAATGAATGTCACACTCACATTGTATAATAATAACTTAATGCCCATAGAGCTTTTAAATTTTCAAAGTACTTTCACATCTATTATCTCATTTGAGTACAAACGAAGTATCCTACACAATTGCTCATGTGCACATAGCACGTGGCTGATCAGCTTTTCAGTCCGAGTTCTGTAGTGAGTGAAAATAAAGTGAAACTATGGAAAGCCGATCAGAAGGGGGATAAATATTTCCAGTATTTAGGGCCTACTCGCCATCTTTAGAAATGTTCTCAAGTGATATTTATTTAGAAGTCAGAATACTCTGAAAATGAATAATAAAAGAGAGTAATGGGGCTAATCAAGTTAAGGGACCACAGTCTCCAAAGTTACTAAGAAACAAGAAATTCCCAATGTGAAACTTCCTACCATTTATAGAAGGCCTTCATTTACAGAAAATACTTATGGAAAAATGAAATGATGCTTCTAGTTTCACAAAAATAAAAAGGACTCCTAAATAGTAAAAGAAATACATATCTTTGAACAAATTTTAGCTTGATATTAATGAGGAAAATCCATACTGTAGAAGTCGTTAAGGCTCTCATCTAAATAAAAATACCAGTATTTGGGGGCAGTTACCTTATCTGATGCACACAAACCTGAGAAACAGGCATTATCCACATTTTGAAGACAAGGAAACTGAGAAACCACATGACTTGTGTGGTCTGGGTCACATAGCCAGAAAGAAACTGAATCAGAACTCACCTAGGGCGTTATGTAAGGCACTGCAAAGGCTTGGTCTGAATTGCTCCTAAATCAGTACTGTTGATACCGTTGAAATGCCAGTGTTTCTTGATCCAAACAGTATCACTTAATAAGTATGACTAGACCAATTACTTCTTTATTTGAAAGCATTTAACATATTAGTTCTACAAATGTTCATTCTTTTGATATTGTTAAAAGAAGAGAAATGGAAAGGGAGTCAGATAGAAGCCCCACCACAGCCAAATCCGTGCCTGGGATTCCATGTGCTTTATCTTACCTGATCCTCACAATGTCCCTCCTGTACTTGAGGAACCCTGGGTGGGTAAGAGCTGTGCCTCATGGGTTGAGTCAGCACTCAAGCTCTGTCTACCTGACTGTATCCTGGTTCTTCTATGGCTCTTGATACCTTGTGATATCTGTTTTAAATGATATAAGTATTTTTTTAAGTTTATTTATTTTTAGAGAGACAGAGACAGTGTAAGTGGGATAGGGGCAAAGAGAGATGAGAATCCCAAGCTGCCAGCGCAAAGCCCAGTGCAGACCTCGAACTCATGAAACCACAAGATCATGCATGACCTGAGCCGAAACCACGAGTCAGACACTTAATCTGACTGATATAAGCCCCTGAATGGTATAAATATTTTTAATGACATAAAACATTTTCATAACAGTTCAACAAATACAAACTTATATGCTGTAATAGATTATACTTATGTGGGTATAGCAAGAAGAATGACGATAAAATCACTAGTAGTTTAGTGGAAACTTATTGAATCAGGTTTTAATGAATCATCATAAAACCCTTTATGCAAAACTATAATGGTTATTTGTTGAGCCTTTGGTGGAGACCCTCTCTGCACAGCTTGGTAGAACTCTGCCCTGTACACATGTTTGTGAAAGCTTTGTATGTGGGTGGGGTTTACTGTGCATACAGAGAGGTCCTTGTTGTGGTTTCTCCAAACAGTGGATGCTGTTTCCTTAGTGGCTTCTTCATTTGGAGTTCTGATTTGGTTTCTTTCTGGCTGTGTGACCTGTACCAAGTCATGTGGTTCTCTGAACATCAGTTTTCTTTAAATGTGGATAAATCCTGCCTCTGGGATTTGTGTGTATCAGATAAGATAAGTTATGTGAAAGCATATTTGTATGTATCAGGTAAGAAATTTATGTGTAAATACATAGATGATATGACTCTCAATTCAGATGTATCACCCGTGGGTCCCTGGTTCATCAAAGGGCAGTTAATATCAAAGATATCAGAAGGTAAATGCTCACTCAGATGGTTGTAGCATTCTATAAAGGCCATCTTTTTGTTCTAGTATTATCCATGCTTAGAATATATAATATACAATGGAATTGGAATTTTCCTCTTTATTATTTTAATTATATAAATATGAAGGCTCCCAGAAGTGTCTTATGATGGAGAAGGGATCTGTGTAGTGATCACAAAGCCAGGAGAAGCAGAAGATAGATGGAATAATTCTCTACAAATTCAGGTTACAAAAGTAGGTAGCACTCCTTAATCCCCATCACCTGTTTAACCCATTCCCTCACCCCCCCCCCCCCCCCGCCCTTGTGATGAGCACTGGGTGTTGTATAGAAGTGTTGAATCACTATATTGTACAGCTGACACTAATATGTGAACTAGCTGGAATTTAATAAAAACTTAACAGAAAGTATGTAGCAAAGAATATCTTACAGTAATGGCATGTTATTATTATTTTAACATGGTGAGGTAAAAACATTAAGTGACAAAGAAGGGATTATTTTTCTCTTAAATGAAATTTACAACTTGCTTGAAATGTACAGTACACAAAATTAGCTAGAGAGGCATGAATATCTCAAAAAGCCATGAGACAAATGCTTAGCCATCTTTGGGAAAGAAGGAAGATGGTAATTGATTCTATCATACTTTTCCCTGGGAGAGAAAGTCTATTGTTTCTAGAAATACTGCCCACTGCTCTGGCATTATGGGAATTTACAGAATCAGCCTTTAGAAAATAGCACAACTATGTTAAAGGAATAACATTTTACAGAGTGATTTTTCCCTAAAACTAACAAGTTTTCTTATTACTGTGTTAACATCAGATTTTGTTTTAATGCCCATAGGTTAATGGCTAGTTTTTAATTTAGATTCTTATCACCTAGCCGCTACTCAGAAAGGTTCAGCCTGTCCATGACTTCAGAATTTTCTTCCATGAAGGTCTAAAGAGCAACTCCTGATACTTAAGCACAGACAGATAACATATAACCAAAAAAAGAAGGTGAAGAATAACTCGGTAGGCTCTTCCATCAGGAGCTTCCGACTTGACAGCTTGTCGAGTTGACAAGCTGACATACCAGCTTCAGAGATAACTTGGGATGTTGATGGTATCTGTGCCCTGTTTCAAGCCAGGAATTCGAGACCACCAGCCATCTATTCCCAAAGGCATCACACCAAGCAAAAGTGGAAAACATTGCTTTCATAATTGGAATTTAAACCTGTTGTGTGCACCCTTTGTTATTAACGTGGACAGCTAATTGTCTCTTCTCAAAATATATACCGCTCTCCCTGTCACAACTTTGGGATTAGAAATTCCAATGTGCTTAGTGTCTTTTGGGAAATACTGAAGTGTTACCGTCTATCCTATACCTCAATTTAAAAAAAATAATGGGAAGAAGTGGGAAAAGCACTCAGATGGGTTCGTTTTCAGATTTTGGTACTCATCTTACAAGTCTGGATTCTTTCATTCTCTGTCAAGTCCATCAGTGAGGCAAATTAGACGACCAGGAATTTGTTCTGACAGACTCAGTCAGACCTAAATAGCTCCGTTCATTTTGCTAGAGAAGCTTTGATGCCTCCACCTTCCCTCCATGTCCTGGTCCTTAACCAAAGGGAACGTTCCCAATTAAAAACAGACTATGGATTTTTTTTTAAGAGAAAGATCGGTATAAAAGATCCTATTTTCAACTGAAATAAATAAGAAATCTGACACTATTATATAAAAACCCTATTTCAGGGGAATTGACCTCGTGATATTTAGTGTGCCCTTAGGCTTGCTAACAGGAGCAGCTATCACAAAGAGCCACACCAGGCATTTTCCACTTGTTAAATCTTTGGAATGTTTTCATTATATTCATTCCAGTTCTTGGGTCCACAGGTCAGAGTTTGGCTTTTCTGATCTGACCTTGATAAATTTTCAAGGGTAGGAGAATCTTCTTATTCTCCCTCTCCCTCTTCCTTTTCTTTTTCCAATGTAAAAAAAAAAAAATGAAGACAAAATTTTTTAGAAATCTGGCTGATTATGCGGTCCTGTCTCAGTTAATTCCATTTGTATATGACTAAAGTAAAATTCCAGTAGGGACTCTTCTATGTACGTGCAGCTAACAAAAATCCAACTCAAGGTGTCTTCAGTTAAAAAGGGCATGTGTTTGAATTATTTCACTGCCAAGTCCAAGTAGACCTGGGTCCAGATGCTCATATGATGTCTTGCTCTTTGGCTCTTCGTGTCTCAGCTCTGCTTCCTCTGGATTGGCTCTTTTCCCAAACAGTCTTTCTCTGTATGAGGGAGTTTCAAATCCAATTCCTGTTCAACTGGAAACTATGAGAAAGAGGGCTTATCTTTCCAAGAGTTCCCCCCAAAGTCCCGTCATTGGGTCCCATTTGTTCAGATCAGCCTGTTTTGGATCACTTATCTGTCCAAAGCTAATCACAGAAGAAAGTGTGTGTGTGTGTGTGTGTGTGTGTGTGTGAGAGAGAGATGAGAGAGGAGAGATGAGAGGAGTAGAGATGAGAGAGGAGGAGTTTGCCTGGAGGTGGTTTTAGCTCCACATGCACCACACAGATTGAGGGGTGGAAAAGGAGCCCCCTCCCATGGACAGAGTGCCATGACCAGAAATGGGAATGTCTTCTATGCAGGCAGAAATATCAGTAGTAGGCACCTGAATAAACCCATTTTGACATTCTGAGAATGTCTGGCAGAAAAATTGTTTTATTACGTAAGTATTGATTTCAGTGTTTCATACTAACTTGATGAGATTTTTTTTTAATTTTTTTTAACATTATTATTTTTGAGACAGAGAGAGAGCATGAACAGGGGAGGGTCAGAGAAGAGGGAGACACAGATCTGAAACAGGCTCCAGGCTCTAAGCTGTCAGCACAGAGCCCGACGTGGGGCTCGAACCCATGGACCGCGAGATCATGACCTGAGCTGAAGTCAGACGCTTAACCGACTGAGCCACCCAGGCGCCCCCGATGAGATTTTAAAATACCAGATTTGGGGGTGCCTGGCTGGCTCAGTCAGTGGAGCATATGACTCTTTTTTTTTTTTTTTTTTAGTGTTTATTTATTTTTGAGAGAGAGACAGAGAGAGAATGAGCAAGGGAAAGGCAGAGAGAGAGGAAGACAGAGGATCTGAAGCAGGCTCTGTGCTGACAGAAAGCCTGATGCAGGGCTTGAACTCATGAACTGTGAGATCATGACCTGACCTGAAGTCAGATGTCCAAACGATTGAGCCACCCAGGCACCCAGAGCATGCAACTCTTGGTATCAGATTGTGAGTTTGAGCCCACATTGGGTGTAGGGATTTCAAAATAAAATCTTTAGGGGAGGCTGAGTGGCTCTGTCAAGTTAAGTGTCCGACTTCAGCTCAGGTCATGATCTCACAGTTCATGAGTTCAAGCCCCACATCAGACTCTGTGGCTGACAGCTCAGAGCCTGGAGCCTGCTTTAGATTCTCTGTCTCTTCTCTCTCTGCCCCCCTTCTCTCTCTCTCTCTCTCTCTCTCTCTCTCTCTCTCAAAATAAGTAAATGTTAAAAAAATAAAATAAATATATAAAAAATAAATCTTTAATAAACAAATTGGATTTGAAGTCATGAGATCAGGGTTAAAAATCCCATCTCTGTTATCTTTACTTCTGTAACCCTGAACAAGCCTCTTAGCCCTTCAAAGTCTTAGTTTTCTCTTCCTAAATGAAATTAATGCCCATCTCACATTATTGTTGTGAGACATGTAAGTAAAGTGGCAGCTGTCAAAGTATTTAATAAACTCTAAACCTATATGTTGGGGTGGTTTTATTAGAAAGTATCATTATTTTGAGATAACTTCTACACTGTGCTTCTTCAAAACAACTGGGAATAAATGCACTGTAGAGTAAAGCTCATAATATTTAACTTAGTTTTACAAAACTATTTCTATTTTCAACTGCTAAGCCCAAACTGATACCCCTCCAATGATATGGAAACAACAGTGCTTAGTTCGAACAAGAAGTTCCTGTCTATGTTATAACCCATTATTATTGGAGCCCTTTGGAAAGGATTATGGATGATATCCCTATTTAAATACCTTTAAATACTTTATGAGTTAGCATATATTAAAATCTATCATTAGATTTTATATTTTAAAAAATTATTTTCTTTATAATGAAGTGTATGTTGACTGTGTAACAGCAAGCCTGACTCTTCTTTCACCATTTTAAAATTCACTATAATAAGCACTCTGCAAATACTTGTTGCCAGATTAATTTGCACAAGGTTATAGGCACCACAAAGCCGCAGGTTTCTAGGACTCCAGATTAGACACATATTGGGATAGCTTCAAATCTTTTAGAGAGACTGTGTGGAACAGTAGCACGCCTCCTGCCTAGCTTAGATCTGGTAGTTAGCTCATCACTACTATCGTCACAGGCAGTACCAATTAATACAACTTATAATGAGGAGACTGAGGCATGGAGAGCTTATGTTGCTTACCCAAGGCTTCATAGATTGTAAGAAGTACCGGTAGGATTTGGACCCAGTCAGGCTTCACAACCTGTGCTTTAACCACTGTGTTGATTAACACCCTGTGCCGTCTTTAACCAAACTGAGTACCAGCAGACATAACACATTCCAAAGTTCTAGAACCCCAAATGGCTCTAGTCCAATATTTTGAATCCTTGACAAATTCTGTTAATAATATTTAATGTTTTATATAAATGCAAGGTTAGTAGAGAACTGAACCTCTAAGGGGAGCATGGATAAACTTTGTAAAGAAAATCCTTCGCTCTTGACATACATTCTTTACAAATCAGGAGGAGCAAACAGTTGCTTCATGTAAACAGTTATAAAATGACATGACCCCTTTTCTCTCTTTTTAATATTTGTATATTTATTTTGAGAGAGAGAGAGACCCATGTGCAAGCAGGGGAGAGGCAGAGAGAGAGAGGGAGAGAGAGAATCCCAAGAGGCTCCATGCTGTTAACACTGATCCTGACACAGGGCTTGACTCACAAACCATGAGATCATGACCTGAGCTGAAATCAAGAGTCAGACACTAAACCAACTGAACCACATGATGCCCTGACATGATAGGGTCTCTAATGAGGTTTGAATGCAGCATCACAAAAATTTGAAGTAACTTGTGTTAATGGCTAGAAGATTCTTCTGTACTTCTGTTAAAGAAAAACAGAGAAACAGAACGGGAAGGGGCCAGAAAATGTATCTAGTCTTGTAACTTACTACAGCACCCCTCCTAATACATCCTTAATAGACAGCCACAAGTTTCTGCTTAAATTTGTCACTGGAAAGGTGGCCCCCACTTTGTGAAACAGCCCTATCAGCATCGTAAAATTTCTAACTGATAGAACTTTTGCCTTATGCTGAATTGAAATAAGCCTTCCTAAAACTACTACATAGTTAGTTAGTGCTGTCTTCAGAAAACATGAAGGATAAATCTGCTCCCTCTTGCTGAGAATAGCTAAGACTATAGACAATTTGATGTTTTCCCCTTACTCTATTAATCATATCTAGCTCCTTGCCAATATCATTCTGATAGTGGATATGGGCCTCACAGCATCCTGATTCCCCAGCTCTGGGCACATCTGCTTCCTTGATGTTCATGGCTCGACGACATTAACGTATCGTTAACTCCTACTGAGCTTTCCTTCATGAAAATTTCCCAACCTTTACCAATGGCCACGAGCTGAGCCGTGCCTCTTTTCTCAGCCTTCGGTGGTGGTGGTGGTGATGGTGTGTGGGTAACCTTAATGCAGGACTTACATTTACATTACTCCTTTCCAGCAAAAACAGTTTTATCAAGTTGTTTATCCAGTAGTCCTAGAGTATCAATGTTTTGTAAAGCTTGATCAACACTCAGTGTGTCAGTGATCCTTCCCAAGTTTGTAATGTGCTAATTTAAAAACCTTACCTCGAAAAAGTATGCCTTTCAAGTAATTTCTCCAATGTGTTGATTTCAGTGTTGAACAGGCAGAACTGAAGAAAAAAAATGCAGTCTTCTGCCAGGGACCTCTTGGATGGGCATCATTTAAGATAATCATTCAACTAGACCTCGTTTGTCCATGTTTTGCATAAGGATAATATGAGGAGATAGTGGGGTCTCAACGTTGGTGAATGAATGGCTTTATCCAATACATCTTTGTTACCAGATGCAAGAAGCAGTGTTGAGCATCTAGTTAATAAACGGGTTTAAATAAAGAAAATGACAGTGTCAGTTTACGAGAAAGGAGCATAATGTATAAAAGATGTTACAGGCAAAGAACAGTATTACTCTGCAAAATCCAGTTCCTTTGCAGCATTTCCTGTTATGATAAAAAAGCTGATCACTGCTTTTCTGAATGAGTTATTAATATTTCTGGTTTTTAGGTGTTTAGTTGTTCTGAAAAATGTGTCAGTAATGGTGGCATCCAAAGTCTGAGGCAGAACAAATAGCCCATATTGCAATAAGCAGCATGATCCCACTTGACTTAAATTCCCTACAATATCCAGAGAAACTGGGACAATAAGATCTGGACTGTGCAATGTTCCTTTTTTCTTGCCCTGCTTTATTTTTTTTGAAGAGATATCATAAATAATTGTGTATTGTCATTTAGGGCTACAACCATCATATTAGGGAATGCGGGTTATACATTATCTCTACAAATGAATAACAGAAATCATAAAGCCTATAGTTCTCTCCTACTCTGGTAGCTGAGGGCTGATTTTATGTGCTGTCAGTAGCAGAATCAGTTAACAAGGAAGGAAGGGAGGGAGAAAGGAAGGTAGGGGGGGAGGGAAAGAGAGAAACCTGTAAACTTGGGCAAGCAATAGGAATTTATAATCGGAATCTCTATCGTACCAATGGACTTTTGATGGGACCAAAATGGTATTTAGTCCTTCCCACTTTTGCTAGATGGATTAATGCTGACACCAGCAATAGTGGGTCTCACACCGAGAACAACTGTTGGCCTGACTTTTCACTTCCAGCAGGTGATCTGTCCAAGAATTCCCTGTGGACACAGGGGAAGGTCACGGTCACGAAGGTTTGATAGGACTGCTCTTCAGAAAGGTGGAGAAATGACAGGAAGCAGGATTTTCTCGAGTCCAGCGTCCCCTGCAAATGAAACAGTCCATCTGAAAACTTTTAGAACAAGCGTCGGTGGCAAATAAATAGCAAAACAAAACAAAAAAACTTGAACTTGAGACATTCAAGTATAGTTGAAAAAGAAGAATCACATACAGTTGAGGGCCATGTGCATGGGGCAGAGGAGCACCTTTTCTGTATCAACAGCAGAGGGACAGAAGTGATCCGAGGCTGCCTCACGGCCTCTGGACAACTCTGGAGGGACAGAGGGTTCCGGTTTTCTGATTTCCAGGCAGCGTTCCGTTAGTGCCCCTGGAGGAAGGGGCTGCAGGGCTGTCACTGCTGGAAGAAAAGACAGAGGTGTTTGGTGCATTAATCCTTGCCTGAACTGAGTCCCTTTGACTCCGTCTTTTGATGGATCTCATTTTAGTCTCTGCTCAAGGAGCCGCCAAGTCCGCTGGCTGTTGCCCGAGCCTTCCTTTGTTAGGGTGCCCTTTTTTTCTTTTGCCTTTGAAGCTGTTTTGTTCAGTCTTCAAGTTTGTTTTTGTTTTATTTTAGAACTGCTGGCATCCAAGAGAAGGAATGGGCTTCATTATACCTTTAGCTTTCACCCTGAACCTTTCTTATTTCTTGTTGGATTCTTTCTGGTCAATTTCTGAACAACCCGAAGTGTGAAAGAATTATGACAAAAGTAAGGGAGAAACCGAGAAAAAAATGATTTTCTTTTTCAGGGCTAGAACAAGGCAGGAAATTTCATCTCTGGTAGAATCTGACCAGAGGGCTCTATTCACACACTTTTTTTTTTATTATTATTAAACTAACTACACAGTGTTGGCAGGTTGTCAGAGCCTAATTGGTGTTGGTGGGTAGATGGAGCTACTGTCAGCTTGCTCCATTCCAAGACCCACCATCAGCCTCTGAATCCCAGTTTACTACGGGTCCTGACAGTGGAAAAGGGATTGTGTCTGTAACAGTCTGCATTCCATAAACAGTGACAAAAAGCAGAACCGTTTCCTACTTACTTTGTGACCCATGCCTTGCGCTCAGAAGATGCAGTAGCTGTCCTGGAATGATGTCAGGGTGCCAGGGAGACAGATTCCTATGCTATAAACTTTTTTTAAACGTTCAACTTCCGCTTGAAAGAATAATCTGTTTACAGTGTGGGAAACATAGACTTAATTTGGATATAATATGCCAGATGCTCAGGGAAGTCTTCTCTGAGAAGGTGACATTGGAGTAGAGCCTGCGGGAGATAAGGGAGCTAGTCCACAGTAGCTGGAGGAAGAACATCTCAGGCAGAAGGGGAGACACATTCAAAGGCTTGAAGCAGGAGTGTGCTTTGCTGTCCAGAACCAGCAAGAAGAATAATAGGAGCGGAGGGTGGACAGATGAAGCGGAGATGGGTGGCAGAGGACGGAGATGCTTGCAGGCCATCGTTAGGACTCTGGATTTTCCTGTGAGTTAAATGGAGCAGAGCAGCACAATGCAGCTTTCATTTCAAACAGGTCATGGTGGCTGTTGTATTGAGAGTAAGCACTAAGGAGGCAAGGCTGAAAGCAATGAGACCAGTTTGCAAGCTCATGGAATAATCCAAGTGAGAAAAGGTAGTGGCTTGGATCAGGCAGTGATAGGATGAGAAGGCTGTAGAAGTGGATTCAACAGGATTTACTCCTGGATGGGAAATGTGAGCAAAAGGATGATTTCCACTGGAAGGAGGGATTTGCCATTTGCTAAGACAAGAAGGCTTAAAAAGAAGGTGAGGTAAGCAGGAGCTTGGTTTGGACATTTAAGGTTAAGATGCCTATTAATCATCAAAGTAGAGGTGCCAAGAAGGCAACTGGGTGTCTGAGTCTGGAGCTCAGGAGAAAGGTGGACTCAAGTGAGGACAGGAAAAGGGAACATGGAGACGGCATAGGCACCTCTTGGGGTGTTGTGGTTCTTAAAGAAGAGCAGAAATTGAGTAGGTGATCAAGGGAAGGAGTCTGTTGGCTTTTAGTAGAAGATGTTATAGCACTGTTTGAGAATGCTCCGGTAAAGAGGGGGGAAATACATGAGGAGGAAGAGAGAATATACTATAAACTACTGGATTGCTACCAGTTGAGCAGAAAAGAAGTCCACCTTTAGGAAGAAAACCTTGAAGAGAGAGAATGCACTTTCCATTTTGTCAGTATATTTGAATGCAAGTGTGTTGTGTTTTCTGAACTGAATTCCTGGTAACCTGAGATACAGGACGGTGACAAGAATGAGTGAGCTGCGTGTTGTATTTTAAGAAAACATTTCCAGAGTGAGGAGAGAGGTCTACACTAATGATAAAATTATATACCTTCACTTCATCAAGGAAATCAACATTAAATTATTAATTATATCTCAGTTATAAGACTACTACACATCTTTCCTTAATCCCCATTTATTTGGATATCATGGTAATTCAGGTTCAGATAAGCTAAGTTAGCCTGAGAAATAAGCAAATGAACTTGCAGAGGGATGTTTAACGTCCTTTTATAGAATTGTATAAGCTGGCCTTTGACATAGAGGTGTACTAATTACAAATGTTTCTTCTGTCTTCAACGAAGTGAGCAGCCCTTTGTCAGCTTTTATCAGGAAAGATGAGAAGTGTTCTAATAAAAAGTCTGCAAGGTTAATTTCTGGTGCCTTTTACCAGAAATACGTCAGCAGTGACGTCGTTGACGGAAGGCACAAGTGTCAACAACAAAGCGGACCAATTACAAATGGTAACGAGCAGCAGTAATTAATGTTCCTGTAGTGCTTTACTATTTGCCAAGAAACTTTTGAACACATTCTATGATTCCACTGATTCAGTAAATACATTTGACGGCCTTCTACTTTCCAGGTCCTAGAAATTTAGCTGTGAAAAAGTTCCGTCTCTCATGAAGCTTAACGAATTACAGAACAACCTGATGAAATAAGTGGGTCAAATACTATTATTGTTCTTCACAGATGAAGACATTCTAACGCTTAATCGAAGCTTAGATTTAAGTTACTACTGTTCTAGGAATTTGGGCCCTAGATGAAATCTTATCACCAGTATTTTCTTTCTCAGAATTGTTCAAAACTCAGCACTTCAGTACAAGTTGTACCCCGAAATATTATCTTCATCAATGTAGTGAAATTCTGTGGTGGAAACTCTTTTGCATTTAAAAAAATCATTCTGGCACTCAGTCTAATAACCATTGTGTCTAGAAGAAGAGCCATTTATATTATGAAGACACCAGTTACAGCTGATCCCCCTGAAGTAACTGCTCTTTGAGCCTGATGAATTATTTATTGCCAACAGAATTACTGCGGTATCTGAAATTATCAGCTTTTTCTTCAACAACCTCCATAACTAAAACTCAATTAACTGCATCTACTTTCAACTCTTTTTTAAAAGTCTGACTTTTTACCATTTGCATTGAGTCAATTAATTGTTGGAAATTATAGAAGTTCTATTTTTTCTAAGTTTAAGACATAGCTTATACATGAAAATAGTTATTGTAACGTCTTTAAAATGTATATAAACCATATACAAAGTCTCTTCAGTGTATGTAACTAGAGGTAGGTTTTTTTTCTTCATTGAAAAAATTTTTATATGGATTTCTAAAAATAAAATAAGTGATGCATGAGATGGTCTCTTCCCTCCTTAACTGTGGTAACTTTCTGGGACTGTTGGAAGATAATATTCGTGTAACAAGATGTTAAGTGGGAAATTTCATGTAGGTACTAAGTACCAAACATTCTCAAGAGAAAGCTGCTGAGAATGGAGCCAGATACCTTGTTCAGGATTGACCAAGATGTAATGAGTCCTGCCCTGCCCAGTCAGCTACCTGTCTGCACAGGCAGAAGATTGGTGTTGGGAAGGGCTGAGAACTGTCTGAGCCATTGAGGAGAGCATGTGGCAGAGGAGAGAGGTGTCCCCGTGCCCTCTAAGCCTAGTGAGAAGAGCTCTAAGAGGAAGGTCTATCCAGAGTGGGGGAACCTACCAGAAGGGGAAACTGGCATCTCTTTCCACAGTTGGAATTCTGACAAGCAGATACACCAGCCTGAGCTGAAGAAGAGGGAACTGGAGGGACATCTCCTGGCAGAGAGGGGAGTGGTCACAGAGCAAGCCCGTCCTGAGGAGGTTGGGTTATACCCTGTCCCCTGCGTCCCATCCAAGGGGCCAGCATGGACGCTAGGAGGGCTGAGCAGAGGTTAGAGGAAGTCAAGCTGGGGACGTATTTCTCACATCAGGAACTGTGCAGTGGGGACCCACTCCCCTTCCTCAGCAGAGCCCTCCAAAGATCTCACAGGGGTATACAGCAGAACCTGTGTGGGGGTGGGGCAGGGTGGGTGCACCAGCTACACAAGGATGCTGGAAGCCGAGTTAGTGTCACCTGGAGAAGCAGTGCAGCCGACGGAGAATCTAGCCATAGCCAGATAAGAAAAGAGGCCCTTGTCCTTGTCCTGTGCTCTCCTCCCCAACAAAGGGCATGAAGGAGGTAGAGCTTGGGTCCTGGGTTTCCAGGATTGGCCATTCCACCCCACTCCTCCCTGCTCCTACAGGAAGAACAAAGGAGAAGAGGACCAAGTACAAATCAAATCTCTTTTAGCCGCCATGGTTTTTTAAGCCTCAAGACTGGCCTGTGGTAAGGGAAGGCAAAGTTCGAATCAGATGATACTGGAGTTGCATACAAAATGGATTCTTAGTGACTCACAGTGACCAGGAAGTTAGGAGATCTGCCCAAAATGTCAAGTGGCCTGATGCCCATCAGGGAGGGGAGACTGGGCTGGCCCATTTGGGAATAAGGATTGGAAAACAATAAAACATTCAGGTTATTTGAACTCCAATGGAGTTGAGACTCTTCGTTGAACTGGTTACGTTTACAGACACTTGTTCCAGGATCAGTAAAACAATACATATCTCCATATAACTGGAGACTCCCTTTGCCTTCCTTGGCTTCCTGTGAAGTCAGTACCAAGCTGGCACTCCTTCCCAGCCATCCCCACAGGCTGACTTGTGACCCTCCCCTGTGTGACCTGAGCAAGCCACTTACCCTCTCTGAATGTCAGTTCAGCGCCTTCATCTGGCAGATAACAAGCGGTCCCTGGGTTACTTCTAGCACTAAAAGTCTCTGAAAGTTGTAAAAGAATTAGCTCAGAACTGTGGATGATAGTACTGAAAAGGTCAAGGATATCCTAGAAGTATGTTTTATGCCAGTTAAGATGGCAGTCCCACCAAGCATGGAGTTAGTATATTTAAATCAGATGGCAGCTATTGTAGATGAGGCTGGGAGGTTAATGGGCAACACTTAGCTTGCCTAGAGTTTAATTTTTGAAAGGTAGGAAGAGGAAGCTCCCCTGTGGAGGAAATAGCATGGAGTTGAGAGAGGGAGCTGAGAGTAGCAAACCTGGTTAAACCACTTAAAGTGGGAGGTGGTTGAAGTTGCCTTTGGTCAGGCCCCCCAGGGATCTTACTTCCTTAAGGAAATGCCAGTTACCTAACAATCCGTCCCCAGCAAGTTATCCAGATGACAGAAGGGATGGAAAGCAAAGATGTTTGTGTGTGGGTGGGACATGCCTCTGTAACTGGACAGAGAGATGTTAAATTTCTGGTGAGCATTTTTGGGAGGGTGGAGGTAGGGAAGACATTTAGCCAGGGATAAGTTTCTTTTCCATAATTCATTTGCTGATGCGATTGTTCTTTGCCGGGCTTCTAAACCATATTGTGGTTATGTTCTTATCTCCTTCCTGCATGATCTTTGTACGGCCTGCTTGTGAATTCTGGGGATGTTCACAGTGCTTACTGAGTAAGTTTAGGCATGCTGCCATTTTCTGTGATTCAATTTCATGGTGTCTTTTAGAATGATGGAATTCAGGAAAGAACTCTATAAAGATCAAGCCAGGAGTCTCTTCGCTTTATTGGTGGTTCTGCTGTAATTCCCGGGAGGGGACTTAGTTTGGCATTTGGTTCTAAGCAAACATTCTTGCCTTTAATAATTGTTAATTATTTAATTGTTAATGGTGTGGTGGAGAGTTGAGATCACGGAGCTGACTCATTAGGCTCCCCAGTGCTGTTCACCAAAGCGTCGCTTCAGTAACAGACCCCGGCTTCCTGGCCCCAACCCCTCCCTGCTCTAATCTCCTTCCTGCCTCCCCCACCACACACACTTCCACTGCTGAGTGGCAGACTGATGCTTCTTTCCATGTCAACCGCAGTTTTGCCCTTGAGAACTCCGGAGGGAGAAGGATCTTCTAGGTTTATCAAGTGGAGCAATGACTAAGTCAGGAAAGTCATTTTATTGCATTGTTTGCTTTTGGTCATTGAAGATAAGAAAATAAAAACATTTATTCTGCGTTAAAGGCTTTTTTCCCATCTTGAACTTCATGAAACTATTTATCCTCTGAAATGAATGATGTGAAGAGGGAAGATATTTCCGTTCTCTTTGGCAAATGTAAAACAGTTTGCTTTTTCCAAGATGTGCATTTATTGGTAATCTCCCTTGATATAAAACTAATGCATAAGTGGTTTTTTTCTACCCCCCCCCCTTCAGCCAACCCAAAATGCTTTTAAGCAAAAGAATGACTTGGAAGCCAATTATTAAACCTGGGCATCCTAAAACATTTTTTGAGTTTGTGTGTGCGCGTGCACGTGTGTGTGTATGTGCGTGAGTCAGTGTTTAAGAAATGTGATTCTTTGCTTTTTATTATGTTCCTCCTTCCTTTCCTTGATTCTACCATGGTAGCTGCCATGTTCTAAATATTGACAAGATGAGATAGTTTTCTGTTTATATCAGCAGTCGTCTGTCTGTGAGATATGGACGAATCAGAACGCTGGATTTCCTTTCTCAGCCATCCATCAGGTTCATAATGTAAGGTTACAAATGTTATTTTCTTTCCTGAACTTGCGCTCTGTAATGTGTTGCAAAGTGTTGTCAATAGCTACAGGTACTGTGTCCTGGGCAATGCAGAAAATTCGTGATGTCTAATGACTCCTGAGATCTTGTCTATTATATTTCATTCACTGTGCCTTGTGACTAGTTGACGTGCAAACATTGTCCTAAAATGAGAAACATACTTGGTTTTAAAGTCTGCAGTTAAAATCTGTCCCATGTGAGTTTTGACTTTCATCCCAGGTGTCTGTGTTAATTTGCTTTTACAGGAAGAAGGAAAAGGGTAAATTGATATATATTTTTATATATATACACACATATGTATATATCGGTGTTACTCTTCTTCATCTTGTACTTCCCCATGTCCATGGGCTATTCAACCCATTGTGTCTAACAGTTCTCAAAGGTTCGTGTGCTTTACTTGTGAGAAATATTGGAGTATGATTTGCATGATATTCTGTATACATTTTATGCAAGTGTGGGAGTAGTATAGCCAGGAGCTGCACTGTTACGGCTACAAAGTGGTTCTCAGCCTTTTTCCATTTGACGATTCTGAATTGATCTTTGGAAAGTGTTGAAATCATGACCCATTTTACACTGAGCCACCTAATATTCAAATATTCACATTTTACCTTTGCATACTTAAAAAAAATCACTTTTTGTTTGGAAAGTAGACATTTTCATGTTTGGTCTTTTCTGCTTTGTATTTTAAAATACAATCCTGTTTTCACATCCTGTTGAATAAATTTTTGCCATTGGATAGCCTGCTGTCTGAGCTGTCTGAGAGGTTGAGACATTTGGTTGAGAATCACTAAGCAGAGCTCTCAGGGTGGCATGTGAGGGCCTTTTTAGGGGAGCCACATCAGGCACACCCCTCCTGTGCATGGGACTTCTGGCTCTTGGGATCTTGGGGTCTCTACATTGCCTGGTACTGATGCTTCAGTGAACCAGTGGTCCCTCCCGAACCCGTAAATGCTAACCAGTGCTTTTTCATGTTCAGAAGTGGCCATCTCTGCTCTTTATCATCAAAAGGAACAAATTTAGTATAACCAACTGCATTTGACCAAACTAGCATTCTTTATTCCTGAAGATTTTTAAAACAACTGTTGTGGCATCCTCCTTTTATGTGTGTGTGAATGTTTGTAGGAGGCCTTTCTTTGCATTCACATCCAAATATGTATACATATTTATAAGCATAGAGCTCTATGTAACATTCTTCAGAGCCTTAGAGATGACAGAAAATACATGTAATCATGTATAACTTATGAATGTTTGGGTAGCCCATCTCTGATATTTGTCAGAATTATTGAAAGTGAAACCTTAAAATAACAGTTGTCATTTAAAATCATTTTAGTTTTTCATTAAGTGTTCTGAAGAAATAGAGAATAATGTTTGTTAATATTCAGAACTAAATTTATAAGCAGGTAGGTGGAAACAGTTCCTAGTATAAAAGATTTAAAAGCTTCTATTTAAAAAAATCAATTAAATCCTAATTTAAAAAAAATTTTAAAGAATAATACAAGGCTTGGAAAATACTGTACCTTTCTGTTCATGTTTGGAATCTAAGTGATAATAATCTAAGTCGTAATTATTTACTGACATCTTTAGGAAATTTTTTTATCAAGAAGAGAATGAGGATATCGACAGTGTTTCCCTTGTATGCACGGAGCATATAGAATATGGAGTTTCTTCAGTTTCCAGTTTGCAGGGAGAAAGCTACACACTATGATATTTTAGCATTTGCCTTATGAATCCGGTGCATATGAACTAAAAGTCATACGGTTTTACCATCTTTTAAAATAAGGCAAAGTTTAAAAGCTGCGTTTTAGACTCTGCCATCCAATAAAAATCTATCGGTAGACTTCTGTGAGTTTTTTTCTATGGTATATACTACTTAGTATATATAGATACTAAATTCAGTTAGTGGTTTTATACCTTTCAGCTGGTGGTATGAAAGACATTTAAGTATGGCCTACCTGTCCTTCAAACTCGGCCAGTCTATGCACTTTTGGTTCGCAGTTGGTAAATACCCGTTCAACAGAATCAATTTTCCGTTTAAAGCTCTAATCTCAAATTATGTTTTTCCTTTATCTTCAAAGGTTAGTTGAGCTCAAAAGGACACTTAATGATGTTAATTTTCCTTTGTTTTGTTGGTAATATCCTATACATACATACGTACATAGGCACATACATACAAGTAAATGAGGTTTTAAGCCATGACCAAATACTTGGAATATTAAGATCATTCAATACATGAACATAAAGGAAAGGTGTGAGTATTTTCAGCTCAAAAAAAGTAGCCTGAAGACATCTAGTAAGAGTGCCTTGAATCATTTCTCTTCTGTAATTGCTAAAGCCTTTAAAGGTACTGTCAGTCAGTAACAGTTTAAGATGGAATTTTACCCCAACCTTTTCCTCTTGTATTTTTTTATTCTATTTAAATATTGCTGCGTCATTGTTACCTGTGTTCAGATCTGTTCGTTGAGGATAAGGTTTGATTATGTAAGTTTTGATTATAAACCATTTTTTGAGGCAAAACATCTGTTTGATTTTTTTTCATATTAAACGTTTTTAAAAACTGGGAAATTATTAAATTAATTTTATTAATTTACCTGAAGAAATACAGGTTCCATCTTGATATGAGTATACTATTTGGCAAGACCTGACAATGGGCCTCACAGTGTGGAATTATTTTATAGCTAAGGAAGAAACCCTAATTTGCTTTTTGGTTTCTTTTGCTATTCCATACAATATACTGCCCTACTCAGTTCCTCCCTAGCTCATTCCTGCTGCAGTCCAGCCTCCGAGGTGGGTGAGCCCAAAGGCACCCTTGTTCTCGGACCCTTGTACTGTCAGCTGCCAAGTTGAAGCTGGAACAAACCCAGCCAAGCCAAGGCCATTCCTGCCCTTTGTAGTAATGTGTCACCAAGTCTGTCCATTCTCATAAAATTAAACTCCAAAGAGAAAGAATCAACACCTATAATTGCGTCTCAAAATCGTATCTTGAATCCAGTAAAACAACTGTAATCAGTTGATGAATTCGGCAGAAAAGATACATAATTTATTTTTTTATACCTTCAATCTTAACAACACTTTTCCCTCATCTGAAAATGAATTTCTGCAAATGGTCCTAAATGTGACAAACTCAGTGTCTGTTTCCAGAAAGATAGATTCAGTCTGTATAGAGAATTTAAAAATATTTGGACTGGAGCAATGTTTCAAGGCCACAAAAAAATAAAGTAAGGACTGTGTTTATCTTCCCTATAATTTCCTCCCTCCCCCATAGCACGTAGGGGAGGCCCTGTCAGATCATTCTGAATTCAAAGCAGGTGGCTTGTGATTTCTGGACAAAGTGAAGTCATAGAAGAGCAGATGATGGCGCTGCCTAAACAGAGTTAAATGGATGTGCCACGAACTTCTTCAAGTGGTTATCAAATAAGAGGTCGGGATGAATTCCAGACTGAGTTGGTATGTGCTGGGGCTTGTTACTCCCAAAATGGCTGCTACGACTTATGTGGATGATGTAAATTTGGATCAGCATTTGGCTGTAGTTCTGCTTTAAATGTACGGAACTCACATTGAAATTTAGTTATAAACGTGCCTGAGTTAATTCAACAGTTAGAGAATGAGTTTGCATATGATTTGCATGCTTAATGTACTAATACCTGAAATGTCCCCATAACCCCAGCTTCTCCCCACTTCTCCCCACCCCCAGCCCTATTCCCAACCCTTGCCCGCAACCTGTGGTACCCCCATCTCCTGCCATGTCTGTTCAGACTGTTTTGAAAACTGCCTGTTGAGCTCGGCCAAGGTGTACCCAGCTGAACTATGACAGGTCTCATGTGAAGATCTGATGCTTGGTTTAAGTTGTCACCTCAGCAAACACTGGATCGAAGGATCTTATAACATCAACGAGCTCCTCTTTTTGTATCATTCCACGGAGTTGCGTGCAAACTTCTGTTGTTCCATTAACAGTGTTACCTGTGACTTAAATGTACAACACCTGTTTGCTATGTTGTTGTTGCTTTATCGAGGCGGGGGGCGGGAAGCAGGTTAATGGGGCAGATTAGAGGACTTGCCAGATTTGGGGAGAGCTTTTAATTAAGAACTCATAGCTGCATGTTTCCAGAGCTTTAACTATAGGTATTATCACTTAAAGGTTATTACACTCACCTTCAAAATAATATCAAAATCCACATTTCCTACATTTTCAATTTTTACTAGTTTTTTTAAAGAGCAAATTACAGCCCGTTGAATTAAAGACTAGAGACATAATTAAGACCAGATGTTTGAAAGAGAAGGCTAAGAGAAGATCATAATAGGCAGCCAGAGGAAAACTTACTCCTAAAATTAATTGAAGTCAGTCATTGCTTTTACAAAATAAAAGTTCATATAATATAAAGAGAAAACTCAAGAATGAGTCAAGGATGGGTCCTAAGGCACACAAAAATGCTAAAGTAATCATTCCAGGTAAAGTCTTAACTGTATCAACAGACAGGAGACAGGAGAACCGAGCCATCTTCAAGTACAAAGAATAGCTTAGACTAGAGCGTGAGGGAGAGCTCGAGAAAATCTGATAGGTTGCACACTCCAGTGAGAAACTAATGAGCTAGCATGATACTAACGTTGCTCTTCCTGAGATTAGGAGTGACCCATCTCAAAGAGAAGAGCTTCACATTCTCTGCCCCAGTGAAAAGGCATTCTGGAGGGGCTCTAGAATTTTCTTCCATTTTTCCAGAGCCTGTTAGAAACTTCCGAAGGCAAAGCCTATGCCTACCACTTCCCAGCATTAGCAGCCACCTCATGTAAGTCCAGACCGAACAGAGAAAACTGAAATGCTGGTCCTCTTCCCCAAAACACACATCCTATTTAAGCTATTCCTGGAGACTTGTGGTTTTAACCTGTTAGGGTCTCTGATCCTTTCAAAGAATTTAATGAAAGCTGTAGACTTTTTCTTTCCCAAAACATACATCTCCATCCACAATTTTGCATTCTTATCCTAGAGTCCTTGAAAATCTTCCTTAAGAAACCCTACAGCATCAACCTATTTGCTAGTACTTCTATGAAACTTGGTCTCTAACCAAAGTTTTACTTGTTTTTGGAGTTCATGAGACCTATTTGTATTCTTTCAACTCCTGAGAAGAGTAATTCCTTATAATTCTACAAGACCAGCCAAATCCAGGTTAAAAGAGAGTGGCTTTGGAAATCTGCCTGTTGTCTAGTTTTGTTAATGTCCATCTGAGAACAAAGAGCTGAATTTCATGAAATGAGAATCTTCAGGGAAGAGAGTGAGAAATCTCCCATATATAATACCTAAATTGGACTAGAGCCAAGAAAACACCTGCCAGCATGGACCTCTCACTTCATAGATGCTCACACTAAACCGTTATATGAGGCTAACCTCATGGAAAACGGTAAATGAAACTACGGGATGTCCTTCTGTCTCAGGTCTTAGTGGGCATATGCGTTATATGATACGCCATCATATGTGCACGTGCTTGTATTTGTGAATCATTTGCACATATGACCAACTTGGTATTTAAGTGTTTATTATTCATGTGTGCTTTAGGTTTTCTGAGAAAGGTAGCTGAATACATCCAAGACAGTCACAGTGGCATTTTATCAATCCAAATGCATTCAGATGAGGGAAACTTGTCATCCATTCGTAATTTTTCTTCTAAAATTTTGTTTAGAGTCACACTTTTACTACCTTTTCTCCAGAGATATAAAATTATCCCAAGAACACAGTACATGTCACATTTGGAAACTGAAATTCATGGAACTGTGTATCCTGAATGTAAAAGCAGTTCAAACTAAAAATTTCAAATAATCAAGGTTAAAAACAGAAAAGTCTTTTCAAAGTTGTATGTTCTTTTCTGTTGTGACAGAAAACTATGAATTAGTGCCTCATTTATGAAGATCTCTATGTTTTATTTTAAAATTAGCTTAGGGCGTCAATCTAAAAATGGAGTAACTTCTTTCACACCTCAAAAATTAACTCAGCTTTGGGAAATATGATGCTACCACATATAAAACCGTAATAAACAGTAAAGTATTTATGTGCACATAATACACCCGAATGCATTTGCACATCCCAGCACACGTGTATAAGAAGAACTCAGGCTAGCTATAGGGAATGAACTTGGCCAACTGCTCATATTACGTCTAGAATAAATGTGATTTTCAGACAGGAGACTGGGGAACCTTCCATTACCTTGCGACCTCCAAATGAAGCCACAGCCTCCACTCCAGTACAGTACTGGCAACACCACCCAGAAAAGCTCATCTTCCAATCGTGTGATTACAAAGCTTTTGTAAGTTACTATGAATTCAATATTTGGGTTCCAGAGGGGATAGAGGGTTGTTTCTGGCTTGTTTACTTTTATGTTGAAAATATACCAAAATGTCCCCTGCTGAAACTCTTAAAGTATTCTCCCATTCTTATTCTTTTTTTTAATGTCTTATTTATTTACTTACTTATTTACTTATTTATTTATTTTGAGATAGAGAAAGACAGCACGAGCTGGGGAGGAGCAGAGAGAGAGGGAGACGCAGAATCTGAAGCAGGCTCCACGTTCTGAGCTATCAGCATAAAGCCCAACGCAGGGCTCGAACTCATGAACCACAAGGTCAATGACCCAAGCCAAAGTCAGATACTTAACTGACTGAGGCACCCGGGCGCCCTGTCCCTTCTCTTATTCTTAAAGTAGCCTTTTCTGTACAGAGAAAGTCCAAGTAAATAGAGCTTTATAATCCCTTTGAATCTTGTGAGCTTAAGATCTATTTTGTATATAGTTGTATATCTTAAATGAGATAAAGCATGATCTTTAAATGGGTATGAATAGAAGTATAGCACATACAGACATCTCCACTCACTCACTAATGATCTCAAAACATTGGCTCTACTACCAGATTTTTTCACTAGAATTATAATACTGGGTATTTTTTTTCTAATAGAAGAGAGAATCAGGCTTAGCTGAAAATGCAATATAAACAGGGAGGTGTTGAAAAAATACTGTAGGTTTGGGTGGGGGCAGGTGGTGGTTGTCATGACTACAGCTGGAGAAGGAAAATCACCTCTTTTACAAAGAAATGTTTCAATTAGGACAAACTTCACTGATATCTTAAAAAACAAGGATTTCACCAAATTCATTTTTCTTAATTTGATTAAGATGTGGGCATTCTGGTTGCATAGCAATTTGGCCTTTTTTTTTTCATTTTGTTATCTATCCCTCTTTTACTGCCTACTTGTTGTGAAGCACTGGATTTATTTCAGCAGTAATCTTTCCAAAACTGTAGGATTGAAATGCCTCCTTCCTCCTCCAAAGCTCAAACACCAATCCCTGAGCCTTTGGAAACTCTCCTTTCAAGGCCCTTAACCACGCCCTCTGCTCTCCAGCCCTTAAGCGCTCACCCTCTTCCAGTCGGCAATTTCTTGGTTTGCAGGCCTGATTCCCAACTGCGGTTTTGCGGAGTGCCAGCGTTTCTTCAGTCCTGTCAGGAAAATAATTATTTTAATTCACTTTTTTAAAAAAACAACAACAACATAAGAGCTCTTTTTTTTTTTTTGAGGGAGATTAGGGAGGGAAAAAAATGACAAAGGAACCCGACTGAAGCTTCAAAGAGTTGAAGAGGAGTCTATTGGTGGAAAGGCAAAAGAGGCATTTTGCTACAAACTGCCCCGCAGCTAGAACATGGAGCCTGAGTGGCGTTTTGTCCCGAGGCGGTATTGGATCTGATCACCTACCCGCACGGTGGTTAGTCATTCCTGGGAGGAGACTTTTCTCATCTTCCCCTCCCCCATTCAGCCCTCCGTGTGGGTTTGCAGCAGGGACTGAACTCTTTCTGTTCGGGAACAACCGAGATGCCGTTCTCCCTCCCCGCTGGCTCCCATCCCGCGCCCATCCCGTTCTCAGGTGGATCAACCACGGGGCGCGCAGCTGTGAATGAAAAGACCCCAAACTGCGTCTCCGCCCGAGAACAGCCTAACGTTAATTACCTACGCAGCCAAGTCAGCCCAAATGGGGTGCATGTTGCTTAGCTTCTCAGCTGTCTCACACAACCCTGTAATTACGTAGAGAGTAGTGTGATTTATTTTTGCAGACATTGCTGCCTCAAAAAAAAAAAAGGAAAACATTTTTAGATGCCCCCATTTTGCAGTTAAATATGATTTGAAAGATGGCATCTTTAGAGATGCTGCAGTTTTATTATAAAGAGCAATTTACAGCCCTCAGAACTGTAGTTAATTCTACGGCATTCTCTTTCTAAAGGCATTTATTAGGATTAGTTACTCTTAGTTTTTTAAAGTTATTCAGCAACTTTCAGCCAGGAAACCCAGCCAATAGGACTTCCACAGTTTGGTTTCTAAATCGCAACTCATATTTATACTCTTTTTCATAAATCATTGAAATGTTTTGTATTTTAGTATTTAGGTTCTATGCTGATAAAAGAGCTCAGAGGGACAGAATCAACCCAAGATGCCTGTGCAAAAATGAGGGTAAGTTTGCCAAACAATTTTATTTCTAGTCGCTGAAATACTAAATACCGGGTATGGTTACAAATTGCCACTTTTCAAATGACTATTTTCTTCATCTGTTGGTCTGCTGAATCACATTGCTGTTCCATAAAAAGGTGTTTGGGCTTTGTTCATGTTTATACTTGAGTTTATCTCACTGTAGTTTGAGTTGATATCCGTTGGATATATTTATGTATTTGTGCCATATTACATTTATTATTTTTAAAAATTTAAAGTTAATTGTATATACACTGGTCATTCTCCAGATTGAGAAAAATGGTCTTTAGTTGGTTGCAAGAAAATGCTTTAAGCACCTACCTGTCAGTCTGAGAACATTTACTGTAAAGACCACCAGTTAACTAAAAAATTATCAAATGCTAAAGTATTGAGAGCATATTATATAAAGCTAATGTTCTTTATGGGTATTAATTCTTAATTATTCTGGGTTGTTGTTGTTTTTTAGTATAAGAAAAAAAACCATTCAACTCTGAGTTAAATCATGTAAGGGCAGTAAACGTTGACAAAAAGGGCAATTGCAAATGCCTGTGATTGGTGATTGCTGGGTTCCTAGGAAGCTGTATTAGCCAGACCAAGTTTTACTCCTGCTGCACACCCACTTTAGCTTTTGTTTTTTTCTGTATCCTTTATTCTTGCTTCCTCCATAGCAGATATATAGAGGGGTGTGGCGCTGACTGACAGTATAGACTGAGAATAGTAGGCTTACTCCATATAGCAACTAACACTCAAATTTAAGTTTGTCAGCAAGTGAACCCTAACTCTTATTTGCGGCCAGTTTACATCATCATTTATTTTATATGAGCAGTGTTGGGTGGGAAATATTTAAAAGCATTGAATTAAACTAAAACAGTTATGAAGGCAAATATGTAATACTGATTGCTCTTGGAAGGCTGAGGGTGTGTGAATCTTCATGAAACTGAGACCTCAGTATGTGATCACTGATTTAATATTTGGATCAGCTCAGTAACAGAAAGACTGAAAATAGTTATCCTTCTATTTGATGTAGAGTTATACTTCTGTTGTCAGTGCCAAAGAATCTTTATCCCAGGTACTATATTTAGATGAAAAAAGCTGTGGTATGTGTCAGGAACTCTATGTTCTGGTTTTCTTGCTGCTTACATGCTGTGGAAGTCACTCTTAGTCATAATAATAATAACTGCTAATATTTACCAAGTAGGTAAAATGTGCCAGTCTTCTATGCTGGGTGCGTTGTGTGTTTATCCCACTGAATCCTATCACAAACCTAGAGATTAGTAGTGTCCTTACCCCCACTTTACTCTTGAAGAGACTGAGGCTGAGAGAGGTTAAGTAACTTTCCCGAGGTCACATAGTGAATAACTTGCCAATCTGGAACTAGAACGCAGATCTGACTCCAGCATTTAACTACTGCACTTGCCTGCTTCCCCTGGGCCTCGTTTTCTTACTTAGAAAATGAGGACATGGGACGAGGTGCCCTGTAGGGGTCTTGGTTCACGGTTTTATAATTCTGGGAATCTGGTATTCTCAATATATATCCGCTCTAAATTATGTCACCAGTGAACAATAAAATGGGAACATTTTTCAATCATCAAGCCTCATAATGATTTTAGAGCTATTTATGAACGTGTCTAAGAAATTAATTTGGCATCTCTGATTTAATGCTATTAACTCAATTATCTGAGTCCAGCTACTTCGATGCTGTAATCCGCATAAATAGTGCATACAGCACATAGCACCATTTAAAACCAGATTTGTGATTTGAATTTCAATTTCTTGAAATTAAGTGGATCTGAAATTCCATTCTGATAACAGGGAAGCCATTTTAATAGTGTCAGTGGAGAATAATTTAGTTAAATACTCTGTTGCTTAAAATGAAACAGAAAAGGCCTTCTGTTTAGAAGCCATTCTTCTGTTCATTGGGGTTTTTCTGGTTTGCTGCCCTTGGTGTTTATTTGGGGTAGTTTACATGAAAATAGGGACTTCATTGCTTCTTAGAATATCACAAACCCTTATTCCCCATCTTGATTAAATAAATATCAGTCTTTGGTACAGTGGCTGAAGTTGCACTCAGTGGATTTATTAGAGCCTTTCAAAAGGAGAAACTCAGGTTTGCTGTTATCTGGGACTATTGTATTGTGAATTAGAACTCTCACCAACTGAAAATGGTGTGGATCTCAACTGGCAGTTAATTTTCAGTTTGAACTTCAAGACGCTGTTTTATCTGTTTTCAACATGGTAGCATTGCAGTCAAAAGTCCCAGAATGATCAGGTCTACCCAGGGGAAATACTTTAGGACTGGTGATCTTAGAAGTTGATATGTAGTAATATCATTAGGCCAAATTACTGTAGATTAAAACTTTACCTGGTTTTTAACTCTTTGGGTGTAAAAAAAAAAAAAAAGACGTTTTCAATTCAACAGTATGCATTTTAGCTGAAATTAAAATTTCTTTCCCAGTAAGAAGTAAATCAGTACGGTTCTTTATTCTGAGAAATGCTTCCTTAATGTACTTTGTTAACAAAGATGACTAAGATTTGGCTCCTGCTCTCCCTGAGTTCACAGTTCAGTAGAGAAATCCTACAAGTTAACATGTAATTCCCCCAAAGTAGGAGAAGTTTCACTATAGCGTAGTCTTCATGTTTCCATCAACCTGCAGGATCATCACAGATGATCCCCAAAGTGACCTGCAAGCATGGTATCCTAAAATCAGTTTTTCAATACTAATAGCAGTTAACACTTGACAGCTATAGACCAGGCCCTGCACATGTGATTATGTGCATTAATTCATTTAATCATGAGTGAGTATTGCTACTGTCCCCATGTTACATGTGGGGAAACAAAAGCCAGTGAAAGTTAAGTAACTTACCCAAGGTTAGCCAGCAAGCAGTGCAACCAGGATTTGAACCCAGGTGATCTAGCTCCACCACCGAACTCCAAACCCTAGGCTGCACTACCTCTCTAATGAGCCCTTGGAACATTTATTGCCCGGAGTTTGAAAATAGCTGAAAATGTCCCTGCCTGAGTGGCTCAGTTGGTTAAGCATCCAACTCTTGATTTCAGCTCGGTCATGATCTCACCATTTGTGAGTTCAAGCCCCACATCAGGCTCTGTGCTGGCAGTGCAGATCCTGCTTGGGATTCTCTCTCTCCCTCTGTCTCTGCCCTTCCCTCTCTTTCTCTCTGAAGAGAAAGAAATAAACTTAAAAAAATTAAAAACAAAATAAAATAGCTGAAAATGTGGATCATTTATGTTGACAAAGAGCTTTAGGAACCCTCAAAGAATCTGTAAAATTAGCTAAATTAAACCATGTAGGTACAGATATATATAGTAATTTGGGGTACATTCCAATGTGTTAACCTAAATAATTTTAAGAGAGTTTTTCTTGCATCCTAAGCAACTATATTTTTTTTCCATAATACTTAAATACATGTACTTTGCCCCAGCACAAACCAAACATAATGTTCCCCCTTCAGAAACATTTGGAGTGTTTGGTGGTCACAATTGGTTAATTTCTAAGTTTATCTAAGCCTGTTTATTCATCTCTAAGGTCCCCTCCATTTCTGAAACCAAGATAATTCTACACTGATGTCCTGGTATTTTATTATACTCATATTATTTCAGTCAAAAATAGGCCATCATAAGCTAATGTATGTGAGATGGTCGTAATTCACATCATTCTGTTCAGGTCAGCCAGCTTTTTTCCTCTTCAAACTGCCTTATAATTTTTCTAACAGACTTTACTTTTTAGAGCAGTTTTAGGTTAACAGAAAAATTAAGCATAAAGTGAAGTTATTGAACATACCCCCTCCACCATTCACTTCCCAGTTTTGCATATTAACATGCATTGATGTGGTACATTTGTCACAATTACGAACAATATTGTTATTAACTAAAGTCTGTGGTTTCCATTAGAGTTCATTCTCAGTGTTATACAGTGTTTGGGGTTTTGACAAATGCAGCCATTACAGTGTCACAAAGAATTGTTTCATGCCCTAAAAATCCCCTGTGCTCTACCTGTTCATCTCTCCTCTCCCCTGCCCCCAGTCCCTGGCAACCACTAACCTTTTTACTGTCTTCTGTCTTTTCCAGAATGTCAAATAGTTGGAATCATACAGTGTGTACCCTTTTCAGACTGGCCTCTTTCATTTCTTTAGCAATATGCTTTTAAGCTTCCTTCCTCTATGTTTTTTGTGGCTTGATGGCTCTTTTTTTTTTTTAAATGTTTATTTATTTTGAGAGAGAGAGACAGAGACAGCATGAGCAGGGGAGGGGCAGAGAGAGAGGGAGACACAGAATGTGAAGCAGGCTCCAGGCTCTGAGCTGTCAGCCCAGAGCCCGATACAGGGCTCGAACTCATGAACCATGAGATTGTGACCTGAGCCAAAGTCGGATGCTTAACCGACTGAGCCACCCAGGTGCCCAATAGCTCTTTCTTTTTATCACTGAATAATATTCCATCATATGGATGTACCACGTTTGTTCATCCATTTACTTATTGAAGCCATCTTGGTTGCCTCCAGATTTTGGCAATTATGAACAGAGGCGCTATGAATATTTGTATGCAGGTTTTCGTCTTAAGATTTCTTTTTTCCTGGATCCACACCCTCTTAAATTATCTTCTTAATTGTGTTTAGTGAAGAAGAATCAGTAGGAACTTACATTAAACCCTGATCATTTTTTTAAGTAGAATTGCAGTTTTTGTCTTCTCTTTCAGAGTTTTCTTTAATAAAAGCCCAAGAGATTAGATATGCCTTGATATTGAGGCATACTTTTAGGACGAATGATTTCTGTGAATTATTTCGCTCTTCAGTAGTACAACTTGGCTGCCTATTACCTTTACTGTGACAGCTTTACAGGCATTTCTGTTAAAATTAAAGTCTAAAAACATATATTAGTAACATGTGAGAAGTTGTAAGAAGTATCTATTTGATCTGAACATATTCATTTAGTGCTGCCTTTTATGTTACTAGTTAGGTTTTCCAGCTAAATCTGTGCTCGGAGACAGGCTTCATTTCTGAAAGGATCCTGAGGGGAAGCATTAGCTCTGGGATCCTGAATATGATGCCCCCAAAATGCTCCCCATGGAACACAGAACCTTCCTTCTGTCACACCTCATGTCACCACTGTACAAACCTGGTTGCTCATGCCCCGTGCCCCTTAGAGGGCAGGAACCATGTATATTGTCACCCCAGGGCCTGCCATAACATAGCTACCTTTAGGGTGGTTTTGATGGTGATCAATAAAGTGATGCCTGTAAAGGGTCTAGTTCACTAAAACCTCAAAACACATTGACCTCTTCCTCCAAAATGTTTGAACAAGTAAATTGATAGATTTGCTTTGGATTATTTCATTTATTTTTTACTCAACTATAATGTCAGTATTGCAGTCATTACCCTGGTTTTCTGCATTCACAATATGTAAGAAAGTATTCAAAAACTTAGGAATCCTGCACTCTATTATTATTTTTTTAAATGTTTATTTATTTTGTGAGAGAGTGTGTGCATGCGTGGGAGGGGGGGTTGATGGAGGGAACAGAGAGAGAGAATCCCAAGCTGACTCCGTGCTGTCAGCACAGAGCCTGACATGGGACTCAATCTTATGAACCATTGAGAACATGTCCTAAGCCAAAACCAAGAGTCGGACACTTGACTGACTTAGGTGCCCCTTAGTTCCAGTTTTTAAAGGCCATCACCAAGAGGAAGAGAAAATGATGGGAAACTGTTGATAAGATGGTAAATGTAATTTTGCAGTTTTATATTTTGGGGGAAGTAACTTGTTCCTAAATCGATTGGGAGTTAGCTTGCCTCTTTTAAATAATGTGTTCACAGGACTGAACTTTACAAAGCAATAAATAGGTTGCTTTGGCCTTTCAGTGTTCTCTTTGGTATGAGTAATTCCCACTTCAGAGATTCTAAGACGCACAGTGGTTGCTCAAATGAAGGATTTGCTCTGGCCAGATGACGTTCTACTATTCCTTTTTGCCTCCCGAGACTTACACATACCCCATCCCCCAGCCCCGAATTTTGCTTCAGGGTATAATTATCACTAATATACAGTATTCAGTCACTTCCCTAATTAAATATACTTTTAGGAAACATCTGCTACTATAAAAGGTAGGCTATTATATTCAATTTCATACTCTAAAATCTTTCTCTAATCCCATAGTTGATGATGAGTATTGTTCACAGGTGTTTGTGCTCGAGGCAATTTCTCTTTTAAGAAAAGAAAAATACCTGTTTTCAACTACAATCAGGTAGAAATCCGCCTTCTCAATGCAAAATAGGAGTATATATGTTTTGTCAGGAGTAAGCAGATGGGGCAAATTTAAATTAGGGAATCTTTATTTCCCAAAGGGCTTAGATAGTTCAGACACCATAGTTCAGGTTTCTTATTGAGTCCATTCCCCTGACCTTGTCTCATTTTTAAACTTCCAATCTAGAAACAATTCTAAAGTTGAATTTTCAAATCTATAAATTTCCAAATGTACCTTGATTGAAGTGTGAAGACTGTCTTTTTCCTGTGCTTGTCAAAAAAAATAATAATGTTGGAGAATGGATTGGAATGCTTGAAATCAGATTTTAGAATTAGATGGAAATGTTGTCTCTATGCTCTTACAAGAGACTCAAACTGGGGACACCTGGGTAGCTCAGTCGGTTAAGCATTGAGTCTTGATTTCAGCTCTGGTCATGATCTCGTGGTTTGTAAGTCAAGCCCAGCATCAGACTCTATGCTGACAGCATGGAGACTGCTTGGAATTCTTTCTGTGCCCCTCTGCTGTGTGCTCTCTTTCTCTCTCTCTCAAAAGAAATAAAAAGAAGCTTTAAAAAGAAAAAGAAGAGACTCAAAACTTAAGTCATGTTTAGTTCCTTCTACAACTCCGGTCTATTAGGATGGTTTCCAGAAATCATTTCAGGGACTACTACTTAGGAACCAGGCTTGGAAGAAATGTGCAAACAGCTGTTTTTTTAAAAGTCTCCATTTGCCCAAGTTTCAGGGAGGAATAAAATATTTCATTTTTTGCTCCCTCCCAAGTACTGCAGGTCAGTACAGGTCTAAGCCCATAAATATGAGTGTATATTAAAATAACAGTATACACAAGGCAACAGCATTTCTAACTGCTCACTGCTAAGCTTTGCTCACTTGTACTTTTGCTTTGTGAGTGATTTCCTAGGGGTCCTCCCAAAGGAAGACTGAACAATTCTGATCATCTCATCCTATATCATCTTTATACACCCTCACTATTGCACATCACTGAAAGGTTTCATGGTCCTCTTCTGCCTTTAACGCCCACAGAAGCTCTCTTTCTAAACATACTGAGTCCATTGTCATTGGTCCAGATATATTGCTCTGCTGAATATTCATTGTTGGAACCACCATTTCACCACTATCCTAGCATGTAGCCCAGAGATTATTCACTTATGCTCACAGATGTTGACTTTACTTCTACTCTCTCTTGCCAGTGGGAGGATGTACTTTGGAAAGCAGATAAGTGAAAGCATCCATCCTCAGAATAAGAGCAATGGCTAAAATTTGTTGATGCTCACTACATGCTGGGCCCTGGATTATGTAATCCTCACAGCTCTACAAAGTCGATGCTATATTAACATACCCATTTTACAGATGAAATAACTAAGACATAGAGGTTAAATATCTTGACACACAGTGGAGCCAAGACAGGAATCCAAACATGCCCTTCTGTGCTATTATTCACTGTACTGCAGTGTCTCCTGGAGAAGGAGCTTATCAGTGGGTCTCTTCATAAGTTCAACATGACCATACCTATGTGCACACAAACACACTCTTTTTTTAAATTTTTTAAATGTTTTTATTTATTTTTGAGAGACAGAGACACGGCATGAGTGGGGGAGGGGCAGAGAGAGAGAGAGACACAGAATCTGAAGCAGGCTCCAGGCTCTGAGCTGTCAGCATAGAGCCCGACATGGGGCTCGAACTCACAAGCTGTGAGATGTTGACCTGAGCCAAAGTCAGACGCTCAGCCAACTGAGCCACCGAGGCGGCCCCACACAAACACACTCTTAACTTGTTCTTATAAGTGATGGATTGAACTTATCATAAGTGAGAAGTCAGTGTGTTTTTTCACATGTTTACAATTAGCTTTTTTTTAAGTTTTTTAAATTTTATTGTTAATTATTTATTTTTTAATTACATCCCAAGTTAGCATATGGTGCAACAGTGATTTCAGGAGTAGATTCCTTAATGTCCCTAACCCATTTAGCCCATCCCCCCTCCCACAATCCCTCCAGCAACCCTCTGTTTGTTCTCTACACTTAAGAGTCTCTTCTGTTTTGTCCCCCTCCCTGTTTTTATGTTATTTTTGCTTCCCTTCCCTTACGTTCGTCTGTTTTATATCTTAAAGTCCTCATATGAGTGAAGTCATATGATACTTGTCTTTCTCCGACTGAATAATTTCACTTAGCATAATACCCTCTAGTTCCATTCACATAGTTGTAAATGGCAAGATTTCATTCTTTTTGATTGCCGAATAATGCTCCACTGTATATATATACCACATGTTTATCCATTCATCTGTCAATGGACATTTGGGCTCTTTCCATGCTTTGGCTATTGTCAGTAGCGCTGCTAATAAACATTGGGGTACATGTGCCCCTTCGAAACAGCATACCTGTATCCCTTGGATAAATACCTAGTAGTGCAGTTGCTGGGTCTTAGGGTAGTTCTATTTTTAATTTTTTGAGGAACCTCCATTCTGTTTTCCAGAGTGGCTGCACCAGTTTACATTCCCATACAATTAGCTTTTTAACTAAAAAAAATATACATTTTTAAAACTTCTCATTTTATTATTATAAAAGTAATAAACATTCATTGTTATCCAGTTTAAAACATAGATAGGGAAAGGAGAAATAAAAAGGGAGCGCCTGGGTGGCTCAGTAGGTTGAGCAATCTGACTTTATCTCGGCTCAGGTTATGATCTCACATTCATGACATCGAGCCCCACATCGGGCTCTGAGCTGATAGCACAGAGCCTGCTTGGGATTCTCCTTCCTCCCTCACTCACTCTCTCTCTCTCTCTCTCTCTCTCAAAAATCAATAAATAAACATTAAAAAAAATTGTAATTTTATCACACAGAGATGGTAAACACCTCTCTGTTAACACTTTGTTCCTATGTAATCCTCCAAACTAATTAATCATGCATTCATAGGCATCTCTTTTCTACAAAGCAATAGGAATATACTGTGCCTACTGTTTTCTATTTTCTAATCTATTTTAACATAACATATTTTAAAATATTTTTGTTCCAATAAATATTTATCTTCAACATTATTTGTAGTGGTTGAACAATATTCCAATCAATAACTGAACCAAACTCATTTAACCAGTTCCCCTTGTTGGTCATTAGGTCATTTTGAATCTTTTCAAAATATAACCAACACTGTGGGCAACATCCTTACACCTACATCTTTTGCAACGGGTCTGATTGTTTCCTTAGAATTAGCCACTAAATATAGACTGGCTAGGTCAAAAGTATACACATCTTGAAACTCTGGGTAAAAATTGCCAAACTGCCTTCTAAAACCTTGTTCCAGTTGACACTTCTGAAGCAGTACACGAAAGTGTGTTGGTGTTTGCTCGTCACGTCTCTCAAGGTATATACTTAATACCTGGGATGTGCTCCTAGTTGAGGGAGAACTGGGGAACTTTTATGAGAAACCATACATCTTCAGCATTACCCCTGGGCCTGTCAGCTCTGTCTGATCAACATCTATTCTAGAAGTACCTCTAGAATCTATCTTTATGACCTGAACTCTTTATTTTATGTGAAGGATGTTTTTTACTTTCACAGTCCCTGAGAAACCATGGAAGTTTAATAATTCTTGTTATTTGCTCTGAAGACCAAGATCTGTAACTAAGTGCTAACTAAGGATTTTTGGAAATCACTTGTCAAGTGGAGGATAGTGTGTTTTGATAAATTAGCTTCTCTCTGAATTAATGTAGGATGCGGTACAACTGAGTTTACATGCATAGCAGCAGAGAACAGTTCTGACAGTGACTTTCAATCAAAAATCAACTATTTATTTAACTTATTTATTTTGAGAGAGAGAGAGCACGCACAAGCAGGGGAGGGTAGAGAGAAGGAGAGACAGAATTCCAAGCAAGCTCCACACCATCAGCACAGAGCCTGATGCCGGGCTTGAATTCATGAACTGTGAGATCATGACCTGAGCCAAGACAAGGAGTCAGATGCTTAACCACCTGTGCCACCCAGGGGCCCCCAAAATCAACTGTGTTTTTAGAACAGAATTTTTCAAACTGTGGTAACAGCAGTAGCTTCTGGAAATTGTTATAAGTGCAAGTCTTAGGCCTTATCTCAGACTCACTGTCTTAGTTTTTCAGGCTGCTATAATAAAATACCATGTGACTGGGAGAAATTTATTTCTTGTGGTTCTGAAGGCTGAGAAGTCCCCAAGTCAAGACACTGGCCAGCCCTCTTCCTGGCTCATAGATGGCCATCTTCACTGCCCTCTCATGATGGAAGAGGACCCTTTTATACCTTTTATAAGCACACTTAATCCCATTCACAGCTCCACTCTCATGACCTAAGCACCTCCCAAAGGCCCCAACTCCTAATACTTTGGGCATTAGGATTCAACATAAGAAGTTTGGGAGATCACAGACCTTCAGTTCATAACACTTACTGCATCAGAAACTGTAGATGTGGGGCCCAGCGATTTGTTATTTACCAGGCCTTCCATGTGATTCCAATGCCCACGAAAGTTTGAGAACAGCTGCCTTGGTCCACTGGGCATTCCTGTTAAGTCTGCCATGCAGTTAGGTTGCCCTGGTGGAATCATTCTGCCATGGTGCCTGGAAAGCAGCCAGGGCCAGAGGAGTAGAGATAGAGGGCATCGCTTTGCGCTGTACTAGATTTGGCCAGGGTGTGTGAGTTACACTTGGCAGTACAATAGCCGTGTCTTGTGCCAAGGGAGTAGTTAGAATGGCTGCCTGCCCACCGTCTGCTCTTGTCACATGGTCGTACCAGGCTCTGTACTCACCCAGGCCTTGTGTCAGGCTTCTCCTGGCCAGAAAAGCCCTTGAGAGGTCATCTAGCCTCATTTCCCAGCCAAATGAGACTTACCCCTAAGTCATCAGTGACAAATAAGAGTCCAGACTATTTTTAAAGACATCCAGAGGGGAAAACTTCGCAGCTGCCCCTAATAATCCTCCTGCTGTTTCAACGTTTATTTATTTTTGGGACAGAGAGAGACAGAGCATGAACGGGGGAGGGGCAGAGAGAGAGGGAGACACAGAATCGGAAACAGGCTCCAGGCTCCGAGCCATCAGCCCAGAGCCCGACGCGGGGCTCGAACTCACGGACCGCGAGATCGTGACCTGGCTGAAGTCGGACGCTTAACCGACTGCGCCACCCAGGCGCCCCACCTCCTGCTGTTTCAAAAAGTCTTTCCTTCTCAGCACTTGCAATTTGAACCAGTTCCCTATTGCAAAAATGAAGACCTAACCCTTCTCTCCTTGAGGCTGACAAATCACAAGGTCGGTAAGGCTTTCCCATCCCATAGGAATCTCCTGGCTTATCTCTAATCACATCTGTGGTTCTCCTCCAGGTTCTTTCAAGGCCTCCGTGCCTGGCTCTGGGCACCAGGGCTTTCTGAAAAGTCTGCTGAGCTCCTGGTGCACTGAGAGGCTGGCACTGTGGTTCTTCTTTATAAAGCTGACTTTGTGCTCGTTACCATACATTCATTCGTTTGTTCATTCACTTAATAATTATGGATTTCAGCAGCTGTTAGACTGAACCCTATGAAATTGCTGATATTTCGCCATTTTTTTGACCCATAAAAAATGGCAGTGTCATAGGGCTAAACCTGAGACCATGTGCTAGTCATTATGGGGGAGATCAGAGACAAATCAAGAAAGATGTGGGCCATCCTCCAAGAACTCCCTGTATGGTGAGGGAGACAAACCTGAGACCCATGGCAGCGAACCCTAAGGGAGAGCGGCAGAGGTTCACAGGGCATACCTGGGGTTAAGAGGTGGCCATCCTGTCAGGCTGCGAGGCCACACGAGGCTTTCCCAGAAAATGACGTTGAAACTGAGTTCTGAAGGGTAAAGGTGCATTTCAAATAGCCGATCTGTGGTCTGCTTTCTATCTCTTAGAACCTCCGCAACATAATTAGTATCACTAAATACAAAATACAACACTGCTTGTTTTCTACATTTTTTAAATCATTTGAAAGGCACTTAGGGCTACCAAACATAATTGTCTGATCCTATTTTAATTTACTTGCTGAGACTGAATATAATAATTAAGCTTTGAAATGATCTAAAGAAAATATTATATGGCAAAATTAATAGTTACGACTCAGCGCTGAATATCTAACTAGAAAGCATTCTCAGGGTAGCCATGTGTAGGTTAAAAATATACTGTGAGCTGGATGGCAGTAGCCCATCCAGAAATCTGTTCTCCAGTCTGCGTTTAAAATACACTGGAAATGAGCAGGGTATTGTAAGAATGAAGGGTTGGTGATCTCTTCCCCATGGGCCGCCTCACTCTGTTCCCTCTCTGTACTGGTTATGGGGCACAAATGACTCTCATTAGGAACATAAACATCACTCCGGACTCCAACGCAACATTACGGCTCACAGCTGAAGTGCTCCCTGTTGTAAACCTCTTTGCTCTCACTCACACTTACGAAAGCCATGCTCTGAGACCAGAGCATCCCTGCAGTCTCAAAAGGATATTCTCAGACTGTTGACTCTGCATTAGAAAAGGAGAAACTGTCCCTTCTCGGGGCATGCTATAAGGATAAAATAAAAGTACCAACAGCAATCTCTGACTTGATAAAAAGATTAAAAGATGGTATTACTTTCCTTGGTGTGTCCAACAATCCCTCTTAAAAAAAAAAAAAAAAGGTTCTAAAAGTGTTCAGTTACTTTACAGTATCTCAGGTGCCCACCTCCAGATATGACATTACAGTCTGTATTCTGTGTAAATGCTTACAGATAATATAAACCCAAGTGCTAAATGTAAAGCTGGCTTTGCATTTAAGATTCAAAAGTTGCACTTTATTTTGGATTTCAGAAAGGTAGGTATTTTCCCTCTATAACTAAATACTGTTTCTGTTAGAGTAATAAAAGGATGATAATCTTATTTTGGGAAACTGAACAAAATACAATTGAATATCACTGTAATGCTCTTAGCAGGAGAGCAAGATGCTATGAAGGTTAAGTTAATTTTGGGCATTACCCATGAGTATTCAGCTGCTCAGGTATCCAGAGGTCCTCATTACAAGCGAATCTCTCCTATAAAGCTGGTACTGAAGGGGAGGGAACTTGAGGGCTTGAGGGAAGGCTCAGAAAGTCCACCAAGAATATGGTGCAGAAAAAAAAAACAACTGGAAACAAAAGAGAACCATAACATAAGGTTTGCCCTGAGCATTTCACTGGGAAAAGAGCCTGAAGAAGTGAATTCTGTTTATACAGATCAATAAGGCTTGAATGTTTAACATATGTACATATATGGGAGTATTAACTACCAGAATTGCAGCAAAGCTTGCAGATAAGTCATAGAGACCAGTGTCACCTGCAGCTGAGTGCTTTGTAACTTGAGCAGTGATGTCCAGACTAGGTGCCTCCGTCCCTGGGAAGGAGAAGAAAACAATAATTTCAACACGTAAGAGAAAATGGAGATGGCGGGATGTGGGCTGTCTGTGATTGGACTGGAGCCCTGCTCATATTTCAGTATCTGTACGGCCTTCACAAAATGAAGTAGGCGCTTATTGGATTTCTTGCCTGATTATTCTCCCTGAAGACTCGGTATATTAGCTTTCTTCTATGCGTCTTCAACCTTTCATTAAAATAGCGTATGAAAAGACCTCTTTGAAAGCTCTGTCAAAGTACACCAACAGAAAATCCCCTAAAACAGGTTGGATTTCTATCTCCTAGAATTTTAAATGCCTTAAAGAAGGGGCATTACGTTGGAGAGCTCCCAGAGTGACTCTGCAGCCAGCCAGGGTCCATCATCATCTTGTCACGGCGCGCAGTGGGAAAGAAGCTCGGTTTGGGCTCCAGATTGGACTGTGTGGCCACCCCCAGCGCTGCCATCCACACAGCCTGCAGCAGGGGCACACCAGCATGGCCTTCAGCTGGGAGAGCAGGGGCTCTTGGCACCTAGAAAAAATGACCACCTTTTCTCTTGTCTTCTTTGTCCATGTTGTCTGAGCGTATGACGTAGAATCCTTGTATCGGGACAGAAATCATCGCTGATGCCCTCATTTCAGCCTGAGAGCCCGTGTCCCGGCCTGCCTGTTGTCCCAGCCCTCCGCTCCCTCTCGCTGACAATCACTGCACACCCCTCTGTGTTCTTTCCTCCTCGCGCTGCTCTTAATAAAATCAGCAACAAACTTTTTCTAGTTGCTGAAGCCCAGGATTTTGCCCAGAAGACCCAATACATGTAGCAGCCGCTTTGCCTGCCAGCCATGATGTCGGGCTTCAATTTTTAGCTTTTTTCAGCCCTCCTGGTGTCGGGCACGGCTCCCACCTTCTAAGGAATCTGCCCCTTGACTTCTGCCATACTGTGTTCAGGCACCTTCCAACTCTGTTTCAGCTTCATTGACTCTTAATTCCCCACTCCTTAAGGGTTATCTTCCCCAGACAGGAGATTCTTAGCCCTCTTCTTGTTCACTCCTTGAGCCACCTCATCTCCTCAGGCACCCCTGCTGTGCACATGGATTTCCAGATCAGATTCTTACTTCTAATTTCCTACTGGACATCTCCACCTGATGACCAATGTTCAAGGGGTTTTCATGCAAAAGCATGCTCCTGTGTAGTATCCCTTATCTCAGTTGAGGGTCTCTTCATCGGTGACATCTTCTCGCTCACTCATCTTTCGTAGCAGATGGGTTAGCAGAGCCTCTCGAATCTTCTTCCTCAGAGTTATGGCTCCCTCTTCTGTGCTTGCACTTCTGTTTCAGCCCGGGTGCTTAGGGTCTCCTGTTTGAATGTACCTCTCCTTCCAGCCTTGCTGCATTCAGTCTCTAGCTGTTCCAGTGCATCTGGTCACCAGCACTGGCTTTCTGCAACCCAGCTCTGACTGTGTCACTCCCTACTTAAAAGCTTCCAGGGAATTCTAACTTGGCAGAGTAAGTCACAACCTTCCAAACCTACTGTATCAGCCTCATTTTCCACCAATTACCCAAACCCACCCCATTATTTCTCATTTCCAGGCGTGTGTGTATGTTGATTCTTCTGCTAAAAAGCCTCCTTTGTCCTCTTTTGGCCCCTAGAAAATCCCCATTCATCCTCTTGGAACAGCTCAGTCAGCCCTAGCAGGCAGTCACTGCTTGTCAAATGAATAATGAAGACTTGCCCTACTCTCTCCTGCAAAGTGAAGCTCTCTTTGCTCAGTACTCTGGAGGCACTCTGTTTCTCACTGTTGCATTTATCAGCATTTGTGTTGTGGCTTCTCTTTGTGGCAGACCAGGCCAGGAACGTGGTGTGTAGCTAGCTCCTGTGCTGCCTCTTCCTCTCCCTGTCCCATGGCAAACCTCGTTCCCAACCGTCTTTCCCACTGAGCCGAGACACAGGCTCACAATTTTCTCAATACCGCACTCGGGACGCCACTTGCTGCAGACTGTAGTTTGCACACAGCTTGAGGTCTGCTTGACGTGCCCTGAAGTAGACTCTGAGCTTTCCCAGCACAGTGGGCTGCCTGCTATAACCACTCAATTGCTGAATGAATGACAAATGGTTTTGCTCTTTCCCTTTGGGGCTTTCTTAATACTAAATGAAATGTTGATATTTTAATCTTATATTGTTCGATGGTATAGATAGATGTGTCTGAGAGAAATGTATTCATGGCAAGGAATGAGGGAGGTAATTTGTTGAAATCCATTGGTACCCTTTGCAGAGAATTCTTCACACACACATTCAGTCCACCAAGCCACTACCCGTGCCAGCCGGCTATAGCTCTCTCTTTACAGAGCTCAGCCCACAACTTTGTCTTAAAATTGGCACACTGAGCGTTACTTCTTCTAGCTTTGCCTTTGATTTACCTTGCACACTTTTAAAAGTTGGTTGGATAAAGCATTAAAAAGACAAAAGTATCTGCATCTCTTTGGCAAACACAGAAGAAAACTAACAAGCTTGGGTAATTTTAAAACTAGTTAAAAAGCACTTCAAGAGTGGTTTTTTTTTCTATACCGTGTGAAACACTTAATGAATACTAAATAGTAACACTCTTACTGATCCATTTGCTCCATCTTGAAACCAGTACAGTAGCTCTCCAAAAGATGTGTCAAAACAGTCAGGAAAATGTGAAACACCTTTTCCATGGCTCAAGTGAAAGATGTAATGCAATTATGATTTTAGAGTTCAGTGAGTTTCAGTCACTCTATCCAACTAAAAGCCTTTAATTCTGGTCACATTTCAGAATTTTAAAATGGAAAATTGGGTAATGTTTTCTCCCAATTCCCTTAATATCCATAAGACAGGTAGGTGGTTGTGGGACACTGGAAGTGGAGGGTTCTGGTGTGTCGGTCGTGAGGCTAGGCAATGCAGTAAACGGGAATTAGAAAACAAAAGGACAGACGAGGTCTGGAAAAGCCCACAGCCATTCCTAAAACAGTTTCACTGCATCTGTATGTATCGATAAAACCTATTCTCCATTCACTTTTTAATGACTTTATGCTGTTGGTGAATTATTGAAATGGTTTCCTCACATTTTTATGTATTTTCTCTCCTATTTTGTTCCCACCTGTCTTATCTGGAAAACCCATCAGGCTAACTGTCAGGTAGGTTCTTCTTGATGTTTAATGTGATTATTAGGAGGATCCATAGTGGGAAATGAAGTACACAGACTGTTGGTGACCCGTGATGAATGATAAAGCTAAACAGAAAAGACTCATACTAAATTGTGGAGAAACTTTTTGCAGATGCATAAAACTATAGAAGCTGAAGACTCTGGGCACATTAAGCCAGTGTGAACATCCGTCATAAGAACATAGCCTAAGGAAATCTAGCAGCTCTAAATGATAAAGTAGGTTGTTACCTGGACTGTCCAGTTTTGCTGTGGCTCAAAATACAGACTGTTCCTGGAGGGCTTAATTGTTGTAGGGTGGTATTGTTTCCCGCATGGTCACAAGCGATGGTGCTGTAAATATATCAGCTCTTATGGATTTGGCCAGGTTTGAGAAAAATTCACAATGATGTATTTTAAATCCCTATTTTAACCACACATTCAGACATACGTCATGCCTTGAAGAAAGAGTGACTAGAAGGGGGAGCAGTGGCATATATTTTGCTAATGCTAAACTCACCCTTGGAGTTAACACTGACATGGTTTAACTCTAATCAAAGAAGCGTTGCTTGAAATTGCTGTAGGAGACAGAGCTGTCCATTTCTCCCTTTGGTGTCGGGGAAAAGGAGTATTCCTTCACCCATGGGAGGCAGCAGAACAGGCTGTTTTTAGATCCTCAAGTGCAAGACAGATAGTTTAGAACCCCAAACCACAGCTAAGCCCAAGAGAAGGGAGACCTACATTTAAATTAATGTGTTTGGTGTGTGTTTGTGTGTGTGTGTGTTGTTTTTAACTTGGGCTCATTTTTATCTTCCAAGAGGAGAAATTATGTGCTTCAGTTGCCATGCAACACAAACCGCTCTAACAGCTTTCTAATTTTAATTTCAGAAGTCTACAGAGCAAATGAAGAAGGTCCCCACTATTATTCTTTCAGTCTCTTATAAAGGAGTCAAATTCATTGATGCAACAAATAAGGTGAGTAGTGCACCTCTCTTTGCCTTAGACACCAGATACAGCCCTGGGAATGTGACCTAAAATCCTTGTGTCTCGTCACGCCCAGCATCTCTCATTTTATTCACTTCCTGTCCCCACCTGTCTGCTCTCTGCACACCCATAGATACACCCATGCACGTGTGTACACACACACACGCACTCATACATGTATACAGAAGGACAAATTTCATCTGGGGAACTTGATCTAGGATTCCTATACATATTTTGCTTTCTCTGTGGTGCCTTCTCGCATAGACTGTGGCCACTTAGTATATGGCATTTCCCTCTGGCTCTAGAGAACATTACAAGGGGGGGATGTCATGTATAGAATGACAGTGCATTACAAGGTGGGGAGGTGTCCTGTATAGAATGACAATGCATTACAGGGGAGGGGTGTCATATATAGCATGATAATGCATTACAAGGAGGGGGTGTCATGTATAGAATGACAATGCATTAAAGGGGAGGGGTGTCATGAATAGAATGACAATGCACTACGGGGGTGTCATGTATAGAATGACAATGCAACAAAGCCATCACCCCTTCACCAGAGGAACTGTCACTAGCTAAAGGACTAGGATGTTCATCCTCCCATTTGTCTAGAGGTATACATGTCCTTTCTTTCGATATATGTAATGAACACCTGACACAAGAAACACGTTCTCTGACTTTTACATTTTATAATTGCATTTCTTCTCAGCGCTTGAGATGGGACAGAGGGTTTCAGCTGTATTGTTTTCTGAGAAGAAATAATCACAAAGAAGGTCAGGCCACACTGTGACTCTGTTGTGACTTTGTACTCACAGTGGAAACAGTTCATGGGCTCTAAGGTCAAGTGTGAACAGCCGGGTTGCATTTCACTTAAGTGTTCTAGAGCTCCTTTCTTGGCGAAGATGACAGAATGCCGGTGCTAGACTAGAGCTCCTGGGTGTGACCACTGTCACTCCCCACAAACAGTCAAACTTGATGGGCTCCTCCTCACAGAACCCCCAGATGTCCTTGTGTTTTATTCCTGTACCCTCCCAGATGATAAGCTCTAGAAAGAGGGGAAATGAGGTGATCCCCATTGATGAATACCATTTCTTTTCTGGACCCCCTACTGAGTCCCCTCACCTACACCCACTCCACTTTGGAGAAAGGGAACAGAAGTTGTGAAACAGGTGAACTAAACAGTAGTAATTTAGGGCCAGGGCAACTGGATTTAGCCACCAGGGGAAAGTCCCATGGGCAGTGACTCTTGGGTAACTATAATAAACCTGAGCATCTGATTCAACCAGTTCGGATTTTCCTGATTTGTTTTCTGTAACAAAGAAGATTGCTATATCAGCAGTCAGACAAGCCCAGGCTCCCCAGATCTACTTAGGAGAGCAACCTTCCAGTTTTAGAAACAGTTCTGAAACCAGAGCAGAAAGCTTATAACCCAGCATGATTAAGTAGGCTGTGGATCTCCAAAGCACAGAGTCAGTTACCTTACGTGGAATGATAGTTTCAAGTCTGCAATATATTGCTGATAGTTACTATTGTTGGATTACAGCTGTGGAGATTCTAATCAGAAAAATCCAGACCTATTTGCTCTTTTATTAGTTGGAAGCACAAACTTTCTGTATCCTTAAATTATAGTCAGTTGGTTTTTAAAGTTTTGGAACTTTACGGAACTCTCATTGGCGATACCTCATTGCTATCACTGTTTCTAAATTTCAAGAAAGGCTTTGGCATTTGGGTTTTTTCCCCTAACCTAGAGCAACTGTCTCTACCCCATTTGCATTTGAAAACCATGAATAGTAGTCTATTTCTAGTATAAGAGTCTGAAACTCTTAGATTAACAACCTAAGCAGTAGTGGATTCTGAAAATTTCTAAACAAGTGGTATTTGCCCTGAGAAGTTTCCAGAGTCTTAAGGCTATCATTCTGTGAAGCTGGTGGTGTGACTGGATGCATCCGTGTCAGTAGCATCCTCTCTATTCCAGTCTCCATGACCACAGGCAAGAGAGCTCTGTCGGTTCTGTTGCATTTTGCTCACGGACACATCAGTGTTATAGAACTTGATCCCCCCAAACCTAAAGGAGAGACTTCTGCCTCAGTTGCCAGTAACTAGATGAGTTAGCCATAAATCTCTGCCCACTGATGACTGTTGTCTGGAATTATAAGTACTGAAAAATATGCAGAAGATAATTCTGTGTGAATTAGAACACTAAAGAAGGCCAGCATATCTTCCAAGTTCTTGTAGTGTGGTCCTCAGCATATTTTCAGAATCTAGAGCAAAGGCAAAGTGCCTATGTTGGTGGCAGGCAGAGCCAACCTCTCCATGACAACATGTGCCTGGCTTTTTCAGGAATTGGGGGACATTGGCTTTAACACTGACACTTATACAGTGTCCCCATCCCAGTATCCTGCAATGTGACTGATCTACCCCGACCCAGCAGTGGATGGGGAGAGAGTGGATGACTCAGGGCCACGGTCTGATAGTTGGTGTGTGAGAAGCCAAAGGAAAGAGATTGTATTAGAAGTGTAGAAGAAAGAAATAGTGTCAGGCTACATTGGTGGGATTTGACTGCAGAAAGCTGAGAAACACTACCGTCAGCCAGGGCTGAAGGACTGGTTCCAGAAAGCATAGAAGAGCCACTGTTGAAGGACCGTTCTCAAGTTGTGATGTGAAGGGTGCTGTGCTCAGACACCTAGACTCCAGCAGTGTCCTCAGCGCATCTTCGTATGCCACCTTGTTCTGTAGCAAAGGCCAACTTCTGATTAATGCTCATAACAGGACAGGAACAGAGTGATAAACTCCAGAGCCCTGATTGCAGTTTAAGCCAGAGATTTCTCCCATGGGAGGTGTTGTCTCACTGGGCCACTTTGACTTGAAGGACTTGTGGAGACATATTAGAAGACCTCACAACATGAGGTACTAGTGGCCAACTAAGCCTGTAATAAGGCACAACCTAAAGTCACAACCTAATTTTCATATCTGATGCTTCCATTGTGCTTTATTCCTAGACAGTCTCCTCCTGACCATTGCATGTCTCTTACTCTGCCCTAGAGAGGTAGAGGGGGTTGTTCATCCTGCACGGCACAGGGGGAGGAATGGAAGACTTCAGAGTCTCTGTTAAGTGACTGCCCCACAGTCATACAGCCAGCTGGTCGTGGAAAAGGATTGACTTTCTAACACATCTTCTGTTCCTCCACAGCCACCATCCACCAGTTAATTTTGAGTGTGTGCTCCTCTTCCATTCTTATTACCGCCCATTAGACTGTGATAGATGAGCCCTCCAGCAAAGCACTTTCCTTTTACTCCAATGAATAAGTGATTTTGGCCGCTTCATGGGGAAGAGTCAGATGCCTAGGTAGAAACTCGCAAGTGTATTTATTGCCTAGAAACTTAGGAAACAATTTAAACCACTAATCCTGATTTAAGAAGGAAGAAGTAGAAAACAGTCTTGAATTAAAAATAGAACTTAGAGGGGCACCTGGGTGGCTCGGTTGAGCATCTGAATTAGGCTTGGGTCATGATCTTGTGGTCCGTGAGTTCGAGTCCTGCGTCAGGCTCTGTACTGACAGCTCAGAGCCTGGACCCTGCTTTGGATTCTGTGTCTCCTTCTCTCTGCATGTCCCCTGCTTACTTGTGCTTGTTCTCTCTCTCTTTCTCTTTCAAAAATAAAAATAAACATTAAAAAATTTTTTTCTAAATAGAACTTGGAATAGATCTGGTCCTTAAATGTTGTAGATGAAGCACATCAACTTTTTGTAGATCCATAGCCCAGAGATAATTCTAGCATGGCATTTGGCCCAGAGGTCTCTGACTGGTTACAGACCTGTGTTGAGACCAGCAGGGTTTTGCAAGAGGTGACACAGTCCCCATATCCAATGCTTGGCTAAGAATGGGTTGCATTTTGCCTTCCTGTTCTGACCCCCTCCTCAATCTTCCCATCAAGCTAAATTAGGAACAGTGCAGTGCTGGAGTTTGTTTTTTGTTTGTTTGCTTTTTGAATGCCAACTTCAAACAGGGCTTATGCTATTTTTTAAGCACAAAATAATTCAGAACATTTGCCTAAACAAGTGCTCTTTTTTTTTTTTTTAATAGCACATACTTCTCCCTCTAAAAAGCTCAGAGTCAGATTAAGAGCCCATTAAGCATGTGTGCTGTTCTTATCTGCATCAGCTTCTCTACAGGTCCCCTCCAGGCAGCCCTCGGCTGGGGCTGCTCCCTTTATGTCTTACCTCTTCTCTGCAGGGGCACTGCATTCTCTGAAAAGGCCAGGCCTAAGGAAGAGACTCAGGAGAAAGGCCTGCCTGTCATAGCCATGAGTGGGGGGAGGGAGAGGAAGCTGACTTCTTGGCTGTATCACTTCAGCATCACACGCCCTTCTTAGAACCTCTCTGTTAATTGGCTAGACCAGACAATTCTACTCTACACCCACCAGCCAGGCACCTGTTTAGCTGTTTCTCAACATGATGAAAGGCAACAGACCAGAAAAACAATCTCTCCCTGTTGCAAGGGACTGGGCTGCCAAACTTTCTATCCCAAGGAAGGGGCAGGATAAGCCCCTCCTCACTCCTTCTTTTGAGTCTTTTCAAAGTGCTAGTCTCCTTAGAATGTGCTGAGGTATGAAGGCTGAGCAACATAAAAGGAATCCATCTTAAACTGAGGTACATCACCTGTACCTTATGTTGTCGTCTGCTTTTAATTTATGGAGGAGCCACCAACTGATATGTAACAGGAGGTAGAAAAAAATCTGTCCCTCCTAGACATCTTCTCCAAGGAGGAAACCAGCCACCCAGTCTCCATGCTGTCTCCAGCTGTGGTGTCCTACCCTTAGATGCGTCTTACACATGGGGAACTGGCCTCATCATTCTGCAAAGGTAGACCATGCAGAGTGGTGGCAGTGTTTCAACAGTGAGAGCTCGAGCTCACCACATCCTGGCCTTGCAGAAAGATCAGGAAGTTCTGTTCAACAATCCCTCCCTACACAAGCCATCAATGTGAATTCAATTAACAGCATATTTTTAAAGTGCCAGTTAAGATGATTAAACATCGGTTATTCTTAATGAAATATAGAATACATGTATTAGCCACCTTCCCTCTAGATCATAGCAACAGAGTTTCAGTAGTGGGAGAGGAGGCTCATTTGGGAACATGAAGCAACACAGAAGAGGGCAGTCTCAATGGGCAGCTAAAAGACAGCCCTGGGCTCCTGGGAAAAACAGAAGTGGGGGGTTCCAGAAAATTGGGGGAATGGCAAGAAAGGGAAAATGTCTTAGTCCATTTGGGCTGCTATAACAAATTAACATGGCCTGAGTTGCTTAAGTAATATGCATTTATTTCTCACAGTACTGGAGGCAGATTCAGTGTCTGATGAGAATCCATTCCCTGGCTCATAGAGGGCATCCTCCTGCTGTGTCCTCACATGGCAGAGAGAGCTAGCTAGGTCTCTCTTCTTTTGTAAGGGCACTAATTCCATCATGGGGCCCCATCCTCAGGACCTAACCACCTCCCAGAGCCCCCCCACCCCTCCAGATACTATCACATCAAGGCTTAAGATTTCAAGGTTCCTAAGAATTCAAGATATGAATTTGGGAAGGACACAGACATGCAGTCCGTAATAAAGAGAGATCTCCAAAGATATACTTTACCTACTTTATAGTTTTGCCCAGGGTCATGATGCTGTCACACACCACTGAAGACAGTTGAGAAGTGATTCAGGAAATTCAGTACATTGAAAATCAGAGGGCAGGGCTCCTGGGTGGCTCAGTCAGTTGAGCATCCGACTCTTGATTTCAGCTCAGGTTATGATCCCAGGTCATGGAATCAAGCCCCACATCAGGCTCCGAGTTCATCATGGAGATTCTCTCCCTCCCTATTCCTCTGCACCTCCTCCCCACTCATGCTTGCTGGCTTGCTTTCTCTCTCTCTCTTTCTCTCTCTGTCTCAAATAAAAATAACTTTTTTCAAAATGACAGGGAGTTTTTCAGTGTAATACTTTCCCAAGAAGTTGATCTTCCAATCTACCGAATGCTAGTAAAGGATCTCAAGAACACAAAATGCCAATTTAGTTAAAAATCAGAGCGAATGTTCGATTTCTGATGATAGTGGATCTTGGATAGGTGAGACCAAATCCACACTCCCCAAGGTCATGGCAGCCCCCAATTAAAATGATGGTGGAGACTCTCAGCATTTGCAAACATCCCTGTGAAGACTATGTAGATTCTTTTTATTTTTATTTTTTTAATTTTTTATTATTTTTAGAGCATGAGTGGGAGAAAGAGTAAGAGAGAAAGAGAGAGAGTGAGTCTTAAGCAGGCTCCATGCTCAACATGGGGCTCAGTTTCACAACTCCAACATCATGTCCTGGGCCAAAATCGAGAGTCATATGCTTAACCAACTGAACCACCCAGTTGCCCTGACACCATGTAGGTTCTTAAATTCATTTTAAGACTCACTAGCTCCTCATTTAGTTTTCTACTTGAAAACCTATCTGAATGCCAGAAGAAGATCATGGCCTTCTATTTTGAAACTGTATCTTGCAATAGAATGTTATTTGTTTATGGGATTCCAATTTCAAATTGAGTTATTTTTGACAGAGTGCTGCGTGTAGTGTCAACATACAGGGCCACAGTGAAGAATGTCTTAATTTAATTTTCTTTTATGTGTTAATTCTGTAATTGCTTCTCAGCCACACAGCTCAGTAGAGTGGGGGCCATGAAGCACTTGCTGGGGGTGCTGGCAGGGAAGGACATTTTGTAAGCATTTTTAGGCATTGATGGGTATACGCGGAACATTTTATTGCCAACAGGTTATTTAAGACTGTGCAATTAAAAAGTAATTAGCGTAACTAAAGTATTGAGGGTTTTAGATCTATGACAACTGGAAAAAACGTAAATGGGATATTATAAGATAAAAAATGATTGCGCAATTATGGGAATTTTTTTTTTTTTTTTTTTTTGCTTTGAAATACGTCTGTGTATCAAAAGAAATTTCTAGCAGGGTTTGCAGCCAAGATGATGCTCCTTGGTTATTTTGTGCTTTAGGATAATAATACTTAAACCTTTCTTCACTTACCTCCCACCAGTTATTCTTAGAGGCACGTTGGAATGAGGGGGCTGGCAGGGAGATGCCATGAAGAAATGCTAGAGAGAAAAAAATGACATTATGTTAAACCAGTGAGGGAGAGGTGGCAATGAGGGGCCCTACAGTGTGTGAAAGAGCCTGAACTCTACAGTCAGACAACCTTACATTTTAGTCCTAACTCTACCACCTGTCCTGCATAAGGCGCTTACACTGAGTATCAGCTTCCCCACCTGTAAGATAATAATGATAGCCACAGCGCCCACTCATAATTCTGCACAGTGGGTATAGTTAGTAAGGTATTGTCATCCACAGGGCCCTGCATCAAGCAGGGAATCTAAGACCTGAATAATGCAGAGTGGTTGTGTCCCTCATAGTACCTCTACACCTTAGCCTCCACAGAGTCTTCAGGAGGGAGCACCTTGAACTGTTGGTGGGAATGTACATTGCTGCAGCCACTGTGGAAAACAGTGTGGAGTTCCTCAAAAAAATTAACAATAGAAATACCATATGATTCAGTAATTCCACTACTATTTACCCAAAGAAAATGAGAACGCTAATTCAAAAAGATATATGCACCCCTATGTTTATTGCAGTATTAACAATAACCAAGATATAGAAGCAACCTAAGTGTCCATTAATAGAGGATTGAATAAGGAAGATTGTGCACAAACACACACACATACACACACACACACACACACACACACACACAAAATGGAATATTACACAGCCATAAAAAGGATGAGATCTTGCCATTTGCAACAACATGGATGGACCTACAGGGTATTATGCTAAGTGAAATAAGACCAAAAAAGACAAATGGATAGGATTTCACTCATGCGGAATCTACAAAATAAAACAATTGAATAAACAAAAGGCAGAATCAGACCTATAAATACAGAAAACAAACAGAGTTGTCGGAGGGAAGGGGCTGAGGGGATGGGCAACATGGGTGAAGGGGAGTGGGAGGTACAGTCTTCCACTTATGGGATGAGTAATCATGGGGATAAGAGGCACAGCATGGGTAATATAGTCAATTGTGATATAAGGGCTAATGTTTAGACTTAATGACAAATAGGACTATAAGTGGCATAATACCGTAAGTATGTCATTACAAGACTGATTCTGAGTAAGCAATTCAGAATTGTTTATCAGTGTCACATTGTATGGTGACAGATGGTAGCTATACTTGTGAACATAGCATAATGTACAGAGAAGTTGAATCACTACATTGTACATCTGAAACTAATGTAACAGTGTCAACTAAACTCACATTTAAAAAATTAATGTTTATTTATTTTGAGAGAGAGTGAGAGCATGAGTGGGGAGGAGGGGCAGAGAGAGAGAGAGAGAGAGAGAGAGAATATCCCAAGTAGGGTCTCAATCTCACAACCTTGAGATCATGACCTGAGCCGGAATCAAGAATCAGATGCTTAACCAACTAAGCTACCCAGACACCCCCCCCAAAATTTTTTTTTAAAGATAGCACCTTGACATTTCCACCTGCCCGTTTCCTTCTATACCTGCCTTTGCTCTGGGGCAGTAGGAGCAGGGCACAAGACAGCAGCAAGATGGGGAAGAGTTTCTCCCAGCATGCAGAATGTGGCAGGTGATCCTTTCCAGACAGAATTAGCAGAAGGCAGGACTGCCTATCTATAGGTGTATATGGGGAATCAAAACACTAAAATGCTTCATAACTACTATTTTTTTAAGGAGTGTCTGCCACCCAGACTGCTTCTGCTCACAGCACCTGGTGAGAACCACTGCTCCAGGATATGACTATATTAGGTTGTTTTTAATTAAATGAAAACATTCCTTCCAGATCTGGTATTCATTTACCCACAGATAGCGTGTTGGGTCACCTTGAATGTTGCTGGTCTAGAACATTCTAGAAAGGGGGAAGGCAACTGATTCCCAAGTCATTTGCCTTGGTTCTAAAATTTACTGGTTTGCAAAGGAAAATAATGGTCACTTATGTCATTTCTTCCAGAACATAATTGCCGAGCATGAAATTCGTAATATCTCCTGTGCTGCCCAGGACCCAGAAGACCTCTCAACATTTGCTTATATCACAAAAGATTTGAAGTCCAATCACCACTACTGTCATGTGTTTACTGCCTTCGATGTGGTGAGTAACTACCATCTTTGAACAGATTAAATATTTCCCCCAGTACACCTGCATTTTATTGAAAGCTCAACTTACAGTTAAGATACTTGGTTTGTTTATCAAGTGTTCAGATATGCCTAATGTAAGGTATTTTGCAGATTAAGTTTTTCTGAGCTTTTTCTATATTTTCACTCACCCATTAAATTTAGAATTCTATTTCTCCTTGGTATCTGAACTGCTATTGCTCAACTACTAACCTGATTTTTCATATTTGACAAATCCCTTTCTTTCTTTGGTTCCAAAACATAGTAATGTCTGTTGGTTTCTCTGGTGGCCATTTTTAAATAGTAGGGCATAGTAGTCCAGATTTGTTAGGAAGAAAAATAAATTTCAGTGCCTTATACATTATTTGTGGTTTTCTATATTGAAAAGTAGTCAAACAGTTTTTATACCTACAAATTATAATTGAGAACACCAAGGTTTGGTTCATTTGCTTATTCAGAATTAGTCTGGTAATGACATACTTATATTATACCACTTATAGTCCTATTTGTCATTAGACTAAACATTAGACCTTATATTACAAACTTGAAAAATGAAAGCAGTGGTAGAAAACAAGTGTTCCACTAAGATAAATAGATACCCTCAGTATGGTACCAATTCTTGAGGATATCTCTAAGAATCTCTAATACAGTACACTGGCCATTCTGCATTTGAAGCAGCGAGAACAGATATGGTTGCAACCATGAAATAATTTGTAATCAGAAGAATCCTAAAATGTCACTTTAACTTGACAGTTTTGCCCTGTTCAGTGTGTTTGAAATATACATATTTAAATAATTACACAGAAACTGCAATATAATAAATATATTCTTGGGAGGCCGGCCCATAGTTCTGTGTCATGGGTGAAACTTCTTGGAACAATCTTTTTCATCTCTGGCTAACACTGAAGGACCAACGACCACCATAATCCAAAATGTACACCATTCTAAGGTACATCAGGCTCATGCTCAGAGCATTTGCTCAGAGCAAGTGGCACATGTCTTTCAGTTTTTGAAGACCGAAAATAGGAAAGAATGTTCATGTGCTATTAAAAACTTCCCTCTATTTTGGAAGGTATGTGGAAGTGGGATGTGATCATAGTAAGGACTAGAAAGCAAAGCCCTTGAAAGCTGCTTTTGAATATCTCTGGTTGTGTTTGTTTACATGAGATCAATGGTGTTGATTAAAGTTATTTCAGCATTAGATTTCTGGTGCCTTAAACATAATTTCCATTCTTGTGAAATGCAGTTGTTTCTGTAAAGAGCAAAATTCCATTCTATCCACACATATTTTGATTTGCATGAAATACCTTTCACTATGGGAGTTGGATTAGTGTCATAGAAAGAACAGGCAGATCAGGGTTCACACCCCAGCTCTGCTTCCTGCACCCTGGTCTTAGACAAGTTGTAGGACTTTTCTGAGCCTCAATTTCCTTTGTCTATAAACCCGGGTACAGGGATTTGTACCTCACAGGTTTTCATCAGGATTGAAATGAAGGAACATATGGAGAGTGCCTCCTAAATAACAGGTGTTCAATGTTCCTTCCCTACCTCTTCCCTCTCCTTGCCTGTTTACATCACAATTGACAGCCTGGCCCTCTTTCTGCTAAAAGACATAAAATAGATTTGCCAAAAGTGTATTTATGATCCTAGAGTTTTCCCACTGCTGTTATAAAAGAACTGAAAAAATAGAAGTGATAAATAAATAAAATAGAAACAAGAGAAAGAAAATATTGACTCTGCAGGCCTTATAATGGTATATTGCCTTCATGCAATGTTTTCACTAAGTGTCAACATTAATACTGTGATACTCTTCGGGATGAATTCCAGCCTCTCATTGAGTACTGCAGCACTTCTTTCTAAATTAGTTCTTAAAGTAACATATAATTGGCCTTTATGATCATACCCCAAATATTGTCCTATATTCAAACTAAAAATGATACCTATAGGTCATCTGCCCCCTTGAGTTTTTAGCAATTGTATGTGTGATGCCAGAATACCGAGGTGAAATGTGGGGGGAAGATAGGCAACTGTCTAGTTTCAGTTTCATGATGGCCCTGATACATTTGGAAAGCACGCAAAGAATTGCTTGATCTTTTAGCTTTTCACCCAGATGTTTGATTTACTGTAGATATTCACAGGCTTAGGATTCTGGCTGGTATCAGCTCCAAAGGATTTTCATCATCTATCACAAATCCACCATTTTAATCCTCTCTAGGTGAACACAGTTTGTCTAACTTCAAAAATAGTAACAAAGGCCACCAGACTTGACCAGGGCCTTTGAGCAATTTTGAGACACAACAAGCTTTGCTTGCACTAAAAAAAAAAAAAAAAAAAAAAAAAAAAAAGAGCCTCTTTGAGCATGGATTTTGTATCTTTATATAGGGCAGTTCAATATTCAGTCTAGTCTTGGAGCCTTAAAATTTTTTGGTATGAGTCATTCCCCTGGGCTGCTCAAATTGCACACACACAAAAAAGCTGTAAGTATACATTTTATCTTTTAGCTGATATATATGAATACATATACATTTTTATTGCAAAGTTATTGCTGCTTTGACCTTGCAAAGCTTTTACAGGTCAAAACAATGTTTTTATGAGTATCTGCCATCAAGAAAATTCAGTGATGTCTAGAACACTTCAATTTATGGGGAATTAGATTTGAAATTCAGAGTGTTTTCCCATAGAAATCTGGGAAGGAAGGCCCAAGTCCCCCTACAAATCTACCATGTGAGTTTAACATAGTTCACTTACTAAGGGACGTTGTCAAGCCTTTAATACGCTCAGATACCAGGAGGGGGTGGACTGTGCCACGTCTCCCCAGCTCACCTGACCATGGAACTGTTTTCGGAGAGCACTTTGCATGGGTGGTGTTCTACAGAACTTTAGGAAATGTTATACTTTAGGATCTCTAAGCCTGTTTCCATTACTTAGAATCTACTATAGGTAAGAAACAGATATAACCAAGGCCACTTGGAAACTGTCATCTTCTATATACTGTTCACTCATTCTAGATTTCTAAGTAATGAGAGGGGTAAATCAGAAAGATTTCAATGCATTCTCTGTGGAACTATCAGATTTATTGTAAAAATCTAGAAAGGACCTCATTTAATACTTTTAAAATGTGAAAGGGTTTTTTTTTTTTTAATAGAATTAAAAGCCATGACTTGTTAGACACTTGCTAATTCTCATTTCTCTATAAAGAATATATTTGCAGTCTTTGGTATTTTTAACCATGCTCATTTTGCTCTTACGTGCAACTCCCAAATTCTGTAATCTTGAGCATGCAGCACGTGGTATGGCACAGACTGGCTCAGGAATGTGCAGGCAACGTTGGAGTCATGATGCTGGTGGGTGGTGGATGTGGGAGACAAAGCTCCCTCTTTCCTGTGCTTTCTTGGCTGAATGTGGGCCATGAGAGGAACTAAACTGGAGAAGCAGAGATGATGAAATGCAGGCAGACAAGTTTGGCGGACTGTGTGACAGCATCTGATAGTACTGTGCCACCAGTATGTCCCAGCAAACAAAGCATAGACAGAAAAGGACAGTCCAGTCAAGCACACTGTCCTGACCAATGAGACCTATGCCAGCTTCTGACTTCAGCTCTGCAACGAGTTTCTTTCTTGGTTTTCTCATCTGTTTAATGAAATTAAAAGTCCTGAGCCCCCTTTTTTCCAGTTTTATTGAGATATAATTGGCATAGAACCTTATATTCGTTTTAAGTATTCAACATAATGATTTATGTGTATGTTGTGAAATGATCACCACAGTAGCTTTAGTTAATATCCATCCACCTCAAAGTTAAACAGTTTTTCCCCTTGTGATGAGAACTTTAAGATCTACTGTCTTAGCAACTTTCAAATATACAGCATAATATTGTTAACTGTAGTCACTGTGCTAGACTTGACATTCCCGAGAACTTGTGACCGGAAGTTTGTACCTTTTGACCTCCTTCATCCATACTGCCTGTTTGTAAACCGTGAGAATATACAGGGTAGCTCAAAGTTCCTGGCGAGAAGTATTTAGGACTTGTGTTGCAGAGGTTATCCAACAAAGTGGGAACTTGGTGCAGAAAACTGTTGGTGGTAGTGGTGATGATGTTAGTTGACCTCTGACAACTAAGTTAATATTGTGTGTGGAGCCAAGCTGTAGCTGTCATTCTGTTTCTCATTTTCTCCACCTGAAAATGGCCCTCAACCTCTTTGACTATGAGACTATGAAATATGAAAGTACATGGCAATAGAAGGCAACCTTAAAGGGCATAGAGTCCTTTAGATGGAACTCTACCACTTTCCCTGCCTTATTTCCCACTTATGATAGCAACCTAAAGTGAAAGTCTGGTTCTGAAGCCACTGAGACTCCTCGGCAAGTCAGTGTCAGGAGGGATCCTGCTCCCGAGAGCAGTGAGTGGCTCTAATTGAATATAAAAAGGCAGTGTTCCCAGCCCAGTGGTCCCTATGCACCACCACCTGTTCCCTCACCAAAAAAAAAAAAAAAAAAAAAAAGGAATAAATTAACACTGTCAATGTGCATTATATCTGTATCTTTTCTCCATTGGCATAAATCATTGAGAATTAACCAAGTCACAAAGTCAAAGGTGGGTGGATATTCAAAGAATAATAATCACTTTTTTCTCTTCATCCCTATTTTTTGTGGGGGAAGAAGGGATGGATGTTATTAGTGCCTAAAATCAACCCCATTTTTTTGTAAAGTTAGATCTAAGAAAGGCACTCTGAAATTTTTTTCGCAGATTGTCTGGCAGCATTCATACCTGTGTCCATATAGCCTCCCTGCAAAGAACTAAAACTCAGGTGTCCTGTTTAGAAGTGTAGCTTTTAGAATCAGGTCAGCACTTCTTAGACCTATAGTCTGGCCAAGAATTAATCCTATTTCCTCATCTGTAAAACAGAACTAACAATAGTACCCACCACTTACAACTATTGTAAGAATTAAATGAGATAATATGTGTCCACAGGGTGTTCAGCTATTCTCAGCTGCTGAGGAAGGAGAGGGGTAGTAGCAGTTGTATTCTTGTTGTGAGAACCCATATGAAAAACCAGTTTTTCATTTACAGCATGTGTTTGCTGCAGCAGCATTCCACACTTGAGGAACAAAGTCAAAGTCCATTTATTTTTTTTTTTTTCAACGTTTTTATTTATTTTTGGGACAGAGAGAGACAGAGCATGAACGGGGGAGGGGCAGAGAGAGAGGGAGACACAGAATCGGAAACAGGCTCCAGGCTCTGAGCCATCAGCCCAGAGCCTGATGCGGGGCTCGAACTCACGGACCGCGAGATCGTGACCTGGCTGAAGTCGGACGCTTAACCGACTGCGCCACCCAGGCGCCCCCAAAGTCCATTTAAATACATTTATTGAGTGCCTACTATGAGTCAGGCACAGGTCCCTGCTCTCTAGAAGCTCATAGTTCAGTAGGAGAAGTAGGGACATGACAAATAGCTGCCATGAAATCATACCCTTGCTACCCTGGAGTTGTGCCAACACCTAGCAGGGCTGGGGCTCTCAGAGGAGGCGTGCTCGGTCTGGAAGCTGAAGGCTTACTTTGTGTGAACATGTGATAAGTTTGGAGGCATGACAACTCATTAATTCACTTGGGAGTGGAGAGCTCAGAGTATTACACACACCTGCAATAAGCAAGAAGCCATTTATATTTACTGTTTTTATTAAGCTAAGGAAATGGACTTGTCCATTTGAGAAAGATTTTCAATGAGAAGGGTTAAAATAAAAAGGGTTTTGGATTTGGGAAGTGCCCCTTTTCACAGGCATCACAGTTTAGTAAAGGTTTACTATAGCTTCCACTAGGAGCATTTACTTTTGAAAAGTGGGGAGAGGTTGAAATCGGGCAAATCTCTCTTTTGCATACCCTTTCTCCAAGTCCCTGTGGATGCCTGCTATCCAGCCAACTCAGGCTATGGTTTCATGTGGACAGGTGAACACGGGGCACAGGTGCATGATCTCCATGGAGAACCTTGAATGTTACAAGAAAGCAAGTCATGGCTTAAGGAAGGAGGGCCCAGCCTCCTGGCTAATTAGGTCTTTGCTAAGCCAGTGTGCCCTCATGTACTCAGGATGAGGCATGAAGTTAAACCTTAGCGAGTAATGCTGGAATAATGCCCTGCCACCTTTAAAAATCTGATTCTTGAAGAACATTTGGTAGCAGGCAAAAACTATTCATGATTTAATGTTGCATGAGAAAGAAGCTTATGAAACCACATATCAAGTGTGATTTTAATTTTTTTTAATTCACATATGTAAATATTCATATATCATATCAAAGTATTTGTATATATATGAATGCAAAAAGAAAACCAACTAAAACGCAGTATTGGCTATATTCCAGCAGAATTTTACAGGTGATTTTCTATTTTCTTCTTTATATGTTTTCAAAATTGTATACATGTACCCCTGTTATAATTAGGGGGAAATATTAATTTCATGATTCTTTTGGTGAGCTGAAATTACCCCAGAGAGGTTATCTGTATATTGGTCAGTCTGCATGTCAGCCCTGAACCAGATAGACATCTTAGCCAAATGCATAATGTTTATTTCTAAATACTAAAGACTGTGATTGGGCAGTATTTACTTTTACAGATACAATCTATCGAGATTAATTTCTGGCTTGTACTTGAGAGAACTAACTATAGGTGGAGTTAAAGAGATGTCAATGAATTCTGTGAATATGCCCAGAATATTCTCAAGAGTTATTTTTGCTTCAAGATGTGGGTGAAGCAACTTGTAGATGAAGCTTACCCTAGGTCTTAAAAAACAAGAAGTACAAGCAAAATACAGCCAAAAGAGAATTGTGGCTTCCTTCTGGAGACCCTGCTGAGGACCCAAATTGAAAATCACTCTCCTCTGTTTTCAGGGCCCCGATGGCATTGCATGTATTTGTTTGGCCTTTGTTCATCCAGGTCTACCTGCGGGAGAGAAAAGAGAAGGCAAGAATTGGCTCTGGCCATCCATAGTCACCCATATCTAACCCTTAAGGTGCATGTCCTCTGATCTTAGGGACCTACCAGGCAGCTAATGTACCCTAAGCCCTACAGACACAAAGACAAATGAGAGAAAATACTAGTAAATACCATGAAGTAGAGCTGTGTAAAGATGCTGCAGGGCTGTCTGAGAATGTGCACCTTGCTTAGCCAGAGGGTCAGGAAAGGGGATTAAGAGAAGGCTCCTGGAAGATACAGTGCCCTAGGTGAGCATTAACTTACCAGCCAAAGATGAGAGACGGGGAAAGGGTGTTTTGCTAAAAGAGTCATTTTATAATAGACAAAATACTTGAGCATTTGGAATAGTTTTAGGGGTGATTGTTGCAATGAGGACATCCTCTGGGAGGAAGGCCAGCCCCTTGGTTATAGCCTCTCTAAACATTGGCTGGTGGATTGTCAAGGCCTGCAGTCTGGTCTTTGCGTAATATGCTACAATTTAACATGGGGTCAACTATATGTACATCTCTAAACTGAATCCACAGTAAGAGACATCAGCTTCTAATTAGAATCCTGGATCTCTCAGGGTGGAAAGGGACCTAAAGGTCACCTGGACCAGACCCCGTTCTCAGTGTCGTCCCCTCAGTGGCAGTGATTGGTGCCACAGGTAGGTAGCCCATGGTAGCTTTAGCCCATGGAGGTGATGTAGGCATGGTCTTTAGTCACCAGTGCTGGTGTGGCAAACCTCTGAAGCTCCTCATAATGCTTGTGACTCCTCCGCCCTGTCTAGGGCTTCAATGCCCAGAGATAACCCTTTCTTTGAATGTCTCTGTTGGCATCCTCTTCAGGCGTGGGTAACCTTTGCTGACCTCGCAGCTCTGCTGACTCCCAGAGTCCAAAGAATAGCCAGGTATGGGCCCGTAGTTTCCTAGGGCTCTGGAACTAACATTTGTTTGTTCCTTCAATTCCAGTTACTGAAATGTGGTGTTTTTGTGTTTTTTTTAATGCTAGCAGAAAGTGCCAGAAAATAGATCAGAATGGTCTACTTGCAAACAGTAGCTTACCAGCCTGGACCAACAGGGCCCTCTCTCCCTGTGGTGTCCCATCCCTTCTCAGCTCGCTCACTTATTGAGGTGTCACTTTCACCAGGTGATGAGAAGGCCACATATGATGTAGCTTGTCAGCCATTTTGGTAGGAACGGGTTAAACAAAGTGAGCTCGCAAATGTATGCATGAACAAATGGACATCATTTATACCATGCCTTCTTCCATCAAGGATTTAAGGCAACCTACATAAATGGGTATGATAGATCTAAAAATAGAGGTACACACAGATCTGAATTAGGGAAAATACAGACTAAAAGGAAGATCAACACCAAGGTAATAGATTTAACATCAGTATGCAGACCACAGAATTGTATGTAGTTATTAGAGCCAAGCCACAAATTTGGCTCTGAGCTTCCTGGAGGTCAAAGCAAATAGGGAAATACATGTCTCTGTATTGGGGAGTATAGCCCATCCTCTCAGAAAACAAAACTTCAGTGAGACTGAAGTCTGAAAGAACTTTTTGTTCTGAGTCTCTCCATGACACAATATTGTCTGATAGTATCTCACTAACATTCATACAGTGAATCTCCAAAACACAAGTTTCCCTCAGTGAAAGCAGAACACCAGCAGACTCACGAAAAGCAACAAGGCAGGGAGCTGAGTGGCACAAAATACTGGCTCATCTGAGGTCAGATTTGGGTTTGAATCTTGGCTCTGCCCCTTACTAGCAGTGTGAACTTGGCCAGGTTAATCAATCACACTAATCCTGAACCTCTCACACATAAAATTGGGGGCGATAATTCTCCCTCTCTAAGGTAGCTCTGAGAGTTAGGTAATCTACATCAGGTACTTAGCAGGTCCCAGGGACATAGTAAGCAATGTCATGTGCTAGTTGCTGCTAGGTCTGCTTTATCGTCTCTGTGAGATGAAATAGAATGTGGTTCAGGTTCACAGGTGGTCTGACTCGGTACAGCAATAAAACCTAACACAGCTGCAAGAATGTACTGAGTGTGTATCTATAAGTTAATGTCCACATACAACATTTTTCAGCTGAGCTTGATAGAAATTAGACAGTAGAAGGTTCAACTCTTTGTACTTAGAAGAGTAGAAAGAAGTATTGGGGTTCCAGGTTAAAGGAAGAGCTAGGTAGTCTAAAATTCAACTGAGCAGATGTTAGAATTGACATCCAGTGTGAAAACTGAAGAGCCTAAATTAGATTCTTGGCCTAATGGATGGCCAGCCCTACTGGTACATGGAGGTGAGCCACGGTAACATCTGCAGTAGGGCCTGGGTTTTGCTTGGAATAGTTTCCGGCCCTCTCTGCCAGAGAATGCAAAGGCACTCAGAACCCCAAGGTGATGGGTAAAGAATAAGTAAGATTTTTTTGAGCTGTTTCTTTTAAGTATTAAAATTGACAGGCTTTTATTTTTATGACTATAAAATTATTCATCTTCAGTTGAATAAAGTTCAAAACATAAAGAAACATAAAAACTCATTCATCATCTCAACACTCTGTGTTAACCATTAGTAACATCTTAATATATATCCCTGTTTTCTATGCACATAGATACCATCTATGTTTGTATATATCCATATATTTTTGCTTAGAGTCTTTTAACCAGTTTTTTTTAATGACCGAATTTTCATTTTAATTGGCTGCCTAGTGTTCCACTGTGTGGATCTATGCAGTATACCTAATCCGTCCTCTATTTATGAAAATGTTAAATATTATAGTATTCTTGCAAATATGCCACTGAACCCTTCAGCTTAAAAAAATGTTCAAACCCCCACTTTATCTAAAAATGCTTGTTTTTTTTTTTTTCCTTCTAAAAATGAAAGAATGCTTTTGTTTCCAATCCCATCCCAGGCCACCTCCACAGCTGCTCCTCCAGGCCTGGCAGTGGCCTGGCTCTTAGGGATGGAGATAAAGCTTATTGCTAGGACAGAATCAAAAGGCACCCCTGAAACAGGGCATCCCAGACAGAACCCCAAACTAGATAGACGCAGGAGGACATGGTGGATTCCCAGGGCAAGCAAGGTCAGGAACCAGGCTCTTCCTGAATTTGTTTGGAGCTTTTCCAACAAGGAAGGAAGGGTGAACTCTTCATAGGAGGGAGGGGATGCAGGCTGAGGCTGCGCTTACTGGGATAGTCATTTTAGATCCCACCTGCCGATGTTCTGTACATGTGGCAAGAGCATATTTACTGTCCAGTGTGCTTAAACATTTCTAATTTTTGGGCTCCTGGGTGGCTCAGTCCTTAAGCATCAGACTTCGTCTCAGGTCATGATCTCATAGTTTGTGAGTTCAAGTCCCAGATCAGGTGAGTTCCAGCCCCACTTTAGGTGAGCCCCGCTTCTCTCTCTCTTTCACTTTCTCTCTCTCTCTCTCTCTCTCTCTCTCTCCCCCTCCCTCCCTCCCTCCCTCCCTCTCCCCCTCTCTCCCTCTCTCTGCCCCTTGCTCACTTGCTCTCTCTTTTTCTCAAAAAAATTTCTAAGTTTTATGATCTGGTTCTTCCTTTATAAGCTATCTGATGTATTCACTTCTTCCTTTGTTATAATGATATTATGGAAATGATAAGTACTAATTTTTCAAATAAAACACAAATTATAAAGCAGAAAAAAAAATCCTAGTGATGCATCAGTCAATATAAATTAATTACCTGAGTGGCCAGAATTTTTCCTAGGGGACAGATTGTCCATATCTATGCTGAAATTTTTCTAACACCAAACTGATGAATGTGCTAGGCACAGCCTCAGTGACTAGGATGCAGGAGGACAATGGGGACATCTCTTTGTCTCTCCATGAGCCTCCCCTCATCCACGTCATTCAGTGAGCACTTCCTGGACACTTGCTACAGACCAGGCATGGGCTAGGCATCAGGAGCTCAGCCCCTGACACATGGAAGTAGCTCAGTAAGTATCCAAGGTGATGGTCAACTATACTCCTGACTGCCTAGAGCTCACAGTAAATGCAAGCTTGCCTATACATCTCCAGTTTGTGTCCCTTGATTACGGTTAAGATCTGTCCTTAACATACAATGGCTCTGCAAATTCCTCTAATGTAGTAATTCTTAATTCACAGATCAAAGACCCCAGGAGAAACAGGAAGGGGTTTAGAGATTGTGATGTTTCCCTAGGGGTGGTTGTGCCCATTGACTTGGGATTCCCTGCCTTCATCCTAAAGAGCCTCTGCTGGAGAGGGAGTGTTGCTTGGCATCCCTCATCATGAAAGGGACACTTCCACTGGTTGAGAATCCCTGTGATGATGGATCGTGTTAAGTCACAAAGGACACCCTTTGCTGGGAAGCTGCCTGGTTCTGGCATGAGACCCAGGCAAATTGTGTACCTTTAGGTACCCTCATCCCAGCCAACATGCATCAACCACCCGGGAGCTTCTGTATTTAATGTTTTTATGCTTTTTCTTTTTAACAGTTTGTAGAAGTCATTTACCTTAAGTCTAGTTCTAAGGTATAGTGGTCAAGAGCATAGCCTGTCAACACCTGGATTCAAATCCCAGTTCTGCCTGGTGCTAGCTTCATGGCCAAGTTATTTAACTGTTCTGAGCTTAATTCTCTCACATGTAAATTAGGAATAATAATAACCCCAAAGTTATTAATAATGCCCACAGAGTTGCTGTCAGGATTCAATGAGATAGTCCATGTGAAGCATGTCATATAATGTGCATGGCACACAGGAATCATGAGTGTTGGCTGAATTGTCATTGGATAAGTGTAATCATGAGTGATTCTCTAAACAATCCAGCAAGGTAGGTACTGCATATTAAGAAAAATGAGGCTCAGAGCATGCTCTCCCCAGTAATCATTGGCTCAAGGCCAATTGCCACAATATGATTCTGGAAAGAGACTCCTGCTGGAAAAGCCAAGGCAGGTATTTTCCAATAAGCTAGAAGGAGCAGAAAGAGCCAAGGTCAGAGACCAGCCGAGTTACAGCATTTGAAAGGTGTAAGGTAGTGAATGTAAAACTGAAGGAGATTGAATTTATGCTCAAGGGAGTTAGTGGCTAGAGATGAGGACATCGTTGTGCCAACTTAAAAGGACATTCCAGCGCTCTGTGGTTTGGGCTAGCATGTGTGAAGGTACACCTTAGTGCCTACATCTAGCTTCTCCACAGCCAGGGCTGAGGGTAGGTGGCTCCAGGAGTAACTCCCCATGACTACATACTGTTCATCCCAGCTCAAGGCTGGAAGTTCCTCTTCCTGCTACCTGAATGAGGATCGAACCAGCCTTCTGTAGCATTGTGTGGTGTTCCAGTTATCTATTGCTGCTTAACAAACCACTCCGAAACTTAGTGACATAGGAGGACATCCATTTCATTATGTTTATGATTCTGTGAGTTAGGGATTTGGGCAGAATACTGTAGTTCTGCTCTTCTCTTCTGCTTAGCAGTATCTGGGGCCTCCACTGAGGTGGCTCGGATGGGACAGCTCTATTGGGGCATCTGTCTGGGGTCTTGGGCCCTGTCTCTGTGGCATCTCCTAGGGATTGAATGTCCAGTATGACTCCTTCACTGTGTATCTGGAAGCTAGGCTGGGATGACTGCAACTGCTGTTTCTTTCCAGGCAGCCTCTGCCTTTGACCAGCTTGGACATTCACATAGCATGCTGACCTGGGGGTGGTCAGATGTTTTACACATGGCTAGTTTCCCTCAGAGCAAATGTTCCAAGAGGCCTGGGTAGAAACTGTAAGGTTCCTCGTGACTGAATCTCAGAGGTCCCCCTGTGTGTGACTTCTTCCACATTCTGCTAGTTGGGAAAATCAGTAAAGTCAATCTAGATTTAAGGAGGCAGAGAAACAGACTCACCCTCTTAGGAGAAGGTCATGGCATGTACACAGAGGAGAGGAACTGATGGCAGCCATTCTGGAGACAAACCACCACACATGGGTAGGGTTAAGAATATGGGCTTTGAGTCACAAATATTGGTTCCTATCACAACTTTGTAACTTTCTAGCTCTGTGATGTCAGGCAAGTTACTTAACCTCTCTAAGCCTCAATTTCCTTACCTGTAAAATAAGGATAATGATATTTTGCAATAACTGTGATAATACTTAAATGAGATAAATCTAGTGCTTGGCACAGTTGATTCCTAACACCTGTAAAGTCCTCACTTAATAGTAGCTATGCTGCCTATAATAATACCATATTATAGTGTAACTTTAGTGTAACTATAGTAGTGCTATTTCTCTGGTTTGTCCTTTGGATATTCATTCATTCATTCAGCAAGCATTTACTGAGTGCCTGTGGTATGCCAGGCACAGTTTCAGGCACTGGCCTCCCCAACAGTTGCAAAGATAATAATACATTGAAAACAGAGAGTAATTGGGTTGCCAGGTGTTTTGAGCAGCATCGCTGGCTCTTCAGTGCCAGCCAGCATTGCTGGGGTTGGCAAGCCTGGCTTGAAGGAGGAAGCAAGAGATGGCCACCTAAGCCTTTCTGATATTGCAGTATTAATGGCTGCATTATTCTGAATGCTGAAGTATTCTGGCTTCGTCCTAATAGAGACTCCTACTCCCACAGTAACTCTCCTCTGCCATTTAAATAGTGGGAATGTTACTAAGGAGAGGCAGGAGATATGAACCTTCCTCTCCAGTCAAACATGTGTCTGCAGATCCCATCTGATGAGTGTCTGTTCCCTTCAGGGGCCCTGGTATGTCAGTAACATGGCACTCAGCATTCAGAAGCCCCATCAGAACCACTGCTCCTCTGTCTCATGCCCATGGACCCTTCTTGGCTTCCATAATCACCACCTCAAAGATTGAAGTGATAGAAAAGATAGGAAAGGTAACAGTGTCCAACTCTTTACATAATCATAGGAGAATAACTCAGTAAAGCATTCTAAAATGAAATGAAAAGCAAGATGTCAAGAGAATGCAAGCCAAATCAGGAGAGGCCATTTGGCACAGTCTGGTCTCTGTGTCTTATTTGAGCAGTTTCCTAACACCAGGAACTAATTAAAAATGAAAAGGCAGGGCTTCTAACCCAGTACCTTTCAAAATCTTTAGGCTTCCCATAATAGTCATGTGAAAAATCTCACTTGCTCAAATGAGCATCTTCAACTTTGATTTGAAGACACTGGAGCTTTAAGTAAATCTCACTTTCAGGAATTTGTTTTTAGGTTAATGATAAAGGAATTCACACTCATTAAGCTCCACTGTTCCAGGACCTAAAAGCTGAACATTATAGAATTGCTGAATCTGCCATCTTTCCCTCAGTCCATTTGCCCACCCAGAGCATGAATATGTGCTACATGGCCCTGACAGATGGACATCAACCATCTCCACAGTCGTGCTGAACAAGACCAAGAGCCTGTGACTTCACATGGAGACTGCAGAAATCAGAAACCCCAGTCTGCCTTTCAGAGGGGTCCCATCTGCACACAAGGAGGCAAGGCTGACGATGACATGAGTGCCAAGTGTAGGCAGACGAAGGGTTCAGCCCTCTTTGTACAATGATGGCCGGAGCTGTCTGCCAGCCCTCCTCCACTATCATTTGTTGGTGCACTGCTAATTTACTAGTCTGACTCATCCTTGGAGGCAAACACAGGATCAGTGTTCATTGCAGGAAGTGCTCAGTTGGCTGTGCGAGGTTCAGTGTCTCCAGCAAGCACACGTCTGTCTTGTGGGGCCATCATTTCATAACATGTCACTCGAAGAAGAAGAAACCGCTTCTGTCAAAACAGTTTTCAAGCTCGGAGGCATTCTCCCTACTTGGGTCCAAGACCACAACAGTCTGGCATTGATCTGAAACCTGGTCTGTCCAGAAATCCACAGGCTTCTTTCACATGGCCTCTGAAGGCGATCCTGTATCTCCTTCACCATCTTCAAGTGGGAATAGTCCCAAACAGTTCTCACCAGAATCATGGGGATTGAGCTGTTCCATGTGCTTGACTAGAGGGGCTAGAGATGGGCACAGTTGCAAAAGCAGCATAAGCAGAATGCCATTTCTGTGTTTTGAGAAACTATGAATACACATTCCAGGGACACTGATCGGAATGAAAACTTGGAACAAACCATGCCTGCTCTCTGTGCAGTGATTTTAAGAAAGCTCTCTATGACTGATAGGCATCTACCTCTTCGGTGCACTTGTGACCTCAGGGGTGTTGTTGAGACCCTGTCTCCTTGGGGTCACACAACATCATGTTTTCTTAGAGAAGATGGGGTGGAGCTGTGCTGGGAAGAGAAGGTAGAAATCGAAGATACGTATTGGGAGAAGAGAAAAGAAAGCTAGAAGTCATCTTGAAGGAATGATTGAAGGTCTGACGAAAAGAACCTTTCTCCCAGGCACTGCTTGGCATGGCATTCAGGCCTGACACAGTCTCCTGTCTCTTGCTGATTTGATGATAAAATATGGAGTGGACCCACAGGGAGAGCAAGCGCCTCAAGAAATAGATGGATAATTGGCTCTGTTTGCATGCTGGCTGCTGTAACTGTGAGACGCCACACCAGCATGACTAATGCCTCTCCCCTCCGCCTAAATTAGATTTTGATTGTGCTTTAGAGATGTTCACTGAATCACAGATGTTTGAGGTAAAAAGACCCAAACTTCTCAGGAACACCTCCTGTGGAGTGTGTGGGCTAGTCCTCACAGGCACAGCTGAGGCGCTCCCAGAACTAAGATGAAGGACCAGAGTAACCCCTTATCTTCCAAGGCCTGGGAGCAAACCAGCTGCCCATGAGGAGGCTCAGAATGGAGTAGGTTCCTGAGGCCAGTGGGTGGGGGCCTGCTCCCTGTGGGGTGAAGTTGGGGGTCGGCTCCTTAGCATGGCTGAAAGAGAGGCATCTCATTGCTGATTAATGGCATATAGACTCCAAATTGGACCTAGAGTTTCCTGTTTTTCACAGATTTCCACTGACTCACTGCCACAATAGGTAGAGTAGTTCAAGGTCCTTGCTAGTTCACCTCCCACAGTGCTCCTCAGCCACTCAACTTGGCCACCCTGTAGTACAACCTAATAAACACTTTCTCTTTACTCTTGCAGAATTTAGCCTACGAAATCATCCTAACACTGGGACAGGCATTTGAAGTCGCTTACCAGCTTGCACTACAAGCAAGAAAAGGGGGGCATTCCTCTACACTTCCGGAAAGCTTTGAAAACAAACCCTCCAAACCCATCCCCAAGCCCCGTGTCAGCATTCGCAAATCGGTGGTAAGTAGAAAAGATAACAGATGTTCTGAAAATCTTGAGCTAGAGGGAAAGGAGGTTGCTAAGTGGGCCCTGAGTGGTGTGGGACCTGCATTTCTGTCTCCCCTGGCCTCCTCCTGGCATGCATCCTTCATCCTCCCAGCCTGGTTCCTGCAAAGTCTTGGGGGACCGTCTGCCTGAACCTAGAGGCTCCCAAGAAAATTCCACTCTGTCACCTGTGGCAGCCCTGTGAGGGGGGTACTGGGTGTTGCTGCTTCCTTGACGAACCTTTCCTAAAGGTCCAGTAAAGCTTGGGAATGATGTTCCCTGAGGCTCCACTACCATCACAACAGGGGCCAGAGCCTCTTGCAAGCCACTGGCCCTTGGAGAGGTTGGCAGAGGTTCACAGCAAGGTGTCCCAGGTACCCAGCTAAAGGAAGCTAGGTGCACAGGCTGTACGTGCATCACAGCAGAGCAGCCCTCTTCCCCTTCACTGGAGGCCTAGATGCCAGCTTTAGGCAGGCTTTCTCCCAGCAGCTGAGACTTCCTACAGAGTGGTGACTCTTCAGAAGGTGCAGCCCCTCCTTCCTCCTCGTCCTCTGCCTTCCTCCAGGAATTTCCTCCCCCTCCCTCCCACAAGCTCTGTAGACATCCTGTCCTAACAGACTTTTCATGACTTCAAAGCGACCTCCGCTGGTAGTAGCAATACCCAGAAGCTGGAGCATTCCCAACCAGCCTCCCATCTGGCTTCTGCTCCAGCTGCCTTATGGCATCCTAGCAACTCTGTGGCATGGGGCAGGCAGGCGCCCCCAGATGCCCTGCTCTCATATCCATATATCCCTCTAACTCTCTTCTCCCTACCATCTCTGCCCAAGGGGTCACAGGGAAAGTGTAGAATCTTGAAGCTCCTCCCTTTGTGACCATGTGGCTTCTTGTTTACAATCTTCTTTTGGGCCTCTACTCCTGTCACCATTCTTGGCAGCTTCAGCATCCATGGAGACAATCCCTCTAACATCTGGCCTCTCTCCTTGAGGGCTCACTGCCACTCCACCCCAGCCATTAGCTCCCATGCTTATCCTTCATCTGAACATCACCAGTTACTGCATGTCCTCTGAAAATCTTCCCTTCAAACACCATGGTCAAAACACACACACACACACACACACACACACACACACCCATGTTCTCCCTACCTCTGCACCTACCCAGCCCCACTGGCTCCCAATCCTGATGCACTCCCACAAATCCAGATTTGTATGTTCAGTTTCTTCTTTAATATGTAACAGACATCTGAAACTTAGCATGTCCAGAAATAATTATTTTCATTTTAATTCCAGTATAATTAACATACAGTGTTATATTAGTTTCAGGAGTATAGTGTAGTGATTCAACAATTCTGTACACTACTCAGTGCTCATTCAAATACTCCTAATCCCCTTCACCTATTCTCCCCATCTCCCCCCACCCCCAATCCAACTGCCCCTCTGGCAGCCATCAGTTTGTTCTCTATAGTTAAGAGTCTGGTTTTTTTCTTTGTTCATTTGTTTTGTTTCTTAAATTCCACGAGTGAAATCATATGGTATTTGTATTTCTCGGACTTATTTCACTTAACTTTATACGATTTATTTATTTATTAGTGTTTATTTTTAAGAGACAGGGTGTGAGCAGGGGAGGGGCAGAGAGAGAGGGAGACACAGAATCCGAAGCAGGCTCCAGACTCCAAGCTGTCAGCACAGAGCCTGACGCGGGGCTCAAACTCACGAACTGTGAGATCGTGACCTGAGCCGAAGTAGGATGCTCAACCGACTGAGACACCCAGGCACCCCTCTACCCTTTAGATCTATCTATGTTGTTGCAAATAGCAAGATTTCATTATTTTTTATGACTAATATCCCATTGTGTATATATACCACTTTTTCTTTATTCATTCATCCATCAGTGGACACTTGGGTTGCTTCCATAATTTGGCTACTGTAAGTAATGCTGCAATATATATAGGGGTGCATGTATCTTTTCATGTGTCTGTTGGCCATCATGTCTTCTTTGAAGAAATGTCTGTTCATGTTTTCTGCCCATTTTAAATTGCATTTTTGGTTTTGTGTCGAGTTGTGTAAGTTCTTTATATATTTTGGACACTAACCCCTTATCAGATATGTCATTTGCAAATATCTTTTCCCATTCAGTAGGTTGCCTTTTAATTTTGTGAATTGTTTTCTTTGCTATGCAGAAGGTTTTTATTTTTATATACCCCCAATAGTATATTTATGCTTTTGTTTCTCTTGCCTCAGGAGACACCTAGAAAAATACTGCTCTGGCTGCTGTCAGAGAATTACTGCCTGTGCTCTCTTCTAGGATTTTTATGGTTTCAGGTCTCATATCTATGTCTTTAATCCATTTTGACTTTATTTTTGTGTATATATAAGAAAGTGGGCCACTTTGATTCTTTTGCATGTAGCTGTCCAGTTTTCCCAGCACCATTTTTTGAAGAGATTCTTTTCCACATTGCATATTCTTGCTTCCTTTATTGAAGATTAATAGATCATATCATGGGTTTGTTTATAGTCTCCCTCTTCTGTTCCATTGATCTATGTATCTCTGTTTGTGCCAGTACCATACTGTTTTGATTACTACAGCTTTGTAGTATACCTTGAAATTTGGGATTGTGATACCTCCAGTTTTGTTCTTTTTCAAGATTGCTTTGGCTATTCAGGGTCTTTTTTGGTTCCATAGAAATTTTAGGATTATTTCTTCTAGTTCTGTGAAAAATGCTGTTGGCATTTTGATAGAGATTGCATTAAATCTACAGATTATTTTAGGCAGTGTAAACTCCCAGTCTGTGAGCATGGAGTACCTTGCCATTTGTTTATGTCATCTTCAATTTCTTTCATTAGTGTTTTATAGTTCAGGGTATAGATCTTTCACCTACTTGGCTAAGTTTATTATTAGGTATTTTATTATTTTTGGTGCAATTTTAAGTGGGGGTGTTTTCTTAATTTATCTTTCTGCTACTTCATTATTAGTGTATAGAAACGCAGTGGTTTTTTGTATATGGATTTTATTAGTTCTAGTTTTTTGGTGGAGCCTTTAGGGTTTTCTATACATGGTATAATGTCATCTGCAAAAAATGAGTTTTACTTCTTCCATACCAACTTGGATGCCTTTCATTTCTCTTTCTTGTCTGATTGCTCTGAGGCTAAGACTTCCAGTACTGGAATAAAAGTGGTGACAGTGGACATGCTTCTCATTCCTCATCTTAGGGTAATAGCTCTGTTTTTCAACATTGAGTATGATGTTAGCTGTGGGTTTTTCATGTATGGCCTTTATTTTGTTGAGGTATATTCCCTCTAAAACCTACATTGTTCAGAGTTTTTATAATGAATATTGATTTTGCACTTTGTTAGATGCTTTTTCTGCATCTGTTGAGATGATCATATGGTTTTTATCCTTTCTCTTGTTGATGTATCATGTTGATTGATATACAAACATTGAAACATCCTTGCATCCCAGGGGAAAAAATACCACTTGATTGTGGTGAGTGATTTTTTTAAATGTATTATTGAATTCAGTTTGCCAATATCTTGTTCTCGACTTTTTTATCAATGTTCATTATATTGGCCTGTAGGTCTCTTTTTTTATAGTGTCTTTTGGTTTTGGGATCAGCATAATGCAGGTTTCAGAGAATGGATTTGGAAACTTTCCTTCCTCTTCTATTCTTCAGAAAGGTTTAAGAAGAATTGGTAACTAATTCTTCTTTAAATGTTTGGTAGAATTCACCTGTGAAGGTGTCTGGTACTGGACTTTGTTGGGAGTTTTTTGATTACTGATTCAATTTCATTGGTGGTAATTGGTCTGTTCAAATTTTCTGTTTCTTCCTGATTCAGTTTTGGGAGATTATATGTTTCTAGGAATTTATCAATTTCTTCTAGGTTGGCATATAATTTTGTTGGCATATAGTTTTTCATAATATTCTCTTATAATTCTTGTTTATCTCTGTGGTATCCATTGTTATTTCTCCTCTTTCATTTTTTATTTTGAGTCCTCTCTCTTTATTTTTTATTTTTGATGTGTCTGGCTAGAGGCTTATCAATTTTCTTGATCTTTTCAAAGAACTAGCTTCTGGTTTTATTCATCTGCTCTGTTGGTGTTTTAATTTTCTATCTCATTTATTTCTGCTCTCTTTATTATTTCCTTCCTGCTACGGGTTTTAGGTTTTGTTTGTTCTTCTTTTTCAAGCTCCTTTAGGTGTAAGGTTACATTGTTTAGTTGAAATTTTTCTTGCCTTTTGAGTTAGGTCTGTATTGCTATAAACTTCCCTCTTAGAACAGCTTTTGGTGCATCCCAAAGATTTAGAACCACTGTATTTTCATTTTCATATGTATTTTTTTATTTCCTCTTTGACTTCTTGACTGACCCATTCATTATTTAATACCATGTTATTTAACCTCCACATATTTGTGTTCTTTCCAGACTTTTTTTCTTGTGGTTGATTTCTAGTTTCATAGTGCTGTGGTTGGAGAAGATGCATGGTATGACTTCAGTATTTTTTAATTTGTTGAGACTTATCTTGTGGCCTAATATGATCTATTCTGGAAAATGTTCATGTGCACTTGAAAAGAATGTGTATTCTGCTGTTTTAGGATGGAATGTTCTGTATATATCTGTTAAGTCCATCTAGTAAAACCGTTTCCTTATTGATTTTGTTTGGGTGAACCATCCATTGATGTAAGTGAAGCATTAAAGTCCCCTACTACTATTGTATTACTATCATTATGTCCTTTATGTCTGTTATGAGCTTTTATGTTTTTGGGTGCTTCCATGTTGGGTGCATAAATATTTACAATTGTTATATCTTCTTGTTGGAGTGTTCCCTTTATGATTATATAGTGTCCTTCTTTGTCTCTTGTTACAGTATGTTTTGAAGTCAAATTTGTCTGATATAAGTATTGCCACCTCAGCTTTCTTTTCACTTCCATTTGCATGATAAATGCTTTTCCATCCCTTCCCTTTCAATCTCATGTGTCTTTAGGTCTAAAATGAGTCTTTTGTAGGCAGCATATAGATGGGTCTTGCTTCTTTATCCATTCCACCACCCTATGTTTTTTGATTGGAGCAGTTAGTCCGTTTACATTCAAAGTAATTATTGATAGGTATGTACTTATTGCCATTTTGTTACCTGTTGTTTTTGTAGTTCTTCTCTTTTCCTTTCTTCTCTTGCTCTCTTGTCTCATGGTTTGCTGGCTTTCTTTAGTGATATACTTAGATTCTTTTCTCTTTATTTTTTGGATATCTATTACCAGCTTTTGATTTGTGGCTACCATAAGGTTTGTATATAACATCCTGTGCATATAGCAGTCTATATGAAGTAGATGGGTACTTAAGTTTGAACCCATTCTAAAAGCAGTAAAATCTGGGGTGCCTGGGTGGCTCAGTCGGTTAAGCTTCCAACTCTTGATTTTGGCTCAGGTCATGATCTTACGGTTCATGAGATGGAACCCCACATTTTTGGGCTCCATACAGACAGTGCAGAGTCTGGTTGGGATTCTCTCTCTCCCCTTCTCTCTGTCCCTCCCCTGCTCATGCATGTTCTCTCTCAAAATAAATAAACTTTAAAAAATAAAAAAAATAAAGGTAGGACATTTTTACTCCTAAAGAAGGAGTAAAATTTTACTTTCTACTCAGAGTCTCCTTTAACATTTTTTTTAAAATTTTTTTTTTTAACGTTTATTTATTTTTGAGACAAGAGAGAGACAAAGCATGAACGGGGTAGGGTCAGGGAGAGGGAGACACAGAATCCGAAACAGGCTCCAGGCTCTGAGCTGTCAGCACAGAGCCTGACGCGGGGCTCGAACTCACGGACCGCGAGATCATGACCCGAGCCGAAGTCGGCTGCTTAACCGACTGAGCCACCCAGGCACCCCCCCCCTTTAACATTTCTTATAGGGCTGGTTTAGTGATCATGAATTCCTTTTTTTAAAAAAAATTTTTTTAACGTTTATTCATCTTTGAGAGACAGAGACAGAGCATGAGTGGGGAAGGGGCAGAAAGAGGGAGACACAGAATCGGAAGCAGGCTCCAGGCTCTGAGCTGTCAGCACAGAGCCCAACTTGGGGCCTGAACTCACGAACCGCCAGATCATGACCTGAGCCGAAGTTGGATGCTCAACCGACTGAACCACCCAGGCGCCTCGTTATCATGAATTCCTTTAAAAAAATTTTTTTTTTTTTAACGTTTATTCATCTTTGAGAGACAGAGCATGAGCGGGGAAGGGGCAGAGAGAGGGAGACACAGAATCGGAAGCAGGCTCCAGGCTCCAAGCTTTCGGCACAGAGCCCAACGAGATCATGACCTGAGCTGAAGTCGGATGCTCAACTGACTGAGCCACCCAGGTGCCCCGTGATCATGAATTCCTTTAACTTTTGCCTGTGGGAACTCTATCTCTGTCTTTCAATTCTGAATGATAGCCTTGCGATTAGAGTACTCTTGGTTGCGGGCTTTTTTCTTCTTTCAGCACTTTGAATATGTCATGCCACTCCCTTCTGGCCTGAAAAGTTTCTGCTGAAATACCAGCTGATAGCCTTATGGGGCTTCCTTTGTATGTAGCTGTATTCCTTTCTCTTGCTGCTTTAAAAATTCTCTATCACTACTTTTTGCTATTTTAATTACTGTGTGTTTTGGTGTGGCCCTCCTTGGGTTTAGTCGGGGGTGCTCTGTGTCTCCTGGATCTAGATTTCTATTTCATTCTCGATATTGGCCAAGCTTTAAGCTATTATTTCTTCCAATAAGTTTTCTGCCCCTTTTTCTCTCTCTCCTCTTCCTGGGATCCCTATAATGCAGTGTTATTACACTGGATGGTCTCACTGAGTTCCCTTAATCTACTCTCATTTTTTATTAAGCTCTTTTCTTTCTCCTGTTCAGCTTGATTGCTTTCCATTACTCTGTCTTCCAGGTCACACATCCATTCTTCTGCTTCCTTTAGTCTGTTTGTTCCCTCTAATGTACTTTTAATTTCTAATTGCGTTCCTCATCTCTCTGGTTTTTTTATGTTGTCTATCTTTGTTGAGGGTCTCAGGTTCTCTCCTCTTTTTTTTTTTTTTTTTTAAACTTTTATTTATTTTTCAGAGAGAGAGAGAGACAGAGCATGAACAGGGGAGGGGCAGAGAGAGAGAGAAGGAGACACAGAATCTGAAGCAGGCTGCAGGTTCTGAGCAAGCTGTCAGCACAGAGCCTCATGCGGGGCTTGAACCCACAAACTGTGAGATCATGACCTGAGCCGAAGTCGGATGCTCAACCGACTGAGCTTCCCAGGTGCCCCTGAGGTCCTCTACTCTTAAGTCCAGTATCTTTATGACCTTTACTTTAAAGTATTAATCAGGCATATTACTTATCTCCAAGATTTTAGCTATTTTTCTGTAACTTTGTCCTATTAGTTCATTTGGGACCTATTCCTCTGTCTCTTCATTTTGCCTTTGTGTGTCTTGTTTCTATTAGGAAAGTCAGTTATGTCTTCTGCTCTTGAAAGTAGTGACCCTAACAAGAAGAGGTCCTATAGTGCCCTACAGTGTAGTGTCCCCTGTTCACCAGAATCTGGCACTTCTGGGGTGTCTCCTCTCTCTGTTGCATGTGTCTCACTGTTCTGGCTGAGCTGTTTTTGCCTTCAGTCCAGTTGTCTGCTATGGCTCTTTGCCTGCTGTGGGCAGGGTTTGGTCCCCTGTGTTAGGGGGTTAGTCTGGGCTGCCTTGGGCTTAAGTTGGAATAGACCAGGTATTTTCCAGAGCTACAGGAGCACCACACTGCAAGGCACTCTGTGTTGTCTCCTGAGAAGTTTTTGTTGGGGGATGGGGCCTATAGTCAGACTAAATATTCCCAGCACACTCCTGGGGCCACAGACTGCTGTGTGTGGTTTTCTTCCCCTCTCCCCAGGGCAGGAGTTGCTTTGCAGTGGTGCTGACCCCTGTCAGGCCTGCTTGCATACTGCCATGCTTGTGGCATTGCTTTGGATGCACTCAACAAGGCCAGGTTGGGAGGTGGGTCTACAGGAGGCTATGGGGCAGGGCATGCTGTTAGCAAGCTAGGTAGAGTGCTGCTCTGGTTCACACGGGTATACCTGTATGTAGGCTGGGGGTTCGGGGAAGGAAATGGTGCCTGCCAGTTCGTTTGTTCTTAGAGAAGTCTCCCAAAGATCTCTGCGCCTCTAGCGCATGCTCAGAGATTAGTTAATAAATCTCCCTCCCTTCCGTATACTACAGGCATTTTTCAAACTGCTGCTTCTATGCTGTATCTTGGTGGGGCTATTTGTTATGCTGTCTCTTTAAGGGCAGAGACTTAGTTTCCTATCAGTCTCCGGTTCACTGATTTTCAAAGTTAGAGGTGTGTTAAGCCCCTCTGGTTTTCAAACCCAGATGTTATGGGAATTCATCTTCCCCAGGGCAGGTGCCCTGTGCCTGGGTGCCTGGTGTAGGATCTGCTCCTCTCCCCTCTGGGCCCACAGCATCCCTCCCTCAGGTACCACAGGCCCATTTGGCTTCCAACTGCATCTCTGCCTTTCCTCCCTTCTTCAGTGTGGCCTCTTTCCTATATTTAGCCGTGAAAAGTCTGTTCTGCCAGTCTATAGATCATTTTCTGGGTTATTTACACTGATGTGGGTATTATCCAGGTGTATCCATGGGATGAGTTGAGCCTAGGATTCTCCTCGGCCACCATCTTCCCTGGAAGTCCCTGGAATAAAATTCTTGATTTTCCCCTTAAAGCTGTTTACACTCTCAATCTTTCCCAGCTCGGTAAATGGCATAACCATTTACCATATTGTTTAAGCCATAAATCCAGAGGTCATCCTTAATTCCTGTCTTCCTCTCACCACCATGTACAACCATGAGCAGGTTCCATCCACTCAACCCTTAAAACATAGATCTGTCCACTCCTCTCCATTTCCTCACTCTTCTCATCCAGGCTACCACCACTGCTCTCCAGAACTACTGCAGTACATGTCCTAACAGTCTCTCTTCTCCATGCAACCAGAGTGATCCTAAAAAACACATCAGATCATGGCACCACTGCCCCAAGTTCCAAAAGCTAATTCCCACCACACTTCTCTATGATGCTCAGGCCTTCCTATTCCTCAAACAGACCAAAGCTCATTCCTACCCAAGACCTTTGTGCTACCTGTTCCTTCCACCTGGCATAGTATCCCCCATATTTTCTGCACAGCTGACTCCCACTTGTCATTCAGGTCTCCACTACATGAAGCTTTTCCTGGGCCGCCCAATCTGAGGTAGATGCCCAGGCACACTCAAGCATATACCTGCTTTTAATTCTGTGTAGTATTGATGGAGATTTGTTCATAATCTATCTTCCCCCACAGAACTGTAAATTAAATGTCATTTTCAGAATATTTTTTGGATTATCTCTTAGACTGTTGTAATTCATTCTCACATGGGCTGGATAAATCTGTTCAAGGCAGGTGACTCCATCAGACTTTACTCTGGTCCCCAAAGACTTCTTCCAAGAGAGCACAACTGGGATGGATGCCATGGGGGCTCATAGAATATGCATCTAAAACCCTTCACTGAGAAATGATGAAAATATACAGTGAATAATACTGATGTTCTTTAACTGCCTCAGCATCCCATCCCCCTCAGCTGGTGTCCATGTTCCATCTCCCTCAGGTCTATTTGTTTATTACTCAAAAATATTCCATGATTCCTAAGAACATGTGAAGTCCTCCCCACAGCTTTGTGGAGATACAATCAAATCATGCTGGAAGGTAGCCAAAGGGCATGGATCCCACAGCCTTCCAGCAGGCACAAAAGTTCACAATGCAAGAGAAATGAGGCCTTCCCAGGCTACCTTGCTCCAGCACTCCTGAGCCGAACACATAGCCAGGGCCAGGGCAGATGTGGAAAAGATGAGGCAGCAATGTGGGGAAGAACTCCCTGCGAAAGCCCTGCCTGAGAGCATACAGCTCAGGCCTTACCCACGAGTGGCCTTTTTTGACTTTGTATGCACAGGGGCTAAAATGGTTTTAACTGTTTTACAGCTCAGTTCAGTTTGGTCAAGGCTCAGCCTAACTTGGCCCTGCTTACCTATTTACCCTCCAGTCTCCCACTCTGCAAACTGCAAGCTCTCAACCAGCTCTTTCTCCTTGCCTCAGGGGCTTTGCACATGCTATTCCCCCTCTCCCTGCCCCCTTGCCAGGCAAACTCTTGCTCATCCTCCAGCTGTTCAGATATTACCTCATTATTTTATAATATCCAATAAGTATGTATTGTGTGCCCACTATTATTTACTGGGTTGCCAGGAGCTTTTCTAAGTTTGGGGGAAACAGTGCCAAAACAAAATCCTACACTGCAGTGTAGGATGAACTAATAAACATGAGATAATGTAAGTGGCACAAGGATTATAAAGAAAAGAGCAGAAGAAAAGAGCAGAAAAGTTAGGATGCTATTTTGTATGGAGAGAACAGGTGAGGAGGTGGTGTTCGAGCTGCAACCTGAATGACATTAGGGTATAAGACATGCAGGTGTCTGGAGAAAGGCATTCCTGCAGAGCAGATGATGTGAGTAAAGGCCCTGGGTGTAGGCTTGGCATGCAGGGAGAAGCAAAGCCAGAGTGGCTGGGCTTCACCTGAAGGACTTAGGGTTTACTTTGTGATGGAAACCACTGTAGGCTTGAGAGGTGGGGAGTGACATAATCTGGTTCACCTCTTCCAGGAAGTCCCCTGGCTCCTTGACCACAGAGCACCCTCTCTTCCTCCTTCCCCCTTCTCAGTACTGAAGTGCAGAATTCTGTGTTTGCTCTCCATCTGTGTGCCTTCAAGAGCAAAGGCTGAGTCTCATTCACCATCCACCCCTTGAGTGCCTTGCATATAGTCCTTATACAATAAATGTGTATTAAAAGGACAAACACAAGATTCTCATGTATCAATATCCCTGCAGTCCTGTCAGAGCATAGCATTGGTTTCCAAAAAGTTTTAAGAAGCATGTTTGCACCCGAGTACAGGTACCGTATAACAGGCATCAGCCTTTCTGTTTTAAAGCAGATCGACCCCTCTGAACAAAAGACTCTGGCCAATCTGCCGTGGATTGTGGAGCCAGGACAAGAAGCCAAGAGAGGAATTAATACCAAGTATGAAACCACAATTTTCTGATACTCACCATCCTCCTGTCCTCGCGGTGCCTTGCACGCTGAGCAGTCCCGGAGCAGGCTTCCCTTCGCGCCTCCGTTTCCACCCAGCCCAGGAGGAAGACTGCTCTGTTTGTGTGGCCTTGTCACGGGCGAAAGGCCGCTGGCCATTCCTGGGGATGTTCTTTCTGCACCAGTAACAGAAAGTGTGCAACCAAGACTTTCCAGCCGTAACCCCTGAGAGGCACGAGTTGAGGTTTTTTGCTGACTCTCCCGACTCCCCTCCCTACCACCACCCAAGGTATTTCTAATGACTCTGCCCCCAACACTGCTTTGCTGAATTTGGGGATAATACCTTTAAAAAAAAAAGTACAGGGGATCTCTAATACTGCCTAAAAGTATAAAAATCTTGGATTTTTCAGTCAGCAGTTTTAAAGGTAGAATCAGAACAGAACTACCCCCATAAAACACCTGTAAAATCATATCACTGAGCATCATTTCATGCATAAGGACAAAAACCACCCCCATGATTGCCAGGAAATCCTGTTTCCCAATTTCTATATTTGTGGATTTTATATGTAATAAACCATGTCAGATAAAGAAAAACTTTACATCTATGGATTGATTCAAAATTTAAGAATGGTTCAAAACAGGAATTTATTATGCACAGAAAAATGTGTCTTGTATTAAATATTTTTATTAAAAGAATGTTTCATTAATGCACTGATAAGAAAAGTAGGTTAGTTGTGAGGGATGTTTCTGGTTTCATTTCAAATGACTAAATTTTTACTGCTACCACTGAGAGGACTGGCTTGGGTGTGGCAAAGTACTGATGACGCTCCCCAGAGCAGGAGATTAGGGCAAGCAGACTGGCATCCAACCGAAAGTGCTGATGCAGCCATAAGCTGCAAAGATTGTTTTTTTTTTTTTTTTTAACCTTCACAGTGTTTTAAAGAAAACGTTAAAAAAAAAATCTAGGGCTCCTGCTGTCAAGATTTCTGTCATGGAAACCTTGTTTGAGAAAGGTGTTAATAAAATTCTATTGCAAAAATTTTTCTAGAAAAAATACAAAAAAAAAAAAAAAGAGAGAGATTCCAAAGTAATAAAACTCTTTTCTTGAAATAAATGTTTGCTTACTATTTGATTAAATAAAATTTACTTACATTTCTTTAAGGTATTTTAATTTTTTTAATGTCTCTGTGGAGTATTTGTATGATACCATAATGTATATTTATGTAGAATCAAATTATATAAACAGTACCAATATCATTATAGAAAAAAATAACATTTTAATGTATATTGTTCTAACTGATCATATTGTGAATCATTTTGAAGTTCATTATAGCGATATTGATAAATTGTGGGATTGTCTTAATGTTTTTTTTATTAACCAATATTATTTTAAACTTGAGGCTTATCAGTTATTCATCAGTTGGTGAGTTTTAAAGAAGGATAACTAAATTTTGTTTCAAACTGACAAATGTATATGGATTTAGTTCAGTGTTGAAGAATTTTAATACAATATTAAATTACTTGACCTGAACAGTTCCTTGTATATATTTTGCCTATTCACTGTTGATATGTATGTAGTAAATGGAGAATAAAATAACACTGAAATATGGTACCAAAAGGTAATTGTATAGGAGCAAAGTAAATAGTAGCTTTGCTGAAACAGAAACATGTGTAAATATGCTTGGGCTTCCAGTTATAAAATTTTGTAATTTTTGTCATTATTTATATCCTATTAAAAAAAAGCACACAAAATAAAACAGAAATTGTACAGCCACCGGTGCTTGGCATCGTTCTGTGAGCACCTCCCCACTTCCATTTAGAATCAAAACCAAAGGCCTAGTCTCCTCAGCATCCATACTAAAGGTATTTTTTAATTGGCCAAATTGAGAAAACTTGCTCATTTCTAAGTTGAACCAGTCTGATAAGGATACTTTCACCTTTAAAGCTTAAATTTCAGCCAAAACAATCCCCATTGCCTTTAAATATTAAAGTAGGCTATAAAGAGGAATCGCCAAATTTCTAAAAGAGCAAGGGCCACCCAAGTAGATTGCTTGTCTCAGACAATGCAGATAGCACGTTTGGAAAAAATCTACATGTTTATCTCTGTCAGCCCGGGGTACCATAACAAAATACCATAGACTGTGTGGCTAAACAACAAACATATTTTTCACATTGCTGGAGGCTGGAAAGTCCAAGATCAAGGTACCAACAGATAGGTTTCACTCCAAAAGCTCTTCTCTTGGTTTGTAGGCATCTGCCATCTTACTATGTGGTCACATGACCTCTTCTTTTTATGTGTGCAGATAGTGGGGGAGCAGCAAGCTCTCTGGTGTCTACCCTTATAAAGGCACCAATCCCATCCTTGAGGGCCCCACCATCATGACTCCATCTAACCTAATTATCTCCCAAAGGTCCATCTCCTAATACCATCACACTGGAGGATTAGGGCTTCAACATAAGAATTTTGAGAGGACAAAACATTCCATACACTTTATCCATCCTTCCATTTTCCTAAAACATATGTGCCAGCTGCAAGTCAAGTGATATAAGGCCACGCTAGAGAAACTGGAAAGATCAAAGATTCACATTCCATATCCTATGACTTTCAGGAGATCTCCCCTGCACTGCTGGATCTGTTACTCTGAAACACTAAAACAATCTCGGGGTGCTACAAGCCTGCCGTGCTTGTAGCAGACGCATGCACAGGGCTTTGAAAACACTAGAAACAATCTGAGATGGGGTAACATTCAGAGAGGCAGAAAGGACAGGTTTCCTGAAGAAAGATTTGGGCTGGGGTTTTGGATGGTAATGCTTCAGGGTGCCTGGATGGCTCAGTCAGTTAAGCGTCCAACTTTGGCTCAGATCATGATATCGTGGTTTGCGGGTTCGAGCCCCACACTGGGCTCTCTACTGATAGCTCAGAGTCTGTGGCCTGCTTCAGACTGTGTCTCCCCCCTTTCTGCCCCTCCCCCTCCCTCTCTCCCTCTCCCTCAATAATAAACATTAAAACAATTTTTTTAGATGGTAATGCTTCAACTGGGCTAGTTTGCACTCCCCCCCCTCCTTTTTTTTTTTTTTTTTAATCTTTGCTAACTACCAGGTCAGCAGTCCTCCTCTCTCTGTGGATCAAATGCTTATTTGTATCCATTACGGTCCCAGCATGAAGCAGATGGCACACTCCAATTGGGATTATTTTAGAGCTTAATAAATAGAATACTTACATAGGTGTTGGCAGCATGTAGGGAAACAGACGGGTGAACAGTGTCCCTGGGCTGGTAATTGCCTAAGGGAGAATGGGAAGGGAGAAGGCTGTGTGGAGGAGGCTGCCAGACAGGCTGAGGGATATGGCCAGCTGTGGTGGCCCTCTAAGAGGGAGCCAGGAATTAAAACACCCTGATCTCACTCTCCACCCTGCATTACCTGAACCCAGAAGCCCAGGACAAGGAGCCCACTGATATGGTCTACACAGGGCAGGGAAGAGGGAGGAGAGCTCTAAGGGGCAAACAGAAGAGTGCTCACATAATGAAGAAAGGATTTGCAGCTAATTTCTTGAAGGAGAAGTCTGACACATCACTAACTGCAGTATCCATAGGGGATAGGGATCCCTTCCAAAAAAGGACTTAAATAACTCATTTTTTTCTTAAATTCTATTCTATGATAAATTTGGATGAATGAACCCTATAAAAATTATGCCTAGTTAATCCATTAATAAGTTATGGCAGTGATTCTTCTCAAGATATACCAGATTTTCTGTTGGACTAGTTAGGAATATTACTGGTGCATATAATGCTTGGATACAATGGGGCAGAAAACAGTCTTAGATAAAGAACACATGGCCAAAATCTCAAAAATAAAAATTCACAATTGGACCCCAAGTAACTGCTCCTAAACTACTTCTGGAAAGAAATGAAAATCTGATAAGTGGGCTAGCCTCCAGAGTTCATTCTTCTCCCACAGAATTGGAATATAATAACCATGTTCAAAAGTCTATATGGAATAAAGCCTTTTTAAGACATTAAGTTTTTTAGTTCTTTTTATATAAGGTATTCACTGAGTAGGTTTCCTATGAAAATTAAGAGATCAGACAGAACACATTTTCTTAAACTATAATTGGAGAACCAGCCAACATAGGCCAGCAGAGTCTACCTGCACCAATGCTCCACCAGGCTGGGCCCCTACTGCATTCCTGTCTCCCCCAATACCCAGCACACCCCACACTCATTTGCAGCTATCTGTGCCCCAGCTTCCCCCAGAAACCAGCTCCAAAGCAGGCAGAGATTCTCCTTAGGCCTGTTGCCCAATCACTATCCTGCATACTGTGAAATTCCATTAGTATCCAAGAGACAGGACTTATTTTTGTGGTGGTATTAACCCTAAGAATTTGGTGCGGACCTGGGAATGCCAGTTCTACTGTTTCCTCTCTGCATCCCAGGCCAATCTACTTACTGAGAACTTGCTCTGTTAAGCATGGCACCATTTTACTTAGAATTGCTAATGCAAAGATGATCATTCCTGACCCAACATACTGTACTCTGTATGATTCATAAAGAATCAGAACTATAAATTATTTATTATCAAAATAGCTTTTGTTTTACTTCCCAAAACCCCAAAGAACTATGTTTGTAAAAGCTACACGAGCATTTAACTTTCCAAGTTAATGACCAAGGACATAAAGACTTACATCAGACTGAAACAGAGACTCTCCACTTAACAGCTGCAGTAGGGTCACCCCAGCTGAAGGTGGCAGCCATAGCAGCTGAGGTTTTCTCAGGGGTTCAGACAACTGAGGAGCACATGTGTCGCAAAACAGACTTCACAAGCACAATGGAACTAATGCACATCTTCCGAATCCTGCCATTTAGGAAACCTCTAAGTTATGTCTCAGAGGACGTAATGTAAAAGCTGAGCTGGAGTCATTCTTACTCGTGACATGGTAATAAAAGCCATTCAAAAAGCCATTCAAAAGCAATCCATATTCAATACTCAATTTAATTGTCCCCTGGATGTCTCAGTGCCTCAATCAAGCATCCCAACAGCTGCTCCCTGAGGAGCCTGCAGCTCTCCCTCTTACTCCTCAATAAGACATGTGAGAAGGGAAGTCAAGATGCCTCCAAGAAGCAACATCAGCTGTTTTCTGGCATTTGAGAGGTTGATTTCTCTCCAACTCTCAAAAGTGCATGCTAAGTTTTCTGAGAAAAAAAAACAAAAACAAAAACCCCAATGTGCTAAGTGTTGAGTCAAGGGAGATTGGGAAAGGAGAAAGGCACAGAAAATTCAGGAATACCATTTTAACAGGCCATTCCTCGGGTGTGTGGCTGGGTAGGGAGGTGGAAGGTTGCAAACTCAGCTGCCTTCAGGGCCACACAGGTGACATGAGTGAAGGGGGCATTGTGGTGATCCACAGAACACCTGCCTCATCTCAGAGGGCAGCTGCTACTTACTTTCAGTGGATCGTTGCCAGGCAGAAATGACCCTGGGTCAAAAGATTTTCTAAGAAATCAGGATTTATGCAAAATCACCAAGTTTTCAAATGGTGGCAACAAATTCAGGATTATAAAAAACACATGTGGGCCAAATACAATTCATCTGTGGGCTGGGTGTGATCCATGCCTCACTTCTTTGTGACTTTCTGAGATTCCATCAGGTTTCAACAGCCTCACAGCTAGATGTCCAGTTACTTATCAGAGGAGGAACAGTGTGTTTTGTGGCTAGAGTGAGGGGGTGGAGGAGGCAGAGATGCAGAATCACTGACATTTGTTGAACTACTCTTATACACCAGGTTGGTTTATTCAGTAGCAGGAACTGAATTCAGGGACTAGTAGCAAAAACCAGAAATAACAGGCTCTTAAAACATGGAAAGGTTGAATTTTTTTTCTCTGTAGCTTGAATTTCAGATACAGTACAGGGCTGGGATGGCTGGAATGGTAGCTCCACAAGCTACTTCTATATTCCTACTGTATCAATCCTTAGCATATGGCATCCATCTGGAAGGTCACCTCATGATCACAAAATGGCTGCTGGAGGATCATCTAGCACATCCACATTCCAGACAGTAAAAAGAATGGTAAGGACCAAAATTCTCCTCCCTCCCAACTGAGTAAGGCAATCTTTTAGGAGCTTTCCTGGAAGCTTCACCCCACAGCTTCTAATTACATCTCATTGGCCACCCCTACAAAGGCAGCTGGAAAATGTAGCTGTTGATTTTAGCTAAGCACATTGCAGCTCCCAACAATCCAGGAGTTGTTAGTGAGGAAAAGGGAGAGACTGGATATGAGGATGGCCACCAACAGTGCCTGCCATGATGGGAATCATCACATCCCTAGGTAAAAAGTGAAAGCAAGCACACAGAGGTAAGACATCTGGACAGAGAAAGCCATGACTAGAGAAGGAATTGATGGTAATAACCCTATAAGAGTTGCTCTATAAATTAGCCATCAAATCCAAGTAGGAAATATCCTCACATCTGTGTTAATATAATATGCACACCAAACGTCTGTGCTGCCCAGCAACACGCCTGAGAATGTCATGGCAGAGCAGGTGTGAAGGAACACACCATAAGCAGCCATCACAAGTGCAGTGGCAGTTGGACAGGAGTAGAACTAGCGATGGCCTGGTCATCAAGGTTCTCAACCTCCACTGCACTCTGGAATACTGCACTGGGGAATTTTAAGACAATATGGATGCCTGGGTCCCATCTCCAGAGATTCCGAATTAACTGGCCTGGTTAGATAAAGTCCAGGTTTGAGGAAGTTTTTAAGTTTCCCAGGTAATTCTAGGTGCGACAAGTATAAGAAGCTTTACTCCTGGATGGATGAGGCCCTCCTGATCCCCTGAGATGTTGGGCAATCCATGTAAGTCTCCACACCAGAGGCTCCCTAGGAAACAGGTCCTTGAGACAATTAAAACATTTGCTGAAGGTCACACAGCTAGGACATTATTATAGCCAGGATTTGAATTTGGATACACTTGACAGCCAAAGCCAGAGTTCCACCACCCAAGCACCAGCCCAAGCACCAAGCCCAAGGTCTTCCCATTCTCATTCCCAATCCTCTATCACTCACGGGTGCATGCATATCCAAAGAGAAGAAAGTTTGAGACAACTCAGAAGAACGCAGATGACAGCTTTCCTGCTGAGCAAAGTCTGTCTCCTGGGTGCTAATAGCCAAGAAGACAGATCTACCATGAGGTAGAAAAGGATTCCTAGAGAAAGCAAAAGTCATAGGGCCCCACCTTGTAAACCATGGAAATGTGGGCAGCAAAGGAATGGAGTTTTGTAGCTGAGACCAAAGATGATCATGCCATTGAGACCTATGTCAGGTGCTTGACATATTTTTCAAGCTTCACAAAAAACTCTGTAATTAAGTGTTGTGGTCCCTATTTTACAAATAAGGAAACAGACTCTGAGAGGCTACACCTTTTCAGATGAAAGGAAAAGGAGAAAAGGAAATGAAATTAAGGTGACAGGCACATGGATCCACTAACTCCAGGGCTGCCACTAATTTGAAATGAACACCTTAAGAGTTCCAATGTAGAAACAGGCATCTCCAGGGAACAGACCATGGTAGGGCTGCCACCTTCCCTGCTCAATGTCGGAATCATCTGAAAATTGAGACCAGGTTGGGTAGTGGCCAAGTGCCGACAAATCCAAAGCATTCCCCAACCTCTGCCATGCATTTGGCTGTCAAATTCTTTTCAGAGAACAATCTCTATTGACATAGAGATGGGTTAACCAGAATACCAAAAGTAGAAGGTCCTCAAGTACAGGGACCACCTCTGACAGCTCAGGACCTAGGATCAGTCACAATGCATGACGTGAATGGGTGAAATGAATAATGAATTAAAGTGCATAATTGAAATGACGTTCCTGGATCCTCTCACCCAGGGGCTTTGGTGAGGAGGCCAACTACACGGACCAAAACCCTAGCTCCACCACTTTGCTGTGGCTGTTTCCACATCTAGACAACAGAAATAATACCTTACAGCCTTGTTGTGAGGATTCAATTAAATAATATGTATAAAGTGCCTGGCATAGGGCCTGACACAATAAAATGCTGGTAAAAAAATAAATAAATAAAAGCTCCTCCTTGTTTCCTTGAAAAAAAGGATTTATTAGTTCTCAGAAAGTTATTTGACAGAATGGGGCAAATCAACACAAGGTGAAAGGTTTAGAATCACTACTAATTGAAGATGAATCAGAGATGAGAAACACAGATCTCTCAAATCTTCCCCAGCTACTGAAACCTAAACCTTGACCCCTAGGACTGGTGTTCATCTGCCATAAACCCAGGAGGATTCCACCACTTTCAACTGAAACCGCCACTCCACTTGTAGCCCAGTGGATCTGGGTCTCTCCATAAAGTAAAGAAAATCAGATTTGGACTGTGGCCCTGGCTTTGTTGCTGATTAACTGCCTGGGGTGTAGTTCTTCCTCTATAAGCTAGGACTGCACAGTCTGCAAATCCACTCAAAGTACTGTGAAGATAAAATAACAGCTGGGCAGTCCCCTGAGTGGGGACGAAATGGAGATTTGAATGGATGGTGAGAATCTTTGCTCCAACTCACAACAGCCACCCTGTACTAAGCAGGAGGCTTCATTCAGCTGCTGGGTGCTCTCCAGTTTGATCAGCTGCTCATTCGGAACCACCAGATCCAAACCTGGGCCTGGCATTCTCTAGTTATTCTTGCCCTGGGTGATGGGAAATTACAGAGGTAGATTTCTGTTTTAATCTCTGTGATAAGCAGTATTCCCAGTTCTGAAGGCCTGACCTCATAAATGAATTTACAGTGAACACCAGCAGCTCATTTTCCTGAATCATAATTGAAATGCAAACTTCCCAAGTTTTGGTCTTCTTACGTCATCTGGCTTAGAAGTAATACACTATTGATGCCAAATGACTTCAAAGACCTGGTCTCTGATGAGTCCCACGTTTGATGCATATTTTTTTTTTTGCCCCTTCCCTATGAATATACACAACTACACAATAATTCTGTGGTTGTAATTCTATGGTTATACTCATAGCCCCATAGCAGTTGATATTCTAATTCCAGCATTTAAATAACTGTATAGTATCTCCAAAGTCTTAAGGGCAGGGGTTATGAGCAAGGAAATCTATTCAAGTGACAATCTTCAGAGACCAAGACTTATTCGAAAATCATTTTCTCCTTCTCAAAAGGCCGGTAAGTAAATTATACTAACATAATGTTGAATAATAGGTTGCCATACTTACCAACTTAAACACTTCAGGGAAATGTTTATTCATTTCATATAATCTAGGAGCAAATCTTTTATTCAAGTGAAGTTTTACTTTCCTCTAACGATGCTTCACAATAAAATGCCAAACTAAAACAGAAAGATAAAGAAAATGGTAGTGACATGCTACTTTTTAATTAGCCTCTGGATATCCTGGTGCAGAGGGAGGACAGAGAATGTGCTCTGGACATGCAACCGTATACACAAGAATTTCAATCATTCAACAACTATTTACTGAGGCTCCAACTGGAGCCAGGCTTATGTTAAATGTGGTGTAAAAGACACAGACCTGGCTTCATGGAGCTTATGACCTAATCAGGGACTCATAAGTAAACAATACAGGGTGATAAAAAGTCATGGTGGAGAAAAGAAGGTACTATGAGAGGGCAAGACAAACCTTCAGCAAAAGGGTCATCTCAAAATATATGAAGGATAAGAAGGAATTAGGGGAAAAATTAGGCTGGAGAAAGGCAGTATAAGAGAGAGAACAGCATATACAAAGAAGCAAGAGAGCACAGAGCAGGTCCAGGGTTTTAAAGAGAAGCGACAAGATTAAAATGAGCACTTTGGAAAAATAAAGCAGAGTGGCACAAGAGACAGCAGTCAGGGAACTGTTGCCAGGCCAAAGATGACAAGACCCGAATAACACCAAGAAATGTTCATTGAGCACTTTCTTCATCCAAGCATGGAGGTAAGTACCTCATGAGCATTACCTTATTAAATCTTTATGACAACCATGAGAAGGAAGAACAGATACCCATTTTACATATAAGACAACTGCTGATATTTTTTTTTTCATATTATCCATTGTCCTCAATCTCTCCCAACAACTAAAATGTATTTCTTTATTGCCTTGGCTGCTGCTTAAAATAGTTCTTGGCACACACTAGATACCGAAGCCATTCAGGATAGGCCGGTGGCTGAACAGACAAACCACTAAAGAAATTTTGCCCAAGACCACATTAAGAGACTCATGCCCACTGCATTCACTATACTTACCACATCAAGCTGCAATTCTTAGTCTTTCTGGTCCTTCTCAGTCTCCTGTGCTGGTCCTTCATCTCACCAACCTCACACTGTCCTGGACTCCAGCTTAGGACTCCAGTCTTGTCTATCAACACCTGTTTCACTGCTGATCTCATCTGATCCTGTGGTTTTAAATACATTTGATGTATTTAAAGTCACTGATAACTCTCAGATTTGTATCTGCATCACAGATTTTTCCCATGAACTCCAGACCCTTTTATTTAACCACCAATACTCAACATCCCCACTTGGATGCCTAACGGCCATCTCAAACTTGCTATGTCCAAAACCCTGCTCCTTTCATAATCGTTTTCATCTCCATTAAAGGCAATTCTAATCTTCCCATAGTTCAAGCCAAAGAGGCTAAAACCTTGGTATCATTCTTGTCTTTCTCACAACTTTTATCCAATCCACTGGCAAATCCTATTATCTTTAAAATATATGGGGCGCCTGGGTGGCGCAGTCGGTTAAGCGTCCGACTTCAGCCAGGTCACGATCTTGCGGTCCGTGAGTTCGAGCCCCACGTCAGGCTCTGGGCTGATGGCTCGGAGCCTGGAGCCTGTTTCCGATTCTGTGTCTCCCTCTCTCTCTGCCCCTCCCCCGTTCATGCTCTGTCTCTCTCTGTCCCAAAAATAAATAAAAATATTGGAAAAAAAAATTTTTTTTAAATAAAATATATCCAAAATCCAACTGTCACAACCCCTACTGCTGCCACCCTCGTCTGGCTGCCTTCATTTTACCCGAATTATTGCGCAAGCTTCTCACTGATATCCCTGCTTTCACCCTTGTCTGTGCCCCTTTACAACCAATTCTCAATTGGTTTCCACTGCCAGAGGAACCAATTAAATCTTGGGGCACGGGGGTGGCTTAGTTAAGCATCTGACTCTCTTTTTTAATTTTTTTTTTAACATTTATTTATTTTTGAGACAGAGAGAGAGCATGAACAGGGGAGGGTCAGAGAAAGAGGGAGACACAGAATCGGAAACAGGCTCCAGGCTCTGAGCTGTCAGCACAGCGCCCGACGCGGGGCTCAAACCCACGGACCATGAGATCATGACCTGAGCCGAAGTGGGACGCTTAACCGACTGAGCCACCCAGGCACCCCAAGCATCTGACTCTTGATGTTGGCTCAGGTCATGATTCCAGGGTCGTGGGATCAAGCCTTGCATCAGGCTCCATGCTGAGCATGGAGCTTAATTAAGATTCTCTGTCTCTCTCCCCCTCTCCCTCTCTCAGGGCACCTAGATGGCTCAGTTGGTTAAGCATCCAACTCGTGATTTCAGCTCAGGTCATGATCTCACAGTTTGTGAGTTTGAGCCCCATGCTGAGTTCTGCACTGACAGCATGGGACCTGCTTGGGATTTTTGCTCTCCCTCTCTGTCTGCCTCTCTAAATAAACAAAAAAACTTAAAAAAAAATTCTCTTTCTCTTTCTTCCCCTCTCTCCTGCTCACACTCTCTCTAAAAAATAAAATAAAATAAAGCTTAAGTCAGATCACTCCACTACCCAAACTCCTCCAATAGGTCCTATCTCAAAGTAAAAGTACTTACAATGGCCTAGGAGGCCCTACATGGTGATGCACCTCTTGTTACACTCCCCTCACATAGTCTTTGCCAGCCACACCAGCCTCTTGCCAGCTCTGTAACAGACCAACCCATCCACTATTCTGTCTTTGTGCCTAGTGCACTCTGCTTGGGAATCTCTCCAGATTCCTGTATGACTCACTCCTCCATCTTTCAGGTCTGTACTCAAGTGTCACCTTCTCAGTGAGCAACTCCACCTAAAACTGTAACGCTCCCAACCCCCCATTTATACATACCATATATACATACTATAATACACTATAGATTTTACTTTTTGTCTGCCTCTCCCTGGCTCTGAAGTAGGGCAAAGACTCACTTTTTCTGCTCACTTTTATATACCTAATTTCTACAAAAATGCCAGATACATGGTAGATCTCAATAAATATTTACTGAATGAAAAAAAATTAATTCTCTTCTTTACAGATCTTCACCATGCACCATGACAGCCACACCAGGTAGCAATCATCAGAGATAAACTGAGGAGATAAAACTTTAATAAAATTGAATTAGACATAGTTGATAAAGCAATAGAAAGAATGGTAGCTTTAGTTTGAAGAATCTTTCACATCTGTTTTCTAACCAACAAAGGACAAGGAGTCTGAAATAATCTGAAAATGTTTTTCAAAAATATTTTAGGAATTTTATTTTTTATAAAATTTTTTAATTCATGTATTAAAATGTATACCAAGGCAAAAGAAATTGTGTGACTTGTATCATAAATTTATAAAACTAAGAATTTTCAAACCATACAAGACACATACAATGTAAAAAAAAATCCTTATATATACAAAATGCAATGTAATTTCCATTACAAAAAACAAAGCAAGGGAAAATGCTTGAAAATGCTCATCTGCAAGTACAAAACAAAATCCTCCCCTTGACTGACCACTTGAGCTGCCATGAAACATATAGCTCCCTCATATTGGGTTTCTCTTCTTCCCTCAAGTTACCTTGTCTTCTCATCTTTTTGATATTGCCTTTTTGTCATTACCTTTTCTTCCCATTTTTCTTTTTATTTGAAGACAAGGGCCAATCAAAGGTAAAAGCCAAATGTCTTGTTCTATACTTTAACAGTCAAGTGGCTTTTAATTCCAAAAGTTAATACGTTATAGTCTGAGCTATAGTTTCTAAACATTGTATGCAAATCAAACTATGGTTTACTCTAAGTACATCATTTACACAATTTTTTTCATAAAATTAAGATCTTCACATCACATTTGCTGAAATCACAGTAAGCCTATAAATTAGTACCTCAACCCATCATAAAAAAACAAACAGCCGAACCTCCTTAACAATGTAAAAGATTGTATTTGTTATATTTATGACTGCCTCAAATGCTAAATAGTAATATCTAATCTAAAATACATTTGGAGTGGTCTAGGCCCCCTATCAATACCACATCTAATACACACCAACAACAGAAACTGGCTCACTGCTTACCTGTTAATACTAATATTCATTTGATTTACTTTCTGCTGCAGCAGCAAAATTCTTGAATTTTGGTTATTCTTATGTGAACCACATCTATTAATTTATTGCCATTTCCCTTAATAATGTATTGCCAGGCAAAAATGCAGCTTTAATGCAATTAAAATTCCTAATCAGGAAGTCAAAAAAGCTAGTTACTGATGCTGATATACTTTTTCTCTGTTAAGAGCTACCATTCCTGATTAACCTTGGAGGGAGGGAGGGAGGGAAAGAGGGAGGAAGAAAGGGAACAGAAGAGAGGAGAGAAGAATACCAGTTGGAAGACAGACCAGTTTCCAGATTCACGAGGACTCTTCTGTTACTACATAGAAAAGCATAGAGAATTCTCTCGAAATTCATCTGAGTAAACAGATGCCATTCATCTGAGTAAGCAGACTTGGAAGAAAATTATTTTTTACTATTTTATATTTCTTAGAAAAATTCTGCTAGAACATAATGAAAATTGGTCCTCTCCAATTATTCTAATTTACAAAAATTCAACTGTAAAAAAAGAAAAGAAGAAAGTTGAGGATTAAGCAACGTTGAGTTCAGGGGTGTCTGGGTGGCTCAATTGGTTAAGTGACGACTCTTGATTTCAGCTCAGATCATGATCTCACAATTCATGGGACTGAGCGCCTGCATCAGGCTCTGTGCTAAGTGTGGAGCCTGCTTGGGATTCTCTCTCTCCCTGTCTCTCTGCTCCTCCCCTACACACACACATGTGCGTACGCTCACTGGCTCTCTCTCTCTCTCTCTCGCTCTCTCTTGAAATAAAAAAAAAAATTTTATAAAGGAAGGTCAAGTTCAGTCAAGTAACAAGTCTGGTTAAAAACCAGAGCAAGCAAGACAGCACCCAGCTCAAAGATTGACAACTAGAGTCCAGTGGCGGCACAGGGCTGCCATTAGCTAGTGAGAAAAAGGTAATCCTATGATTTTTGCTTCACAAGAACTTTTGAAATCCACTCACTTATCTAGTGAATTTAAGGAAATGCTGCAAACTATGCACACAAACATAATATTTTTAAAGCAAATTTAAGGGGTGCAAATAAGCTCCAAGATTGTAATTGGGAGAACTATATCCCTTGGGGTAATGTGGTTCAGAAAGCAGGCCTGCTACCCTGAGGCACAGCCTGCATAATAATAGCATTAAAATACATATTTCCTTCAAATTATTCTCATTAATTATGTCAACCAATTTGAATGCATTGAGAGAATTTTACCAACAGTATAACAAGGTACATATTTACATTTTCATTTGCATCTTAAGGACAAACTGTTAACAATAATGATGATGATTATGAAAAACAAGATTAAAGGTGTGTTCGTTTGGGAAAAGGCTACATTAATATTATTCACCCAACCACAAACACTTTCATAATGAATGCAGTACTGCAAAACAATTCACAGCTTTATAAAAAGTCGAAATACAGAAGTTTCAATAGAATTTTTTTCCAATTCAAAATTAAAGAGTTCAACTACATTATTCCTTAACTACTTTACTCTAACATCTGTAAAATATATAAAATACCAAGATTATCAACAGTCACATATGTTTTGAAGTCAGGAGACACGTGTATTTTCTTAAGATTGGTTCCATTTGTGTAGAAGGTCTGTGAGGATTCCCCAGTGTCAACACTCCACCACTGTTCAGAGAAAAACAAAATTCTCATTAGACTGGTAATTACTCTGTGTGACAACTGCAGTTAGTGCCAGCCAGGTCCTTCACCCTATCATCTACCCACTCCCAAACTTCGGCAAACTGTAGGAAAAATGTCTGAGGTTTAATATTAACAACCTAGTCACTATTTCCTGATTAATCCTGGTGACTGCCCCACAGTTATGCAACACCTAACCCCACTGCAAGGTATGCTGGAAAAACGTGCAGCCTACAGAAAGCTACAAACACAAGGCTATACAAAGTAAACTATGGCCATGACTGCACTGAACTCTGCCGCCTGCATATCTTTCTCAGTAGAATGAACAGAATAACCCTGTTTTCTTTAAAAATGCCCCTTTGCAGGTGTGCCTGGGTGGCTGAGTCAGTTAAACCTCCGACTTCGACTCAGGTCATGATCTTGCAGGTCATGAGTTCAAGCCCCACATCAGGCTCTGTGCTGACAGTTCAGAGCCTGGAGCCTGCTTCAGAATCTGTCTCCCTCTCTCTCTGGCCCTCCCCCATTTGCACCTTGTCTCTCTCACAAATAAACATTAAAATTAAAAAAATTAAAATGCTCTTTTGCAGACACAGACTGGTATTCTGATAGACACTGAGACTATTTCTTATTATAGGACACCAGACAGAATGTTCTCTCTACTGAATCTTCATTTTTAAATTTTTTTTAATTAAAAAAAATTTTTTTAATGTTTATTTATTTTGAGAGACAGAGCACAAGTGGGGAAGGGGCAGAGAGAGAGGGAGACACAGAATCTGAAGCAGGCTCTGAAATGTCAGCACAGAGCCCAAAGCAGGGCTCAAACTCATGAAACTTGAGATCATGACCTGAGCCAAAGTCGGTGCTTAACCGACAGAGCCACCCAGGAGCCCCAGCTTAATCTTCCTTTTAATCAGGATGATTCAAGAGCCTATGACCATGTTCCTCTATATAAGAGTCTATACATTTATTTGCTAAATAAATATTAAACATCTTAAATGCATGCAGCAGGTGCTCCGGCCAATCCTTCCTTTCTCCTCCCGATCACTGAATTTGCTCAAATTATAACAGTGTTTACAGCTATTTACCAAATGAAGATATTCATAAAGCTTACCCATGTATCTCACAGCTAAAATGAGGGTAAAAGAGACAATGAACATAAACACCTTTTGAAAAGGCGTCAGGTACATCAAGATTCAGAGTATCATGAACAAAATAATGGTGTCACTCATTTTTGTAACTGGGGGCAGTGCCTAACATTCTGTGCTTGACTGGGTAAACTATTAGTGTTTCCTCAGTAATAGTAACTGGTAAAAGTATACCCCATGGACTTTAGTAAACCTCACTAAAGCAACTTGTAGTAACTTGAAATTTTCCAGAAGTGGTGATTTTGCTTTATAAAATAGCAATGTAATCAAGACTGCACAGCACACATTCCACCTACTTGAGAGAAAATTCATTACTTTCCATTCCCCTAGAAACAAATCACACAGATAGTAAGGCCCTTAAAGATCAGCTAGATCAACTGCCTCATTTACAAATACGGAAACCAGGGTTCTTAGAGAAGAAAGGCCTTGTCACCTAAGATGATACTGCTAGCAGGTGGCAGAAGCAGAACTGTTTCTGGTACCTAATCTAGTGCCACTACCTTTCCCTCTACTGAAACAAACCACTCTGCTTAGAAACATTGTATCAAGCCACTAAGTTGAATATTGACTAAAAAACAATGACATTAAAAATAGCTAATGTAGGGGCGCCTGGGTGGCTCAGTCAGTTAAGCATCCGACTTCCGCCCAGGTCATGATCTCACAGTTCGTGAGTTCGAGCCCTGCATCAGGCCCTGTGCTGACAGCTTGGAGCCTGGAGCCTGCTTCGGATTCTGTGTCTCCCTCTCTCTTTGCCCCTCCCCAGCTCATGCTTGCACTCTGTCTCTGTCAAAAATAAATAAACTTAAAAAAATTTTTTTAATAAAAAAAAAAATAGCTAATATAGGGAATTTTTAGGCAATGAAACTATTCTGTATGATACTACAATGGTAGACACATGTCATTATACATTTGTCAAAATTCACAGAATGAACAACACCAAGAGTGGTACTAATGACATGCCAATGTAACTTCATCAACTGTAACAAATGTACCACTCTCTTGATAATCTATGGACAGTGGAGGAAGCCTGTGCATGTGTGGGGGCAGGAGGTATATGAGAACTCTGTACTTTCTGCTCAATTTTGCTGTGAGCCTAAAACTGCTCTAAAAGATAAAGTGAATTTGAGGCGCCTGGGTGGCTCAGTCAGTTAAGCATCCAAGTTGGGCTCAGGTCATGATCTCGTGGCTTGTGAGTTCAAGCCCTGTGTCAGGCTCTGTGCTGACAACTCAGAGCCTGGAGCCTGCTTCAGATTCTGTGTCTCCCTCTCTCTGCCCCTCCCCTGCTTATGCTCTGTCTCTCTCAAAAATAAATAAAACATTAAAAATTTAAAAAAAAGAAATAAAGTGAATTTTAAAAAATATCTAACATTTACTCAAGGTACACTATGTGACTCTATGTAAGAGTGCTTTACATGCATTAACTCCTTTAACCATCCCAACTCTATGAACTAGAGTTTATTATTATACCCATTTTTACAAATAAGAAAATCAAAGCATAGAGAGATTAAATAATCTCATGCAAAATCACAAAGCTAATGGGTGGCAGAGACAGGCTTTGACTTTGGGCAATCTGCCCTGGCTCACTCTCCTGACTATTACATTCTCTTTCCTCTATATAATGGCACACCTGCTTTTATCACCATGTATTCCACATTTCAAACCAGCTTTCTTCTCGGAAGTATGAATTAATGTCGATTTCCTATCATTCTAACTTATGTATTCTATGGCATTACACAAGTAAACAGCTACATTATATTATTTTTTAACTTTATGATAGAAATAATTTTGAAGGCTGCCTGGGTGGCTTAGCTGGTTAACTATACAACTCTTGATCTCGACTCAGGTCATGATCTCATGGTTTGTGAGATCGAACTCCGCATTGGACTCTGGGCTGATAGTGTAGAGCCTGGTTGGGATTCTCTCTGCCCTTCTCCCACTCGTGCTCTCTCTTTCTCAAAATAAATAAACTTTAAAAAAAAAAAAAAAGAAAACATTTTGAAAGTTAAGAGCTTTTTAGCTACTGGATATCTACTTTATCCTACTGACATTCGATTTATATAGCTTAGATTCTTTAGTAAACAGACTCAAAAGACTCATTCCTTTGGACACTACAGCAGCTGTTCCTTTTTACTTCTAATTTGCTCTGTGCTTTTGATAGTCTCATTAACATGCTGAGTAGATGCAGGCTGGGCTATATCATAATCAGTTTAACCATGCTAGTAATCAAACCAGAGGGAAGAACAGCTTGACTGTCATTTAAATATACAGACTGAATGTATGGGCTATGGGTTCTTACTCCCTTAAGACATAGCCTCTACAGTACAGACATCTATTCTGTTGCTCTATTTCAAGGTTCTCCAAGAACTCTGGGAATCCTGTCATTGATTGCTATACACCTTATAAGCCAGATTCATGATTATGAGACAGCCTTCTCTGGGGCCCAGAGTATCAAATGACATGGTCTCTAGAAGCTCAGTGTCAAAGTTGAGCAGTTATGTTTTTCAACAGGTACTGGACTCAAGGCCCCCTGCTTCCAACCCAAAGATCACAATGCTGCTCCTCCAAGCATCATCCTCAGAGCAGACTAAGAGTCTCAGTTTATCTTTACATTAAAGGAAATAGATGGTGACAGTTTCAAGATCCGTCCCAGTAACTAAATAAACTATACCAAAAAGGTATAGTTTAATGCAACATTTTATAAATAGCAGTGCGTTCTCAATGCAACTCAAAAAGTGTTTGTAACAAACATCCTCTCACAGAGCTAAAAACTGTCTTCTTTCTTATAAGGTACACTTTTATGTTGAGTAAAACTGTAATTATGTGGGTCTCATATAACCAAAAAATTAAATTCATTTATTCAAATATTTTTGAACACCTATACTGTGTTAGACAATTAATCAGAATCATTTCCTACACTTGGATTTTTTCAGTAAGAAATAAAAGTAATATAAGATCTAATTTATTAGGGATCTATTTTAAGTGGTCAGTACAATATATAGTATCTTCAACGCTTTCACAAGTGTACCACCATTCAAAAGACTCACTTCAAGCATCCCCCTCTCTACGAAGCCTCTGCTAACTCCATCTTTATGCACACATGTCCCAGAACCCTCCTATATTTTACAGACTATTTATTCACTATCTGCTTTCCCCAGACTATACGTCACTGAAAGGCAAAATCAAGTCTTAAAACACTGTGCCATATAGCGATGTCTTAGCACACAGTGGGCACAGAACACATTCGTACCGAGTGGATAAATACATGCAAGCACCAAAAAAGGACCCGGAGGTACCACAACACACGCAATGAACATCAGTTTCCTCATCTATAAGCCAAGGGTAATGAAATTTAAGCTTACAAAGCTGGCTTATGAGATGATGTAAGTAAAGCATTTTGTAGGCTATAAAATAAAGCAATATACTGTTGCTACTATTATTACAAATGCTACTAGTAGTACCTAAGAGATTTCACAGGGTGTCTGGGTGGCTCAGTCAGTTAACAGTACGACTCTTGGTTTCTGCTCGGGTCATGATCTCGCAGTTCGTGAGTTCAAGCCCCACATTGGGCTTTGCAATGACAGTGTGGAGCCTGCTTGGGATTGTTTCTCTCCCTCTCAAAATAAATAAATAAACTTAAGGGGAAAAAAAGGAAATTTCACAAATTTTTTTCACAAATAATTCAAGACTTTCAACCAAAATAGTTAACCATCAGTGGAAAATAAAATTAAGTTAAACACCCAACTTTCTAGTCATTCTGATCATCTAAGTATGGGGCAGTATGAGAGCTGTGTACAGAGAACATCCCTAACACTATCATCAAAACTTCCAAGAGAACTGAGGAAAGTAGCCTTGCAGATCTGTCTCATCTAGGCCAAATGAGGATAACAGTCACTGCCCTTCCATTCTGCTGGGTTGTATGAGGCCCAACTGAGAAACAGGAAGTGAAAATAGCTTGGAAAGTAGTACACAGGCTGTTCTTTTCTTTCACAGTCTTTGAGGAACTCTTACCTTAAGATATCCTCCAGCAGAGACAAGCATTTTGCTATCTGGTGAAAAGCAAAGGTCAGTCACCCAGCCTCCATGGGTAGCAGCTCCTTCTTCTACTGAAATCGGAGCGCATAAATGAAGCAGCTCACCATTTGAGACATTCCATATCTACACAAACAAAATACACAATGCATTAACAAACAAGGTCACCCAGAAGTTTTATATATCTATCCATCTAATCTGGAACATATTTGGAAATCTTTCTCAAAAATATAATTACAATTCAGTGATACCTTAGGAATTTTTTTAGATTGCATTCTCTCCTGTTCAATTTTTTAAATGCCACTCAGTATAATAAAAATGTACTTATTATTATAAAATAATAAAATATTTATCATTAACCATATTCCAAAAAATAAAACAAGAGAACTTAGAACAATTGGTCAGAATACTGTGATCCTTTTCATTTAATAAGAATAATGGGAGAAGCAAGGAGTAAACAAAAAAGGCTTAACAAACTATTAAAAAAAAAAATAGAATTCTAGGGCAGGATCTACCATGAAAAATGCTGACAGAGGTCATTCAAACACCTAAAGTCATTCAAACATATTTAAACACTAAGTGCCTTAAGGTTTTACGTGTGTGGGTGTGTGTGTGTGTGTGTATACACATACACACATATATAAAGATACAAATATAGATAAAGATTATTTTACTAGATCCTTATGAACAACCCAATCACATATGCTAATATTTCCATTCATTTCCAGTGATAATTAATACATGGGCAGTACTCTAATAAATGCACAACACAATAAGACAAAGAGGCATAAACAGCAAAGGAAAATGACCAAAACCATCATTTGTAAATGTTTTCCTAGAAACATTTGATCCAAGAAAATCAAATGGACAGACTCATTAGAATTTAGTAAGATAGCTAAATATCAGAGATACATATATACAGAGAGAGAAAAAAATTAACAGCTACATTTTAAATAATCAAGGAAAAAAAATTTTGTTTAATGTACTAAAGAAAAAATTTTAAATGACATGCATTTAAAGAAAGAGAATTTGGGGCAGCTAGGTGGTTCAGTGGGTTAAGTGGCCGACTACGGCTCGGGTCGTGATCTTATAGTTCTTGAATTCAAGCCCGAGCCCACATCAGGCTCTGTGCTGACAGCTCAGAGCCTGGAGGCTGCTTTGAATTCTGTGTCTCCTCTCTCTCTCTGCCCTTCCCCCAACACACGCTGTCTCTCTTTCTCTCGAAAATAAAAGTTAAAAAAATTTTTTAATTAAAAAAATTAAAAAATAAATTAAAGAGAATTTGTTTCCTCAAGCGTTTCTGAAAAATGAAATACTCCTTCATAACCAGTAAAGGAGCCCTTTTCATCTGAGATGAGAAGTCAGAGCAAAATGAATGTTCCCAAAGCAGCCCTGCCACTTCAGTTGACATGGCATTTATTAGAACAGTACAGAGAAGATTGGTTACTTAGCCCTCAAGCAGGAGAATCTTAATTTTCCTGGGAAGACCATCTGATAATTCCTCTATTCCTGCAAACTGAATACTCTGTCATGAATTTTAAATCTTCCTTTGTAAAAAAAGAAAAAAAAAAGACGTTCTTCAAATACACTGGTTACTAAAACAGCCATCCCAACACCCAAATTTTTCCCATCAACTGCCCAATCCTTCTAACACAACCAGAGGCAGGCAATCCCATGAGGACTGTAATAGGCCACACTATAAATGTTGACTATCCAATGGATATAGTCCATTAAGTGATTCTTTCAGTGCTCAAAAGAGCAGAATTTGCAATTCATTTATAACCTACTTAATGATTTATAAAATTATTTTATTCAAATTCTGCCACTATAAACAACCTTTGGTTCAGGTCCAACAATCCCAATGAATCATTCTCAAGCTAAAAGCAGACAACCAAGTGCAAACAGCTCAGGAATTTGCATCCTCACATTCAGAGACTGTATTCTTTTTTTCTTCTTCTTTTTTTTTTAAGTAGGCTCCATGCCCAGCACAGAGCCCAACATGGGGCCTGAACTCACGACCCAAAGATCAAGACCCGAGCCGAGATCAAGATTTGGATGCTTAACTGACTGAGCCACCCAGGTGCCCCGACAAACCCTAACTCATACACTTCATTCTAACTAAAACTAATTCTTTCCTGCAGAGAAGCGCAGCTGTGAACACACTGTGCGCAGGAAATAAAGCAAACAAGGTCTCACCCAACCAGAACCCCAGGGCCTGTACTTCTCAGTCACATTAACAAAGTCCCCCCATGTGGTACAGAGCACTAACCAAAGCTACAGAAAGAGCAGCGCTTTTTCATGTCAGCAAACACCCTACCCTGATTTCTCCATTGTCATCTCCAGTCGCCAACAGGGTACTGTCCACAGAGAAGGCAGAGCAGCGCACACAGCCTTTGTGGCCCCTCAGCTCATGAAGAGGGGAAAGAAGTTCAAAACTCCAAATCTGGAAAGCAATTAAGATTGTTTAAGAATAGTAAATACACTCAAAATAAGTACCTGCAAACCCTGTCTTGGGGCTGACTAGCCATAAATTCAATCATATGGAAGTTATAACATTCAACAGTTCAATAAATTTTCATTAGAGGCCCAAGTCTCAACTTGCAACATTGTTTTTTTCCTTATCTTCCCTTTAATTACTTATGTTAACTTAAGCTCAAGGACCAAAATCACAGCTTCTTTAACTTTAGACGTAAAAGGAATAGCAAATCAGTTAAGAACAGTCTACAGAGTAGAGCCAACTTGAGTGTGAGTCCTGGCTCCCTTGTACTGACAACTCATATAAGTTTCTCTAGCTTTCGTTTCTGCACCTGTACAATTGGGTAATAGTACCTATGGTGTGAAGATTAAGTGAGATAATAGTGAAATTCTAGCACAAGGCCTAATATATGACAAGTGTTTTTAAAGATCACTATCTTACTGTCTTGGCAGCCAAAATACTGTTTTTTTCTTTCCAATATTCTTTGTGGTTCAATGTCATCACCATTTAATAAGAATGTACTGTAATTGCCATGTTCCAGACACCGTGAGCTAAGAACTGGTGGTATAAAGATGAACTGGATACCCTCCCTGTCCTTGAAAACTCTATAATCAGGTATATAGACTTACGAATCATTAAGTGAATAGTTACATGAAGTAAATGCTCTAAGAAACTGGAGTAATCTGGAACACTGAAGGTAGAGCAGCTAACCCTGCCTGACAGGCAGGAAAGGGTTCACTGAAAAGCGGACATCAAACCTACCTCTGAAAGAATGAGTCATAATGCTTCGAGGTAAAAAAAGAGAAGTTGTGTCATGCCAAAGTGAACTGAGTGCACAAAAGATGGAGGTAAAAGTAGCCTGGCACAGAAGGAACAATGCAGCAGAAAGAGACGGTCAAGGGCAAAGGAGTCTGGCATAAAAACCATCAAGTCACAGAAGGTATTTCAACAGGAGATTCAGGCAGTAGTAAGAAACATAAACTGGAGGAGGCACAGACCAAAGAAAGGTTCACCAATGAAGGAGGAGACCAAATCTTATGGAGTGGGATAAGGAGAAAAAGAATGAGCCAAGAAACACTGAGAAGTAATCAACAGAACATGAAAGACAGGACAGAGTCCAGCCAATTCCAAGGTTTGTGGTTTGGAAAAATGGGTAATGAGGTCATTAACAAAGATGGATAAAAAAGAAGAGAATGGATAGTCAATGTCCCCAACCAGGCAGCATTTCACTGGAATGTTATTTTCCAAAGTATCAACTTACATTAATTGCATAAACTTTTACAATGGATACGCAATTAAATGTAAATCCCTTTCAGTGCTTTTTCCCACCTATAATATATGGTAGAAATTGCATTTTATCAGTAATAGATAAAAAAGTCATTAGTAAGGCAGAAATCAAAAGTCCTCAATGTTATTCATTTAATCTATTTGACACACTAAATGTCAATGGGCATCTGTCAAAAACCCATAAAACAGGACAGACACATAGACACTTACTATTTTATACATCATTTGGACTCATAATAAATAACCAATACCTAACTTTTATACATGCATATTTCAACTAACTGACCTACCTTTGCAGTCTTGTCAGCAGATGTAGATGAAAACTTAGTAGCATCAGGAGAAATATCACAAGAAAGTACTGTATCTTGGTGACAGACAAAATCTTTTTCTATTCTTCCAGTAATAATACTCCACACCTTCAAAAAGAAATACAGAAGTTGACACTTTTAAGAACATTTTGAGGGCACCTGGGTGTCTCAGTTGGTTAAGCATCTGACATTGGCTCAGGTCATGATCTCACAGCTCGTGAGTTTGAGCCTCGTGTCAGGCTCTGTGCTGACAGCTCAGAGCCTGGAGCCTGCTTTGGATTCTGTGTCTCCCTCTGTCTCTGACCCTCCCCTACTCACACTCTTTCTCTCTCCTTCAAAAATAAATAAACATTAAAAAAAATTAGAAAAAGAAAATTTTGTATTACTGAGCATAATCATCTAGAATATATTATCTATAAAGTAAGAGCTTTAGCACAATGGTTGTTCTGACCTCTTTAAGTGCCCTTAAACACACAGATGAAGGTGATCGCAGTAAACAGAAAACAGCCATGAGAAAATAGAAATTTTAAAATTTAGGTAGTTACTTACCACCCATCTGCTTTTAGCTATCACAATATAATCATTACAATATCAGAATACTTTAAAAACAAAAACAAAAAAACCTTGTGCTTCAAATTACCTTCACTGTTCCATCAAATGACCAGGAAAGCAGTCTTGAATTTTTCAAGAGCCTAAAGTCTTTCACTGTTTCCTGATGGGCTTGTAGAAAGACATATTCCTCTGATTGCCAATTCCACACCTGATTATCAAAGAAGTAAGTCTGTTATAACCCTCTTCCCATGATATCCCATTGGAGGAGTGGGGTAGTATGTGCTCAATAGCCTAACATCTTTTATCCTCATGGCATTTCAGTAAAATAAAGAAGAATACCGCTAAGTGAAATTACTCAGGGAAAGACAAATAAATATCATATGACTTCACTCATATGAGGACTTTAAGATACAAAACAGATGAACATAAGAGAAGGGAAGCTAAAATAATATAAAAACAGGGAAGGGGACAAAACATAAGAGACTCTTAAATATAGAGAACAAATAGGGTTGCTGGAGGGTATGTGGGAGGGGGGATGGGCTAAATGGGTAAGGGGCATTAAGGAATCTACTCCTGAAATCATTGTTACACCATATGCTAACTTAGATGTAAATTAAAAAATACATAAATTATTAATAAAAAAAGAAAACCACAGAAGAATACCAAGAAAAAAATAGGGTGTTCCCATTTTAGAGACTGAGAAGAGAAAAGCTGGGATTAATTAACTTAAGTGACAAAATAAAATACGTTTCCTCCTAAATAAAACTCATTTTCCATGCCTGGGTGGCTCAGTCAGTTGAGCATCTGACTCTTGATTTCAGCTCAGGTCATCCCAGGGTCATGGGATAGAGCCCCATGTTGGACTCTGGGCTGAGTGTGGTGCCTACTTGAGATTCTCTCTCTCTCTCCTCCTGCCCCTCTCCCCTGTTCACACTCTCTCTAAACAAATTAAAATAAATCTTTAGAAAAAAAGATCACTTTCTTCAGTTTCTTGGAGAGCAATTAATTACACCAGAAGATAGAGAAAAGCCGCAATATGCTAGTGAGCTCTCCATCCGATTAAATTTTCCAGAGAAAAGTATCCCCATTACATATTCACAGTTTCCTAAGCCCCGCAAGTTAGGCCAAGACTGAAGATTATAGCTCCACTAACAAACAATCCTAAAGTATATATGGAAGCAGAAAAAGACCCAGAATAGCCAAAGCAATCTTGAAAAAGAAAACCAAAGCTGGAGGGATCACAATCTCAGACTTCAAGCTATACTACAAAGCTGTAATCATCAAGACAGTATGGTACTGGCACAAGAACAGACACTCAGATCAATGGAACAGAATAGAGAACCCAGAAATGGACCTACAAATGTATGGCCAACTAATCTTTGACAAAGCAGGAAAGAGTATCCAATGGAATAAAGACAGTCTGTTCAGCAAGTGGTGCTGGGAAAACTGGACAGTGACATGCAGAAAAATGAACCTGGACCACTCTTACACTATACACAAAAATAAACTCAAAATGGATGAAAGACCTAAATGTAAGACAGGGAGCCATCAAAATCCTCAAGGAGAAAGCAGGCAAAAACATCTCTGACCTTGGCCACAGCAACTTCTTACTCAACACGTCTCCAGTGGCAAGGGAAACAAAAGCAAAAATGAACTATTGGGACCTCATCAAAATAAAAATCTTCTGCACAGCGAAGGAAACAATCAGCAAAACTAAAAGGCAACTGACGGAATGGGAGGAGATATTTGCAAATGACATTATCAGATAAAGGGTTAGTATCCAAACTTTATAAAGAATTTATCAAACTCAACACCCAAAAACCAAATAATCCAGAGAAGAAATGGGCAAAAGACATGAATAGACACTTCTCCAAAGAAGATATCCAGATGGCCAACCGACACATGAAAAAATGCTCAACGTCACTCATCAACGGGGAAATACAAATCAAAACCACAATGAGATACCACCTCACACCTATCAGAATGGCTAACATCAACAACTCAGGCAACGACAGATGTTGGCGAGGATGCAGAGAAAGAGGATCTCTTTTGCGCTGCTGGTGGGAATGCAAACTGGTACAGCTACTCTGGAAAACAGTATGGAGGTTCTCGAAAAATTGAAAATAGAACTACCTTATGATCCAGCAATTGCACTACTAGGTATTTACCCAAGGGATACAGGTATGTTGTTTCAAAGGAGCACATGCACCTCAATGTTTACAGCAGCACTATCAACAATAGCCTAAGTACGGAAAGAGCCCAAATGTCCATCGACAGATGAATGGATAAAGAAGACGTGGTATGTATATGTGTGTATACACAGGCGCGCGCGTGCGCGCACACACACACGAATGGAGTATTACTCGGCAATCAAATAAAATCTTGCCATTTGCAACTACTTGAATGGAACTAAAGGGTATTATGTTAAGCAAAATTAGAGAAAGACAAATATCATACAACTTCATTCATATGAAGAATTTAAGATACAAAACAGATGAACATAGGGAAGGGAAGCAAAAATAATATAAAAACAAGGAGGGGGACAAAACATAAGAGACTCTTAAATATGGAGAACAGAGGGTTGCTGGAGGGATTGTGGGAGGGGGGATGGGCTAAATGGTTAAGGGGCATTAAGGAATCCACTCCTGAAATCACTGTTGCGCTATATGCTAACTAACTTGGATGTAAATACATACATACATACATACATACATACATACATCATACATACATACATACTAGCTCCACTGAAGTTACTGAGTCCTACGGGCCCTAATGCCTGGGAAGGTCAGCTGACTAGAGCAGCTTCAAACCAAGTCACAGAATGTCTAAGTTTTAGAGATATTAAATATCCCCTTAATGCAATCCTCAAATTGACAAAGTGATATAGTACATTATTTTCCATATGGAGCTCCAGGAAGAATTCCTCAAGCACAAAAGGAAGAGAAGAAATTGAAATGATGGAGACAGTGCATTCAAAATAGGCTTGAGATAAGGTATGGGCTGGAAGTATGATTCACAACCTGAGAAGGGCTTTTCAAATAAAGGCAATGAATGCTTAAGTTAAAGCACAGGAACAGGAAAACATGGAAAGATTATGAGGACCAGTTTATAGCTCAATCTAGCTGAAATACAGGATATGCAGAAGAATCAGAAAAATAAGGTTGGGAAGATATTAAAAAAATAATAAGTCCAGTGGGCTTGATGAAGTTGGACTTCTGAGCTGTGGGCAATCAAGTAGACTAGAACGGATTTTTCTTCTAATTTTTAACATCAGGAATAAAAAGATAAAGAAAAATCAGTAACCACCACAGGTATGCACATTAGTGATATTCTGGGTCAAGTTTTTGACTGGTGAAGGTTCAACAGTAGAAATATCTTTAGGCTTTTCCTGTCAGGCTTAGGCAAAACTATAAAAGAAATGACACTTCTCTCATCCCCTTTCTTTACTCCCTCATCCTCCACACTTAAGCAGCCACCCCCCGCCCCCGCCCCTCACCACCGAGCCCTGGCTCTCAGATCTCTATCTCTTCTGTCTCCAAGTGCTCATTCACAGAAGGAGGATATCAGGAGCAGGGTATCTGTATGAGAGCAAGAGGACCCTAGAAGAGGAGTTAGAAATGAGAGGAATTTTAAAGAGAATGTATTAGGAATTTCAGCATTTTAAGAACTCAAGGAGACATGTTGAGGAGGAGGAATAAAGAGAGGTTTCTCTGGCTCCCCAAATCATATCAGAAAAGAAAGGCACCCTGTGTGACTAAGCATAAAATACACCTAGATCATTTCCACTAGGAACTTTCTGGGTTGTTCCTACTTTCTGGGCATTACTGCAATTGAGAATCAGTGACTACTATTAACAGCTCTTCCAGTACAGTGACCAGTACTGCCATTCCCAGCTGTGTCTGATTCAATGTTCAATCTTGAGTTGGGTACTTACGGTTGCCCTCCACATCAAGAAGTCAGAGATCCTTCCTGAGCAGATAGAACAAAAAGTTTGACAACGACTGAGGAAAGATTAAGAACAGCCTTAGCGGTTTGTTGCAAAAGCTTTCTGATAAGGCAGTGATGACAGCGACACCTTTTTTACTGGACTCAAACACATTGTACTAACTGAATTACCTTATATAACAGCTAAACTTTCACCAGCATTAACCAAATGTATTGAGTTTGGGGATGTCCCTACCATGAGCTATAATTTTTGCAATGTATGTACACTACAGAATGTTTTCAGCTATATAAATGGTAAAATTTAAATTTTAAAAATGCTGAAGAATCTTCTTATACCTGTAAGAATTAATATAGTGTCATAGCTCAGGTGAACATGGCTGCTACTTGGGCTATATTTATCTCAAGAAAAAGGATCAAAAACTACCAAAGGTAGACCTCAATTTTTACAACGCTAGGTGCTATAATCAATCAAGTGAATTGATTTTTAAATTTTGGAAATAACTTTGGTTCAGCTCAACAGAGATTTACTGAACTCCTGCTAAATTCTTGGCACTGGGGATACAAAAATGAATCAAATAAACCTCCAAGATGATAACTATGTGACGTGTGTGGATTCATTAAATAACTTGATCATTGTAATTATTTAACAATGTGTATATATCAAATCATAATGTATGTCCAAAACATACAATTTTGTCACACCTCAAGAAAGAGGGCTGGGGCATAAACTTCCAATTAATTATTTATTAAAAAGTTAAAATAAAAACCCAACCAGTCAATTCTTCAAAATACCCAGCAAGAGTTTTGTTACATGAATATATACTAAAACATTTAATTTTTTTTTAATTTTTTTAACGTTTTATTTATTTTTGAGACAGGGAGAGACAGAGCATGAACAAGGAGGGTCAGAGAGAGGAAGACACAGAATCCAAAACAGGCTCCAGGCTCTGAGCTGTCAGCACAGAGCCCAACGTGGGGCTCGAACTCATGGACCATGACGAGATCATGACCTGAGCCAAAGTCGGCCACTTAACCGACTGAGCCACCCAGACGCCCCTACACTAAAACATTTTAAATGTAAGAAGTATTCTGGATAGAGTAAAAAAAGAGGATGAAACACCACTTAACTCATATTTCTAAAATAATCTAACTCTGAACCTAAAAATATTCCTAGAAATTATTTCTCTCTCTGGCTGAGAATACCTGATGTTCAAGCAGGTCATTAAACCTATGATTTTAGCTTCTGACAGAAAAACTATACAGTATACAAGGTCTCAACAGAATCTCATCAGATGTAGTTTAGTTTCACCCATTTCAAAGCAATCTGGAGAGGAAGAAAGGTGAATATTACACTGAGTTTCATAGCTAATGCTAATAACAATATCATGGGAGTCTATAGTAACTTTCTGCACTGAAACCAAATTTCATTCCAATCATATAGAACTCACAAAGACATAACATAAAAATATTTTTTTTCAAAATAGTTTTTATTTATTTAAGTAATCTCTATCCCCGATGTAAGACTTGAACTCATGACCCCGAGATCAACAGTCACATGCTCTTCCAAATGAGCCAACCAGGCACCCTGTCAAAAGTTTTAAATACTGTAAATATTGCTAATGCAAGAAACACATGTTAAATAAAAGAACATACAGTAACTTCTATTGAACATATGTATTTGTATCTCCTTCACTTCTAAAACCCTACTACAATGACAAGCTAAAGGGAATAGGAACAAAAATGTTGGAGCCTGAAAAGCAGAATGATAGAACCAAGAAAAGAGCAGAACCAAGAAATAGAGAATAGCAGAACCAAGAAAACAGAATCCTAAAAGCATTAGAGAAAAACCGAAGCAACAAAACTGACAGTACAGAATTCACCAATTGCTCAGAAACTTAGGTCACTGAGTACACATCCAGAGGTGGGAATGAGGATGGGCATAGGACCAGAACTATTAGGAATTCTGGGAAGATGGCAACAGTGCAGGTGAGTTTTGTTTTTTTTTAATCTCCCTGAAGCCTCCATCAAAAGTGGACAAAGCAACTGCAATACCAAAACCAAAAATGCACAGACAACACTGACAAGACCCTGTTAACTGACAAAGTATTTCCATAAACCCCAAGATACAAGTGAGTAGGGACAAACTGAGAGCTGCAAGACTTGCATCCCAGCATCTATGTGGAAAGTATAGAGAAGTATGGAGAGTCTGACAAACCTAAAAAGAGAATTCCAAAAGAGCCAAGTACATTCACTGGAAAACTCAGTGGACCAATGGGACAGCAGCAGCAGACACTGAATGCGAGGCAACTATGGTCCAGTCTGGAAGGGATGGAGCAGTCTGGGACCTATGAACTCTCAAAATTAACCAGGATAATCCTATACTAATGAGGAGAAACTGCTGGGAATAGAATCCAAATTGAGTGGAACAAGGATTTTGGCAGCAAAGGAAAGTGAAGGTGTAAAAAAAAAAAAAAACAAAGGAAGAGGATAGAGCAAAGCAATCTCATAAGAACAAGGCCATGTTTTTAATGTTTCATGAAAACAACAGAAGGAGAAGCTGTAGAGCTATAAAGCTAGAAACATTGGCCTTACCTACTCCTTCAAAAAGTTCAGGAAAACTAATTTTGTGTAAAAAAGAAAAGAACCATCATTGAATGAAACAAAGTTACTATGAAAAAAAAAAGAGAGAGAGAGAATCAAGTGTAGAAAATGCTCCTACAGACAATGGGAATAGACCAGAAAGAAGACTCTAAATTAAAGGGCACCAGCACAACTGAGGACAGAATTATACTTTTGAGAACAGAGGGATCCAGTGAAGGTTTACACACTAGATGACGAGACCCTACAGCTACCCCCCAGTTCTCCTCCCCACTTAGCTCTAAGAACCTGTCAGCCAGATTTATAACCTCCAGGCAGAAAGACCAGAAGTTTCTTCTCTAGTAATCTGACAAGTACATGACAAAACACCTAAAGATACTGACAACAAAGATTCCCCATCCAGACTACTTTTCAGAAAAGGTCTCAGTCAACATGCAGAGCTTTCAATCAGCCTTTTAGTGTCCACCTCTGGTAGCTAGTATCACCACACAGCTGAGGAAGACATTTAAAATAAGAGGCCAAAGCAACCACACAGAAAAAAAAAAAAAAAAAAAAAACTTGGAAGAAATAGCAACTATGCATGAAAATGCAATTTTGAGGAAAAAATTATGTGTATATATATACATACATATATATATATATATATATATATATATATATACACACACATACATATATACATATATGTGTATTATATGTATAATTTGTACATTATTTATATATCCACCCATCCTCAAAGAAGGTATTACATCTCTGAAACAAGAACACAGTGCTCTTCTAAAGAAATAAGAATGGACTCTTCAGCATTAAAAATAGTAGAAATAAGGAGCGCCTGGGTGGCTCAGTTGGTTGAGCATCCGACTTTGGCTCAAGTCATGATCTCGCAGTCTGTGGGTTCGAGCCCTGCGTCGGGCTCTGTGCTGACAGCTCAGAGCTTGGAGCCTGCTTCCAATTCTGTGTCTCCCTCTCTCTCTGCCCCTCCCCTGCTCATGCTCTGTCTCTCTCTCTCTGTCAAAAATAAACATTTAAAAAAAAAATAGTACACATAAAAAAGTCAATTAAAGGCCTGGAAGATAAAGCTGAAGAAAACTCAGAAAACACAGCATGGTTTAAAATCATGAAATGCAGAAAAAGAAAATTACATGATCAGTCCAGGAGATCCAATATCTGAATAATGGTTGTTAAAGAAAAAGAAAGCATATTGGGGTGGGGAGGAATAAAGAAAAATTTAAGTTTACTTGCATTAAAAAATGTTTCCAAATTGAGAAGGGACCACAAATAGGCAAAACAATGGATAAAACAAATACACACCAAGGCACATCATCATGAAATTTCAAAATTCTAGGGACAAAGAGAAGATCCAAAAATCTTCCAGAGAGAAAGATTGGGAATCAGAATGGCTTCAGACTTCTCAGTATGAGCTTTGGAACCTTGGGAGAAAATGGAACAACGTCTTCAAAGTTTTAGGGTAAAATAATTGCAAACTACATCCAAAGGTAGAACTGTCCTAAATTGCATTAAGGCAGGAAGCACATTCATAGTACACTTAGTCTACTTAGTTCTGATGACACTAATGACCAAAACAAAATTTTATTATAACTGTATTAGAATAATGGGGTGATAAAAAGGGGTGTGCCTATGTCAAAGGTAGCACAGGTGGGAGAAGAAAAAAGCTACATTTTCATCTTAATTTTCAGAAGATAAGTTCTCAAACATAGAAATTAAAAACATTATAAGCTTGAGATATGGGGGCATGAAGGTAAATATCAAAAGAAGTATCTAGAAGCTAACAGAAGTGCTTCTGGAGAATGAGTAATGGGGATGTCTGTTTTCCATAATGAGCTCTGTAATACTATTTAAGTTTTAAAAGTATGTACATTGGAACTTTGATAAAAACAAAGTTAATTTTTAAAGAACATACAATAGGCGTAAGGCCTCCATATCCACAATCCTTCATTATGGCAAACTATTCTTTTTTTAAAGAATTTCATCCCTATAATATACATCTTATTCTTAAAAGAATAAAATTATTTCAGATTTTACAACTTTAAAGAAAAGAGAAACTACATAAATGTGGCAAAAACGTTTATTTATTGAAGCAAATCCAAATATAAGGCAGGTGGGAGAACTCAAATGACTCCTTGATCTTCAAAATAAACAACCTTCCAGTAGAGGGTTCCCAAGTCAAATTGCCTGCCTCACCCACAGAAAAATATGAAACGTGAATGGGTTTTATCTAAATCTATGTACATAATCTGAATGTATCCCCAAAGTAGTATGATCTTAAGGAAATATTTAAAATGCACACCAGATATGAGCCACAACCAAAGTGTTCCTTTGCTAGAGTCAGCATGACATATGTTGGAAGTTAATTCTCCTCACCTGAATTGAAGAATCATCAGAGCTTGAAATAAGAGTTTTCCCATCATCTGTGAACTGGATGTGCCGTACAGTTTTCTTGTGCCCAATCCTGGATTGGAAGATTCTGTTGTTTAGGAGTTCTAAAATCTTCAAAATAGAAAACCACAGAAAATTAGCACCGAGAAATTCAGCAACACCCAGGCATTACACCCCAAAGATATTAAATTTAAATTAGATACAGAAGGGTATAGAATTTCCACCTCATAGTGCTTTCATTTTAATTAAAGACACACAAATGAATGGAACACACATATGCACAAGTGTATCCACACACACACACATGCATGCACACACACACCCTAAAATAAAACTCACTGGAATGACCAGATAGCAGTAGGAACCAGTGGTCCTTCTGAGAACTCAACTACCCAATTCATCAAACAAGTGGCAGCCTGAACTCAGCCTCCAAAAAGAAAAGGACACGTAAGATGGATGAGAGAGAAGAAAAATTCTGGATGACTGACAACACAAGCTCTTTATAAAACACCAGAGACAAGGAAAGAGGGGGGTAATGAGAGAGACAGGAAACAGACAAGAGAATAAAGAATAGGTTTCTAAAGTATATCAAGAACACATAAAGGATCTAAAGATGAATATGCCTAATACAGAGATTAAAAAAGTGGTAACAGAACTCAAAAACTAATGACTATGTCAAAAAGGCTTTCAAGTGAACTGACCAAAAACAAAACAAAAAAAGTAAATATGGTTCTCTTGTCCAAATTAAAATGCCTCAAGGAAGCCTAAGGAAAATAGAAATGATGCTAATATAGGAAATGGTAGAAATTCAAGCCTAACCTGCATGTCTGATAAAATGCTCCTTTTAGAAGGCAAACGGGAACTGTGTGAGAGCGTTCCCCAATGAGCAGAACAATCTTAGAACTGCTGTAGGGAAAAGGCAGGCAAGCATCATAGCACAGCAGCTCAGAGACCAGGGTTAAATCCTAGTTCTGACACTTACTGATTTAATCAAAGTTATGGAAACTTGGAGTTTAGACATCTGTAAAACAGGAATAACAACATCTAACATCCAAGTATTATAATAATTCCATGAGAGAATCTGGTCGATAAATACCTAAAAATGGTAGCCTTTATTACTTGATGATACTAGACTCAACCACATGAAAATGCTATCTTACAAGTTAAATACAGTCAAATATTGGTAATCTCATATGATTCATTTTATATTATTTATATTATTTGATGACTCTGAGGACAGGGATATGGATGAGGTACATGTGTGTTTTGTGAATTATTTCCTTAAACTAAGGTTTATTTCAAGATACTCAGATCGTAAAAACAAAAAGAATGTAGTGCGGGCTTGGCAACAAGGTAAAAATAAAAGAGGAAGCAAGGATCCTTTAAGAATGAATAATAATATACACCAGTTTGAAAGATGAGACCGAGAGGGAAGACTAAGGTGCACTCATAAATGGAGAACCATCCCTTGCTTAAAAAACATTCACAATATACTTTTTTCAAAATAGCACTCATCTTCATGATAAAAAATTTTTCACAATGAAAAAAAACACCTTAACTCTGAATCCATGCCACAATGGCCACGACAAATATATAATAACACTGGCATCACTTTCTAAAAGCTTCTTCCTTCATTTTGTGTGTAAACATATAGTCTCCTCTTTGTGGGGCAATATGGACTAGAGAATATTTGTGTAATTCCTTATGAAAATAAATCCAAAGTAAAATAAATGTGGCTTGTGCCACAATTACTAAATTAAGAAATAATTCCAAAAAGCTTGGATGAGAAAAAGGTGAGAGAAGGAGCAAATGTTCTTTGGAAAACCATTACACAGCTAAAGACAATGTGCTTTGTGATGAAATCATTTTATTACACATTTTTGCATTTTTTAAGTTATTTGGTCTTCTTTAATAAGTTAAGGATTTCAGGTGGTGAAGAGGTATACTTCTAATACCAAAAGAGTATCAGAAGTGTTGGTGAAACAGGTAAGCAAAGGACAACCCTGCACAGACATTTCCAAGGAACCTTATCAGTACCAAAATGGAAACTTACACCAAAGGCTGAGTTGCTAAGGAGAGAAAAAAGTGCTATTTACATGGTCAGCTAAATCTCTGACAGTGTTTGATATTCTTGCAGAATAGCAAAACAACTAGATAGACCATAAGAACACAAAAAGACAAAAAGTATGAGAAACCATAGTAAAGGCAATCTGAAAAATATATCACCAACAGGATTTTAAGATTTTAGCCTAGCAGAAGAATGACTGATATACCACAAAAAGATTTATTTAGTATAAGTCTACAATGCCAGACACACAATTTTAAATAAATAAGTCTCCTGCACAGAAGGATTCTGAAGACTAGAACAGAATAATACCTCAATGGCTCCATCTTCGCCTCCAAATGCAATGTACTCAAGATGTGGACTTAAGCAACAGCAACTAACTTGAGCTTCTGTCAGATAATCAGTCTGACCTGTTTTTCCATTAATGAGCTAATGAAAAATAAGGCACAATCAGTTGTTAGGCTGTAAGAGCAATTTCTGTTCTTTAGAACAGAGACTTCAATTGAAAACATAAAGTGAAACAGAAAACAACCAACAAGATCTCCCAGGGGAACAACAAAGCCCTATCCTAGTCTCAGCAGCTGCATTTAGCACTTCACGCTTTCATTTCATTTCACTTTTGTGGTTCAAATACACTTTCATAAAATAAAATGAGCTTTAAAAGGTTTAAAAAGCAGCTGCTGTGCCCACCACCTGAGACACATGAATTTATAATCCCACAGCTAACTCTGCACCCTGTTTTCCATTTCTTTACAAAGCCCATTTTAGTAAGGCTATCATTTGCTAAAGTATACTTTTCTGATATTTTTCAAGGGGGCTACTGGAATGGGACTGAGATAGACATCATATAAAAAGCCAAATTCAACTTAAAATGAGTTTTAGGAGCACCTGGGTGGCTCAAGCGGTTGGGCAACTGATTTTGGCTCAGGTCATGATCTCACACTTCGTTGAGTTTGGGCCCCACTTCGAGCTCACTGCTGTCAGTGCAGAGCCTGCTTCAGATCCTCTGTCCCTCTTTCTCGATGCCACTCCCTGCTCATGTTCTCTCTCTCTCAAAAATAAAACATTTTTTAAAAAATCTTTAAAATGAGGTTTATATCCCCTAATCACTCACAAAACAGTTTAAATTAAGATTCTTTCCTTTGTTAAGCAGGGGAGAAGGGAGTTTTGGAGAAGAACCCATAAGCATAATATGGGTGACTGGACTTATAATGCTTAATCTAAGATTAGCTAACTTTATAATACGTACCAATGCTAACAATTACTTTAAGTCCTATTAACAAAGATGGCTTATTGCTCAACTAAACCTATTTCTCAAACTTAAATCAATTGTCTGCTACCTCTCTCTCTGACAACCTAAAAGTCTTAAATCACTTTTCACCACCATGAACTAATGGTCATATTTGTTTCAGGCACAAAGATTACAGGGTATCCATCAAGGTAGCCTTTTCTTCACAATGACATTCAAAATAAAGACTGAATTGCTAAAAGCTGAATTTATCTTCTTTCTCTCAAAAATAAATTTCCGTATTTTTCTAATAGTGACTAAAACATGTTTTGTTCACTTAAATGGAACTATATTTGTCAGTTTAACTATCCCCTAAACTCTCCCATAATCACTGACAGAGAATGAAATGATACTTTTATAGCTGTATGACTTTTTTGAAGTCTCACAGTTATGACAACTATTAAAGAAAGGTTGCACAAATTTAATAAAGGTAATATAAGCCTGAGGACACTGAACTTGACAAGAAAACTGCAACAGAAAATATCCCAAGTCTGTTAAAAATCAGTAACGAGGCATGCACATTCAATTTCACACATCAATTTATCCCAGAAATACAGGGCATTAGGAGCTCCCCATCAATATATTAAGGATGATAGTGTAGCTTGTAAAATACAGAACAAGCCATATTAATGGGTGCCTCACACCTTGACTCTGACCCCCGACAGGAGACAAGGAGAAATTACCACATGCCATAGACTGTTTACTCCCAGATATCTGTCTCCTGAATCTGGATTCCACCTTCACCCTATAACCAGCTCAGACTTCTCAAGATAAAAAGGACCATATAGTTGAAGAAAGTGAGGCTCAGAGGAAGTGTATAATTTACTCAAACATCACACAACTGACAATAAAGCCTAAACTGTACGTGGGTCTCCTGAGTGAACAGTCACTGTTCTTTCCATCACATCAAGCTGGGCTTTGCAGCTCCAAAGCTTGTGAAGCTCTGTCTTACCCTCAGTCACTCCATCTCAAGTTCTCCTCCCGGACTCCATGAAAATTAAGGAATGTGATTACAGATACCAACAGGAGAGGAATGAAGTGAGGCAAAGTTCACTTTTTAAAATTCTAAATATTAAGCATATTTAAGCCTCAGCTCAAGACCCACATATTTATTCAACTAATACTTACTGAGCACCTATTAGATATCACACATTTATGCCTGATTCCCAAATTCAAAACTGAACAAGAAAAATGTGAATTGGAAGTTCAACCAAAATTTTTTGGGGCGCCGGGGTGGCTCAGTCAGTTAAGCATTCGACTTCAGCTCAGGTAGAAAACTCATGTTCATCAGTTCGGGCCCCACATCAGGCTCTGCGCTGGCAGCTCAGAGTTTGAAGCCTGCTTCAGACTCTCTGCTTCAGATTCTGTGTCCCCTCTCTCCACCCCTCCCCTGCTTGTGCTCTCTCTCAAAAATAAATGAATAAACAGGTCGCCTGGTTGGCTCAGTCGGTTGAGCATCCAACTTCGGCTCAGGTCATGATCTCACGGCTCATGAGTTCGAGCCCCATGTAGGGCTCTGTGCTGATGGCTCAGAGCCTAGAGACTGCTTCGGATTCTGTGTCTCCTACTCTCTCTGCCAACCCACTCGTATTCTGTTTCTCTCTCTCTCAAAAAAAAAAAATAATAAACATTAAAAAAATAATAATAAATGAATAAACATTAAAACACACACACACAATTTTTCCAATTGTTTTCTAAAAAATACTCACCTGCAGATGTCTTACATTGTCAACTGCAAGAACCATCACTTCATTTTCTTGAAACACAACATCTATGTCTTGCTTTAACACTATAGCAGAGTTCTCACATACTTTCTTTGTCTCCCAGAGCTAAATAAACGATTAAAAAAACTAAAATAAGATAGTCATATCCTTTGAAATATGTAAAGAGAAGCCTTAGTCTTAAAGCAAGATATAAACCATGCTTCACACTCAAAATACATATGATGCCAGGAAATTTTCAATTATTAGATTATAATTCAATAAATACTTATTAATTATATGCTACATGGGAATGCAAGCTGGTATAGCCACTCTGGAAAACAGTATGGAGGTTCCTCAAAAAACTAAAAATAGAAGTACCCTATGACCCAGCAATTGCACTACTAGGCATTTATCCAAGGGATACAGGTGTGTTGTTTCAAAGGGACACATGCACCCCCATGTTTATAGCAGCACTATCAACAATAGCCAAAGTATGGAAAGAGCCCAAATGTCCATCAATGGATGGATGGATAAAGAAGATGTGGTATATATATACAATGGAGTTACAATGGAGTATTACTTGGCAATCAAAAAGAATGAAATCTTGCCATTTGCAACTACGTGGATGGAATTGGAGGGTATTATGCTAAGTGAAACTGGTCAGAGAAAGACAAAAATGATATGACTTCACTCATATGAGGACTTTAAGAGACAAAACATATGAACATAAGGGAAGGTAAACAAAAATAATATAAAAACAGGGAGAGGGACAAAACAGAAGAGACTCATAAATATGGAGAACTGAGGGTTACGGGAGAGGTTGTGGGAGGGGGGGATGGGCCAAATGGGTAAGGGGCATTAAGGATTCTACTCCTGAAATCATTGTTGCACTATATGCTAACTAATTTAGGTGTAAATTTAAAAAAATAAAAAATGAAACAAGATAAAAAAAATCTTTTTTCACTAAAAAAGAAAAAAAAAAATTATATGCTACAGTGAGTAGTAGTTAGTATTAAGAGTAATGAGTGCCCGACCATGAATTCTAGTTCCACCTAAAGTTGTGACTTTGGGAAGGTTACTTAATACAGTGCTTCTCACAATAAGAACTCCTGCCAGTCTTCAAACTGATACCAAGATAAGGAACTGGTACTAGAATTTAAATCAACTATATCACTAACACACCATTAACAGTATGCTTAGTGATATGACTGATCTTTTTTTTAAGAAGACTTCTTGATGAAGAAAGAGGTAAGTTGATTTACATTGTGGCTCAAGTTTATTGAGACTGGCACTATAAGCAAAACTGATTTAACCTTTCTGTGACTGTTTTCTCACCTGCAAAAAGGACTGCTATCAGAACTAGCAAATATAAGAGCAGTACTTCTCACAATGTCTAGCATACAGTAAATACTAAAAAAACTTTAGCTACAATGTATATAAAGTACTATATTAGATGCCACAGGGTCCCTGGCCTCAAAGGTCTTGTAATTTAAGATGTGTAGGGGCGCCTGGGTGGCTCAGTCAGTTGAGCATCCTACTTTGGCTCAGGTCATGGTCTCGCAGTTTGTGAATTCGAGTCCCGCATCGGGCTCTGTGCTGACAGCTCAGAGCCTGGAGCCTCCTTTGGATTCTGTGTCTCCCTCTCTCTCTGCCCCTCACATTCTCATGCTCTATCTCTCTCTCTCAATAATAAATAAACATTAAAAAAAATTAAAAAATAATAAAAAATGTGTGAACAAGTTAGAGGAGCAGTGGAGAACTGAAGGTGAGACATAAAGCAAATCTACTTAACACTCAAAGCAGAATTTGGTTAGTACCATAAGAAAAGGACATAGGGTTATACGGCATTAAAGGGAAGATACATTCTCCCAAATGGATTATTAGGAAGGGCTTTGCAGAAAGCCTGGGGGGAATGTGTAAGACTGTTAGGATTCCAACCAGGAGAGAGACAGGGAAATAGAGTATTCCAAATATAAGAAACCATAAAAGCAAAAGAAGCAGGGAACTACAGGGTGTTGGGAAAATGTGAGCAGTCCAGTATAGGTTACCTGTAGGAATAAACCAAAAGAAAGACTGGAGCAGAATGAAACCATACTGTAGAGAATTTCAATATAAACTTAGGACTACCTACTTACTTTTAGTAGTTTTTAAGCAAAAATGACATGACTGTATTGTACATGAGGAAAATAGCTTGGAAGCAGCATGTAGAAAACCAAGAAAGAAAAGACTGTGGCACACACTAATACATTAAGAGAGACAACATGTAATGATCACCTAAATTTGAAATGAAAAGGTAGAAACAAATGACAGAAAATGGAAAGGCAGAATCCATTAGAATTGGAAATAACTGGATGGGGGAATTTAAGATGGAGGAAAGAGTCAAAAATTAAGTCAATGTATTATCTAGTAATATATTTTTAAATGAATCAAAATAGAGTATAATCAGTGGACTTCAACATTTGGCCCATGATAATACTCAATGAACACATATGGAATGAATGAGACTGTTATAGTCCATGTAATAGCACTTTTCAAGGATAAATATGAATCTAGCAGTTTCTTGTTTTACTGCCCCCAATACTGCCCATCAATTTTCTTAGTTTCTAGGAGGTTTATGATCAGTAAATGTCTAGAATGAAAATGTCAATATTTCTCACCCTGATTGTCTGGTCATCAGAAGATGTCAAAAATGATGATCCATCAGGAGAAAACATCACACAATGAACCCAACTTAAATGTCCTCTGCAGTCAGCCACTTTTAAACACGAGTCCATGTTCCACAACTACAGAATAAATATATAGGAAATCACATTCATAAGCATTTTGAACATATCAAGAATATTGAAAATAGCAAAAGTAAACCAGTATCCACTTCTATGAATATAGTCCAAAATAAACTAGCAAAAATACAGAATGACTTGTGTAAAAATTATTCATTGCATCTTATTTTTAATAGCAAAAATTGCAAACAACCCAAAGGATCATCAATATGGAACGGACTGGGGCGCCTGGGTGGCTCAGTCAGTTGAGTGTCCAACTCTTGATTTTGGCTCAGGTCATGATCTCATGGTTTGTGCATTCAAGCCCTGCATCAGGCTCCGCATGTCAGTCTCTGTCTCTGTCTCCCTCTTTCTCTGCCTTGCCCCTGCTCATTATCTCTAAATAAATAAACACTAAAAAAAAAAAAAAGAGAACTGACTGAATAAACTACATAATGGAATATTATATAGCTATAAAAAACACCCAGACAATGACTAGTCGCCGAGATAGATTTACAGAAAATAAGCAAAGAGCATATATACTTCTATGTAAAAAATATATATATTACACTATATATGTATATGTATATATTCACACACACACACACACACCTGGATACACACACTATACTGTGTAAGAGATGAAAAACAAATACCGATATATACATGGATATAGACACGGAGATTTTGTTTATACAAAATACATACAGATATCTGCTTATATACACAAAAAGAAACATTGGAATGTTAAACCAAAAACAAAAACAGCTACCTATTGGCAGGAGTTAGAAAAAGGGATAGGGATAGAAATGAAAACAAGACTTCTCTGAATATAGCTTATTATAAAACTTTGATTGGAATCATGCATTTTATCTATTTTTTTATAAGTCATCAAAAAAATAGACTATTTTCCACTGTCATCTAATTCTCATTTCAACCAATGGCAAAACCGTACAATAAATGAATACACTAATTGTACATGTACACACTTCTGTTATTCATGGTTATTATCAATTGTAAATGTCTGCCACCCTGGCTATATTTTGTCCTGAGTTCTGCTATAAATTATTCAAATATATTCCAGTCTAATGAAGTACCATATGTGCCCGAGTTCCTCTCATTACACTCTGAATGACAGACCCACTTTACGATTTCAGAATAAGCATGGACAAAACAAGTACTTCATCACATGCCCAGTGGGTTTCAATCAGTGAGTTCTATGGTTACAAATTAATTGTATGAAATTTTCTTTGCCTTATCACTAGAGTCCAAGCTCTTGTGGACATACAAAGCTAAAGGCCACAAATGAAAATGGTTCCATAACTAAGAAATATCCATTGAAAATCCTTCCCTTTTCCCTTCTAGTTCTACCCCATCATTTATTAGAGCCCCCATTTTAGGAAAAAGGACAATGTTTCCTTGAGGTTTCTAATAGGAAAGGGTAAGGATTTTAGAAGTGACAGAAAAGGCTGAAAGAAGAGTTGCTCCTCCACTCCTCCTAAAAATCCTGACAAAAACCCACAAAGAGGAAATTTCCAACCACATCTACCTTGAGGATCTATAGCTAAGGTGAAAGATCTAGCACATCTGAATTTTTCAATTCAAGGACTCCACTGACAAGAACACTGCCACAGCACCCTACTTCTTCCCATCATTTCAAATAGGACTGGAGCCTGCCCACACTCACTGCCTCTGCTTCCAATGGGAAGATTCTCGGCAGGGAAGTTCTTCAGTGTTAGTTGCATTGCTTCTGTACTTGGAGGTAAGTAGACCTTACAGAGCTTACCCACTCACTCTCACCTATTATATCTCCATGCTAAAGATATCTCCATGCTGAAGGGCTATAGCTCAGAAACTCTCCCCAACATCTTCACAGTAAGGGGCAAGATTGTCAAACTCACTAAAAATTGCTGAAATAAGCACAGAACACTAAAGAAGTGCTTGCAGTAGTCAAGCTTCCTTTGAGAAGACCCTGTGAACCAACTGGATTTGTCTATTTTCCAGATAAAAGCCCATACCCACCTTCTTAGACTGTCATCACAAGGGTCTCCAAATTACCTGATGGTAAGACCCACTCAAGAAATAAATAGTAACAAAGCTTGGAAAAACTAATCCATCTTTGGAAAACAAATATAAGGAACTCACTGTTTTTGAAAAAATTAATACAGCCACTCATTTCTCAAACATCCTCAGTAGTTAAAGGTTTAAGTAGCCCATTCTTTGGCATCCTTGTACCTCTGGAGACTCAAACTTCACAGAGTAAGTGAACTACTCACCTCTACACAGCACTGGGACAAAGCCACCACTGCCAAACGATTTTGTGGGGAGAAGTCACAGTACTGGATGGTGCTATGATGGCCTGTATGGATTTCTGCCAACAGGCCACTGGCATGAATGTCAAAAAGCTGTCAACATAAAATAGGTTATCTATGAAAATAAAATACTTTTAAAAATAAGCTATATTCAAACTGAATATAAATTTATAAGTCCTGACAAAACACAATTACTGATAGTTAACAGTCATAAATAAGATATAAATCAATATACACATACTTTTAAAATACTGCTCATCTTGTAACATGTTTCCTATAAAGAAAAATTTATCAGGGCACCTGGGTGGCTTAGTCAGTTAAGCATCAGACTTCAGCTCAGGTCATGATCTCATGGTTCATGAGCTTGAGCCCCGCATCAGGCTCTGTGCTTACAGAAGCCTGGAGCGTGCTTCGGATTCTGTCTCTCTCTCCCTCTGCCCCTCCCCACTCGTTCAAGTTCTCTCTCTCTCTCTCTCTCAAAAAAAAAACATTAAAAAAATAAAAAATAAACATTAAAAAAGAAAAATTTATCATGGATGATGTCTCAAGCTGGCCTAGGGAGAAATAAAACCTTTGTGAATAAATGAATGGACTAGCCAAATTAACATACAGAGAAGTTCTCCTGAATGCTTGTTTATTCAAAAGAGGAAAATGGATACTCATAAATGAAGATGATCAAAATAATATAGAGCAGAGGCTTGCTAAAATTAAATTAGTTCAACCATTTCTATTTCTCTTCAGTGCTATCAAATTATTCCATTTTGATCATTTTCCCATTTTTGAATTAAAAAAAGCTATTTTTGTGTAATGCAAGCTTCAACTTTTGAAAAATTTTTAAATGTTGAATATACTCTTCTGAAGTTTTTGCTAAACGGTAAAAACATTCATAGCAATATACAGTATTGTGATTTAAGACCAAGGTATAGTCTTTAGGAGGGAAAAAAAAAAAAAGCTTCCAGCGGGAGCCATAAATATGCACACAGCCCTGCAAGTATGCACAGATGGTAAGCCAACAACAAAAGATAGTAAACCATATTTAAAATATAGTTTTCCAGGATAGATTGTTCTTAAAAATTAATGGTGGAGGGTGACAGAGGAAACTTAGCATGTATGAAATAGGCATCTGTCCTATTACCACCAATTACTAAGTGGTAAAAAGGTAAAGCCCTAACAATTGGAATAGGCCAACAAAAGAGTTTGAAAGAAACCAGAAGGAGGAGAATGGAGAAACCAGAGAGTAAGAAATAGGGATCTACATGTAATTAAGGGTAATTTTAGGGTAGTTTTATTTTAGCAGGCAAAATAAAAACCTCGTCTAGATTTTTAAAACAAAAACATATTTCATGCAATATAAAGTTGTTTTCTTCTATCACTGGAACAGATCTTTTAAAATGTTCAAATTCTGTTTAACACCACTAGTCATTAAGGAAATGTAAGTCAAACAACCATTAGATACCACCACTTCACACCTAATAGGATGGTTATAATTTTTAAAAAAATGGAAAATAACAAGGTTTGGCAAGAAAAAAGTGGAACCCCCTGTAACACTACTAGCGGGAATACAAAATGGTGCAGGTAGTTTGGTGGTTCTTCAAAAAAGCTAATTTAGAATTACCCAGTAATTCTATGCCTAGGTGTGTACACAAAAGATTTGAAAGTAGAGGCTCAAACAGATACTTGTACACCATGATCACTGTATCATTATTCACAACAGCCAAAAGGTGAAAACACCCAAGTGTCCATCAACAAATGAATGCATAAACAAAATGTGGTATATCCATATGATGGAATATTATTTGACAATAAAAAGGAATGAAGTTTATATATGCTACAACATGGATGAACCTTGAAAATATTACGCTAAATGAAATGAGCCAGATACAGAAGGACCAATATTATATGATTCCACTTATATGAAATATCCAGAACAGGCAAATTCATAGATTAAAGGTTACCAGGGGTTGGGGGCAGAGAGGAATGGGCAGTTACTAGTTTCTGGTTACAGAATTTGTTTGGGGGTGAAGAAAAAGTTTTGCAAACAGTGCTGAGTTACACAACACTGTGAATGTAATTAATATTACTGAATTACACATTTAAAAATGGGCTAAAGTAGCAGATTTTACATATATTTTACAACAAAAAATTTTTTAACCTTCAAATCTTATAAACGCAATGGTTCCTTTTCTGTTCCTACAAATTTTAACAAACTTTAAAAAGTTTGCTATTTTTTTCTTCAATTGCATGCTAAAGGAGTATAAACCAACATGCAACCAAGATCGAAGGGTCACAGATCAATGACTAGATCAAAAACAATATAAATGGGCCCTCAGTCAGCTTTTATGTAAATATACAGTATATTTCAGTTATATTCTTTAAAATTGTACTATCTCAGGGGATTTGAGGAGCTCTCAAGAGACTTAAGGCCTCTTCCTAAGCTAGCACTCTCACCAAGAAGAGTGCAAGTTCAAGAAGAAGAAGAATGCAAGAGTGTTCAGTTCAAGTGCAAAAATCATGAAGCCCAATGGCGAGAAGCTGGACAAATTCAAGTGCGACATCTCCCAGGCTCTCCTTGAGCTGGAGATGGACTCAGACCTCCAAGCCCAGCTAAGGTAGCTGAATATAACAGCAGCCAAGGAAATTGAAGTTAGTAGTTGTCAGAAAGCTATCATCATCTTTGTTCCTGTTCCTCAAATGAAATCTTTCCAGAAAATCTAAGTCTAGCTAGTCTGTGAATTGGAGAAAAAGTTCAGTGAAAGCACACTGTCTTTATTGCTGAGAGAATTCTACCTACGTCAACTCGAAAAAACCATATTAAAAATAAGGAAAAGTGACCCAACAGCCACACTTTGACAGCCATGCATGACACGATCCTGGAGGACTTGATTTTCTCAAGTGAAATTGTGAGCAAGAGAACCATGTGAAATTGGATGACTCATAAAGGTTCATTTGGATAAGGCACAGCAGAACAATGTGGAACACAAGGTTGAAACTTTCTCTGGTGTCTATAAGAAGCTCACACGCAAGGATGTTAATTTAGAATTCCCAGAGTTTCGGTTGTAAACAAAAATGATTAAATAAAACATTCACATAAATAGACAGATAGATAGATAGATAGATAGATAAACAAATGATTAAATTGCACTATCTTGGGTGTGGAGAATAGGAAGAGGTTGGTAAAAGAATACGAACTTTCCATTCAAGATAAATTGATCTGAGAATCTAATGTATAACACGGTAACTACAGTTGATTAACACTGTATGGTATAACTGAAATTTGCTAAGAGTAGAAATTAAATGTTCTCTCACACACACACACACACAGAAGGTAAATACATGAAGTGACAGATATGTTATTTAACTCCATGTGGGGAAAATCCTTTTACAATGCATACACATATTAATTCACACATGTATACCTTAAATATCTTACAATTTCGTCAACTGTACCTCAATAAAGCTGAAAATAGAACTGTTGTATCTCTTATCAAGTCTTTTAAAATTACTATTAGAATGAAATGTCCCTGAGCCATAAATCAGAATATCTATCTTTCCAAATCCATGGTATAACTTGGGACAAATTATTTGGCTGCTCTGAACCTCAGCTGCCTCATTATTAGCATAGGTATATTGTAATCTGCTGCGTCTCTTGGACATTTATATCAAGAGAAACATGTGAGAGCACCCTGAATACAAATGTAAGCTATTACTACATTTCCTTGTCATTCACTATTTTAACATATTGTCCTCATTTACATCATAGAAATCTCACAATATTCTTCAGTTGTTGATAAGTTTTTCTATCACAGTCACCAAATCATAAATTTGAGGAGTAAGGAAGCACTTTGAAAATCACCTAAATCAATGTATTCAAAATTGTAAAAAAAAAAAAAAAAAAAAAAAAAGTGATACAGAAAGTATTCCATATTTTAAATCTATTTGAGAAACACTGGACTAACCAACATAAATTATTTTTGTATTATAGGACTTATGGAGGCCTTAGGTATGCTAGTATACACTGAGTGACTCTAATAAGGAAAGGAATACACATTTCTCAAACCTGTGTGACCATGGAAACCTTTCCGCACAAAGCCAATCCCCAACATCCCCTAGAACACAATTCTGAGAACGAAGAAGTTAGGGAGCCTACCCAAAATCATATAGCTATACGTTATTATTTATATCAATAAACAGTATAAAATGCAAAAATCAATAGATGTTTTCATTTTCTTTAAATCAGGCTAATTTTGGCTTGTTAAAATACGGATACTTACAAAGATCTTATTTTTTGCTGCCACCATTATCCTAGCACCATCAGCAGACCATGAACAACATTTCACTATCACTTCCATATCCTCTTGAGGCTCCTCTGAATTTAGGAAGAATTGTTTCACATTAATGCTTTCCCTCTCGTTTGCTGATTTCACATCCCAAAGCTTCAGATTGTAAAAATTAAAAAAAAAAAAGTTTAAGTTTGTTTTAATCTCAAATCACACATCTAGAATTCTACCGGGATTAAATGTCACACAAATTATTCACTTTTTCTAATGAACTGTTTTCACTTATGTGTGACTTTTTATAAAGCTTTCAAATTAAGTACTCCAGTTTCATTCAGCACCTTCCTAAAAAGAAAAAAAAAACTAGAAGCACTGCCTGAAATGCAAAATGCAGAATGTAAAACTAAATGCTAAAAAACCCTTGCATGGTGTGGAGGAAGCTAAAGATTAGGTGGTGACAATAAGAATGAGAACAGGAAGAAAGGTGAGACTCACGACTTGCCACTGCTGCCCTCTGCTGTGCCAGGCATGAAGTTTGCTTTCCATCTATCTACTGCATGCACAACCTGGACACCACACAAGGCCCAGTCTAAGCTAAGTTATAAACGTAGCAAGAGTATCCAGGGACATAAGGAAGTCCCTGAAAATAAAAACAAAGAATATGCTAAAAGGAAGCAAGGCACCTTATGTGTTTGTGGGGCCATACACTTAAGCGGCACAAAAGACAAAGGCCTTCAAGAAGACCCATCTCCACTCCCCTGGGCCTTAAACAGCAACTGAGCTTCACAGAGTGATAATGACTACCATGCCCAGACCAAGGGTTGGTCAAGGACTACAAAAAAAAAAAAATTTTGTTTAATTAAAAATTAAAACAAAAAAACAAAAAACCTCCTTCTTAGGGTTTAACTCAGCTTCCAAAGAACACCTCCAAAGTAAAACCAGATTTGTTTCACCAAGCACATTTTTAAAGCTCAAGTTTAGAGGGGCGCCTGGGTGGCTCAGTCGGTTAAGCGTCTGACTTCAACTCAGGTCATGATCTCACGGTTTGTGAGTTCGAGCCCCATGTTGGGCTCTGTGCTGACAGCTCAGAGCCTGGAGCCTGCTGCGGATTCTGTGTCTCATTCTCTCTCTGCTCCTACCCAACTTATGCTCTGTCTCTGTTTCTCAAAAATAAATAAATGTAAAAAAAAAAAAATTTAAATCTCAAGTTTAGAGGCACATTATATACACTAAGGAATATAACCAATACCAAAACCTTTACCCTTGCAACAAATGTGGATAAAGTGGATGAAGTAAAAGACATCAGATAATAAAATAGCCTTCCTTGGTACTTAAAGAGGAAAAAAAAAAAGCCTATACATAAATGCCAGAAGTTTCAGTCACATCAACTACATATATGAGAAATCACATTGCTTACCAAGCCACCACTGCTGGGATTTAAAAAAGAAAGAAAGGGGGCACCTGGGTGGCTCAGTCGGTTGAGCGACCGACTTCAGCTCAGATCATTATCTCACAGTTTGTGAGTTCGAGCCCCTGTCAGGCTCTGTGCTGACAGCTCAGAGCCTGGAGCCTGCTTCTGATTCTGTGTGTCTCTCTCTCTCTGCCCCTCCCCCACTCATGCTCTGTCTCTGTCTCAGAAATACACATAAAAAAAAAGAAAAAAGAAAGAAAGAAAGAAAGAACAAACCTAACAAAACCCAATTTCATTAAACCTGTCTAAACTACATTCTGCATCTGGACCTGACTTCAGCTCCTATCCAATGAATGATGAAATTCCACACATCGAGGGACCAAGTAAATACAAGCATTTGATTTTGAGCAAGTCACTATACTGTATCAAGGGCCCATGTGCACCCTGGGCTTTGTGTGGTTTACATGGCAATTTTATTTATTTATTTATTTTTTTTTTTTTTAATTTTTTTTTTTCAACGTTTATTTATTTTCGGGACAGAGAGAGACAGAGCATGAACGGGGGAGGGGCAGAGAGAGAGGGAGACACAGAATCGGAAACAGGCTCCAGGCTCTGAGCCATCAGCCCAGAGCCCGACGCGGGGCTCGAACTCGCGGACGGCGAGATCGTGACCTGGCTGAAGTCGGACGCTTAACCGACATGGCAATTGGGCGCCTGGGTGGCGCAGTCGGTTAAGCGTCCGACTTCAGCCAGGTCACGATCTCGCCGTCCGCGAGTTCGAGCCCCGCGTCGGGCTCTGGGCTGATGGCTCAGAGCCTGGAGCCTGTTTCCGATTCTGTGTCTCCCTCTCTCTCTGCCCCTCCCCCGTTCATGCTCTGTCTCTCTCTGTCCCGAAAATAAATAAACGTTGAAAAAAAAAATAAATAAATAAATAAATAAATAAATAAAAGTGACATTTTGAAACAGTTTATCAACAGGGCCTGAAAAACACATGCTTATCAACATGATACCCTGCAAAATGCTTAAAAGATTACAGAGCCATTTGGGGCAGGAAATAATTTTACAGTTCTTCATCCTCTCAGAAGGCAATGGCTTTGCGAAGACTTTGACCTTGAGATGCTGTTATCCAACATCATTTTACAGGACCTCTGCTTACTACACGTCACTGTATCAGCACGAACTAGCTAACGATACTGTCTTAATAGCACTGTGGGAAAGCTGCCACAAACACGGCAGTTCTCACCAAGAGTGCAATAATGTCTCTCCCCTGCTGCTACTGCTCTGTGCTCTACAATCACATTTTGATACTCACACATGATATCAAAATCCTGTCCCTGAAGACTTTTAACACTTTTTTCTTTCGAGTTTGGAGAAGTCTTACTTTGATTTGAAGGGACACAAAAAAAGTTTATCATCGTGAACACATTAACCGCTATGCTCATCATTTGGAAGATTACATAAATAAATCAGGTATAGATACCTCTCTCTCAAGGAGTTTACAGGCCATTAAAGGAGGTAAGACAAGCCCATAAGTGACTCTAAGACAAAGTACAAAGGATGTGTCATTTAAGAGGAAAAGATAAAGCACAGTGGAAATGCTAGACCCAAGCTGTGGGCTTGAGGGAACAGTTTTTGCAGAGGTGGACATCTCAGTCTCCTCCCTGAAGATTAGCCTACAACTTAGGATGGAGAGATTTTCAACACTAAAAAGACAAGAGGAACACTCTGTGGCCTAGACTCTAGGCTAAAGGGTCAGCATAAGGTAAAGTGACACATAAAATGGGATAACAAAGATCATGAAAAAGGAGAAAAGGTTACAGTTTGGGTGCAGCACCTGGTGCCTGAACACATCTGGACACAACCCTCATCTGTTCTCAGAGCACCTTTACCATTTCCACAGCTTGTCTATTCCCTTACCACTTTCTCCAACTGGAATTTGAACAACTTCAGGCCAGGAAATATTTCATGTTTTGTTTGTTTTTTTCTTTTTAGTATTTAAAACCCAAATGCCTCGTGCAGTGTCTGACACATATTAAGTATTCACTAAATAATCAAAAAATGCATTTTAAGTGAAAAGACAGATTCTTCTCATGTTTCAAGCATAGGTGAGTAGAAACAATAGTGTTACTGAAGGAAATAGGATTCGGATTAAAGATGTAGATAGAATACAAACATTCATCTTCATACCCTCCCAAAACCACACAAAACAACAGTAAAGAGAACTTTTCTTCATAGGCATAGTTCACAAGGCAAAGGAGAAAGGAGGAAGAGATAATAGCAACAAAACTATAAAGGGTAAAAAGCAAAAAGGCAAGCAATAAGGAGACTCCTAAATACTGAGTCCTGAGCCCACCACAGGGAAAGCCAAGAAGCAGCCCAATTGATACCACAGAACTCCTAAAAGGCAAAGGAAGTGTTGCACTGGGTACCTTCTAAGGGTAGAGCTAAATCAAGAGAAATCACTACAAATCCCTTAAAACCCCCTCCCAAACTATGCAATCCAAGTTGCTGTGTCCCTACTTTGGCTGAAGAGTAGAGGTTTTTTCTAGACCCATCACAGTTGAGAGCAAAGTCATCATTCTGAAAATTGGGAAATTAAAAGAAAGTCTATATTCCAAATTTTGAGATCTCTACCTCAACATCGTCTCAGAACTTGCCAACCAGACTTATACCCTAGACGTAGGAGACTAAAGATTTTTCTCTGAATATCCAACGAGATCAAGACGAAAGATCTAAAAAGTCTGACATTAGAAGTTTCCCAGACAACCCTTCAGGGAAACTCATAATAAGCAAGGTTACAATTCCCTATCAGCTTTTTGGTGCTACACTCCTAAATAGGAGCAGGATTTATATATCTAATACATATACAGATCTTCCTCAACTTAACCATGGGGTTATATCCCAATAAACCCATCATAACTTGAAAATATCATAATTTGAAAATGCATTTAATATGCCTAACCTACTGAACACCATAGCTTAGCCTGGCCTACCTTAAATGTGCTCAGAACACTTACATTAGCCAAAAGCTGGCAAAGATCATCTAACAAAACCTATTTTATAATAAAATGTTGAATATCTCCTGTAATTTATTAAATACTGTAGAGAAAGCAAAAAAGAGAATGGCGATACAGATATAGAAAGGCTGTAAGTGTATCACCCTTGTTCACCCTTGTGATCTCATGGCTGACTGGGTGCTGCGGCTCCCTGTCACTGCCCAACATCACCAGTATCAGACTGCGTATCGTTATCCAAGGGAAAGATTAAAATTCAAAATTCGAGGTACAGTTTCTACTGAATGTATATCACTTTTACACCATCATAAAGTTGAAAAATCCTAAGTCAACCATCGTTAAGTCATAAAACATCTGTAGCTATACCCAAGGATCAGATAGCTGACGTATACCTCTAAAATACAGACAGAAACTGAAACCAACAAAGAAAACAGCAACTATACAGGAATATGAAATTAAAAAAAATACTATTCACAAGGGCACCTGGGTGGCTCAGTTGGTTAACATCTAACTCTTGATTTCGGCTCAGGTCATGATATCATGATTCCTGAGATTGAGCCCCACATTGGGCACTGTGCTAACAGTGCAGGGCCTGCTTGGGATTCTCTCTCTCTCCCTCTCTCTCTGTCCCTCCACACTTGTGCACATGCTCTCTCTCTCTCTCTCAAAATAAACAAACTTAAAAAAAAAGATGCAGCTCTTAAAATATATATTTACAAAATAAAAAATAAAAAACTGTTAACACCACAAAAAGATTAAAGAAACTCCATCTATGACATATATAGTATAAAATCAAAAAGGAAACTGATCATAAGAATGAGTACTTTAAGATACGACAAAAGAAATTAAAAATCCAATAGAAGGATTAGAAAATAAAGCTAGAAAATAAAGCTAAAGAAATCTTCCAGAAAGGAGGGCAAATAGACAAAGAGAAGGACAGAAAAATAAGAAAACAACCAAAAAAACAGACAGCCATTCTAAGAAGAAAAAGCAGAGAAAAATTACATCAAATAATTAAGGGAAGACTACAGAACTGAAGTATATGAATTTCCAAATTGAAAGAAGCCACCAAGTGCCAAGCACAATAAATGAAGACAAACCCACACCAACGCAGCACGTTATCATGAAATTTTTAAAAAGAAAAAATACGGGGCATAAAGAGAAGATCTTAAAAGAATCTCTCAGAAAAGGGTTGTCTTAACCCATCCAAATGTGTTCTGAAAAACCTCCTCTGATATGGATTGTCCTAAAGAAAGAGACAGTATTTAGTATTCGTAGATAACATGTCATAGAGGTCAAAATCTATTTACTTGAATATTCTACCTAAGAATGCTCCCAACATCTACTAATAGCTAGAAAATTCTTTAAAGTAGAATTCTAACCAGAAAGGGTTCCTAGATGCCCTGAAGTAATTTCTACAAAACAAGTTATCTTCAACCAACAAAGATAAATCAAAGATTCAACCAGAGAATCACCATCAAGAGATTTCTGTAACTTTCTGTAACTTAGGAGTTACCTATCAGCATTAACAAATCTTCTCTAGTGATTCTAACAAACAAAATAGTGCCCAGGAGGGTTCAAGCATTTCTCTGGAAAAAAATATGTCAAGAAAATTTACTGAGTGTGTGTTTTGAGTACAATTCTGTACTATGAACTGCAGAGAGTACAAGATGCAAGGTCTCTGCAGATCATAAATCTATATGCAATCTTATCAAAGACATATGAAAATGATTGAACTGAACAGCACAACATATTTACAAGTGGAAATGAGAAGATCAACTGAACAGTTCCTATCAATATACATAAATATAGATAGAAGGATGGGTGGTGCACTCAGAACCAGATACATGGATGTTATAAGAGAACACTTTCTGAAGAAGTGAGTTTTTAAATTTTTAAAAAATATGTATTTATTTTTGAAAGAAAGAGACAGCGTGAGCAAGGGAGAGAAGGCCAAGAGAGGAAGACACAGAATCTGAAGCAGGCTCCAGGCTCCGATCTGTCAACACAGAGCCCAACACAGGGCTCGAACTCCAAACCATGAGATCATGACCTGAGCTGAAGTCGGACACTTAACCGACTGAGCCACCCAGGCATCCCTGAAGAAGGTTTTGCATAAAGGTTTAAAGGTCATTAAAAAATATGGTTAGGGGCACCTGGGTGGCTCAGCAGGTTAAGCATCTTTCTCTCTCAAAAATAAATAAACATGTAAAAAAAGGTTTTTTTAAATATGGTTAAATGAATTGGAGGCCAAAATTCTGCCGAAAAACTACTGAAATATATATATGAAAACAGTACCAGACATAAGCCCCCAAATTATCTTGCCCAAAACAATTAGTGTTAAGTGTATTAGAAGAAACAAACTGAACAGGAACACAGGTGGCAGAATGATGAAAGGTAAAGAGACTCAGAGGTGCACCTGATAAGCCTGGTTTATCACAATTTATAATGTGGTACTTTTGTGTTCCAGCTTAAAGTGGCAAGATGAAAACAGAGGTAAAGTTATTCTAGCAGTTCTGTACCAGAATTAGAAGGGATGGAGAATACATCTTAGAAAGCTGCTATCAGACATAAGGAGATGACAGCATGAACCAGAGCAAACACTATAGAATGGGAGGGGGAAAAGTAGACAAAAAGATGAGGAGGTCAAAGATAGATTGGACTTAAGACCAAAGGAAAAAAGGAGAATCAATAAAGAGGAGGCTAGAATGATGGTGGAGACAGGAGTAATAAAGAAAGTAGGATTTGGATCTTATTTGAGAAGGTAAAAATGTAAAGAATTTAGTTTTTTTTAGGACTATAGATTTCAGGAGGCTGAATAAACTTTTTTTCCTAGCTCTCAAAAACAGGAAAATATAAAATAAAAGGGAGAATAAAGAATAAATAAAGCAGGGCCTTTACAAATTCGACCCCACAGGTCTCAATTTTATGAAGTCTTAAATAGAATATATGCTTAAAAAATTAAGATTTCAAATTTTATAAACTTTAAAGCATAAGGCAGTAAACCATTCGTAAACAATCATTATGACAAGCAATTACAGTTATATTAAATATGCTCCTGGAAATTAAAGAAGCTCTTCCTGTAGAAATGAGAAAAACAGAAACCTATCTCTATAACCAAATCATAAAACTACAAAATTACAACCAATTTTAATGATAAACAAAAGCATACCTTTAATGTTCCATCAGCTGAACAACTAGCCAAAAGCTTATCATCTGGTGAAAATCTGCAGTGATTGACTGAATTTGTGTGGCCAAACATGGTATTCCGACACTCTTTTTGGGTCAAATCCCACAGCTATTTGAGAAAGATAAAAAGATAACTACAAAACTAGTACTGAACAAGGAAGTTAGAAACCACATAACATTTTTTCTTCCCTCCCATTTAAGTTTTTTCAATTACAGAAAAATGTTCATAGTAATACAAAGGTATCAAATACAAAGGTGAATTGTGATTACCAAGTAATGGAGCCGCCCTTAGATCAGCACCTTCATCTATTAAAGGACCAAAGGTTATGTAAATAACTAATCACTGCCCATTTTAACAAAGTAGTTTGGAATCATTACTATTTTTACTTAGATCTACAATAAATAATTTGTAAAATAAAATATCCCAAACTTTTTTAGATACTAGGTTACCCAAATGGTCATTTCTAAGATTTCCCCATGCAAACCTTGAGTATACTAGCTAGGCTAAAATCTATTAATGCTCTAAAAAATGACTAAAAAAATTCAAAGATAGCAAAGATAGACATAAATACATTTGACAGGACATGTAACAGGCTTGAAGACCAAGTAAACACCTCTAGGAAGCAACCAACCAAATTCAGAATCCACAGGACAAAAGACTAAAGTTCTCATCAATGGCATAAGAAAAGAGGAGGAGAAGGGAAACTTCTACAGATTAAAAGGGATTTAAGACATAGAACAACTAAATGTCACCTGAAATTTATATTTTGATTCCAACAAACTCATGGTAGAAAGGTATGTTTTTAAGAATAATGGGGAAGGGGCCCCTAACTGGGTCAGTTGATCTTGGGGTTGTGAGTCCAAGCCCACATTGGGTGTTGAGATTACTAAACATAAATAAACTTAAAAAAAGAAAAAGAATAATGGGGAGAAGTAAGCACAAACCAGGTATATTACAAAACCATTGTTAATGTTAGGGGTAATAATGCCATGGTATGTATGTTTAAGACCTCAGATACGCATGCTGAAGGATTTTGGGTGAAATGACATAATACCTGGGATTTGTTGCAACGTGCCCCAGCCACCACCCCACCCCCAAAAATGGGGATGGGGGACCGGGGAGGACAATAAAATAAAATTAGCAAAATACTGATAATAGTACAGTTAGAGCTAAACAATGGATACCACAAGGGTTCATTATTGTACTCTTTCCTTTTGGATATGTTTGAAAAGTATATAAAATGTAAATTAAAAAGGGGCTCCTGGGTGGCTCAGTCGGTTGAGTGTCCGACTTCGGCTCAGGTCATGATCTTGCAGTTTGTGAGTTCGAGCCCCATGTCGGGCTCTGTGCTGACAGCTCAGAGCCCGGAGCCTCCTTCGGATTCTGTGTCTCCCTCTCTCTCTGCCCCTTCCCCACTCATGCTCTGTCTCTGTCTCTCAAAAATGAATAAACATTAAAGAAAAAATGTTTCTTTTTAAATGTAAATAAGAAGGACTAGTCATCTCTGGTGATTTATGCTAACTATATTAAACACAGAAGAAGAACTCATTCATCCCCGTGATTAACCTTGGTAAAAATCCTTTGCAAATGACCAGTGAGATACGTCCTATTCTTCACGTCCATCTCCATCCTAGACTCCTTTTTATCCCAGTCCTAGGTAAATCCAATTTTTCAGATAAGGCAAGTTACATGGGGGCAGCTTCAATTTTACATATTTTTTTTAAAGATTTCATTTTTGGGGCGCCTGGGTGGCTCAGTCGGTTAAGTGGCCGACTTCGGCTCAGGTCATGATCTCGCGGTCCGTGAGTCCGAGCCCCACGTTGGGCTCTGTACTGACAGCTCAGAGCCTGGAGCCTATTTCAGATTCTGGGTCTCCCTCTCTCTGACCCTCCCCTGTTCATGCTCTGTCTCTCCCTGTCTCAAAAATAAATAAATGTTAAAAAAAAAAAATTAAAAAAAAAAAGATTTCATTTTTAAATATTCTCTACACCCAACATGGGGCTCAAACCCACAACCCTGAGATCAAGAGTTGCAAGCTCCACCAACTGAGCCAGCCAGGCACCCCCAGATTTACATATTTTCATTGGCTTCTCTCAGTTCAAGAGACACAAGAAGTGAGTTCTAATTGTCTACATGGTAATACAGGTGTGGTATGGCAGATCTTAAAGCATAACTTGTCCTTAATTAAAACTGTTGACTAACCAATATACCCCATAGATCTCTCTTTGTTCTCACATCCTAGAGGTTTTTGTCTGTAATTAAAATGAGGAAATATTAACTTCTTCACCCTCTAAAATATTAAAAAGAAACATCAAAAATTAGTCATAACAAAAGGTCTTAGGTTTTTACAGCTGGGATTGTTCAAATAGAGCAAAACTTTTCTTAAATAGTACAATAGTCTTATTTTTTAGAGGTGGGTTTATTCAGTAGCGTAAAGCATATCTGAGTAAAAATGAGCTAAGACTGTAAGACTATGTTAGGCTGTTATTTTAACCCAATCCAGTGTTTCAAACTGAGCTGTGCAGGGCCCTGGGGATTCCAGAAACGTGTCTGAAAGGAACTACTGGGGGAAATAACCTGTGGGTATAGGGGGGACAACTTTCAATATTTTCTAAAGTTGTTCAAATACCTTAAACATCAAACAGAATGTATGAGGTTTTCCAAACTGAAATGTTTTGCTGAACCTTCCCAAAAATATAATGTCCCATTACAAAGATAGTGTGACATTAAAAAAAGAAAGGGCGCAGGGCACCTAGGAGGTTCAGTCAGTTAAGCGTCCAACACTTGGTTTCGGCCCAGGTCATGATCTCATGGTTCATGAGTTCAAGCCCCATGTCAAGCTCTGTGCTGACAACATGGAGTCTGCTTAGGATTCTCTCTCCCTGTCTTGCTGCCCTCTCCCGCTCTCCCAAGCTTGTGCACTTGCTCTTTCTCACTCTCTCAAAAATAAACATCAAAAAAAAAAAAAAAAAGGGAGGAGGAGGACAAAGGGCAGAAATCAATCCAAAAAAGACTCTAAAAGAAGTTAGTGAATCTTTCTGGGACCCCAGAAAATTCAATCTAGCTATCTTTAATATGGCACTTAACAGGGGAAAAAAGAGCCTGCCTGGAATTCGCTCTCTCTCCTTTCTCTGCCCCTCCCCTGCTTGCTCGCGCATACGTGCTCTCTCTCTCTCTCAAAATAAGCTCCAAAAAAAGATAAAATCTTTTATAATTTATAATTATAAAGCATTACCAAACATATATGAAATGAGTATGTTTTTGGTTTTAGCTTTTTTTTCCTGTCAGCATCTCTTTTTCTTCCTCCTAATAACAGAACCTCTCTTTTGAATCAAGTCCCTCTTATGTAATTCAGTGGAGCTGACCTCACCTCACTGGTCCCATTTCTACATGGCTACACTTGTGATCCTTGGCCAATCCACGGATTCCATCCTACAGGCGACTAGGATTATTTAACAATGAGCATATAAGCCAAACAAAGTCAAATAGTCTTCTTTAAAATGAAATCTATGGGATCTGGGAAAGAGTAGATCCTATATGTATGTATGTATGTATGTATGTATGTATGTGTGTTGTATATATATAAAATACATATATGTGTATTATATATATCATGTATATATGTATGTGTGTGTGTGTGTATACACACACACACACACACACACACACACACACACACACACACACATATATATATAATATGATTTCCTCTGTGACTATAAACTATAAGACCCATGTAAGCCTGGAGGTGAGAACAGCCATATTTCCTGCCACACTGAAAGAACAACGCCTAAACCAAACAAAGAGGGAAACAAAGTCTAGAGATAAAAGGTAGAGTCTAAGAACATAATTTAAACATCTGGAATCAGCTATGCTTGAAGCCATGCTCCCTCTAGACTCTTCACTTACATAAACCAATAATATCTTTTTTTTTTTTTGCTTAATCTAATATGGAAGTTTCTATCACTGCAACCAAAAGAACCCTGATTAATACATGAGAAAATCAAAAGAAATGTTCTAATGCATCTATCAAATTTGTCTATGTAATTCTCATTATCCACACTTACTTTGAGGAAACAGTCACTTGACGCAGTGGCTAAGAGAAGGTGATGACTGTTGTTGGTAAAGTGGCAGCAATTGACTTGCTCTGAGTGCTCATCATAGATATGTACTAGTTCCCCAGTCATAGAATTCCAAATCTAAAAAGAATAGAGAAAATAAAATTTACAACTACCCCTTCTTTTCTTTTTTTTTTTTTAATTTTTTTTCAACGTTTATTTATTTTTTTGGGGACAGAGAGAGACAGAGCATGAACGGGGGAGGGGCAGAGAGAGAGGGAGACACAGAATCGGAAACAGGCTCCAGGCTCCGAGCCATCAGCCCAGAGCCTGACGCGGGGCTCGAACTCACGGACCGCGAGATCGTGACCTGGCTGAAGTCGGACGCTTAACCGACTGCGCCACCCAGGCGCCCCGCAACTACCCCTTATTTTCAAAGGGAGAACAGAGGAGCAAACAAACATCACCTGTTTTGTGGCAGATTTTCCCAGACATGAGGCTAATGAACACCTCCGCCTTCTCTAAAATACGTATTTTTCCAGGTTTAAAAAAAAAAGTTACTTGCAAGTGTATACATGTGACCTTTCTATAGCATAATTAGAATCTCATGAAAACATTACATTCTTCAAGGGCAAGATTGCACATGTTCATATGAATGACAGCAGGCAGAGATGTAAGTGCTATAAAAACTATGGAAGGTGCACGTGGGTGGCTCAGTCATTTGAGAGTCCTACACTTGATTTCAGCTCAGATCATGATCTCATGGGTTCAGAAGATCAAGACCCAAGTTGGGCTCTGCGCTGACAGCAAAGAGCCTGCTTGGGATTCATTCTCTTTCTCTCTCCTCTCTCTCTCTCTCTCTCTCTCTCTCTCTCTCTCAAAATAAACAAACTTTAAATAAATAAGAAGTATAGAATAATGGACTTTAGATCAGAAGGATTAAGTCCAAGACCTGGCTCTACCATTTATTATTTGTGTGTCCTTAAGTCCTTAATTTATCTGCATCACAGTCCAATCTTCTATAAAATGAGGATACTTATACCTGTCCTACACAATTCAAGGTATCAAATGAGATAAAGGATGGGGAAAACTGAGAGCTTTCCCCTTAAGGTCAGGAACAAGACCAGGATGTCCACTCTCTCCACTGTTATTCAACATCTTTTTGGAAGTCTTAGCCTCAGCAATCAGACAACACAAAGAAACAAAAGGCATCCAAATAGGCCAGGAGGAGGTCAAACTTCCACTCTTTGGGGATGACATGATACTTTATATGAAAAGCCCAAAAGATTCCACCAAAAGACTGCTAGAACCGATCCATAAATTCATCAAAGTTGCAGGATATAAAATCAATGCACAGAAATTGGTTGCATTCCTATACACCAACAATGAAGCAAAAGAAGGAGAATTCAAGGAATTGATCCCATTTACAACTGCATCAAAAACCATAAAATACCTAGGAATAAATCTAACCAAAGAGGTGAAAAATCTATACACTGAAAACTATAGAAAGTTTATGAAAGAAATTGAAGAAGACACAAAGAAATGGAAAAAGATGCCATGCTCCTGGATAGGAAGAACAAATAGTGTTAAAATGTCAACACTACCCAAAGCTATCTACATATTCAATGCAATACCTATCAAAATAACACCAGCATTCTTCACAGAGCTAGAACAAACAATCCTAACATATGTATAGAACCGGAAAAGACCCTGGATAGCCAAAGCAATCTTGAAAAAGAAAACCAAAGCAGGAGGCATCACAATCCTGGACTTCAAGCTGTATAACAAAGTCATAATCATCAAGACAGTATGGTACTGGCACAGAGACACTCAGATCAATGGAACACAATAGAAAACCCAAAAATGGATCCACAAACGTATGGCCAACTAATCTTTGACAAAGCAGGGAAGAATATCCAATGGAATAAAAACAGTCTCTTCAGCAAATGGTGCTGGGAAAACTGGACAGCGACATGCAGAAAAATGAACCTGGACCACTTTCTTATACCATACACAAAAATAAACTCAAAATGGATGAAACACCTAAATGTAAGACAGGAAGCCATCAAAATCCTCAAGGAGAAAGCAGGCAAAAAACCTCTCTGACCTTGGCCACAGTAACTTCTTACTCAGCACGTCTCCAGTGGCAAGGGAAACAAAAGCAAAAATGAACTATTGGGACTTCATCAAAGGGCCTCATCCTTTGCACAGCAAAGGAAACAATCAGCAAAACTAAAAGGCAACAGACGGAATGGGAGAAGATATTTGCAAATGACATATCAGATAAAGGGTTGGTATCCAAAATCTGTAAAGAACTTATCAAACTCAACACCCAAAAAACAAATAATCCAGTGAAGAAATGGGAAAACACATGAATAGACACTTCTCCAAAGAAGACATCCAGATGGCCAATTGACACATGAAAAAAATGCTCAACATCACTCATCATCAGGGAAATTCAAATCAAAACCACAATGAGATACTACCTCACACCTGTCAGAATGGCTAACATTAACAACACAGGCAACAACAGATGTTGGCGAGGATGTGGAAAAAGAGGATCTCTTTTGCATTGTTGGTGGGAACGCAAGCTGATGCAGCAACTCTGGAAAACAGTATGGAGGTTCCTCAAAAACTTAAAAATAGAACTAGCCTACAACCCAGCAATTGCATTACTAGGTATTTATCTAAGGGATACAGGTATGCTGTTTCAAATGGGCACATGCACCCTAATGTTTTTTTTTAGTATGAAATTTATTGTCAAATTGGTTTCCATACAACACCCAGTGCTCATCCCAAAAGGTGCCCTCCTCAATACCCATCATCCACCCTCCCCTCCCTCCCACCCCCCATCAACCCTCAGTTTATTCTCCGTTTTTAAGAGTCTCTTATGGTTTGGCTCTCTCCCTCTCTAACCTTTTTTTTTTTTCTTCCCCTCCCCCATGGACTTCTGTTAAGTTTCTCAGGATCCACATGGAGTGAAAACATATGGTATCTGTCTTTCTCTGTATGACTTATTTCACTTAGCATAACACTCTCCAGTTCCATCCACGTTGTTACAAAAGGCCTTATTTCATTCTTTCTCATTGCCACATAGTATTCCATTGTGTATATAAACCACAATTTCTTTATCCATTTGTCAGCTGATGGACATTTAGGCTCTTTCCATATTTGGCTATTGTTGAAAGCGCTGCTATAAACATTGGGGTACAAGTGCCCCTATACATCAGCACTCCTGTATCCCTTGGGTAAATTCCTAGCAGTGCTATTGCTGGGTCATAGGGTAGATCTATTTTTAATTTTTTTAGGAACCTCCACACTTTTCCAGAGCAGCTGTACCAGTTTGCATTCCCAACAGTGCAAGGGGGTTCCCATTTCTCCACATCCTCGCCAGCATCTATAGTCTCCTGATTTGTTCATTTTAGCCACTCTGACTGGCATGAGGTGATATCTCAGTGTGGTTTTGATTTGTATTTCCCTGATGAGGAGTGACAATGAGCATCTTTACATGTGCCTATTGGCCATCTGGACGTCTTCTTTAGAGAAGTGTCTATTCATGTTTTCTGCCCATTTCTTCACTGAATTATTTGTTTTTCGGGTGTGGAGTTTGGTGAGCTCTTTATAGATTTTGGATACTAGCCTTTTGTCCAATATGTCATTTGCAAATATCTTTTCCCATTCCGTTGGTTGCCTTTTAGTTTTGTTGATTGTTTCCTTTGCTGTGCAGAGGCTTTTTATCTTCATAAGGTCCCAGTAGTTCATTTTTGCTTTTAATTCCCTTGCCTTTGGGGATGTGTCAAGTAAGAAATTGCTACGGTTGAGGTCAGAGAGGTTTTTTCCTGCTTTCTCCTCTAGGGTTTTGATGGTTTCCTGTCTCACATTCAGGTCCTTTATCCACTTTGAGTTTATTTTTGTGAATGGTGTAAGAAACTGGTCTAGTTTCATCCTTCTGCATGTTGCTGTCCAGTTCTCCCAGCACCATTTGTTAAAGAGACTGTCTTTTTTCCATTGGATATTCTTTCCCGCTTTGTCAAAGATTAGTTGGCCATACTTTTGTGGATCTAGTTCTGGGGTTTCTATTCTATTCCGTTGGTCTATGTGTTTTTGTGACAACACCATGCTGTCTTGATGATTACAGCTTTGTAGTAGAGGCTAAAGTCTGGGATTGTGATGCCTCCTGCTTTGGTCTTCTTCTTCAAAATTCCTTTGGCTATTCGGGGCCTTTTGTGGTTCCATACAAATTTTAGGATTGCTTGTTCTAGCTTCGAGAAGAATGCTGGTGCAATTTTGATTGGGATTGCATTGAATGTGTAGATAGCTTTGGGTAGTATTGACATTTTAATAATATTTATTCTTCCAATCCATGAGCACGGAATATTTTTCCATTTCTTTATATTTCTTCAATTTCCTTCATAAGCTTTCTATAGTTTTCACCATACAGATCTTTCACATCTTTGGTTAGGTTTATTCCTAGGTATTTTATGGTTCTTGGTGCAACTGCGAATGGGATCAGTTTATTTGTCTTTCTGTTGCTTCATTATCAGTGTATAAGAATGCAACTGATTTCTGTACATTGATTTTGTAGCCCGCGACTTTGCTGAATTCATGTATCAGTTCTAGCAGACTTCTGGTGTAGTCTATCGGGTTTTCCATGTATAGTATCATGTCATCTGCAAAAAGTGAAAGCTTAACTTCATCTTTGCCAATTTTCATGCCTTTGATTTCCTTTTGTTGTCTGATTGCTGATGCTAGAACTCCCAACACTATGTTAAACAACCACACGCTTCTAAAACTCAAACGGGAAGAAATAGAAAGCTTGAACACACCCATAACCAGCGCAGAAATTGAAATCAGTTGTCAAAAATCTCCCAACAAATAAGAGTCCAGGACCAGATGGCTTCCCAGGGGAATTCTACCAGCCATTTAAAGCAGAGATAATACCTACCCTTCTCAAGCTATTCCAAAAAATAGAAAGGGAAGGAAAACTTCCAGACTCATTCTATGAAATCAGCATTACTTTAATTCCTAAACCAGACCTAGTAAAAAAAGAGAACTACAGGCCAATATCCCTGATGAATATGGATGCAAAAATTCTCAATAAGATACTAGCAAATCGAATTCAACAGCATATAAAAAGAATTATTCGCCATGATCAAGTGGGATTCATTCCTGGGCTGCAGGGCTGGTTCAACATTCGCAAATCAATCAATGTGATACATCACATTAATAAAAAAGATAAGAACCATATGATCCTGTCAATCGACGCAGAAAAAGCATTTGACAAAATTCAGCATCCTTTCTTAATAAAAACCCTTGAGAAAGTCGGGATAGAAGGAACATACTTAAACATTATAAAAGCCATTTATGAAAAGCCCACAGCTAATATCATCCTCAATAGGGAAAAACTGACAGCTTTCTCCCTGAGATCAGGAACACAACAGGGATGTCCACTCACCGCTGTTGTTTAACATGCACCCTAATGTTTATAGCAGCACTATCAACAGCAGCCAAAGTATGGAAAGAGCCCAAATGCCCATCAATGGATGAATGGATAAAGAAGATGTGGTATATACATACAACGGAGAATTACTCAGCAATCAAAAAGAATGAAATCTTGCCATTTGCACATATGTGGATGGAACTAGAGGGTATTATGCTAAGTGAAATTCGAGAAAGACAAATCTCATATGACTTCACTCATAAGAGGACTTTAAGACACAGAACAGATGAACACAAGGGAAGGGAAGCAAAAATAATATAAAAACAGGGAGGGGGACAAAACATAAGAAACTCTTAAATATGGAGAACAAGCAGAGGGTTGGTTACTGGAGGGGTTGTGGGAGAGGAGATGGGCTAAATGGGTAAGGGGCATTAAGGAATCTACTCCTGAAATCATTGTTGCACTATATGCTAACTAACTTGGATGTAAATTTAAAAAAACAAAAAGTTTTTTTTTAATGAGATAAAGGACATGCTAAGATTTCTGACTTGAACTTATAAATAAATAAGTAAAGACAAATAGCTCAGTGAAAAAAATAAAGGCTTCTGATTCTGAGGGAAACCTAAGCTTTCAACCCTGGCTCCATTACTTATCAGTTGATGTGAGCCTGGACAAATGACTTCATCTCTGAACTTGTTGCCTCATCTGTTAAATACTTACTTTACAAGTTGTAGTGAGAAACTGATAATGTAATACAACAAAGTATTCAGTATAAAGCTTCACAAGGTGTTAAATTCCCAAGTAAAAGAATAATCATTTTAGCTACTATGTAAGACAACCAAGCAGTGTGTTCTATCTAACAACAAATGAAAGAAATAAATTATCTAATCTTCACTGGGCTCTGGATTTTTCAGAAGTACTAATTTGCCTCTTATAGCATTTTGTTTTTAATTTTTAAGTAAGCTCCATTCCCAAATAGGGCTCAAACTTACAACCCCGAGATGAAGAATCATGTGCTCTACTGATTGAGTCAGCCAGTCGCCCCACATTTTATCTTGTCAAAGCACTCCCCAGAGGCCCAAAAAGTTTATTTTTATTTAATACACATTTCTGCCTCTTGTTTTGTTTTTGAGTACTTAGAAAGCAGAAACACAGTGTTATTTCCTTTTACTCCATTTGGCTCTGACTGTGGAACTACATGGAATGGCCAACTCCAAGTCTGACTCAGAGTAGAAGCTATGGAGTAAATTAACGAGTTGGTTGTAAAGCCACTTGGAGTCCATTCTATCAAGAAGTAGATTTTTCCAAGGCCTGAATTTAGTCTGAACACTCCAAAGTCTTCAAGTGGATCCAGACCCTAGGAAAACTTCCAAGCCAATTTTCTTGCTCCCAGGTCCACTAAGACCCAGTTACACACCTAACCAGTTACGACATTCTTTAAAAAAAAAAAAAAAAAAAGAAAAAGAAAAAGAGAAAAAGAAAAAGAAAAAGAGAAAAAGAAAAAAAGAAAAAGAAAACGGCTGGGGCTTCTGGGTGGCTCAGTCAGTTAAATGTCCAACTTCGGCTCAGGTCATGACCTCACAGTTCGTGTGTTCTATGCAGACAGCTCAGAGCCTGGAGCCTGCTTCAGATTCTGTGTCTCCTTCTCTCTCTGCCCTACCTCACTCATGCTCTGTCTTTCTCTCTCTCTCAAAAATAAACATAAAAAAAATAAAATTAAATTAAAAAAAAATTTTTTTTAAAGCCTGAAGTGAGGATCCCCCTCCACTTATCAGAAAAAAACATTCCCCTGGACTTCGGTCTCTCCTAAATTCCACATAAATGCTCTAGCAGAAAGCCAAATTTAGGAACAAGAGACAAGAAAGAATAAAAAAAAAAAAAAAGAAAGAAAAAAAAAAGGGGGGAAAAAATAACAAAGATAAAAATTAACCTGTGTTTACTTTTCTCTATTTACTTTGTAGACTAGTAACTGAATTGCTAGTTTGTTCGTGCATCTAGATTTGCAGTGAATGTAGTTCATAAAGGTTAAAAAAAATTTTTTTTTAAAACCTGGGGGGTGCCTGGGGTGCTCAGTTGGTTAGGCGACTGACTTTGGCTCAGGTCATGATCTCACAGTTTGTGAGTTCGAGCCCCACATCGGGCTCTGTGCTGACAGCTCAGAGCCTGAAGCCTACTTCAGATTCTGTGTCTCCCCTCTTTCTATCCCTCCCCTGTTCATGCTCTGTGTCTGTCTCTCAATAATAAATAAACGTTAAAAAAAAAATTTTTTTTAATTAAAAAAAAAAACCTGGGTTGCCCTTCACAGACTAAGCATTTTACAACAGGAATCCAATCTCAGACAATAATTTTGTGCAGCAACACTTCCAATCACAATGCATTCAAAGATTCCAATTGGTATTTATCCCATAGACTGATCAATAAATGGCAGACATATTCATTAATTTGTAATTGTTTCTCTTAGCTGCCTGGTAAATATCTCAGGCTGAGAAACCTAGGCATTTTGCTGGTGCTTAAAAATAAGGACTATTAGGGGCACCTGTTACACATCTGACTTCGACTCAGTTCATGATCTCAAGATTCATGGGCTCAAGCCCCGCATCAGGCTCTGTGCCAACAGCTCAGAGGCTGGAGCCTGCTTCATATTCTGTGTCTGCTTCTCTCTGCCCCTCCCTTGCTCACGCTCTCTCAAAAATAAACAAACATTTAAAAAAAAAAAAAGATTTTTTAGACAGTGTTAATTTACAGTTGAAACTGGTTTGCCTCAAGTTAGTAATCAATAGGCAAGTCTTTTATCCCTACTTACCCTAGTCCCTCTAGTATGGAAAAAGAAAATGAATTCTGTGGTAATTACAACTCAAGCGAAAAATACTTCCCTACCTTCACTTTTTTATCCACTGAGCAGGTTGCTATGAATCTGTCATCTGCAGAGAATGCACAACAAAGCACTTCATCCTCATGAGCCTTGATTTCCAGAAGTTTCTCTCCTGTTTCAGCTTTGAACACCTGCACAAGCAAAAATAAAATCTTTTTACCATAAACCACTGACCACCATTCAATAAAAATCTTTCTTTTAAAGATCTTATTCAGTATTATTTTGCAATAGGAATGAACGTTGGCAAAAACAGTCCAAACAGCAGAAATATCCGTCAGAATTTATATGCCTGAACATAGAGAACTATCCCTTGTTAAATGTTTTTAATATCAATAAAAAGAGCTAGCAGAGTATAGCTTCAGTTCTTGAGATTAGTTTGGCAAATTCTTTTTTTTTAAATAATGAAGTACACATATAAAAATAAGGTTTCCAGTCATAATCTTATAAAGACTAAACCTAGTCTGAAAATCAAAGTTTTAACTAATTTGATCCTGTTTCCTTCCAAACCAAAAGGTACAGTACAGATTTAAAGAAAAGCATTCATTCATGTATTCTGAAAAGAAATGAGAACTTAAGAAATTCCTTCAAGCACCTTAGAAATAATCTAGTCCAATTCCTATTTACAGTCAGAAATCTATGCCTGAGCCTGTACTAAAATAGGTATTTTATTAAATGACTTTTTTAATCAAAGCCCAGTTCACTATGCCAGGGAGTCCTTATGTCTTTTAACAATTTTCATTTCCTCATTACCCCTAGCTGGTACACAGATGAACGGAAACTTATTGCTAGGGTAAAAGGTACTTTCATGCCACTTGGCAAATTTAAAATAATGAAAATGCACAACCCTATCTTTTAAATCTCCAGAGAAAGTTTTCATAAAATATTCCAGAGAGTTAGATTTCTCTATTTCTAATGTACAATTTTCTTCAATTTTAGTATTTAAATATATTCTAATATGCACAGTATCAGGTACATGCCTCTTCCAATTTTTCTCAAGAGATTTGTTTTACCTGTAAGGTTTTATCAACTCCACAAGAAGCTATTCTTTGACCATCCTCAGAAAAGCAAGCATGGTAAACAGCATCTGTATGGGGGCGGACAACTAAGCGGGAAAGATTCTTGTTGTTTTTTTTGTTTCTACATACAAGGAGAAAATGAACAGAAACCCAATAAGTAAAAGTAATTTTTTTCAATAATGAAGTAAACTGTCTTTTAACGTTGTGTTGCCAAAAATACAAAATTCTTAAAATTAAGTTACCAACTTGTAACTGACAGCATAGATCTCCTGAAGGAAAAAAAAGCATAACAAAAGTGGCTTTTTAAGAGAAATTCTACCCTCTATCAAGCAACCTGTCATATGTTGCAAATGACAGAGTTGGGAGAAATCTAATCAAATACATGTTGCTTTCTATTTTCCTTTGATACATTAATGATAACATGTGTAGAGAAAACATTATATAAGAATACTCTCAAAAAAATCTCCATTTTTAAAAGGAAAGAAGCCATACTAAAGTACAACACTACACCCACTGTTAGGATGATGTACTTTAAAACTGTTCTTCTCTAACCACAATTAGGTATAGAGAAAAAAAGATCAAGCAATGTCATTTTATTTATATTTTAGTCTACTGAATACTATTCCACTAGTATAGGTAATATGTTATTTCTCATGGGCTAAAGGGGTAAAAGAACAGTGTCAGAATTTCATACACATATGCCCCAGTCACCCTGAATACAATTAAATGTTAAATGGCATCACGCTTATTTTAATAGTCAGATAAACCTAATGAATAACCCTACTTCTACTACTTATTAAGTGTGTAAACTTAAGCAAATGACCTAATACATTTCCATTTTCTCATATGTACAATGGGAGTAAGGGTACCTGCTCTAAACAGTTTCTGACACATAAGGATGCCATTGTTATTATTCTTTAAAAAAAATTAATCACACAGAAATTAGGCCAAATGAAATAAGGGAACACAAAAGGTAAATCAGATTTAGACCTTACTTAGAAAGTATTATAATTCAGGAGGTGCCTGGGTGGCTCAGTTGATTGAGCGTCTGACTACTGCTCAGGTCATGATCTCATGGTTCGTGGGTTCAAGCCCCACATTGGGCTCGCTGCAGTCAGCGCCCAGCCCATTTCAGATCCTCTGTCCTTCCCTCTTTCTATCCCCTTCTACTCACACTCCCTCTATCAAAAATAAACATTTGAAAAAAAGTATTATAATTTACTAGAAACAACAAAACAAGTAACTGTAATATAATAAGAAGAACTAGAGTAATGAGAACCTGGAAGAAAACCAGGTAAGTTACTAGCAAAGTTTATAGGATTAGATTAAAAATACTCTTCTCTCTCCCCTTGATCTAACTACTCAATTCCCCAAAATAGGGTCAGAAAGTGACCTGTCCCAGTGATGGGCATATAGTGGATGGCCAAAAAGTATTAAAGAAATAACAAATGAATGCATGAACAAATGATTTCTCTGAAAGCTAAAATTAAATTAAATTTAAGCTGCTATCCACCTAAACCGTTCTACAGAAAAAGAAATTTTCTAGTACAGGAATAAGGCATTCTTTAACTATGATCTGGTCAAACCACTTAAAAAATTTAGCTATGAATGACTAACGATTCTATGAGAGAACACCATGGGTTGAAACACAGTTGACAGAATGGGGAAAAAAACCAACAAAAATAAAACAGCAAGAACCATTAAAAAAAACAAACTCAACAACGCAAGAGAACAAGAACTAAACCTATGCCCATTTGATTATCAGACCTTGTATTAAAATTCTATTTCAACCACTCACCAAAACACCAATGCCATCAATCCTCCACAAATTTCTAGTGTGTACCAACTATATGGGCCAGGCAAAATGCTATTCTTAGTAATTAACTATTAGATATTAAACACTTTCTATGAATGAGGTACTGCTCTAAGCAGTGTGTGTGTGTGTGTGTGTGTGTGTGTGTATGCACACAGTCATTTAATCTTCTCAATAATGCTATGAAATAGCAACATTAGGTGAGAGAAGTTGAATAAAATTCCCTGGTTATATACAACTAATAAAGCAGAGCTGCATTTCATGCCTAGGCAATCTAAAGCCAAAGTCTGTTATTTTAACCTCCAAACTATTCCAGAGTACAGAATGTATGGACTAGTAACAGAGAAAAACAGGCAATCACCATAAAGTGAGACAAATGCTATGATAAAGTATGCAAGTATTCTAGAATACAGACAGGTCTACCCTAGCCTCAATGAGTTAAGAGACTGCTTCAAAGAGAGAGTAAACTTCTTCCCAGGAAAGAATTAAAAGAATAGTTAACTCCAGGAAATGGGAAGGTGAGAAAAGATGGGGAGTCTGTCTTTTTTTTTTAAGTTTGTTTATTTTGAGAGCGAGCGAGTATGCGTGCAAGTGGGGGAGGGGCAGAGGGAGAGAGAAAGAATCCCAAGCAGACTCCACACTGCCAGCACAGAGCCAGATGCAGGGCTTACACTCATGAACCGTGAGATCATGACCTGAGTTGAAATCGGACGCTTCAACAACTGAGACACCCAGGCATCCCTGACTTTTCATTTTATATCCCTCTAGTATTATTTGATTTTTAAAAAAAGCAGAAACACTGATTACTTTAAAATAAAAATAAAACCAACAAAAAATTAGTATTTAATTTTAAAAACACTTTTTAATGCTTTTGTGGAAACTTCCCAGAATTCCTCACCAATCCAAGTTAATAACCCACTTCTCAGTTCTATATTATACACATTTCTGTTGTTGCACTCATCACATGTTTAACTATTTGCTTCAACTTTTTTCTTCATTAATAGATTATAAGCTCCTTCAAGAGAGCCTTAGCACCTAGTAACAGTGCTTAATATTAGTACATTAGACAAACTCAAATATTTGTTAAACTAAGCTGAATTAGGGCAATCACCCATGGCAATCTGACTTATTTGGAAAGAGGGCCCAGGACTAATAAATATTGCAGATCAACCTAGAGTTCTATTCAGATATAAATTATACATGTGAAAAGTCAACCATTCACATTCATTATCTCTAGCTATAAGAGAACCATGGCATATAGAAAGTGCATAGAAAATAAAATGAGACAGGGGCACCTGGGTGGCTCAGTCAGTTAAGGGTCCGACTCCTGATTTCATTTCAGGTCATGATCTCACCATCATGAGATAGAGCCCCAAGTGAGTGTGTAGCCTACTTGGGATTCTCTCTCTCCCTACCCCTCCTCCACTCATGCTCACACTCTCTCTTACTCTCTAAAATAAATAAATATTAAAATAAGAAAGCTAAACAGATCCAGGGTTTTTTTATTATTAAATTTTTTTAATGTTTATTTTTGAGAGACAGAGATAGTGTGACAAAGTGCAAATGGGGGAGGGGCAGAGTGAGTGGGGGGGGGAGAGAGAGAGATAGAGGGGGGAGAGAGAGAGGGAGAGAGGGAGGGAGGGAGGGAGGGAGGGAGAGAGAGAGAGAGAGAGAGAGAGAGAGAGAGAATCCGAAGCAGGCTCCAGGCTCCAAGCTGTCAGCACAGAGCCCAACGTGGGGCTCAAACCCATGAACTGCGAGATCATGACCTGAGCCAAAGTCAGACACTTAACCGAGCCATCCAGGCACCCCTAAACAGATCCAGGGTTTAAATCCCATTCAACTAACTACAGGAGCTTAATCAAGTCTCAACATCTCTGCAATTTTCTCATTTGTGAAATAGAGAATATTTATAAGGTTTGAAGATAAGTAATGTGCACATATCATGTGTAACAGGCATTAAATAGATGATAGTTTACCCTTTCATTTTTCTAATTGGTAAGATTAAGGCAAGAGTAAAACTGAACAGCCTCTTTTAGGAATAAGAATCAAAATTCAGTGGAAGTTTTATTAGTGCTATGTGAAAAGCAAGTGTTAATCACTATATATCCAAGATCTCATTTCAATCTTCACAAAAATAATACCTCAAAAAACTGTTATCTCTATTATATATGAAAAAGAAAAGCAACCTGTAACTTATTCAAAATCACACAAACGTACCAGGTTTTATTTTTATTTTTTTTAACATTTATTCATTTTTGAGACAGAGAGAGACAGAGCATGAATGGGGGAAGGTCAGAGAGAGAGGGAGACACAGAATCTGAAACAGGCTCCAGGCTCTGAGCTGTCAGCACAGAGCCCAACGCGGGGCTCGAACTCACAGACTGCGAGATCATGACCTGAGCTGAAGTGGGACACCCAACCGACTGAGCCACCCAGGTGCCCCAAACATATCAGGTTTTAGAACCAATGTCTGCGGTTTCAAAGCCCATATTTTTCACTAATATACTATGTTATAGTAAGTAAACCATTTGATGTTAATATTTAGTATAACTGGTCAAAATGCCTATAGGCAAGCATCTATTTCTATGGACTCTGAAAATAGGTATTTTTCCAATGCTTACTTCTCCAGAACTTTTCAGTAAGTAAGAATGCTTATTAAAAGTTCCAGCTTTTTCCAAAGTAGCTACATCTTCCTGGAGTGAACTTATTCACTACCTGAAAAATAATGACATAATTAGCACTCTGCTCCCCATTGGTTTCTCTCCTAACCTACTTACATCCACTCCAGGTAAAGCATTCCATTATCGACCTCCTGCTTGGCCTGCAGCTTAGCTTGCTGATAAACTTCTGAAGTTTCTGGTTCACAGAGACCCAGTTGAACAATATTAGGAAATGGCTGTCGTCCAAGAAGGTGTCCATTTAATGATAAAAACTCTTGGAAATTTTCACAGACTGCACAATCCTACGAACAAATTGAAATCTCTTAGAAATATAACCAGAACCAAGATCTAAAATTTTTCTGTTTCTGTGATCTTGTCAGTTTAAAAGCTTAAATGAAGATATTCTCTATATGAGCTAAAATTAAATAGCCAACCATTAGGTAATAAATACCTGGTGACCTTCTCTAAACTTTTAAACAAAGTGTAACAATGGAATACTATTTGGCAATGAGAAAGAACGAAATATGGCCTTCTGTAGCAACGTGGATGGAACTGGAGAGTGTCATGTTAAGTGAAATAAGTCATACAGAGAAAGACAGATACCATATGTTTTCACTGTTATGTGAATCCTGAGAAACTTAACAGAAGACCATGGGGGAGGGGAAGGGAAAAAAAAAAAAAAAGGTTAGAGAGGGAGAGAGCCAAACCATAAGAGACTCTTAAAAACTGAGAATAAACTGAGAGTTGATGGGGGGTGGGAGGGAGGGGGAAGTGGGTGATGGGCATTGAGGAGGACACCTGTTGGGATGAGCATTGGGTGTTGTATGGAAACCAATTTGACAATAAATTTCATATTAAAAAAATAAAATAAAGTGTAAAAATCTCATTATCCAACTATTACTTTCTTAATACATTGTTTTGTAAAAAATACCACTAAACACTTCACTTCCCCATCTTTCAAACCTCAATCCCATCCACATTCCCAACAGGCTAGGAAGGAAGCAAAATAATTAGAATCATCAAGGATCAAAAAAAGGAAATTATCTCTGTTTGCCCCCTCTGTGCTGCTCATCCCCACTATTAAAACTAGAATTAAATGACAAAATGAGATGCCCTTTAGGGACTTATTCATACTAATTTATACCTTTTCATCCAATATATGCCTATATTCCACAAACTCATGAATCAGATGGGCAGGGCCTACGAGTTCAGTTTTTGCTTTAATCCAATCCAGGGAAAACATTAAAGCACAAAGTTCCTTTAAAAAAAAAAGTAAGAGAAGGACATTGTTAAAGACATCAAAGAATTCTAACTCTACCACTTTATAACTCTATCCTAACACTACTGAACGAAATTTAGCAGATAACTAGAACTTAAGGACAAAAAAGGAAGTTTTTAAAAAAGAACCAAAGAAACATTAAAAACTTAAATATAAAATAGAAAGCCTCAAAAAATACTACAATATACAGGCAAATATTTTTGTAACCCTAGAATGAAGGAAATGGTTGTAAGCATAACACCAAAGCAAAAATACAAGAAAAAAAAAAAAGAGAGAGAGAGAAAGAAGTGCACTTAACTACCATAAAAATTCAAACCTTTAATACAGTTGTAAACAATATAAAGAAAATTTGACAAAAAATAAAAATATTTATTTATAACACTTATGATGAGGGCTCAATATTATTATTTTATAGAAAATTCTAATAAAATAAGATAAACACCTCACCAGAAAAATCTGGTAAAGGCAATGCACAGAATAAAAAGTCAAATGGCCAAAAACCTCACCAATAATCTAAATGAAACAACAAAGATTCAGCATTTTTTTTTAAACATATTTTTTTTTTTTTATGTTTATTTATTTTTGACACAGAGAGAGACAGAGCATGAACAGGGAAGGGTCAGAGAGAGGGAGACACAGAATCTGAAGCAGGCTCCAGGCTCCAGCTATCAGCACAGAGCCCGATGCGGGGATCGAACCCACGGACTGTGCGATCATGACCTGAGCCGAAGTCAGACGCTCAACCGACTGAGCCACCCAGGCACCCCAATTCAGCATTTTTTTAATAACAAATTTCTAAAGACTAAAAGCAGTAATAAGAGGATTAGCTGGAATCAGAGGAAATGAACACTCTCACATACTGTTGGCAGTGATGTAACTCAGAGCATCCTTCTGGGGGGCAGTTTGGTAATCTATATTAAAATTCAAACTGCAGGGGCATCTGAGTGGTTCAGTCAGTTAAATGTCCGACGTCAGCTCAGGTCATGATCTCATATACGGGTTTGAGCCCCAAACTGGGCTCTGTGCTGACAGTGCAGATACTGCTTGGGATTCTTTCTCTCTCTGTCTCTGTCCCTCCCCCACTTGTATTTTCTCTCTCAAAATAAATAAATAAACTTTAAAAAAAATACAAACTCTACATACCATTTGACCCAGAAACTATGCTTATAAAAATATGTCCTGGGTCACCTGGGTGGCTTAGTCAGTTAAGTATCCGTTCATGAGCTCACGGTTTGTGGGTTTGAGCCCTGAAAATCAGGCTCTGTGCTGACCGCTCACCTGGAGCCTGCTGCAGATTCTGCATCTCCATCTCTCTCTGCCCCTCCCTCACTCTCGCGTTCTCTCAAAAATAAACATTTAAAAAAAAATTTTTTTAAATATGTCCTAAGAAAATAATCAGACAAGTGTCCTTCGGCAATCTATCTATAAGCCAATTGGTCACTATACAATGAAACAGTATGAAGCTTTAAAAATTTTGTCACTCTATGTGGCGCCTGGGTGGCTCAGTCAGTTGAGCATCCGACTTCAGCTCAGGTCATGAACTTGTGGTCCGTGGGTTCGGGCCCCGCGTCAGGCTCTGTGCTGACAGCTCAGAGCCTAGAGCCTGCTTCAGATTCCGTGTATCTCTCTCTCTCTCTGCTCCTGCCCCACTCATGCTCTGTCTCAAAAATGAATAAATGTTTAAAAAAATTTTTGTCACTTACATAAACTGACATAAAAAGATGACCATGAAATGTAGGTTAGTAGAAAAAAAAGATATGACTATTTCATTTTTTTTAATGTTTACTTATTTTGAAAGAGGGAGGGAGAGAGAGAATACCAAGCAAGCTCCACACTGTCAGAGCAGAGCCCAATGTGGGGCTTGATCCCACAAGCTAAAAAAGATCATGACCTGAGCCAAAATCAAGAGTCAGATGTTCAACTGACTAGGCCACTCAGGCTCCCCAAGACTATTTCTATTATGATCCTATTTTGGTTTTAAAGAATAAGTATATGTATCTGAGCAGAACAACTTAGAAAATTATACAAAAAAGCATTAACAATAATTGCCATCTTCATTTTCTTTTTAGTTTTCCTAAAGTTTTCCAATGCAAAACATTAAATATTAGAAATTACCTTTAAAAATCAGGAAAAAAAGTCTAAAATGGTGAGAAAAAACTGAATCCTGTCACACTATCAGACATGCCAAATTTTAAAAAGATGCACTGACCCAATAATCCCACTTCAAAAAAATTTTTGAAGGAAATAACGTAGGTACAAAGACAAGCAAGATTGTTCACTAAAGCATCATAAAGGCAAAAATCTGAAAACCTAAATGTGCAACAATTAAAGCAAATTTGGCACAGATATTTATCAGAATATCTTCATTCCAATGCAGATTATTAAATGTAAACTGTATTTTGCTAGGTGAAAAAAAACAGGGTACAACAATACACCCTTTTTTTAACCAAGAGATAACATACCTAAGCATAGACAAATTACTCAAAGTACATACAGTTTTCCAAAATGTTAACATTTTGAATTAGTTGAAGTAAGGACTTCAAATATCATCTATGTGGTGATAATACCCAAATGTTCGCCATAATGTTATGGATACATTAAATTAAGTTATATTAAAATTATGTTAATCTATAATTTTTCCCCAGAAATTCATATTCATATATCCAACTACATATTCATTATTTCCAGTCAGATGTCTTAAAAGTATAAGAAGCAGTATATTCAAAATGAGTTCCTAACACTCCCTTCAACCCCTGACAGACATCCGAATCTCAGTTCATATCAACTCCATTCTTTCTGTTGTACAAGTCTGGAGTAATCTTATAATACACACCAATTCCATCAACAAATCATGATGATTCTCTACCATCACTTTCTCTTTCCATGTTTTCTTTCTCTGAGCACTTACTACTCCCAAAATAGCATAAATTTATTTGTCCACTATTGGTCTCCCTAGAAAATGTAAACTCAACGAGAGCAGGGACTTTGTGCCTATGGTATATCCTCACAATGAAAAACAATACCAGTACCTAACAGGCACTCAATAAATATTTGCTGAATGAATGAATATACTTTCCCATTCTTCATTCCTCTCAAAGTTTAAAATCCATACTGCCCAAAAAAGATAGCTACTGGTAAGAAAAGAGTGAATTTTTAGGTGGTTCATTTACTAGATTTACTAAGGTACCTTTTTAAATCACTGTAGGTAAAAAGAGTAACAAAAACAAAAATACTTACATAGACTTTAATCTTATTTTTACAGGTAAAAGAAAATTCTAAACATAGGATGAAATAAAAGTGAGATAAAAAATAGTAATTTTTAAGTGGGTCATCTTACTTTGTGCATGTTAGCACTAGCCATGTGGTAAGCCAGAAAATTGTACCAATACATGCAGTCCTCTTGATCTGGTGAAAGAGTATGTGGCTGGTGATGTCTCTGGAACTGAGTGATTAACTTCTTATGTAGATCCTGAAACACAAATGAAACATTTTAGAGGACAGAAACAATTTCATAACCTAAGTATCACTATAGCTTACAAAGCTATTTAAAAATGTGCAGAGAATCAACCAAGAAAATACTTAATTACAAAAGGAAAAGATAGTAGCTTTACACTGGAGAAACTAGCAGGTACCACTTTAACCAAGTGATCAACATTAACATCACTGACAATAAGACATATCGACTTCCTAATATGATGCACTGAAGACACAACATAACTTTTGTGGTATTCTTGACAAAAAAAATATAACCTAAATATAGTCAGGAGAAACAATCAGACAAACCAAACTAAGAGACTCTATACAAAATAACTGAGTAGTACTCTTCAAAAGTGACCATGAAAGATAAAGAAAGCCAAGAAATTTTCATAGATTTGAGGAAACCAGGGAAACATGACAATTATTATGCAATATGGGGTCTTGATCTGAACCACAAGAAGGGCATTAGTGGGAAAGCTGGTGAAATCCAAATAAAATCTGTAGGTTAGCTAACAATATTCTGTGACTGTTAATTTTTTGGTTTTGATAACTTTATTATAGTTACGTAAGATGTTAACACTGGGGGAAGCTAGATGAAGGTACATGCATAAAACTCTCTTTAACCCTAAAGACAGTTTTGCAACTTCTATAACCCTAAAATTTCAAAGTTAAAAATTAAAAAAAAAATGCACAGAGATGCAAGTACCTGAAGCTGGTTGCGATTCTTTTCTATAAGGAAATCTACTTGAAGATCATGTAAATAATAACAAAATGATTTTCCATTCCGATCACAGAATAAGAGAGACTTATTAACAAACTCCTGCAGTATGTCTTCAACTTCTTCGGTTTCCATGTCCCAGAGAATACATAACACCTGGGAATCATTTTAAGCATTTAATGTATCACAAAAATACAATTACCAGGATTGCAGATAAGATGTTAACACACATAAACATACACACAAATCATATCATAAAGCCCTGAATAACAGCATCTCAGTTTCATATGAAGAAGTTCAACTATTTGTCAAGATAGAAAAGAGAAATAACAAAGTCAGATGCTTCTCCAGCTTCACTAGAACTGAGAAATAGGAAACTAATCTGAGTTCAACACCAAGCTCTTGATGGAGACTAAGAGCAGTAGGATTTTTACATCCCCCACACCTCCTCAGTGACATGGGTCTTAACCTTCCAGTATCCTCTATAACAACATCCTTGGTACTATATCAAAAGTTCCATGTCAAAAATACCCAATGATGAGGATTGCTGGTCCTTCTATTACCTTTGTAGGCACCTTAACATCCTTCTGAAGGATGGAAAGATCTGTATAATAATCTTTGATGTCCTCTCTGAGCATTTCAACGCTTATAGACATGGCTTCATCCAGAGCCTCATAATCATAAAATGAAGATTTCCTTATTCTCTTAAATTGCTTATTCTGAAGTTGCCTAAGGTAGTAATCCCAACGGTTGGGAAAATCACGTAAAAGTGCACCAATCAAAGACACTACAAGAGGAGAACCTAAAAATAAAACAAAACAAAAAACAAAGTCACTGGGTTAACACTGTGTCATTTCAAAATTACCACTAAGAGTCACATTATTCTTAAAAAACAATTTCTGCTGCATGTTACCCAAACCCTTAAAATATTTATAAAACTTGGATTCACTTTATGTATTTATTCTAAAGAAGGCATTAGAAATAAGAAATATTTCCTTTAAGGATATCCATCACAGCATTATTTATTTATTTTTTATTTTTCTAATGTTTATTTTTGAGAGAGAGACAGAGTGTGAGCAGGAGGGGGGGGGGGGACGGCAGAGACAGAGGAAGACGCAGAACTCAAAGCAAGCTCCAGGCTCCTCGCTGTCAACACAGAGCCCAATGCAAAGGCTTTGAACTCACAAACCATGAGATCATGACCTGAGCTGAAGTTGGACATTTAACCAACTGAGCCACCCAGGTGTCCCTCAACACAGCATTATTTAAAATAGTGAAAAATCTGGGGCGCCTGGGTGACTCAGTCGGTTAAACTCACGGTTTGTGAGTTTGGGTCTTGCATCAGGCTCTGTGCTAACAGCTCAGGGCCTAGAGCCTGCTTCTGATTCTGTGTCTCCCTCCCCTCAGCTCCTCCCCTGCTCACACTCTATCTCTCTCTCAAAAACAAAGATTTAAAAAAAATTTTTTTAATACTGAAAAATCTTTTTTTTTTTAAATGTATTTATTTATTTGTGGGGGGCAAGGAGGAAGAGAATCCCAAGAAGGCTCCCTCCGCACTATCAGTGCATGCAGCAGATGTGGGACTTGAACTCACAAACCATGAGATAAAGACCTGAGCCGAAATCAAGAGTTGGTCACCTACCCAAATGAGCCACCCAGGTGCACCTGAAATAGTGAAAAATCTTAAACAACAATAGAGAAATGACTGAATAAATTGAAGTTATCACAATATTATGCCACTAATAACTTTTTTCAAAACATACTTAATGACATAATATTCAAGATTTGTTATATGAAAAAAGACAAGATTCAAATTATGTATACCACTGTAACCTGAATTTTTTTTTCAAAGTTTTATATGTCCTAAAAGACTGAAATACTCTCGTGATGATAATAATTATCAGGTTTATGGATAATTTCTCTTTTTTCTTTATCATTTCACACATCTTTTAAATGTTTCAAAATAGGGGCGCCTGGATGGCTCAGTTGGCTGAGCGTCCGACTTGGGCTCAGATCATGATCTCGCAGCTTGTGAGTTCAAGCCCCGCATCAGGCTCTGTGCTGACAGCTCAGAGCCTGGAGCCTGCTTCGGATTCTGTGTCTCCCTCTCTCTCTGTCCCTCCCCTGTTCATGCTCTGTCTCTCTCTGTCTCAAAAATAAATAAATGTTAAAAAAAAAAAAATTAAAAAAAAAATTTTTTTTAAGTCTTGAAAAAAATTTAAAAAATAATAAATGTTTCAAAATGGACAAACATCACCTTCACAATTAGAATACAAATGAAGTATTCTTTTCTAAGATATTTTTTAAAAGTCAATTAGCTCAGGGGCACCTGGGTGACTCAGTCGGTTAAGCGCCCAACTTCAGCTCAGGTCATGATCTCACAGCTCGTGAGTTCGAGCCCCGCGTCAGGCTCTGTGCTGACAGCTCGGAGCCTGCAGCCTGCTTAGGATTCTGTGTCTCCCTCTCTCTCTGCCCCTCCCCTGCTCATGCTCTCTCTCTCTCAAAAATAAATAAATATTCAAAAAAAAATTTTTTTTTAAGTCGATTAGCTCAAAACGAACTATCTATCTGATGGCAGAATGAAAAAACAAGGTCTGTTGAAGCATTAACAACAGTGGAAGAAATAATCTTAAGAACTGATAGGACTATTTAAAATTTTAAATTTCTGTATGTCAAATAAAATACTACAAATGAAATGAAAAAGCAGACAAAAAACTGGGGAAAGTATTTACAAAAAATGGCAAAGAGCTAATAGCTTCAATAGAGTGCCAAAAGTCAATTAAAAATCTGCTATCACAAAGAAAAGTGAGTCAAGGATAATGTCTTAAAATGCAAATAAATATTCAATAAACAAGTAAAAAGTTTAACTTCACTTAACTTCATAAAAAATGCAAATTAAGAGAACTCCATGTTACATACAAAATTAGAATACTATTTTTATAAAATCAACCAAAAAAAATTAAAACTCTGATTCTCATATTTTTTTATTCTTTGACAAAAGTCATGTCTTTAACGTCTCCCACTAACATATCATGAGTGTTCATTAAATATTATTTTAATGAATAAATGAATACCAAAATATTATTATCTATTTAGGGTATCAAAGAAAAACCTAAAATACTCTAGGTTCTAGAATACAATATTCTAGTAAAGTTTCTGGATGTTCATGTGCTAAATTGTCATACTTATTAGCTTAATTTACAAAAGGATAAAATTAGTATCTCTATAACCCTCTCATACACAAAATAAATAACCATACCTTTACATTCTTTTATAATACTGTGAGCTTGTTCTGGCAAATCTGCTTTCTTCATATTAACAAAAAGGGATAAAATTTCAAGTCCTTTTTCTTTTCCTAAGCCACTCTCCACAGAGACTACATATTTAGGACCTGTAACAAAATCACACAATATAAGTAATTTGGTTAAAATATATATAAATCTAACTGAATTAAAACATTGGGGCGCCTGGGTGGCGCAGTCGGTTAAGCGTCCGACTTCAGCCAGGTCACGATCTCACTGTCCGTGAGTTCGAGCCCCGCGTCGGGCTCTGGGCTGATGGCTCAGAGCCTGGAGCCTGTTTCCGATTCTGTGTCTCCCTCTCTCTCTGCCCCTCCCCCGTTCATGCTCTGTCTCTCTCTGTCCCAAAAATAAATAAAAACGTTGAAAAAAAAAATTAAAAAAAAAAATAAATAAATAAAACATAAAGGTAGTAAAAAGCATATTAACCCTTACCCATTACTGAATCTGTAACACTCTTGTCTCTGGTTGTAATAAGAATCTGACACTGATTGTCAAAAGCTTTTAATACCCAAGGATCCCAAACATCATCCAAGATCAACAGAGACCTAATTTTAAAAAAACAAAAACTTGTATTAAGTCACTAATGACATTTATTTAAAGCTTCCTTCTAATGTCTTTTAAAATTTACAAAACAAAAGATATGTATTTCATGGCTCTTCCCCTTTGCTATATTCGTTTCACAATATACTGATACAAATAAGGAAAAAAAATTAGACTTTCCTCTCTTCCAACCCAAAACAATGAATGCATTTTATTATTTTCTTAAGTTTACTTAATTTATTTTGAGAGAGAGAGAGAGTGTGTGTGCGCAGGGGAGAAGGAGAGGCAGAGAGAGGGAGAGAATCTCAAGCAGGCCCCACACTGGCAGGCTCGGTCTCATGAACTGTGAGATCATGACCTGAGCCAAAATCAAGATTGGAAACTTAACTGAGCCATGCAGGCACCCCAATGAATGTATATTAAAGTTAAGAAACCTATAAAAACAGAACCGTGTAGGTATTAAAAAGTGGTTACCAAGTGCCTTAAAAGAAGTTTCCAAGTAATGAGGTTTTTCTTTTTTTTTAATGTTTTCTATTTATTTTTGAGACAGAGAGAGACAGAGCATGAACAGGGGAGGGGCAGAGAGAGGAAACACAGAATCTGAAACAGGCTCCAGGCTCTGAGCTGTCAGCACAGAGCCCGACGCGGGGCTCGAACTCACGGGCCACGAGATCGTGACCTGAGCTGAAGTCGGCCGCTCAACCAACTGAGCCACCCAGGCGCCCCAGTAATGAGGTTTTTCTAATTTAGTCTTTAAGTACCAAAACCAAATGAGAAATGAGCTCAAGGTTAGCATTAGAATCAATCATATAACAATGACCATTTTAGCCTTTTTTTTTTTTACCAACAAAACTAGCAATTTCATATGTTCTAACATAATGCACTAGCAAGAATATTACCTTTCATTTGGTACACTAGTGGGGGTCTTTTCCATCTATAAGTCAGTTTGTTTATTCCTAATGAACCTCTGTGCCAATTCTTAATTGGTTTCTCCAAAAGCTTTTTTGAACTCAGCAGAACATACAGAGAAAAAAATACAACTAAAAGCTGATAGGGTAATTATACACTAGCATTTTTATACTAATGGCACATCACTTCTGTGCATTACAAAAAAAGACTCTGGGTACACACACAGCCTGGCAAATTGCCAAAGCATAAACCACAATGATGTTGATAAACAAAACGAATGACAGGGTGCCTGGGTGTCTCAGTCAGTTAAGCATCCTACACTTGATTTCAGCTTAGACCATGATCTCTCAGTTGGTGAGACTGAGCCTCATGTCAGTCTCTGCACTCACAGTGCAGATCCTGCTTGGGGTTCTCTCTCTCTCTGCCCCTCCCCCACTCATACACATCCACACACACACTTTCTAAAAATTAAATTAAAAAATAAATTTTAAAACAATTTAAAAAATAAACAAATGAATGACTTTATAAGCCATGGCCTGATACATGTGTTAGCATTTACAGTATTCCTAAACAGAAATCACTTTTACTTTCATAGGGAAGGGAAGCAGGACTAGGGAGAAGTTACTACACAAGAAAAGAGTATTAGTTAGTGGTCTCAATCCCATTTCCTCCAGGAAAATAGATACCAGTGACTATCAAGGGAAGGGGGCAATAACAGAGGGATGTGGAAGAGAAAAAAGCCAGAGAGAAGGGAGCTTGTCCTCTGTATTATGCATCCATTAAGAATCAACTACGAGGCTTTTCCCAAATTACTACTCTCACTCAATATTCTGATATTAATCCCCTTACCAATTTAAGAATCACTGCCATACTCACCACTGTTACATATGAAAGTGTACTGCATCATCAGCTACACTTCAGCATTAAAAAAAAGTTCAGCGCCATTACCTAATTCTCACCCAATTTACTGCTGAACTCTCAAGGAAGGCTTTATTCATCATTGTACTTGCAACACTTGACCCAGAACCTGGCAGAACACTCAATGTTGGTTAAATGAACCAATGAAAGAATGGTTGTTAGATCAGGGAAATCAAAGTGATGACTGAATCCCAGCTGGTTAACTATTGATGATTATATTGTTAACATAAGCAGCAACCAAGCTATTGTCTCCCTTCTGGCTAATGAAAATTGCAAAACAGTTGATAACAGCACCTGGCACATAATTATAATCTTATTTATTGAATGAATTATTTAAATAAACAAAACACACTCTTGAAGTACATGAAAGTAGAAAAGTTAGATATACATATATCCAAAATTAATACAACACAACAGAAGGGTCCATTAAATAAATAACCCTTTACCAGGTGCCTATATTTATTCGGTCTCTTGTTCAATGTTATCCATCAGAAACAACAGATTCAGGAGCACCTGGGTAGCTCAGCTGGTTAAGCTTCTGACTCTTGATTTCAGCTCAGGTCATGATGTCATAGTCATGAGATCAAGCCCTGCATCTGGCTCTGTGCTGGGTGTGGAGCCTGCTTGGGATTCTCTCTCTCTTTCTCTCCCTCCCCCTCTCATTGCCCCTCCCCTGCTGGCACACACACTGGGTACACATATGCTCGCTCTCTAAAATAAACATAAAAAATAAAAAGAATGGATTCAAGGTAAGAAGCTTGCATTTTCTTTTTTTTTTTTTTTTTTTTAATTTTTTTTTTTTTTTTCAACTGTTTATTATTTGGGGACAGAGAGAGACAGAGCATGAACGGGGAGGGGCAGAGAGAGAGGGAGACACAGAATCGGAAACAGGCTCCAGGCTCTGAGCCATCAGCCCAGAAGCCCGACGCGGGGCTCGACTCACGGACCGCGAGATCGTGACCTGTCTGAGTCGGACGCTTAACCGATTGCGCCACCCAGGCGCCCCAGAAGCTTGCATTTTCTAGCAAAGATCACTAACCAACTCACCTTCTTAAGAAATACTTCTTGAGCACCCCAGTGGTAGGTAAGAGACATAGTAGGTAGAATGCAAAGAAAAGTAGCAATTTTTGCCCAGTGGCAGCCACCTTTGTTTTAATACAAGACAAAGAACAGCAGAAAAGCAACAGTTCATTCTTAGATCTCTACTGAAGAACAAGAAAAGGGTATGATGTTCTCAAACTGTCAGCAGTTAAGTCTCATTGGGACTTCATACATTAAATTTGTCTATCTGTACCGTGGGTGTTTACGCAGCATCAGAATGCGAAGGCGGTCTTTAGCCTCTTCAATATTGAGTGGAAGCCTCTGGGAGAAACTCTCATCCTGATCCAACCGTGCGCAAAGATTCTGCAGTTTCATCAGAAGCCCAGACTTGTCTTGTTTCCCAACTGAAACCCAGTGCACACCCCCTGGGAAACAACCTAGGAAAATAAATAATAATAATAAACTTAAGGTCTTTGAACAGGTGTCCTCCTTTGAAAGATTTTGGTGATTAGATTTGCTCCAATTTCAACCTCATCCTATCTTTAATTTCTCTTGATTCAGTGTACACATTTCGCTTGTAGAGTACTGTTGAGCTTTATAACCTGAATCTAAGAAGAGCTGAAGATGTGAAGAAACTGAAGTATGAAATAAATCTGTTTATCAGTAAAATCTTACCAAACTAAAATTTAGTTTTTGTCCTATGTCATCAATGATCACTGTAAAACATAATTTCTCAAACTCAGTACTTTTGACATTTTGGGCCAGATAATTCTTTATTGTAAGGAACCTTCCTGGGCATTGTAGGATGTTTAACAGTCTCCCTGGCCTCTACCCACTATATGCTAGTAGCATTCCTCCTCCCTGATTATGACAACCAAAGATATCTCCAAACATTGTCAATGTCCCCTGGGGGCAAAATTGCCTCTGACTGAGAACCACAGATATCCAGGAACACATAACTCACTCATTATGGTTCTCGTATAGAAACTTAAAGTAAGAAGTTAGGTTCAAGTCTGGCTCTACTGCTTACTAGCTATGCTATCTTTAGCAAATCACTTAACCTCACTTTCATTTGTTATACTGACGTATACTAAGGTATTATTTACCTTACCTATTTCAGAGTTACACTGAGAAATTAATAACATGTAAATTTGCTATGTTGTTGACCGTAAGGTACTATAACAGACAGGATTACTAGTGATATGGATCTGAGAGCACCCTGCAAATATTAAGCTTTGAAGTAGTAGGCACCATATAAGAATGGAAATTATTATTACTGTTACTTTCAACTGTTAACATCATTATCATTGTTAATTAAGCCACAGTATATCTTACAATACATATTTTTACTTACATAGGTATCAGGAGCCAAAAATCTTAAGCCTTCATAGACTATATTTAATCAGCTCCATGTATAGATTAAAAAAAAAAAAAATGCAAGAAGGGTTCCTATGTGTAAAATATGGTGAGCAGTAGCATTAGACCATACCAGTGGCATTAACCATAAAGATTTATATTAGGTAATCATAAATAGTATAAGAAAATACAAAAAATAGATAAAGATTAATAAGCTATAACATACCAAAGGGCAATTTTTGTTTACTGGTATTTACAAATAATTAAGTACAAAAATCACTATTATAAAACCTTAACCATCCAAAAGAAAGATCTGTATAAATGCAAAGACCTACTTATGACAGATATTCTAAGGGTTCTACATATTAATCTATTTTTTTTTTTTAATTTTTTTTTTTCAACGTTTATTTATTTTTGGGGCAGAGAGAGAGCATGAACGGGGGAGGGGCAGAGAGAGAGGGAGACACAGAATCGGAAACAGGCTCCAGGCTCTGAGCCATCAGCCCAGAGCCTGACGCGGGGCTCGAAACTCACGGACCGCGAGATCGTGACCTGGCTGAAGTCGGACGCTAACCGACTGCGCCACCCAGGCGCCCCCATATTAATCTATTTTTAATCCACATCGTAAACTATCAGGAAGACACTTATTTTCCCCATTTTATAGATAAGGAAACTGAGGTATAGGAAGATTGAGTAGTTTGTCCAAAGTCACACAGGTTAATAAAGTAGAGCTGGGATTCAAACCTCCAGCACCACTGCTCATTCTAAACTATTCCACCTCCTCAAGGATATTTACTGCAGCACTATTTTCAACAGAAAAAAGCTGGAAACAAACTGCAATGTCCACCCTAACCACCTCTTCCCAAGCCTGAGGCAGGACCAACTGAGGAAAGAGAAAACCTTACATATAAATGAAGTTTGGAATATTAAATAGGCCTTGACATTTTAATTATTGAAATTAGATTGCTGGAATGCAAACTGGTGCAGCCACTATGGAAAACAGTATGGAGATTCCTCAAAAAGTTAAAAACAGAACTATCCCATGGTCCAGCAATGGCACTGAGTATTTACCCAAAAAATACAGAAACACTAATTCAAAGGGATACATAGCAGCATTATCTACAATACCCAAATTATGGAAGCAGCTCAAGTACCCATCGATTAATGAATGGATAAAGATGTATATATACACAATGGAATATTATTCAACCACAAAAAAGAATGAAATCTTGGCATATGCAACGACACGTCTGAAGCTAGAGAGTATAATGCTAAGAGAAATAAATCAGAGAAAAACAAATACCATAGGATTTCACTCATGTGGAATTTAAGAAACAAATGAGCACAGGGAAAAAGAGAGATAACCAAGAAACAGATTCTTAACTATAGAGAACAAACTGATGGTTACCAGAGGAGAGGTGGGAGGGGGGATGGGTTAAATAGGTGATGGGATTTGTTTGGGAGATGTATGGAACTGTTTGAATCACTATACTGCATACCTGAAATAAATGTAACCTTGTAAAGAATAAAGTTACAGGTTACATCAAAAAAGATTTTTAAAAAGTACACTTGTGATGAGCACCAGATGATGCAGAATTGTTGAATAGCTGTATCATATACCTGAAACTAATCCAACACTGTATGCTACCTAACTGGAATAAAATAAAAACTTAAAAAAAAAATTAGATTGTTTTTAAAATTTGAAGTGACCCTGGGACTCTGAACCTGTACAAGGTGAGGGAAAGAATCAGTCCCAGGGAAGTTTTGAACAGGCAACACGGGAAAAAAGTTGTTTTTTGATTACACCCTATAAACTTCAATGCAATAATTACACATCCACTAACTAAACCTAGCAAAATGCCAAGGTTTATGGTCATAAATTTACACTGGAACTAAGTTGGGTGATTTTCTTCAGCAAAGAGGAAGGAAATTATGGTCTGGATGAAGCAATGTGGAATAAGCAAGTAACTGTCTGGATGAAGCAATGGGGACTAAGCAATTAGATCCCATCTCCTAGTAGAGAAGAAGCAATCAGCTTTTACCCAAGTAAGGAGAAACTAAAGAGCCAAGAGCATGTGCTGTGAAGCAACTGAATAATGGGCAATAAAAACTAGGTCTGAGCCTAGGAGGGTGCTAATGGGATAAATAGTGAGGAATTATGGAATCAAAAAGAAATAAGTCTTGATAGATCAGAAAACTGTAGTAGTGAACTGAGAATAGATGGAGGGGGGCAAAAGGTAGAACAGGTTTTAACGTTAAGATTTCAAAAGTAGTATCATTTCCGGTAATTGGCAAGGACAAGGGTCCAGTCTGTGATCAAAGAAGCAAAGGCTAAAGGAAAATAAAGACAATGGTCACTGCAGATAAAGAAATCAAGAAACTGAGAGGCCAAGGTTTTGGATGACTCACTATATAAATGTCAACTGATCTTACTAAGAATGTCAACAGAAGAAGAGCTTAAATTTATAATTAAGAACTCCAATCATCAATGAATGAGAACAATATCATAACTGGGAAGGCATCAGAGAAGTGAACTTCAAAGGGACAAAGACTTTCGCTGGGAAAAGGGAGTATTAATGGTCTGGATGAGGCAACAGAAAGCAAGGACAACATCAAACACTTCCTAGTGCTTAAGTATATAGGGAAAAAAGTTGCCAAACCATGGAAGGTAGCTATGGAGAATGTGGTATGGGGGGGGGGGGAGGGGGGGAACAGTGGGGGAATGCCCAATTTTAGATAAGGCAAGGAAATAAACATTCTCAGAACAGGGTGATAAGATAGAAGAGTTTCCTGATCACAGAGGAGAAAACCTAGGGGATAAGACAGAAAAGCTTGGGAATGAGAGGAGGAAACCTAGATCAGAATTGGCAATGTACTAACTAGTAACCGCATGAGAATCTAAAAGATAACAAATGACCGGGAGATAGAGAATTCTGCAGGGAACTAGGGTAAAGACAGTGCTGTGAAGCATGGTTTAATTATCAGTGAAAGCTTCTGCAAGCTCCCTTAGACTTCCCTCAGTGTAAGTCTACATTTATGAAATAGTAAATCCCTGAGGTTTCCCTTAGTGTTACAACTGCATTCTGTGTGTGCACAGGTTTGTAAATGTACAGGAAAAAAGTTTGGAAAACTTCACTGTAACTGTTACCCACCAATTACCTCTGCTAAGGATTTAGAATTTAGGAGAAGGAAAAAAAAAGCAAGTGAAAAGAATTTTTACTCCTTTTTAAAGAAAATGCTACTTTTGTAATTTTTTTTAAAGATTTTATTTGTAAGTAATCTCTACACCCCATGTGGGACTCAAACTTACAACCCCAAGATCAAGCATTACATGCTCTACTGACTGAGCCAGCCAGGCACCCTACTTTTGTAACATTTAAAACATATTTTAAACTACCTGTTGCTCCTAAGGGTTTTATGTTTTGTTTTGTTTTTTTTTTAATGTGTGCATTCATTTCAAAATTTTCTTAAAAATCGACCGTGGCACCTGAGTGGTTTAGTTGGTTCAGCGGCGGACTCTATTTCAGCTCAAGGCCCATGATCTCAAAGTCCACACTGTCAGCACAGAAGGCCTACTTGGGAAGGATTCATTATTTCTCTCTCTCTCTCTCTCCCCGCACCCCCCCTCCCCCACACGTTGTGTGCATGCACACTCTCCCTCCCTCTCCCCTCTCCCTCTCTCTCTCTCTCTCTCTCTCAGAACAAAGAACTTAGGGGAGAAAAAAAAGTCATCCCAGAGTAAAGACAATGGAAAGTGTCCAGATGTAACTAGCTAATAAATTCCTCAGATTTAAATTTAAGTACTATTACCCTAGACCAAAGGTCTTCTCTCCTAAAGACAATACCATATGATATCACGTAATGTAGAATCTAAAAAACAAATAAACAAACAAAAAGCATAAACAGACCCTAAATACAGAGAACAAACTCATAGAAGGGAGGGGAGTGGAGACACTGGGCAACATGGAATGAAGGGGAAGTGGAGGTACAGGCTTCCAGTTATGGAATGAATAAGTCAAGGAGATGAAAGGGTACAGCATAGGGAATACAGGGAATGGTATTATAATAGCACTGTATGGTGACAGATGGTAGCTCTACGTGGGGTGATAGATAATGTGTACGAGTCCTCAATCACTATGTTGTATACCTGAAACTAATGTAACATTGTGTCAACTATACTTCAATTATAAAACAAAGTTTTTAAAAAATAAAGGCACCAATGTTCAAAAGCAAAAAAAAAAAAAAAAAAAAAAAAAAAAAAAAAAAAAAATCTTTCTCTCCTAAATTTTAAAACAAAAACATTAGGCATTAGAAACATATCCAAGGGGCCCCTGGCTGGCTTAGTCGGTAGAGCATGTGACTCTTGATCTCAGGGTCATGAGTCTCAAGCCCCATGCTGGGTACAGAGTTTAATTAAAAGAGAGAGAGAGAGAGAGAGAGGAGAGAGAGAGAGAGAGAGAGAGGGAGGGAGAGAGGGAGAGAGGCTTAAAAAAAAAGAAAACATACAAGAAAAAATAAAACACTGCTAGCTTTACAAAGAAAAACAAAGAGACCAGATGACCAACTCATCTGCAAATCTACCATCACGGTATAACAGTATTAATTCCACATTTCAGAAAGAATGTAAACATCTTGACTATGGGCACAAGAGGGAGCAAGTCAGCCTTGAATGAGGCTTACACCTGTAATTCATTCAGGGGAACTTATTCACAAAAACACTGCCTTTAATCAGAGAAAAGTAACCCCACCCTACTTTCACATGTGATTTGTCCTGGTAGCAATCAAAAATCTAATAGCATCAAAGAAATCTTAGGAAGGACAGAACGAATAGTAGACAGCCTCCAGATAAAGCTTCCATGCTTTAAAAACTCAGCATATATACACAGCGATATCAATGGTTTATAAACATGTTAACTCCTCCAGGCACCTGGGTAGCTCGGTAGGTTAAAAGTCCGATTCTTGATTTCAGCTCAGGTCATGATCTCACAGTTGTGAGTTCAAGCACCACAGAGTCTGCTTGGGATTCTCTCTCTCCCCCTCTCTCTGTTCCTTGCTCATCACATATGCTCTCTCTACCTCTCTCTCTCAAAATAAATAAATAAACATTAAAAAAAAGGGGGGGGCACCTGGGTGGCTCAGTCGGTTGGGCATCCGACTTCAACTCAGGTCATGATCTCACAGCTTGTGAGTTCAAGCCCTGCATTGGGCTCTGTGCTGACAGCTCAGAGCCTGAAGCCTGCTTTGGATTCTGTGTCTCCCTCACTCTCTGCCCCTTCCCAGCTCACACTTTGTCCCCCTCCCTCTCTCTCTCTCTCAAAAATAAACATTAAAAAAAAATTTTTAAAAACACCTGTGAACTCCTATTTTCCTACCCACACCCAAAATAAATAAAGGGTTGAACATTCGAAAGGATACTGGGTTACTCGGGGCACCTTGGGTGGTTCAGTCAGTTAACCAACTGACTCTTGATTTTGGCTCAGGTCATGATCTCACAGTTGGTGAGTTTAAGCCCCCTGTCAGCTCTGTACTGACAGTGCAGAGGCCTGCTTGGGATTCTCCCTCTCTCTCCTCTCTCTCTTTCCCTCCCCTACTCAAGCTCTCCCAAAATAAATAAACTTTAAAAAAAAGGAAATTGGGTTACCTAAAAATGTATAGGCATAAATAGTTAAGAATCTAATATTCTTTATTAATTTTAATAATTTCTTTAAACACCACCCTAAGACAACAAAAATTCTATAAGAACCAGTTTTTTTTTTAATTTTTTAATGTTTGTTTATTTTGTGACAGAGAGAGAGCATGAGCAAGCATGACCAGGTGAGGGGCAGAGAGGAGACACAGAATCCAAAGCAGGCCCAACTCTGAGCTGTCAGCACAGAGCCCGACATGGGGCTCAAACCCATGAACTGTGAGATCATGACCTGAGCCAAAGTCTGACACTTAGCCAACTGAGCCACCCAGGTGCCCCCAGAACCACAGTGTTAATAAAGTTTGTAAACCTTACAGCTATGGACACTTACAAAAGAAAAAAAAAAAAAGGTTTTATACTACAATTAAATGGCAAAAATCCAAGATTCCTATATTTTAGAATGGAAATGAACTCCAGTGACTAAAGTTTATCTTCAGTAAAGTATCTACTCTTGAATTAGTGGATATACTAAAGCAGACTCCAAAAACATTAATGAACTAAATCTGAATAATAATACCGTATTAGAAGTACTTAAGCAAAATTCAAGAAGCACAAATTAGAAGACACAAAAATTCATTAATTTGACTATATCAGAATTAAAGATTTCTGTTAAAGACATCCAGGGCAAAGTTAATACAGACAAATAAAAAGAAGATATTTACATAATCTAAAACCAACAGCATCAAATATCTAGAATATAAAAGAAACTCCTAGAGAGCAAAGAGAAAAGAAATCTCAATGGATAAACAGACAAATGATAGAAACAAAATTAAAAAAAGGAAACCCAAAAAGCTAAAAAGCTTCCTTAGAAATAGTCAAACTCAAGTTATCAGAGAAATGCAAATTAGAAGATTATACTTGCTGACCTAGCAAAAAATCATAAATCTAGATGATACCTAGTGTCAATAAGGAAGTGAGATTATAGGATCCCTCATACACTACTGGTGGGAACATACAGATTGGAGGGCAATCAAATCTGATGTCACCATTTTCTATAATTTAGTGATTCTGCTCCTAGATACATACACTCAAAAAATTCTCACTTCTGTAAAAGTTCAGCCCAGCTTTAGTGGGGCTGCAAAGAGTTGGAGACCATCTATGTATCTATTAACTAGGGGAATAACAATAAAATGTGCTAGATGCACCCCATGTAGGATAGCAATCAGGTGTAAAATAAGATATATAGCCAGCAACAAAGATAAATCTTAAAAACAGTGTCAAGAGAGGTAAGAAATAGAATAATTAACGCTATAACATTTACGCAAATTTAAAATACCTGCCTACAACAACACGTTTTACAAGAAAACATACATTACAAATATGCTTACAAAGAACATACATTAAATACACTGGAAGGATCACCTATGGGGAGGTGTGATCACCTATGGGGAGGTGATACAGTGATCAATATATTTGGTCTTCATCACTGTTCCTGGCACATAGCTGTAAAACCCTTGTAATTTCCCAAATAAGAGCCATAGGGACACCTTTTATAATATTTAGTTTTGTTCCCAGTTCCTGAAATAATGCCAGAGGTATAAAAGTGAAAATTATTCATATAAGACACTTTCAAACACACCTGAGTTTGTTAATAAAATTACTTTCGAAAAGGCTCAATATAATGGAAAAATGGGGACTGCTGCCAGGGAACCAACCATATAGAGGGTTGGAACTTCCAGCCCCATGCCCCAGATCTTCCAGACCTCTAGAGAGGGAAGAGAGGCTGGAAATTGAACTCAATCACTAATGGCCAATGATTTAATCACCTTCATTTTAATGAAGCCTCCCAAAAGGGGGGTATAGACAGCCTGTTCAATGAAGGTGTAGACAGAGTGGTATACTAGAGTTGTCAGGGAAGCTCAACACCCCTTCCCACATACCTTGCCCCTACTGCATCTCTTCCATCTGGCGGTTCCTCTTTTGTATGCTTTTATAATAAACAAGTAATCTAGTACATAAAATGTTTTCCTTTGAAGCTACACTAGGGACACCTGGGTGGCTCAGTCGGTTAAGCATCCAACTTCAGCTCAGGTCATGATCTCACGGTTCATGGGTTTGAGCCTCACGTGGGACTCTGTGCTGACAGCTCAGAGCTGGAGCCTACTTCAGATCTGTGTCACCCTCTCTCTCTCTCAGAAATAAATAAACATTAAAAATATATATATATTGAAAGTCACTCTAGCAAATTAATCAAATACAAGAAGAGGGAAAGTCCAATCTATAGCCATTTGGTCAGATGCACAGCTAACAACCTGGACTTGTGATTAGCATCTGAAGGATGGGAGGGATGGCAGGAGGGCAGTCTTGCAAGATTAAGCCCTTAACCTGTGGGATCTGCCACTATCTCCAGGTACATAGTGTCAGAATTGAGTTGAACTGTAGAACACCCAGCTGGTCTTAAAGAATTACTGTGGAGGGTGCCTGGGTGGCGCAGTCGGTTAAGCGTCCGACTTCAGCCAGGTCACGATCTCGCGGTCCGGGAGTTCGAGCCCCACGTCAGGCTCTGGGCTGATGGCTCAGAGCCTGGAGCCTGTTTCCGATTCTGTGTCTCCCTCTCTCTCTGCCCCTCTCCCGTTCATGCTCTGTCTCTCTCTGTCCCAAAAATAAATAAACGTTGAAAAAATAAATAAATAAATAAAAATTTAAAAAAAAAAGAAAAAAAAAGAATTACTGTGGAGATGAAACAGAAGAGGAGACACAATAGAAAAGTGTGTATTAAAGGAATGGACGGAAAATGAGAATGGGAATTTTTTTTTAATATATGAAATTTATTGTCAAATTGGTTTCCATACAACACCCAGTGCTCATCCCAAAAGATGCCCTCTTCAATGCCCATCACCTACCCTTCCCTCCCTCCCACACCCCCACCAACCCTCAGTTTGTTCTCAGTTTTTAAGAGTCTCTTATGCTTTGGCTCTCTCCCACTCTAACCTTTTTTTTTTTTCCTTCCCCTCCCCCATGGGTTTCTGTTAAGTTTCTCAGGATCCACCTAAGAGTGAACACATATGGTATCTGTATTTCTCTGCATGGCTTATTTCACCTAGCATCACACTCTCCAGTTCCAACCACGGTGCTACAAAGGGCCATATTTCATTCTTTCTCATTGCCACATAGTACTCCATTGTGTATATAAGCCACAATTTCTTTATCGAGAATGGGAAATTTTTAAAAGAAAACAAACATAGTAGCTAAGAGCTAAGTCTTACACCAAAAAAAAAGAAAGAAAAAGAAAATAAAAAAAGAAAAAGCTAAGTCTTACACAGACCCAATATGAAAACAGGTGTGAACTAAACAATGATTAATTCAATCCTCTATACATCAACATGAAATCTCAAAAAAGTATATGAAAGATATTAACTACATTATACACTGAAATATTGCCAGTATCTTTGACATTTTCTCAAAACAAGGTGGTTAAAACTCTGAGACCACAATTTATACCATCTGATTCCTGGGTAATTAATTCCATAAGTTATTGGTCAATTTTAACCCCTAAAACTGAAAATTCACTTCAGTAATCTAGAGTGATTTAAACTGAGTTGAGCGGCATACTTCTAACCTTTAAATTAGTAAGCTATAAATATGTTTTTAAAGGAAATTCATCATAATATTGTAAGGAAAATGCATTTCTTCACACTAAAAGAACTTAAACCAATTTTTACTCTGAAATACCCTTAGTGATCAACTTTGCAGTAGAGTGAGCGAATGAATAAATAAGTATTCAAATAAAACTTTAGCCATAAGACTTGGATGGAACTGAATCCCACAAACTTCTCTCTAATGACAACAGGGAAAAACCAAGGAATTGGGCATTTTTCTAACAAAAGAAGATCAATACTGCTGACAAGGGCTGTGAAGTGTACACCAAAACAGGGTGAGTACAACAGATGTGCCCTAGCCTTCATCTTTCTAAATCTCTTAAACGCTTACTATTTATTCCATCATTAATTTTGTCATCTCATCATAAACTCTTTTAACTGCTTATTATGTATTATAAACAAAAAAGTTATTAACAACTAGAAGTCAAGCACCATCTTTAAATTCCACTTGAAGTCACTAATGAATGAAGGCAACCAAAGACTGATGGAGCTGTCTAACTATGAATACCTTGAGAACCCACCAGATTCATTAAGGTCAGCAGTATACCTGCGACATGTCCTAAACACTCTTCTGCACAGTATGCCCTTCCCCAGTCTATTCAATACCTTCGCTACTCTCCCAACCCTACCTAGTCTACCTAGCAAACTTCTATTATTCCTCCAAACTCCAGCTAAAATGTCATGTCATTAGAGGAGCCTGTCCTGTTCATCCTCTTCCCCCAGAGAGATAATACTTCCTTCCTTTGTTCTAACTTTGTACCACATACTTGTTTCTACTGCTCCATTTGTCACATATAATTTGTTTACGTGTCTGTCTCCCCTACTTGACTGTGAATAAATTTCTTAGATGCACAGACTGGACCTTCCTTTTTGCCAAGCTCCATAGTAGGCTCTCAAACATTTGCTGAATACATGAATACCTGAAGCAAGAAGTCAGTCACTAGATGTCAAATGAATCTATAAAGCCTATCCACAGGGGCGCCTAGCTGGCTCAGTGAGTCGAGCATGGGACTCTTGTATTTATTTTATTTTTGAGAGAGACAGAGTGCGAGTGGGGGAGGGCAGAGAGGGAGACACAGAATCCAAAGCAGGCCCCAGTCACTGAGCTGTCAGCACAGAGCCTGATGCAGGGCCCAAACTTGTGACCAGTGAGATCATGACCTGAGCCAAAGTTGGACGCCCAAGTGACTGAGTCACCCAGGTGCCCCATGGGACTCTTGATCTCAAGGTTGTGAGTTCAAGCCCCACACTGAGTGTAGTGATTTCTTAAAAAAAAAAAAAAACCTAGGGGTGCCTGGTGGCTCAGTCAGTGAAGCATCTGACATCAGCTCAGGTCACGATCTCATGGTTTATGAATTCAAGCCCCACATGAGGCTCTCTTGCTTTCAGCACGGAACCTGCTTCAGATCCTCTGTCTCCCTCTCTCTCTCTACCTCTCTCTCTCAAAATAAGTAACATTTTTAAAAAAAAAAAAAAGCAAATTAAAAAAAAGGCCTATCTGCAAAAACCCATTGGTTGCCATAGTCAATTCCCATTTTTTCTTTTTCTTGGGGATTACATATAAAATAGACAAGTTACTAAAAATTTTAAGAGAAGCCAGGATTTTTTTTTCCCCTCAAGATTTTTTAAGTAATCTCTATATCGAAAATCCAATATAGGATTCAAACTCCCAACCCTGAGATCTAGAGTTGCATGCTCTACTGACTAAGCCAGCCAGGTGCCCCTAAAGATTTTTAAACATAGACCACTGATGGAAGTAATTACAGAAATGGAATTAATAGTTTAATATAGGATGCCAAATACATGGGAGAATCACCACTAGGAGAATCATTAATGGAAATGAGTTTCCAAAACTCTCCTTCTCTATAGCACTCAAGTGACAGGAACGTGTAAGTCCAATACTGCTTAAAAGACAGGGATATAAAGTGGACAACCTTTCAAAATCCTTTTTCAACTCTACAATCCCCTCAGTTATTAAGATACAAGGGAACTAGATTCAATCCAGTAATAATAAGTGCCATCTAATAATGAATTTATTAGACTGGTTAGCCAAGCCTCTTTGGCTGGCTATTGGAGAATATTGGCCTGGAATTGGAGAATAACAGCTTCTCCAAGATGTTCACATCCTAACCTACAGAACTTGTAATCATAGTACCTTAAATGGCAAAAAAGGACTTTGCAGATGCAATTAAATTAAGGATTTGGGGATGATATTATTCTGGATCATCCAAGGGCCCCTAGAAGAGGGAGGCAAAAAGGTGAGTCAGAGAAAGAGAGGCAGTGACAGAAGCAAAGATCATAAAGAGAGAAAAAGATCTGAAGATGTTATGTACCACCAGCTTTGAAAATGGAAGAAGGAACCATGAGTCCAGGCAATCTCTAGAAGCTGGAAAATGCAAGGGAAAGGATTTTCCCTAGAGCCTCCAAAAGAAACTCAGCCCTGCTGACACCATGACTTTAGCCCAGTAAGAACTACTTTAGACTTCTCACTTCCAGAACTGTACAATAACAAATTTGTGTTGTTTTATGCCACCAAAGTTCTAGTTATTTGCTACAGCAGCAACAGAAAACTAATACCATGCTTCCTTAGCCAGCAACACATGGTAATCAAACTTACCATCTAAGAAAGAATGATCTCGAACAGTTTCTGCAGCTAAAACAGACTTCCCACAACCTGCCATTCCGTATATGATGACCCATCCTGGTTCACCATTTAGTTTGAAGAGGTTCTGCTGAATTGAGTTCACCAGTTTTCTTCCTAGTACAAAGACCACCGGCCTCTGTGGCACTCCACCTTCACACAGGACTGTCCTTACTGAAATCCAAAACAAAACAAGTATGAATGAACAGAACTTTGAAATGGTTACTCAGGTCATACCATAAAAGCCAAAGAAAGCAAGGCTGGGGCTTTAACCTCAGAACTTCCAAGAGAAGATGTGGCTAGCATACTAACCTCAATGTTCTGATTTCTCAGAATATAACAAAAACAAACATAGGCCTTTCAAGATGACTACAGATAATGGAAAGCTCCATCTGCATCTGCCCTTATACACCCTATTCCTCCTTAACTCTCCAATCTCTTTTTCTCATATTAAAGACTGGAAAGGATGGTGTAAAGGAATATGGAGTTCCTTTCAAGAACATAGATTTCTAAAGATTCTTATTCTTTCCTATGCACGAACTCAATAAACACAGAACTGGAGAAGAGCTTAAATAAAAGCCTAAAAATTGTCTTTTTAATCCCTAAAAATGTGTATTGTTCCCTCAGCAGTAGACAGCTCCCTGGGCAAGAGGAAAATGTGAGTAAACATAGGTACAAGTAAATATATTTAAATTGGAAAACCTAACTATAATTTTTTCACATGCATTTTCAGTGAACCAGTCTCTTCAACAGACTCCATTTAAAATACGATAAAACTGCAGCAATGTAGCACTGTCATAGCAACGTGATATAAGATATAATGAATACAAACCATATGAAGTTATTCCACCAACTGAATCTTTGCCACCATTCGAAGAAGAGATGACAGGAATGCCACCATGAAGAAGGCCAGCAAGATCTTTATACCCTTCATGTATTAGAGCATTGTAGAATGATATGTAGGAATAATTATCTTTTTTAAGTATCATTTTAATTAGGAGAGCTGCTCGTTGCTGCTGAGTGGGCTAAAAAAAATAAGTAGTTTAGTATACTACAAAGAGTATGTTGCAACATAAATTAGTGGAGACCAGTGCAAGTTCTGAAATAAATTTAAGAAACTTTTTAAAGTCATCAAATAATTATAGCAAACATTTTAAATAAAAATTGGAAAGAAAAAAACTTTATAGCAAAGACTGCTTCAGAGGGCTTTACCTCATTTTTTACTTTTTCCTCCTCTGATACTGTTAAAACTCCATCATTAATCATACGATCCATGATGTAGGACGTTTTAATGTCCTTTTCCAGGGCTTCTCTATGTTGAAGCAAAGAGTTTCGAGCTTTTGCATCCATCCTCTCAAATTTTTCTCTAAGCTGTCAACCATCAGCTATGGACAAAACATCAAAATTTTTGTCAGGTCAATAAAGATATGAAAAGATGTGCAACATTACTGGTAATCAAGAAATATAAGATTTTTTTTGGCAAAGATTTTTAAAACTGGACAAAACCCAACACTTTCAAAGGTGTGAAAAAATGAGTTTTCATATGCACCACTTGAGAGTACAAAATGGATATAACTTTTCTGGAAGGCGATAAGATATAAAAGCATTTAAGGTAAGTATTGTCTCTAACCCAAAAATCTCACTTCCAGAAATTTACCTTAAGGAGACATTTACATACGTATGCAAAGATATCAAAAAAAAAAAACAAAAAACAAACACAAAACACAAAAAAGAGTTAACAGAGCTGTGAGTTCAAGCCACAAATTGGGTGTGGAGCCTACTTAAAAAAAAAAGTTAAGAGAGAATGTTTGGGTAAGAAAAAAACATGAAAACAAAACAAAATTAAAAACAAAAAGATGAGGGGCACCTGGGTGACTCAGCTGGTTAGACGTCTAAATCCTTGATTTCCACTCAGTTTGTGAGATCGAGCTCTGTGTCAGGTTCTGTGCTGACAGCAAGAAGCCTACTTGGGATTCTCCGTCTCCCTTTCTCTCTACCACTCCCCAACTCGTACTCTCCCTTTCTCTCAAAATAAATAAACATTTTAATAGACACACCAAAAAAATGAAAACAACCTAAATGCCCACCAAGTATGGATTTAAAAAATTAGAGTATGTATGTAAAGTGGTATATTATACAACCATTTAAAACAAAACACATCTCTATGGAGTATCTGGGCGGCTGAGTTGGTTAAGAATCGGACTCTTGATTTCAGCTCAGGTCATGATCTCACAGCTTGTGAGTTCAAGCCCAGCCACCGGCTCCACATTGACAACACAGATGCTGCTTGGGATTCTCTGTCTCCCTCTCTCTCTGCCCCTCCCCTGCTCTGTCTCAAAATAAATAAACATTTAAAAACAAAAAACAAGACACATCTTCACGCACTGACATGTAAAGATGTTCACCACAAACTGATTAAAAAAATGAGAAACATGATCCCCAAAACAGCACAAAATATGTGTTGGTATCATATAAACATATTGGGAGATGTTAGGAAGTCTACTCAACGAAAAACATTTTGGGTTACTTCCAAGTAGCAAGATTTGGTGCGTTTCCCCTTTTTATTTTTTGTACTTTTCTATATAGTCTTAATTTTTTCAATACACATTATCATTTTTACAATTTAAAAAACTTCTTAAAAGGTGCCTGGGTGGCTCAGGTCATGGTCTTGCAGTTCGTGGGTTTGAGACCCACGTCAGGCTCTGTGCTGAAAGTTCAGAGCCTGAAATCTGCTTCAGATTCTGTCTCCCTCTCTGCCCTTCCCCTGCTTGCACTGTCTCAAAAATAAAAATAAAACATTTAAAAAAAGAGTTAAAAAAAAACTTCTTATGATTTTTATAAACAGTGATCGTACTAAAATCCTAGTGTTTAGAAACTTGTATTAAACATTAAGACTAACCACAGCATTGTTGGTATTGAGCATTAGTTCTCACTCAAGGTGAGTGTCAGCTCTAGATCTTCATCTAAAACATATTTCTCACATGCTTACTCCACTGATGTTTTGGCTGTGCTAAGTATGACAAAGCAACAGAAAATATTCTTTGGTGTCATTCCTTGGATTAAGAGGACAGAAAAAAAGAATATTCTTTACAGTATAATATTCTAAGTTCCTACCAACTTTATTTCAGATACAACACTAATTTTTCCAGGGGTATAAAATCCAGATCAGAATGTTTGCAAGTTTTTAAAACATTAACAGAACTCTATCCAATGTAATACAGTGAGTGTCTAAATATATTAATTTATTGATTCAGTAAACATTTGAGCCCCTATGTGCCAAGCCCTGAAGTCTACAGAGATTAAATCATATCCCTGAAGGAATTCACAATCTAGTGGGAGAGAAAAATTTAAAGAGATAATTAAAAGACTCACAGAAGTTTTTTTATTTTTTATGTTTTTATTGTTTATTTATTTCTGAGACAGAGCACGAGTGGGGAGGGGCAGAGAGAGAGGGAGACACAGAATCCGAAGCAGGCTCCAGGCTCTGAGCTGTCAGCACAGAGCCTGACACGGGGCTCCAACTCATGGAATGCGAGATCATGACCTGAGCCCAAGTCGGTCCCTCAACCGACTGAGCCACCCAGGCGCCCCTTAAAGAGATAATTAGAATGTGATGTCCTAAGTGCAAAAATACAGGTAAGTACAAATCATTTGGGGTGCACAGAGAGTTGGGATAATCATTAAGTGTCAACAATGACTATATACTTTTAAAGTCACAACTGTGGCACTTGCAACATAGGGAAATAGAGCATGTGCCTATACTTGGCAAGGTTCACCTTGACATCACATGTCCAGCATGCTAATGTCCAGTATTAGCATGAATCTGAATGATAATACAAAGTTATGATTGGAATAAAGCTATGATATTTTTTAAACATTAATAACATTTTATGATCTCAATTTAAACATAAACGTCCCCTCTGGGGCCTGGGTGGCTTAATCGGTTAAGCCTCCGACTCTTGGTTTTACCTCAGGTCATGATCTCTCGATTTGTTAGCGAGCCCTCATCCAGCTCCACACAGACAATACAGAACCTGCCTGGGATTCTCTCTCCCTCCCTCTCGCTCTCTGCCCCTCCCCTGTGTTCTCTCTCTCTCTCTCAAAATAAATGAACTTTAAAAATTTTTTGAACATAAAACGTCCCTTAATTTTCAGTTAATTTTTTAGGTTATTTCGAATTGCTAAGCAAATTGGTAACCTGAAACTAATTTCCAACTTTACCCATCCCCATTATGTAAATTTTAAACACGTTTTTAAACCCTGCACAAATCATAATATTCTGAAAAAATTCAGTGTCCCACTTTTGTAACCGCATCAAAATGTAAAAACAAACTCTTCAAAGATGTTAAATAAAAAAAAAGTAAAGGGCAATTTCATCCAGGAAACCTGTAATAGTTGGCTACTTCCTCTCTCAGTAATCTCTCTTCCTGGTACAGGAGCAGGATGGTTACTAATTATTCCTTGTCCCAGAATTCTGCGTCCCTGAAATCGGCTACTGAACCTCCAAAGAACCCAGCTCGGGCAGAAAAGCGAGGCACAAACTTACCCAAACCTGTGTACCATGGTCTTACTGGAAAGAGCAGCCCTGCGGGGACAGACTGGGAAGTCAAGGTGGGGGTGGCGGTCTGGGGAGGGAAGCAATGGGGGCTTCCTAAAAGGAATGTAGGGCGCGGCGCGCAGCCCCGGGGCAAGTCCGGGCCTCACAGGTGCCTACCAGAGCCTCCGTAGCCCGGGGCGCCTGAATGAATTTCTCCCCCCCCCCGCCCCATCCCCGGGGACCTCTGACTGGCGGAAAGGTAGATGTCACCCCCGCAGGCCGGCCACACAGGCCCGGGGCGCCGAGGTGAACCCGGGTCCGAGGGCCGCCCTCTGGGTGGACCCCACCCCAGACACAAAGGGAGGAGGGCCACTCGGGCAGTCGCTCTTTCCCTTCAGCGGAGCCTGGCGTCCCTCCGGACGCCGCCGCGGCTTCAAGTCCTCGAGGGTCGCTGATGGCCGAGATTCCTCACCTTCTGCTCCCTCGCCCCCTCAGGCCAAAATACAGCATCAGCGTCCACTTGATAACTCCTCCTCTTCGCCTCAGAAACCGCGGAGCAAAGCCCGCTCCGCCCGCCCAGCCCGGGGACAGCGCGCGCCCGCGCACGCAATAAATAACACTCCGAGCGCCAAGACAGTACGCCTCCGCGCGCGCTCCAGCTGCTGCTAGTGGCCGCGCGCGCCTAAGGATGCGTCCTCCGCCCCACCCCATGGCGGGGGCGTGGCTAAGCCACGGGGGCGCGCCGCCGCCCTCCCTTGACAGGGGAGGGCGGCGGCGCGCTCCACGTGGCGCGCGCTGCCCCTTCCCGCCCCCTCCCTTCGGGGCGCGCCGCGCGCGCCCGGAATCCACGATTTCTTCAGGTTTGTGGCATTAATGCTGAGGAAAGGGGAAATAAGGTCACCAGGTGCCTTAGCTGGAGGAACTATGGGGCGGGAGGCTAGAGGAGTCTGTGAAGCTGGAGAACGGCCGGGAAAGGAGGGGACAGGTTTCTGGGCGGCGCTAAGTCCAGGAGGGGGCGCGGTCACCGCTGAGGCGTCCCGCTCACCCAGGGTGAAGCTACCTCTCTGGGTTTGTCGTCCTCCGGACCTCCAGACATGTTCGAGGTGAAAAGCCGGAAGAAGTCGGGACCCAAGGGAGCCCCCTCGGAGCCGGGGAAGCGGAGCGACGGTGGGAAGAACCCCGAGCCCGGGGCGGGTGGAGGCGGGGGCTGGGCGGACCCCCGGACCGGCGTGAGCCTGCTGTCGCTGGGGACGTGCCTGGGCCTGGCCTGGTAAGTGGACGCGAGGCCGCCTGGGCCCTGGGTCCGGCCTCCGACGGTCGCCCCGCTCTTCCCTGGGCGCCGCGCGGTTCAGCATCCCGCTGACCTCCAAACCTCAGACCTGCGGCTTCGGTTCCTCTGCCTCAAAAAAGGACAGCCCAACTTTTTTTTTTTCTTTTTTTTTTCCTTTTCGCTCGTTTCTTCCAACTCATTTTTACTTTGTATTAGTAATGTGCCCTGATCACTCAACTGGAGTGAAACTAAGGGCCTGGGAACCAGTCGGCCATTTCTTAAGAGATGCAGATTTGGCCAAACTTTATTAAGCGCCTGCTACGCGTCGAAAGCTTTTCCGTTCGTGTAACCCACCATTTCCTGTCCGCTGTACATTATTTGTCTTGGACCGCCGTTGCCCCACCTTCACCCCATAACTGCCTAATGGCAGGGTTTGCAACCGTTAAAGAAGTTATTATGATCTCAGGGCAACAAGCGGTTAATGATAACCTCAGAGTTTGGAGGATTTCTCATGTGTTCATGATCGTTCATGCGTTATGAATTTAAGGTGTATTCCTAAATTCCAGATTGAATTTTACTACCGTGAAATGACAAAAGTGTAGTTCTGGTGTTCACCGAAAACTGAACATCTATAGTTTTTAAACCAAGCAAATAGCCATACATTGTTATAAGAAAAATGAATATTAGAAATAACCTTAAAACCAACTTATTAATTGTATTTTCCCCATTTTCTTGAGGAATAACCTGTTTCATCTTAATAACAGGACTGATGCTTTAAATTAAAATTTCCTCCACTTTTAATTGATTTTTAAAGTATTTAGAAGATAGTTATTCATCTTCAAGAGTAAAAGAATTCTAGAAGGGACCCTGGATGTCCTTTAGACCATTTTTGATGGTACTAAATTTTGAATTATACTCTACTGGTGACTGAGTTGAAGTTAAAAGATTTGTTTACAATAAACTGAATGTTATTGAATGTGCTCTTTAAAAAAAAGACATCTTAGCAATATGATATTTTGTTTATGTAATATTTTGATTTTAAAGACTAAATTTACTCTTGTAGATAAACCGCTCTTATGTCTTAAAATACATGACTCTCCCGCGCCTGGGTGGCTCAGTCAGTTGGGCTTCTGACCACCACTCAGGTCGTGATCCCCCAGACGGTGGGTTCCAGCCCCAGCGTGGACTCTGCTGGCAGCTCAGAGCCTACTTTGGATTCTGTGTCCCCTTTCTCTGTGCTCCTCCTCTCTCTCTCTCTCTCTCTCTCCCTCTCAAAAATAAAAACATTTAAAAAAAATTTAATATAAATAAAATGCATGAATTTCTTTAGGTAAATAAGAATCCTTTTTTACTGAGAAAGCTATTCAGTAATAGGCTAAAAGATACAGATCTTTCTTGACTTAGGATGGGATTACTTCCCAGTGAGCTCATGATAAATTGAAAATATCATAAGATGAAAATGCATTTATATGCATCTCACCTACCAAATATTATAGTTTAGCCTAGCCTGCCTTAAATGTGTTCAGAATGCTTAACATCAGCAGACACTTGAGCAAAATCATCTACAAGCCTTTTTTATAAGAATTGAATATCTTATATAACTTAATACTGAAAGTGAAAAAACACAATGGTTGTACTTGAATCAGTTGTATACTCTCTTAGTCACATGGCAGACAGGGAGCTAAGGCTGCCACTGCCCAGCATCAGGAGAGAGGATCCTACCAAGTCGAGGATCAGGATCACATTGCTAGCCAGGAAAAGGTCAAAATTCAAAGTACAGTTGTATGAATGACCAAAAAGTCAAAAAAATTTAAGTCAAACCATTTTAAGTTGGGGATCATCTGTACATGTTGCTTCCTTCTCTCTGAAACCTAATACAATTGGTTTTAGTTACTGAATTTATTCTCATTAATTATCCAAGACCCATATCATATAAGACAAATTACATCATAAAATGTTCAACTTTTCAGTAATTTGGTTACTATTCTGGGAAAATACACTAACAAATCTATAAAGGAAAACTTGAAAGGTAGACACGTTAGTGCAGGAACTTACTGTCAGTGCTCACAATAAAGACACAAGTTACATTCAAAATTTTCACTAACCTCATTTTTCATCTTTTTTCCGTTGTTTCTTGTTAGTGAAGTTTTATCTGAAAGGGTTATGCTTTAAATGCCTTGATTTTCAAAAATGGAATATGGTTACTATTTTCCTGAACATTCAGTATTATGCCTGTAAATGAAGCTGTAGTATGGAACAGAAGGCTAAGTGGATACTGACCTTAGTGGCCCTGGAACTCCCTTTCTTGCATAAGGTCCATTATAACAGCTTCCTTTGCTTATTTGCCTCTTTTTCATTACTAAGTTGAAACAAAGCCAGAGAAACCCTGTAAGTCCTCAGTCAGCTATCTGCCACCATCTAAGATTACTAAAGGAGCTACATAGAATCAACACCCTAAGGAAATGAACACTGTTTTGTGCTACTGGGCCCTGAATCTGAGGTGTCTGTAGACAACAATAGATAGATGAAGGAGTTGAAGAACCCTTTTGTAAGGCCAACACTAAAGTAGCCAATTAACCTGGGTCCCTTTCTTCTGTATCTTTTCCTATATGATAATGAGAAGAGGCTGAAAACAGTAAGGGTGTTCTTCTCTTCCTGTAAGGGGTCTAATCCATCCATTCCATCTTTCATTTACTATAAACCCAACCCTGGTTTCAACAGTGAACAGATGTGGAACTTTCATCAACTGTAAGCAGTGGAGAAAGCTGATCCTTTATACTACTATAGGCTTGTCATAGGGATGAAAAGCAGCTCCACAAAGCAGTCTGAAAGAAAGGGCCAGCATATAAGAGAATAGCTGAGAGAATGCAGTAGTGTCCTAACTGCATAAATTTATAGAGATTAAATTCTCTACAACAATCTTATGAAGTCACTTTACAGATGAGACTATAACAAAGATAAATAACTTGCCCAAGATGATTATACAGCTAGTAAATAGCAGAGCCAAAGTTGCTCAGCTCCATACCTTTTTTTTTTTTTTTTTTTTTTTCTGAGAGAGAGAGCATGTGTGATCAGGGGAGGGGCAGAGGAGAGGAAGAATCCCAAGCAGCTCTGCCAAGCCTGACATGGGGCTCGAACTCATGAACTGTGAGATCGTGACCTGACCCAAAATCAAAAGCCAGACACTCAACCAACTGAGCTACTGAACCAGCTAGGTGCCCCTCAGCTCCATACTTTTAACCAGTATGATATGCTTCCTCCCTTTGATACTAATCCTTAAGAGGCCAAGATCCTAGAAATAAAAATCCCTAGAAGCTATAGCCCTTAGTAGACCCTGTCTGTCTCATCTAAACTGAGGAAGATTGGGAATAAGGGGTGCCTTGAACTTCTGTTAGAATACGCCTCTGACAAAGCCCTTTGGACACTACTCTGGATGCCAATTTCAAAAATTTAGTTTTTCAGGATTGAAGCTACTTTCTGTCAGCATTGACTTCTAGAAAATCATCCTTCTCCTTAATGTTAAAATGAGTTAATATTTATAAATCATTTTAAATTTTTTAATGTTTTTGTTTTTTGTTTTTTTTGAGAGACAGAGTACAAGTTAGGGAGGGGCAGATAGAGAGGGAGACAGAATCTGAAGCAGGCTTCAGGCTCTGAGCTGTCAACACAGAGCCCGATGCAGGGCTCAAACTCATGAACTGTGATATCATGGCCTAAGCCAGTCAGATGCTGAACCAACTGGGCCATCCAGGCACCCCTATGAATCATTTTAGAATAGTGCCTGGCACATCTAAGTGAAAAATAAAATAAATGTATTTTAACTCAGCACCATTCAAACCACTTTTCATTTTTTTCATTACTAGCACAAAATCAGCTTAAAAAAATTTTTTTTATGTTTTTATTAATTTTTGAAAGAGAGAGAGAAACAGCATGAGTGGGGGAGGAACAGAGAGAGAGGGAGACACAGAATTCGAGGCAGGCTCCAGGCTCTAAGCTGTCAGCACAGAGCCCGATGCAGGGCTCAAACTCACGAACTGTGAGATCATGACCTGAGCTGAAGTCGGACGCTTAACCGACTGAGCCACCCAGGCACCCCATCCTTATGCTTGTTTTTACTTACATGCATTATTATTCATATGTAGCAATGGTCTTTTTTTTTTTAATCCGTTGAAAAGCTAGCCATGAAAAAAAAACCTGCAAATTATCATCAGAGATATTTGCACTAACATGACATAGTTTTCTCCAAGGTTTTGCTTAATATTTTAATGTTAAAGAGAAGTCCAGAAATAGCCAGCATTAAAAGTTTTAATAAAATGAAAAGTGTGTTACAGTAGTGGATCAACCTTCACAAAAGTCTCTTATAATGATTTTATTCTGAATAAACACATGGATCTACAGGACAAATCCCTGTAGTAACACTGGAGTAAAGGATGATAAAACTAATCTCTGAAATTAGACTTATTTCATTAGTGTATTCTCCATCCTTGGTCTCTGATCTCAGTAAGCCTATACTCTGAAAAGAATCTCTTAAAATCCAAGAATGAAACAGCCAATATAAAAAAGAAGTCTATACATTCATCTTTGAAAATTAGGATAATGGCATTTTCTAATAACCAGAAATTTATTTAAGTCCTACTGGGGGGGGGGGTGGGGCGCCTGGGTGGCTCAGTCGGTTAAGCATCCAACTTCGGCTCAGGTCATGATCTTACAGTCTGTGGGTTCGAGCCCCGCATCGGGCTCTGTGCTGACAGCTCAGAGCCTCGGGCTCTGTGCTGACAGCTCAGAGCCTGGAGCCTGCTTCCAAATCTGTGTCTCCCTCTCTCTCTGCCCCTCCCCTGCTCATGCTCTGTCTCTCTCTGTTGCAAACATAAATAAAAACATTATAAAAAAAAAAAATTTTTTTTAAAATGATGAGTCATACTAGGGTGGCTTAGTTGGTTAAGTGTCCAACTTCAGCTCAGGTCATCTCATAGTTTGTGAATTGGAGCCTCACAAACAGAAAGCAGGCTTTCTGCTCTCCCGGTCCATTTTGCATCCTCTGTCCCCTTCTCTCTGCCCCTCCCCCCCATAAACATTTAAATAAATAAATATCATATTAGGGACACTTGGATGGCTCAGTCGGTTGAGCAACCTGCTCTTGATTTCGGCTTAGGTCAGGATCTTACAGTTTCACGGGTTCCAGCCCCATGTTAGGCTCTGCACTGACAGCATGGAGCCTGCTTGGGAGTCTGCCTCTCCTCTGCCCCTCCCCTGCTCGTGCTCTCTCTGGCTCTCTCAAAATAAATAAAAACTTTAAAAAAATAAAAATAAAAATCATATTAGCACATAGGAGGAAAGTCAATCTATACTAATTATGTAACCTGGGCTTACTCAGTTCACTGTTATCTCATAGGACAGAGATTAGCCATCATCAAAAGAAACTTATTTCATTCAGTATTGTAAACATTTGTTCAAAAAGCAAAAAGTACATTTTAGTTTTGGACAGTTTTATAGCAAGTTAGCCTAATAATGACATTTATGAGTCTGAAACATCACCTTAGCAATGGTACGCAAACCTCAGAAGTCTTTCATCTTTCTTTTGAGTTTTGGGATCTTTATTTAAATGTTTGTCTTTCAATGGAAGTCAATTTCATAAAACACTATCAATTAGTAGTTCTCAGCTTGACTGAATACTCAGATAATCTGGGGAGCTTTGAAGATTTCTGATATCCAAGTCACATCCTACACCACATAAGTCAGAATTTCTGTGGGTGGGATCCAGGCATGAGACTTTTTAAAAGCAGACAAGTGACTCCAATATGTAGCAAAGCTTTTGAACCACTGGTCTATGTATTATGATTTAAGTACTTTCTTCATATGGTTCTGCTCCACTGCTTTTTGATGACTCAATAAATAACACAAAGAATTTTAACCGCTGCTTTTTCTGAGCCCAAAGAATTGAGTCAAAGTAGATGAACCAAAATGGTATTAGATCCAAAGCATTTCTTTTGTGTTTGCTTATTTCAAGTCCTATACAAACTCTTTATTGTTTTTAAGATTTGGATAACTTTTTTATGCTTCTACCCTTTGCTACTTTTATCAGATGAAGAATACAATCCAATTTTAAAATGGCATCTGTCTAAAGTACACTTATATAGAAAATAAAGTACACCTATATGACTCGTAGTGTTGAGTATAATTAATTGTAGAGCTTATACTCCCGGCATTGCGTTATATCACCACTTTGACAATGACTTCTGTTTTCATAGTTTTAACTATTGTTATTTTGCGACTTCTAATCATCATCTCTCTGTCCTATTCCAATTTTCTTTTCTTTTCTACATTTTAGTTTAAAAATACCTTTTTGGGGGTTTGTCTGGGTGGCTCAGTCGGTTAAGCGTCCAACTTCAGCTCAGGTCACGATCTCACAGTTCATGAACTCGAGCCCCACGTCGGGCTCTGTGCTGATAGCTGAGAGCCTGGAGCCTGCTTCAGATTCTGTGTCTCACTCTCTCTCTGCCCCTCCCCTGTTCACTCTCTTTCTCTCTCAAAAATAAACATTAAAAAAAATTTTAATACTTTTTTTATACAGGTAACTCTTCTACATTTCAGTATGAAAACACTTATTTTCTAGATATTACCCATATATAGCCTTGAGAAAAATAGTAGGGATCCCATATCTTGTTCTAGATAATTCATCGTTTCTTCCTCCAAAATATTTCTTGTGCATACAACTATCACACCATCTCACTCCTGAACTTAGACTTGAACAGGAATAGTTTTCACTTTCTATTAATTTGTTGAAATAAACTACTAAAGGCTGTCACCACTCATACCAGAATTTATGTTGTCCTTACCAGAAGTATAAAATGTTCCTTCAAAATTCAAACTTGGGGGCCTGGGTGGCTCAGTCAGTTAAGCATACGACTCTTGATATCAGCTCAGGTCATGATCTCAGGGTTCATGGGATCAAGCCCCAAGTCAGGCTCTGACTTGTATGTGCTGACTTGTGCTGACAGTATGGAGCCTACTTGGGATTCTCTCTAACCCTCTCTCTCTCTGCCCCTCCCTCACTTGTGCACACACTCACAATAAATAAATAAACTTTTTTAAAAAATTCTAACTTAAATAGATATAAATTAGGAGGTAGTGAATTTTTTTTTTCTTTTCCAGGTTTGTATTTCAGCAGTCGGAAAAGTTTGCAAAGGTGGAAAGCCAATACCAGTTACTGAAAATAGAAACCAACAAGTTCCAAGGACTTCAAAGTAAAATCAGTTTAATTTCAGAAAAGGTAATTATTAATTGGCTTATTTGGGAAGATTTTTCCCATTTTTCTTCCCTACTACCACACTTCTACCCCAGTTCATAATTTCCTTTTTCCTGCCTTTTAGACCATTACTGTCTTAACTCTCACTGGTTTTCCTACATCTTTACATTCTCCCCTTCAATCCAATTTAGACTCAGATTATTTTGAAAGGAAAGGATTTGTTTTAATGTAATATATGTTACTGTTTAAAAAGACCAATATTCTCATATTGACTCCAAATTTCTATTTAAGTGTCTAGGGCACTGAAAATATAATTGTTCTTTAGGTAGGTACAAAATTAGAATAGGAATGGACTTTTTGGGCAAAGATCCATCAGTTGCTTTTTTTTTTTTCTTCACTTTCCGGCTCGTAAATTTACATACATCTGCATATAATAATGACTAATATAAAAGTAAATATTGATTCTGTAGCCAAATGAAAATTAAAATCCATGTGTATGTTGTGTTTCTTAAACCTGCAAATACAGATGCATTATTGCTGGAATTCTTAGATATGTGAGACAGATAAAAAAATTTTAACTGCCATGCTTCTCAGGAGAAGTCAGCTGCAACCAATAAAGCATCAAGGAGGTCTTGTCTGGCTAACAGAAATCAAGCTATCACTGGGAAACATGCCTTCTTTGTTCATTTATTCATTCACTAAACCTTTACTCATGTCATAAGGTAGACAAGGACTTGTGCTTGGCACCAAGGTGAACAAGGATTTACAAAACAGACAAGTGAAATGGAGGGTCTGAGTTCCTGCAGCCTCGTGCACAGAATTAGTATATAATCCCCCAGAAGAGAAAAGCCATGGATGAAAATTATACACCTCTCACATATGTCAGGGGATTCCGTAGAGGGTAAGCTTAGGGGCCTTGGAAAGAAACTGCATAGGACTGCAAGAATGGGTATTTTTACATAGGGCTCAAGTTGGAATCTGGTTGTACTTGTTGGGGCTATAAAATTATAAAATATGTAATGGGGCTCGAAACCACGAACTGTGATATCATGACTTGAGCCAAAACCAATTAGATGCTCAACCAACTGAGCCAACCAGGCGCCCCTGAAAATTTTATTTTTAAGTAATGTCTACACCCAATGTGGGACTCGAACTTACAACCCCGGGATCGAGAGTTGCATGCTCTATATATGTATATATATATGTATACACACACACACACACAGACACACACACACACACACATACACATATATTTATAGAAAACAATTAGAAAAATTATGGGGAAAAAAATCCCAGGAGATAGGAACTCCATGTACTTAAAAGCTATTGAAAATAAATTTTGAAGAAAGACTTCCTTTTTAAGTGAAAAATTTGGTGGCAATTAAAATGCTTTTTGAGGCAGATTTTTAAAATATCATCATGGGATCCAAGAAATATTCAGTCTTCGCAAAACTCTTTCTCTCCCAGTCTTCCCTAGGAGTAGTTCAACAATAGCTGCCTTTTCGCAAAGCTGGTCCTTAAAGGCCAGCATAATCAGTAGGAGGGGAAAACAACTAGATGTGGGCTCTCATCACAACTGTGTGACCTTGGAAAAATCACTTTAACTTCTCTTGGCCTCTATTTCATCTATTCTCATTAAATGAGAATAACAGGATTTTTATGAGGATCAGATGTGATATAATGTATATGCAAACTTTTATAAACTTTAAATAGTAATAAATTTAAGGTATTAAGCCCTTTTTCAAAAAATATGAAAAAACTATTAGGATACATTGACAGCCTCTAAATGCAAATTATTGTAGCATGCTAAACACCATGTATTTTTAGATTAAATCTTGACACCTTTACTATGGTGAAAAGTTGATCTTGTACTTGGTTGGGGTCTACTGGGATATAGTGCGTCCAGATTACAATGATGGTCTGATAAACAGCCTAAATAGGAAATTACCTTCGGTGAAGATAAGCTTACCTCTTCAAAATGCTGATATTAAGACAACTAACAGTATTACTTATGTACAAATATTTCTCAGAATTAATTTCTAGGGGCGCCTGGGTGGCTCAGTTGGTTAAGTGTCCAACTTCGGCTCAGGTCATGATCTTGCGGTTTGTGAGTTCCAGCCGCGCATCAGGCTCTGGTGCTGACAGCTCAGAGCCTGGAGCCTGCTTCGGATTCTGTGTCTCCCTCTCTCTCCACCCCTCCCCCACTCACGCTCTGTCTCTGTCTCTCAAAAAATGAATAAATGTTAAAAAAAATTAAAAAAAAAATTTCTAAAGGATCTTGTATTATAGCTACATGTGTACATTAAAAATAATTTTTTAGGGGCGCCTGGGTGGCGCAGTCGGTTAAGCGTCCGACTTCAGCCAGGTCACGATCTCGCGGTCCGGGAGTTCGAGCCCCGCGTCAGGCTCTGGGCTGATGGCTCAGAGCCTGGAGCCTGTTTCCGATTCTGTGTCTCCCTCTCTCTCTGCCCCTCCCCCATTCATGCTCTGTCTCTCTCTGTCCCAAAAATAAATAAAAACGTTAAAAAAAAAAAAAAAATTTTTAAAAATAATTTTTTAAAGATCTTATTTTTTTTTTTAAGTTTATTTATTTTGAGATAGAGCATGTGAGCAACAGAGGGGCAGGGAGAGAGGATCCCAAGCAGGTTGTACACTGCCAGCACAAGAGTCCAACATGGGCCTCGAACCCACGAACCGTGATATCATGACTTGAGCCGAAACCAATTAGATGCTCAACCAACTGAGCCACCCAGGCACCCCTGAAGATTTTATTTTATTTTTATTTATTTATTTATTTTTTAATGTTTATTTATTTTTGAGACCGAGAGAGACAGAGCATGAACGGGGGAGGGTCAGAGAGAAAGGGAGACACAGAATCCGAAGCAGGCTCTAGGCTCCGAGCTGTCAGCACAGAGCTCGACGCGGGGTTCGAACTCACAGACTGTGAGATCATAACCTGAACTGAAGTCGGACGCTTAACCAACTGAGCCACCCAGGCGCCCCTGAAAATTTTATTTTTAAGTAATGTCTACACTCAATGTGGGACTCGAACTTACAACCCTGGGATCAAGAGTTGCATGCTCTATTGACTGAACCAGCCAGGCACCCATCAAAATAATTTTTAAACAAGGCTTCAGAATGGTTTTATTATATTTGGTCACACATTGTTCCTAGCTTTCACCTGGGATTGCTTCAGATCTTGACTGGGTAGGCCTAGAAGGTTTATGGCCATTCTTCCTAAATATCAACAAACATGTTTTTTATACCATAAGTTACAGGGGCTACAAAAAAGCATTAGACATGCTCTCTTCCCCAAGGAATTTAGAAGCTTTCATATCTTCACCTAATAACATCAGTCTGTTGAAGAGTCAGATTTCGGAGTCACTTCTAAGCCTTTCCTCATTTCAGACTGCTGATCTCCCCTCAAAGCATCCATTCTCCCCATGCTAATTCTGTCATGACACGAATCATAATCTATTGTCAGTTTTTGTTGTCATTAATTTGCCTCCTTTACTGCTCTTTAGAGCCAACACTGTGTTTTTTATCTCTATACCCCTGATGCCTAATAATGGAACAGAGGATAATCAAGAAATCTTTTATTTTTTAAGTTTATTTATTTATTTTGAGAGAAAGACAGCATGAGCAGGGGAGGAGTAGAGAGAGAGAGAAAATCCCAAGCAGGCTCCGCACTGTCAGCGCAGAGCCCAACGCAGGGCTGAAACTCACAAAACTGTGAGATCATGAGAGCCAAAACTGAGAGTCGGACGCCTAACCGACTGAGGCACCCCGATGATCAATAAATCTTAATAGACCTCCAGAATGTGATGTAAAAGATCCAAAGTGCTGTCTCCTCTGTCCTGTTATAAAGTCAGGAACCATATTATGTCTATATTTTCATACTTAGTGTGTAGCACGAGGTCTGGCACAGAGCGAACGGTCAAAAATTCTTTAATTATGTGTGCTAAGTACCAAACAGGTGTCAAATAAGACAACACAATAAGTGCTCCAGGAGTTTGGGCTGTCAGGGCTAGGGCTGTGGAGGAATGCTGCACTGAGGGGTGAGATCTGGTCTGAACCTTAAAGGAAAGACAGAACTTAGCTAAGCAACAAGGAGGGAAGAATAGCATATAGAGATAAATTTAGGACTTTATCATATTAGAAGTATTAGGAAACATTGTGGGTTTTTTAATGTTGTACCATCATGTTCATGGCAGTTTTTAAAAGCTTAATTTGGCTCTAGTGTGTAGGATGATTTAAAAAAGTAACTAGAAGCAGACATTAGATAATACTTCTGAAATATTTTCCTTGATCATTGAAGTCTGGTTTTGGTGCCCCATGTAAGTGCTTCCATAATTCTTCCCCTGTCATAACACACATAGACTTGGCTTTCTCCTCCATTAAGCTAAGCTGCCTAAGGGCAGAACCATGTCTTTTATAGTATTATGTCTTCAACACTATGCTGAAATATTTAATAAGTTAATGATCATTCTAGACCTTCCTGTAGTCTCTAAGGCTGTTATCTATACGTAAGTTTAGACTAAAAGAGGTCTACAGCTTGACCCATCTCTATTCTAGGCACATATGAGGAGATGCCAGAAACTTTACCGCAATATAGATACTTATTAGCACAGATTACTATTTGATGTGAGTTGCCTCACTGAACATGATTTTTATTCATTTTTGCCTTTGTTATAGCTATAAGATCTGATTCTGGTACCTTCTCTGTAAGAGGTCAGTCAAGAAATTTTCAGGCACAAACTCTTCCAGAATCATAGAACTTAAGAAATAAATCTATGATTAACTAGAATTCTATGATTAACTAGAATTCTGTGATTAACTAGAATTAACTAGGTTACAGTTTTTAAAAAAAGCCAAATAACTTGGGGCGCCTGGGTGGCGCAGTCGGTTAAGCGTCTGACTTCAGCCAGGTCACGATCTCGCGGTATGTGAGTTCGAGCCCCACGTCGGGCTCTGTGCTGACAGCTCAGAGCCTGGAGCCTGTTTCCGATTCTGTGTCTCCCTCTCTCTCTGCCCCTCCCCCGTTCATGCTCTGTCTCTCTCTGTCCCAAAAATAAATAAACGTTGAAAAAAAAAAAAAAAGCCAAATAACTTATAAAAATGACAACTAGGTTGCTCTCCATTGGAGTAAGAAAAGAAGCAAATGTGATATACTTCAGGCTTCTTTGACATTATTTCTTTCTTGAATATCCTTCCATGAAAATGTGGAAATATTTAGATTTATAAATTCAGGTGTATGTTTTTCTACCATAGTGCTAATCTATCGCATTTATTTAAAATGTTTTTCTGTCATTATGCTTCTGATATAATTGGATATCTTAGACATATTCAGAATTTGAACTGGGGGTGTGATTGTTAAAGTGTGTTTCCCTAATATAAAAGTTATTAAGTAGCTTTGGGAATTGTTTTGTGTTATAAATACAGCTTGAGTCTACTGAAAGTATCCTGCAGGAAGCTACATCATCCATGTCCTTGGTGACCCAGTTTGAGCAGGAAGTATCCAGCCTGCAAAGTACCATGCATGACATTCAAAATAGTGAAGAGCTGCTCACCCAAAAGATGCAAAGCCTTAATGAGAAATTCCAGAATGTTTCAGATTTCTGGAAAAGAAGCCTAGATGAAATGAATGTTAATACAGACACTTTCAAATCAGAATCAAAACACATACATTCTCAAGTTACTGTCCAAATTAACTCAGCTGAACAAGAAATAAAATTGCTCACTGAAAGGCTAAAAGATTTGGAAGATAGCACACTAAGAAATATTAGAACAGTAAAAAGACAAGAAGAAGAGGATCTTCTGCGAGTAGAAGAGCAGCTTGGGTCTGATACAAAAGCAGTTGAAAAGTTAGAAGAGGAACAGCATGCTCTCTTTGCCAGAGATGAAGACCTGACTCATAAGCTTTCCAGCTATGAACCCAAAGTTGAAGAATGCAAGACACATTTGCCAGCAATTGAAAGTGCTGTTCGCTCTGTTCTCAGGGTCTCTCAGGATCTGATAGGGACAGAAAAAAAAATAGAAGACTTGACTACTCAGATGTTTAATATGGAAGATGATATGCTGAAAGCAGTATCTGAAATAATGGAGATGCAGAAAACCCTTGAAGGAATTCAGTATGATAATAGCATATTAAAGATGCAAAATGAACTGGATGTTCTAAAAGGAAAAGTTCATGATTTTATGGTATATTCAAATACAAGAGAAAAGGGAACTTTAGAAGAATATAATCTAGAAAATAAAGGAATTGATAATGATTTTTAAATGCACTACATTTATTTTGATGACCATATTGTTATACGTAAACTTATTGTTTCCATGCTTTTATGTTATTTTGATATGCCTCACTTTATCCTACATTACCAGCAAGTAAGTGAGATATTCACACACTTGGATTATCCAGATAATCAAAGCTTACCCTCTTAAGCAATAAAATTTATTTCATTTTGGCCATTTTAAATAGAAATATTTCCAAAATAACTTCTCTACTTTTTTAAAGCAATATACTTAATATTTTTAAATGATTTTCTAATAATTAATGGGCATTACTGTGAATTTCACCTATTATATTGGACCCAAATATATTAACATGGCTAGAAGCTATTGAGTATTTCCCTTCTCACTAAATGACCCTAGTTTGCTATATTTTCAAACCTTATGTCTATTTCTTATACCTTTATTACCACCTAAAGATGCGACCCACTGGCCCAAGGTTGGGTGGGAATGTGCCTGCCCTAATCAGTTCTGCATTTCCTTTGTAATTTACTGCAAGCCAAGATCCAGACCACCAAGTGCATAGGGAATTTGTCTAAAATGAAAAATAAGATGCCCAAGGAGGAACTTAAGGTGCTTTGCTATGGATTAATATGTACTTTTTGAAAACTATGGAGCCTGGGAAACATTTTTACTTTTTTTAAGGTTCTAAAATATGTTACAGATACTTGTAAGAATTTTTAAATAAGAGTAAATATGGGGGTGCCTGGCTGGTTCAGTCCATAGAGTATACAACTCTTGATCTCAAGGTCATGAGTTTAAGCCCCATGTTGGGCATAGGGATTATTTACATTTTTTTTAATTTAAAAAAAAAAAAGTAAAGATGTTTCTATTGAAGTTTTTACCCTATGAATTAAGTGTGTATCCTCTGAAGTATGGACTGTTGGAATATCTTTGTATACCTGGGCTTTGTTTTTTCAAAGGTTCTATCTGTGTTCTAGACTCTTGAGTTTGCTAGATACATGGTCTCTAGATAAATTATTTTATCTACAATAAAAATATACCAATACACCTGTGGCCTATTTTAAAGAGGAAAAAGCAACATAATGAGAAATTATGGTAACTATAAGGTAATTAAGCATATGTCGTTGTTTTAAAGAGCTCCCAAACTACCCATGCCAATTTGTTTTACATAGTGATTTTATTTTATTCTAACTCATATAATGGAGTCATGAGGAATAAGATGTAGACATACTGAGATGTGATTAAGGGGAGATCTAGTCAGATTTTTCAAATAATGATAATCGGAAAATGTTCAGGGTTGGGGGAACACATAAGACTCTTATTGGTGACTGATGTATCAAAGTGTCCAAGCTTGGCATTGAAAACTGAGTCAATTACATATGGAAGGAAGTACTATTCTTGTGTATTCTTGCCAATAACCAACTATAGTCCCAGTTTTATTATGTAATATCAGTGGAATTAAACACAACTTGAGGGGCACCTGGCTGGCTCACTTGAAAGAGCATGTGACTGTTGATCTCGGGATTGCGGGTTTGAGCCCCATGTTTGGTGTAGAGATTTTTTAAATAAATTAAAATATTAAATAAATTTTAAAAAATAAGTTTAAATGCATGATCATAGTTATAAAAAATAAACACAAAGAACTTGAAAGCAGTCAATTGTGAAAAGTAGTTGTGGTCAGGTAGTTTTATTATGTAAATTTGCACATTTTTTTAAAAATCCCAAACAAGTTCTATTTTGGGTTTAGGAGGTCCTATGGTAGACAGCCATGGGTCATAAAGATAAGCCTGAAAGAATGCTACTATTAAAAGCATAGCATTAATTTCTGGAATCTTAACATTAAATTCCTTGACTTCTGAATGTCTTAAGTTCTTATCTGTGTGCACTGACAAAATTGTTTTTGTTTACTTTTATTTTAATGCTAATAAAATAGATTCTGAACTTCACTAGAACTTTGTTATTTCAGCTTCCAACCCAACATGTCAGATGTGATCTTCACTTTTATTTATTTATTTGGCCTATTACCATATTTGATACATCATTATTAACTTGTATATACCATAGTACTGGTTACAGAAAATGAATGGAAACAAGATGGCCATTCTGTTCTATAGTGACAGTTACAAGGGAATCAAAAACTGCCTTTCTCTAAGTATTTCACGAGAAAACTATTGCGTACATGTATATGCATATTATGTACATGTGCATATGTATATTTTCCTTTATTCAGTTTTTCCTCTAAAAACCTGTCAGATTTAGATGTACCTGATTTGTCTTCTGTTTCTTACATTCATTTATATAACACAGATCCTTGAAATTTCAAGAACTTCCTGTGTATCAAATATTAAATTATACTGTTAGTCTTTCCTTTAAGGAAGATTACCATATTCTAAAACACATTTTTGTATCTTTGTAATTGATAACAAATTTTATATCAGTTAATTTCTGATAGAGTACTGGGTCCATTTTTTTAATTTAGTACAAGTAAATCACTTTTACAAAACAAACACCTAATTTTTTTAACTTCTGGATGCAAAGTTTAAAAATCTATTTATGGAGTGCCTGGATGATTCAGTAGGTTAAGCATCCAACTCTTGGTTTCAGCTCAAGGTGTAATCTCATGGTTCATGAGTTCGAGTCCCCTGTCGGGCTCTGTGCTGGCAGTGCAGAACCTGCTTGGGATTCCCGCTCTCCCTCTCTCTCTGCCCTTCCCTCACTTGTGTGTGCTATTTCTGTCTCTCAAAATAAATAAACTTAAAAGAATCTATTTATGTTGGTTAAGCATCCAGCTTTGGCTCAGGTCATGATCTCACAGTCCATGAGTTCGAGCCCTGCGTCGGGCTCTGTGCTGACAGCTCAGAGCCTGGAGCCTACTTCAGATTCTGTGTCTCCCTCTCTCTACCCCTCCCCCATTCATGCTCTGTCTCTGTCTCAAAAATAAATAAACGTCAAAGAAAAAATTAAAAAATATATATTTCCTTAAATTTTGCCTAATGATTGTAAGCTGTTGACTAAGTGTACTTTTATATTTTATAATGAAAAATAAAAATGTTGATTTATTATCCATATGGTTTAATGGAAAACTAGTAAGATACAAAGTCAATGGCATTATTTTTCATCTTAACCTGATTACCTTTCTATGAATCTATAATCATGATCCAAGATTAATATGTCATTAAAAATAATGATACTGCAAATTCACCAAACACATGGAAAAAACTCAGTTCTCTATATACTTACTTCATATTTGCACAGGTGGCAAAAGCTCTGCAAATTTGCCCATCATCTGTTTTGTTTTGTTTTTTTTAGTTCAGCTATAAAGTATTAATTTAATATGAATCAAAATGCTCCATCGCAGCTTTCACAGCAAGGAGGAGAGAACTAGCATTTTGAGTCTATTATGTGTCAAACGCTGCTAGGAAGTCTATGTTCATCATTGTCAACAATAACAGCTCTGTGTATTGAGTACCTACCATGACCCATATTATCACTACTTCCCACTACAACTTTGCTAGCCTTGACGCCCATTATTCAAATGAGGAAATTGGGGCTTACCAAGGTTAGAAAACTTGTAGCCACACTGCTACGTCTGTCTAACTCCAGAGGCTACTGACCTCCCACTATACAATGCAACCTGCTGCTGTTCAATCATGGGGAGAAAATCACAAGAAATCTGCTATCAATAGAACCATCTTGAGAATTCAAAAAACTAATTCTGCCAAATGTGTCTCTTCCATGTCACCATTAAACAAGACTGTAAGTCACCCAAAGGTTGTAACTATGACCTAAAATTGTTTGGGCCTTGGGCACAAGAAGGAACTGATAAATGTTTAGGCAAGAGTGGGAAAGCGAGATGGAGAAAAAGCCTTAGGCCAGAATCTTCCAATCTAGGCTCTGCCGCTAACTGTGTGTTCTTGGGCACTTTATTTGGGGGCTCAGTTTTTTAATTTGTAAAATGAGGGAATTATATCAAAAAATCTCTGGGGCGCCTGGGTGGCTCAGTTGGCTGAGCGTCAGACTTCGGCTCAGGTCATGATCTCACAGCTCGTGAGTTTGAGCCCCGCGTTGGGCTCTGTGCTGACAGCTCAGAGCCTGGAGCCTGCTTCTGCTTCTGCTTCTGCTTCTGTGTCTCCCTCTCTCTCTGCCCCAAACCACTTGCATTCTGTCTCTGTCTCTCTCAAAAATAAATAAACATTTAAAAAAAATTTTTTTTAATCTCTAAGACCCCTTCTGGCTTTACATGGTTTTAAATTTTAGAGATTAATAAAATGTCCAGGTCTTTTAGTTACAGTTCAAAGATCTTTTATCAAAGTTTTTGGAAAACCAGTTGGACCCACATCATTCCCTTGAACCATGTTGCTCCACTTGCAGATTGAGATAATACTGACCATTACAGGACAGCATCTAGCTTAGTACCTTGCATATATGATAGGAATTTGGTAAATATTTAAATTTCTGACTGAATCTTGTGAATCTTTTTGGTAGACTCTCCAACTCTTCTGTCCATTCTAGGCAAATAATTTAAACAAGCCCTAAGTAATTCTAAAAACAATTTGGTGAAACAATTTCAAGACTATTCCTACACTGTGTTCAGTTAATATGTTAGTAAAGATCAATAGAAGTTCATGATAAATTGCTTTTATAAGCTATCAAGTGAAAGAGAGCCTTACTAGCAGTTTCTTAATGATCTGATCCTTATAAAAATAAAGTTCTGGAGCGTCTGGGTGGCTCAGTGGGTTAAGCATTTGACTCCTGATTTTAACTCAAGTCATGATCTCATGGGCTCCTGAATTTGAGCCCCATGTGGAGCCCCTAGGTGGGCTCTTCCCTCACAGGGTGGAGCCTGCTTGGAATTCTCTCTCCCCTCACTCTCTCTCAAAAATAAATAAATAATTAAAAAATAAAGTAGGCTCTTTCTGAGGACTCTTAACTGTGTAATGCTGGTAAGCTACATTTACTCTACCAGAGTAGATATGTTAATAAATAATAACCTAATAATGAAATAGAAGAAATAAGCCATCTACTTTCTTCACCCTTTGGAGGCTCTGTTTCAGCAAATACACTTGCAAAACCTTTCCCTTAAAAAAAAACAGTGCTTTTGCAATCACTACTTGATTTCCTTCCGGTTTGTGGTTACTCTTTAATGTCACACCAATAATAACATTTTCACATTCTAACTTCACTACCAAAAAATATTTTGGGCCATCTCTCCCCACCATTAAATAACATAGCATAAACCTACTGAGGAGAAAAGTCCTAAAATATGTTTTGAAATCAAACATATGGGCAAGGAGGGGGAATCACTACTATGAGTTAACTATTCTACATTTCAGCTTGTCATAGCTGCCAGGCAGTTATGTGGCTCAAAATGTTCATCAACTAGGGGTTGGATGGGATGGGGAAAAAATGTTCAGCAACTAATGTATCCAAGTTAAACCAAAATGACAATTTATAGATATCAGTATTCCAATGGATGGTGGGGAGGGAGGATGGCATGGAAATATACAAAAGTTGAGAACCACTTATATTTGAAATCACAGGATTTTAGAACTTTGGAGATAGTTTTTTTATTCTCTGGTTGTTTTGCTTTTTACATATCTATCCTCTGCTAAACTGAGTTGAGGTCACAACCCAAGCTGTACTCATCTTTATGTCCCTCACACTTGGTATGCCTAAAATACTAGGAATTTAAGAATTAGTTAATTGAATTATTCATGGATAGATACCCCAGGAAATTATTCATAAAAGTAATAGGAGAGGGGAACCTGGCTTTTTCAGTTGGTAGAGCATGTGACTTGATCTCTGGGTTGTAAATCCAACCCATGTTGGGTGTGGAAATTACTTAAAAATAAAATCTTTAAATGTAATAGGACAATAAAGATATGCATATGGAGTCTTGGGCATTGGTCCCTTCATTCTAGCACTTGAAATAGCTACAAACTTATGTTTCAAAAATTATGGAGGCGCATGGGTAGCTCAGTCAGTTAAGCATCTGACTTTAGCTCAGATCATGATCTCGTATTTGGTGAGTTCAAGTCCCGCATAGGGCTCTGTGCTGGGCGTGGAGCCTGCTTCAAATTCTGTGTCTCCCTCTCTGCCCATCCTCACCTCACTCTCTGTCTCTCAAAAATGAATAAACATTAAAAAACAAAATAAATAGCACCTAAAATTTAAGTTGAATTTTAAATATTAAGCTTTTAATCAAGTTAATTATTGTGGTGTTATATTTTCTTATAGTGTCAGAAGTCTGAAGCTATCGTGGAACAGTGGAAGTCTTTTCAAATAATTGCCCATCTAAAGCGTCTACAGGAGGAAATTTATGAAGTGAAAACTTGGTCCAACAGGATAACTGAAAAACAAAATATACTGAACAACAATTTGACAACTCTTTCTCAAGATGTAACAAAAGTAGACCAAAGTACAACTTCCATGGCAAAAGATGTTGGTCTCAAGATTACAACTGTAAAAACAGATATACGACGTATTTCAGGTTTAGTAACTGATGCAACATCATTGACAGATTCTGTGCAAGAATTAGAAAATAAAATAGAAAAAATAGAAAAAGATACAGTAAAAAACATAGGTGATCTTCTTTCAAGTAGCATCGATCGAACAGCAATGCTCCGGAAGACAGCATCTGAAAATTCACAAAAAATTAACTCTATTAAGAAGATACTTTCAGAGCTAAAGAATAATTTCAACAAGCACACAGATAGGTTTTTAAGCTTAGAAAGTGACAGAGCTAAAGTTATGAAGACCGTAACTTTTGCAAATGATCTAAAACCAAAGGTGTATAATCTAAAGAAGGACTTTTCCCGTTTGGAACCATTGGTAAATGATTTAACACTACGCATTGGAAGATTGGTTACTGACTTACTACAACGAGAGAAAGAAATTGCTTTCTTAAATGAAAAAATATCTAATTTAACAATAGTCCGAGCTGAGATTAAGGATATGAAAGATGAAATAACACACATTTCAGATATGGATTAGTTTGAAATTATTTAGATTAAACTGAAATAACTTTTTTAATAACATGACCTTAGTCATGTCATAAAAATACTTATGACTCAGAAATAATGAAATTTTGGAGCAAATATCATTTTGTATTTGATTTGTGAAACTCAATAAAGGAAACCTCATTTAAATGGAGTTGAGAGGCCAGAAGGGGGAGTTCTCATGCCGTACAACTCCTTGCAGCCCTTTGCCAAACAGGAAGAAGCCTATACTTGACTACCCCAGCAGGAGGAAGGAACATTTTCTCCCTGAGGCAGCAGCCCAGCCAGTGAGAGACTGTCACAACTCAATCAATGAGAAGCCACCACATTTCAAACTCCCAGGTTACTCCAATGGACTATTTGTTTATAACAATCCCTCCCAACAGCCCCCCTTCCTCTATAAAAAGTAGTCCTCTCCTTTGTTCTCCAGGATTGCCTACCATTTTGCCATAGCTTGCATGTCCCAAATTGCAATTGTTATTCCTGAATAAACCCATTTTGCTGGTGAAATAGCCGGCTGTTTTAAGGTTAATGGATTCTGTTTTGTACAGTAAAAACAAAATATTTTAAAGGGTTGAGCACTTGATTTTCCAAAATTAATATGCTCATACATATACTTGCAACTTTATATAGCAAGAACCCTATGCATACCCAACACGCGTGCGCCCACACATACACACACATTCAGACAAGTGGGGAGAAAGGATCTGCCAATCTACCACTGGGAAATCTAGATGGGGCAGGATCTGAACCCCACTTGCCCTCATTGACCTTTGACTGCCAGGGAGCATAGTATGTATGGTTTGGGCCCTAACTGGAGAACTGCCTATCAGGATCAGAACTCTAGCATTCATTATCCATTTAGAAGGGAAACTAGAAAGGTCATAGCCAGCGAGCTTCAGGAAAAGAATCATGTAAGCCTTCCTGGGTCTTTCATGGCTTTAAGAAACAAGTAAAGATTATCTAAGATAGAGTAGGGAAGTGGCAGCTAGAGCAGTTTAAGGGAGAGGCATCACAGATTGCAGGGGGTCTGCCAAGCCTCAGATGGAGAGTGCTCCAAAGGAACACAACTCATATGGTGATGATGTGATCAGAGCAGCCTAAGCAGAGAAGAAAATTCTAACATTTAAAACAGCATTATGTAACTCTACTTATATGAAATTCTAGAAAATGCAAACTATAAAGGCAGAAAATAGATCAGTGGTTGCTTAGGGATGGTGAGAGGTACAGATCACAAAGAGGCACAAAGAAATCTTAAGGAGTAAAGGGTATTTATTATGATGATGGTTTCACGGGTATATACATGTGTCAAAATTCATCAAATTGTATTCTTTAAATATGTGTTTATTCTACATTATTCCTCAATAAAGTTGTGAAATAAAGTACAATAATCTTAAAAAAAAAAACCCACATACCATTAGTCCCAGTTTCAAATGCCTGGCATGAAAGGTGTGCAGATGCACAGAACTAGTCAGAGTATGTAGCTAACTTCCATGACAAAAAGCCCAAGGCACAGGGACCAGCCATTCTAGGATAAGAATTCATAAACTCTGAGTTGACTAGCTCATGTCTGATTTAATTTTAGAAACATATACAGTAGAAACATAATAGAAATATAGTAGAAACAACATGAGACTTTGAAATCAGAGAGATCTGGGGTCCAATCTTGGCTCTATCACCACAGAGCTCTGTGGCTTTAAATAAATTTAGTGTATATGAACTTTAATTTCTTCATCTGTAAGTAAAGACAACAATTTCTGCTTCACAAGACTGCTGTGACTATTACCATTAACATACCTTTTTTAAAAGATGTTATTCCTTTTTTTAAGTTTATTTTATTTTGAGAGAGAGAGAAAGAAACACAGGGGAGGTGGGGGAGAGGGAGAGAGAAAGAGAACCCCAAGCAGGCTGCATGCTCAGCACGGAGCCTGAAGCAGGGCTTGATCCCATGACCGCAAGATCATCACCTGAGCCGATTATCAAAAGTCAGATGCTTAACCAACTGACCCACCCAGGAGCCCCACCATTAACATATCTGAAGTGCCTGGCACATCTAATAAAGGACAAAGCCATTAACTAATACAACAAAAGTTACATGGTATGGAACTATTTTTTTGGAAATAGCTCTACACCCCACAGGGTATCACAATAGTACATCCTAATGCAGTACAATACATATAACTTACAAAATATATGTTGACTGTTTCAATAAGGCTTCCTGTCAACAGTAGGGTACTACTAGTTAAGTTTTGGGGAAGTCAAAGCTGTATATGGGATTTTGACAGTGTATGTATGGCGGGGGTGGGGGTGTGGTGGAAATCAGCACCCCTAATACCACCACCCTGAGTTGTTCAACAGTCAACTGTATATAATTTCTTATGCTAAAGAAACAGTATGCAATTCCTAATTTAGCAGCAAGACTGCTATGCACCATGAACATTTTGGACATTTTTTCTATCCCAAAAATGGTATCCCAGAAATGTTAAACTCATTTTTCTAAGTTTGTTTTTTTTTTTTTAATTTTAAATTTTTGTTTAAATCCAAATGGATTAACACACAGTGTAATAGTGATTTCAGGAGTAGAATTTAGTGATTCATCATTTACATATAACACCCAGTGCTCATCCCAACAAGTGCTCTCCTTAATGCCCATCACCTATTTAGCCTGTCCCCCTACCCACATCCCTCCAGCAACCTTTTTTCTCTGTATTTAAGAGTCTCTGGTTTGCCTCTTTTTATCTTATTTTTCCTTCCCTTTCCCTATGTTCATTTGTTTCTTAAATTCCACATGAGTGAAATCATACATGTATCTTTCTCTGACTTATTTCACTTAGCATAATACACTCTAGTTCCATCCACGTTGTTGCAATGGCAAGATTTCTTTTCGATGTCCGAGTAATATTGCATTGTATATATATGCTACATCTTCTTTATCCATTTGTCGTCAGTTGATAGACATTTTGGCTCTTTCCATAATTTGTCTATTGTTGATAGTGCTGCTATACACATCAGGGTGCATGTGCCCCTTCGAATCAGCATTTTTGTATTTTTTGGATAAATAGCTGGCAGTACAATTGCTGGGTCATAGGGTATTCCTATTTTTAATTTTTTGAAGAACCTCCATACTGTTTTCCGGAGTGGCTGCACCAGTTTGCATTCCCACCAGCAGTGCAAGAGCGTTTCCCTTTCTCTGCATCCTCGCCAACACCTGTTGTTTCTTGTGTTGTTAATTTTAGCAATTCTGACAGCTGTGAGGTGGTATCTTATTGTAGTTTTGATTTGTATTTCCCTGATGATAAATGATGTTGAGCATCTTTGTGTGTGTCTCTTAGTCACCTGGATGTCTTCTTTGGAAAAGTGTCCATGTCTTTTGCCCATTTTTTCACTGGATTGTTTTTTGGGTGTTTACTTTGATAAGTTCTTCATAAATTTTGGATAACCTTTTATCAGATGTCATTCGCAAAGTCATTTGCAAATATCTTCTCCCATTCTGTCAGTTGCATTTTAGTTTTGTTGTTTCCTTCACTGTGCAGAAGCTTTTTATCTTGATGAGGACCCAATAGTTCATTTTTGCTTTTATTTCCCTTGCCTCCAGAGACAGGTCTACTAAGAAGTTGCTGTGGCCAAGGTTAAAGAGGTGGTTGCCTGTTTTCTCCTCTAGGATTTTGGTGGTTTCCTGTCTTACATTTAGGTCTTTCATCCATGTTGAGTTTATTTTTGCGTACGGCATAAGAAAGTGGTCCAGTTTTCCCAACACCATTTGTTAAAGAGACTTTATTCCATTGCATGCTCTTTCTTGCTTTCTAAAAGATTAGTTGGCTATACATTTGTGCGTCCATTTCTGGGTTCTCTATTGTTCCATTGATCTATGTGTCTGGTTTTGTGCCAGTACCATACTATCTTGATGATTACAGCTTTGTAATACAGCTTGAAGACCAGAGTTGTGATGTCTCCAGCTTTGGCTTTCTAACATTACTTTGGCATTTGGGGTCTTTTCTGGTTCCATACAAATTTTAGAATTCTTTGTTCTAGCTCTGTGAAAAATGTTGGTGTTATTTTGGTAGGGACTAGTAAACTTGTTTTAAAACATGGTGAAACGTTTCAAGCTTTCACACAATAAAGATGACTTGATTCAGCTGTTACTTCTTCTGTTCAATTTTGTTGTGTCATAAGGTATTCATAATTTAGCAAAAATCAAGTTTTCTCAGTTTTAATTGCTTTTAAAGACAATTTGAAACATATCTGACCCTCCTGGAAACTACTAGGCAATTCTATCTTGTCCTAGCATTACAACATAATTCTATTAAACTAATCACATATACTCATTCCACTGAGTTCTGCTTTATGGAGTGGACATTTTCTTAAACCAAATGTGAAAAACAATGCTCTTAAAATGTCATATTATTTCAGTATGAATAAATTTTAAAATGTAAAATGAGAATCACAAAACTTTAAGTGGGCATTTTTCTTGAATTTCTAGGCTGAAATGGCTTTCTCTCAGAAATAGCTTTGAAATATATCTCTATACAGATAACAAGTGACTCTTAACAAGTTGAACACAGTACACTTGTAAATACCCTCAAATAAAAGCTGTCTTTCTTGAAAATAAAACTCTTGTGGTGCCTGGGTGGCTGTCGGTGAAGTGTCTGACTTTGGTTCAGGTCATGATCTCAGTTCATGAGTTTGAGCCCCACATCCAGCTGTCATCGTGGTTCTCACTTTGGATCCTATCTCCCTCTCTCTCTGCTCCTCTCCTGCTCACGCTCTCTCCCTCTCAAAAATAAACATTAAAAAAATAATAAAATAATAAATAAGCGGCGCCTGCGTGGCTCAGTCGGTAAGTGTCTGTCTTTGGCTCAGGTCATGGTCTCACAGTTCATAGGTTCAAGCCCCGCGTTGGGCTCTGTGCAGCTCAGAGCCTGGGGCCTGCTTCAGATTCTGTGTCTCCCTCTCTGCCCCTGCCCTGCTCATGCTCTCTCAAAATAATCAAACATTGAAAAAAATGTATTTTTAGTAAATAAAAATAAAACTCTTACAGGGAGAGCTGGCTGAACTGCATATCCTGTTTTCAAGTCCAATCTATCTTTGGGTTGGCTTAAAATATGTGTATTTCCATCCCTACAGGTTCTTCTTACATGATTCACACTCCTCCCAACAGAAGCTGGGATTTAGTCTTCTGAGACTTCTGATGTCATGACAGAGTATAGTGAAGTGATGTTATGACTTCCACAGTGCTAAGTACTAAAGAAGATCCAGGTTCTGCCTGGCTCCACCTCAAAGCCCTGAAATTATGTCCAAATGCCCTGGAGCCACCATGCTGTAGATCTTAAGGAAACACTGAGCCAGTAACAGAGAGATGAGATGATGCTTAGAATAGCTCTATAGCCCAGATAAGTTAAAAAAAAATTTTGGGGGGGGGGGCACCTAGGTGGCTCAGTCAGTTGAGCATCCAACTTCGGCTCAGGTCATGATCTCACGGTTCAAGCTCTGCGTCGGGCTCTGTGCTGACAGCTCGGGGCCTGGAGCCTTCTTCAGATGGAAGCTCTCTGCTCCTCCCTGTTTACACTCTGTCTCTCAAAAATAAAGATTAAAAAAATTAAAAAGGAAAAAAAATTTTTAAAGCTCTACATCTAACGTGGGGCTTTAACTCACAACCCTGGGATCAAGGGTTGTATGCTCTACACCATTTGCAACTACATGGATGGAACTAGAGGGTATTATGCTAAGGGAAATTAGTCAAAGACAAATATGACTTTGCTCATATGAGGACTTAAGATACAAAAGATAAACATAAGGGAAGGGAAGCAAAAATAATATAAAAACAGGGAGGGGGGAAAAAACATAAGAGACTCTTAAATATGGAGAACAGGCGAACTGGAGGGATTGTGGGGAGGGTGGATGGGCTAAATGGGTTTGGGGCATTAAGGAATCTACTCCTGAAATCATTGTTGCACTATATGCTGATTTGGATGTAAATTTTAAAAACATATTAAAAAAAAAAAAAAAAAAAAAGAGTTGTATGCTCTACCAAGCCAGCCGGTGTTCAGCGTTAAAGCTTTTAAAAAGGACCTCAGAGCTACCACCTGACTATTTAACTTTATAAGACCCAAAGCAAAGAGTCCAGCAGAGATGCTCCTGAATTCCTGACCTGAGATTTTAAGTCTGAAGCCATTAGATTTCAGCTGATTTGTTACACAGCAATACTAACACACACTGGTGATGCCAGTTATGTGGGTTCAGACTACACCTGTACCTTTTAAGTCTGGCTCACACTGCACCCACAACCCTCTCTCTCTGCAACATTGGTAAAGTAAGTCTATAATCTTAAACAAAACAAGTGATGACATAGAGAAGTTAACACACAACTCAATGTATCTGGTTCCTAAACTTAGTTCACTCACCTTACAACATGGGTTTGTAGTGAAAACATCTCTCTCCCTCAAGACTCCTTATAAGTTTTTTCCTGAGGCCCCATCTATATACTTTACACAAGCGTTGTCAACTCAATCCAGATACTGGAAGCCCCAAGGTAAATTATAATCAGACTTGAAAAATGTTAGATTGGGCTGTTAACACTTCCTAACCAAATATAAGCGGAACCTCAACAGTGGCTTACTTTCTAGGTGCTTTTACAGCTACATTTTTTGTAATTTAGAAAGTCAGGTTTGTATGAAGAGAATTGTTACCTCAAGTAGTTTTGGCTTTCACGTGCTTTGGTCCTTTTAAAAACTATCATTTTAGGGGTGCCTGGCTGGCTCAGTCAGTAGAGCATGTGACTCTTGATCTTGCAGTTGTAAATTTGAGCCCCACACTGGGTGTGGGATTAGAGACTACTTCCAAAAAATAAAATCTTGAAATAAAATTACAAAAAATAACTATCATTCTAACAATCAGTCTAATTTAGATTACTTTCTACACCCAATGTAGGGCTCAAACTCACAACCACTCCTCCAACTCCCCGCCAGGGACCCCTAGATTTACAAATGAGGATTAGTTGGGGTGCCTGGGTGGCTCAACAGTTAAGCTTCCTAACTCTTGATTTTGGCTCAGATCATGATCTCAGTCATGAGACTGAGCCCTGTGACAGACTCAGGGGCTGAGCTTAGAGCCTGCTTAAAATTCTCTCTCCCTCTCCCTTTCCTTGCTCACTTGCACTCTCCCCCAAATAAGATAAATAAATAATAAAATAAAAACAAATGATATTAGCAAACTCATTAGGAGTTTTTAAAGTATAGTACGTGTTGCAAAAATCTGATTATATGCTGAAATTTACTTCTCAAAATATAACCACAAATATTTATCCATATTTCAATTTAACTACAACTAAATCAAGTTTTTTGAAAATTCAGGTATGTTTCTTAAAAATATAGGAACTCTCTTGTTTGACAAAACTTGAAACACATGACAATTTATGAGTAGGGATCAGAGTACTAAACCAACAGTGGTTAATTTGCATTTTTTTCCTTGAGGTTTTAACACTTAATCCTTTCCATTTTAGCATTAAATCTTTAGAAACTAGTTTTCAAAATAACCATCAAGTCACAGACAAATCATGAACAGCTGGGTTTATTTCAACAGTAAGTTTGAAACTCTCGCCTTAGGCAAGAGTACTACAGTAATTCTATCAGGAATAGACAATTTCCTACACTGTCAAATATATAAAAGTTTCTCTTGCACTTTCCTCAACACTGATCAACAAGCAGATCCAGTCCACATTTGCTTTGATCAATCTACTGAGTTAACCCGAGCTTCTTCTTCAGAGACTCTGGCATCTCAGGTGGAGGAGGGCGAGGGAGCCTGAAGTAGACCTTCACAGAGTCATAGATGAACCACTGTAGCGCAGTCAGAGTGCCAATCATGATGATACGGGCAAAGAGTCCCTTCCATACACCTGGTTGAAACATAACACATGGATGAGAAATGAAATATACCTAAGTGTTACTCTTGGTTTAGAGGAGCAAAAAAGAATCCTACCTTTAAATCCAAGTCTCTGGAGGACTTGAGAAGCACTGCTACCTTTCTCTTTATTCAACACAGATACCACAGAATCAGCAGGGTGAGAAACAATTGCACAGAAGACTCCAGCTGAAAAAAGTCAAGATAAATAATCCAGCATGGGATCAATTTAAAAAATTCATTAAGACAACCAACAACCTTTTCCTAATTTTTAGTTATTTAAAAAAAAATGAAATTTAGAGTGAGACTGACAAAAGTTATATGGCAGTCTACCCCATGTAAAACAATCCTCCAAAAGTCTTTATATTCACATTTTAATCAGCACTTTCTTTGTGTTAAAAATGTATTCTTGAGGGGCACCTGGGTGGCTCAGTCAGTTGAAAGTCTGACTCTAGATTTCAGCTCAGGTCATGATCTCGTGGTTCCTGAGATCAAGCCACACGTAGGGCTCTGCACTAGCAGTGTGGAGCCTGCTTGGGATTCTCCCCCTCTCTCTCTGCCCCTCCCCCGCTCACACTCTCAAAATTAAAAAAAAAAAAAAAAAAAGTATTCTTGAAAAACAAACCAAAAACCCAAATGATGAGGGAGTGAAATCAATACATGCCAAAACTTAAGACATGCAAACAAGAAAACAATTCTTTCAGAAGCTAACAAGCATTTATGAATCCTAGAAGGCATATAAAATGCTATGGGAAGACTTCTTTGGAATACTTTTTTCCTCACAAAAAGAGGCCAATAATGGAAATGATTATTTGTTCTTAATTTCATAAACATGCTCTAAATAATTCATACCTATGTAACCTGCCACAAATGTTACAACCAGTTGCTCTGGCTTTGAACATTCACTTCGGGGCTTGGGAACCACAAACTTGTACAATGCTTCAACAGTACGTTCAAAGCACGCAAATTTCATCATGGTGTATGGTATCTGTCTCATCCAGAGAGGAGCAACTCCCTTGTAGAATCTAGGAAATCAGGAGACTTATTTTACTCAGCTGTCTTTATTCACCTAGCAGAGATTTTCATTATTAACAGAAGTGTCCGCACACCAGTCAAGTCCTGATAGCAAAAAAAAAATGGCAGCACAATTGCATGTCATTTCTATCAGAACCTAGGACTAACATGCAGGTATATTTATCTCACATGCCAATGACTCAAGCACCTTTGACTATACAACCGAAGAAGTTGTTGGATGTTTCTCTGACTGGAACTACAAGAAACAGAAAGTTTACAAGTAGAACTCAGTTCAAGATTAGCATCCACAAAGGTGGATCTAAGGAAGCATGTTGTGGCCAGACTATATGCCAATTCTTAGCTGGTAAACACAGATGACAATTCTAACAAGCTCTTCCCAGAAGTTAACAGTTAATGTCAAATATCGAGTTATCTGCAGACTGACCAGTTCTTTCTTAAGAAAAACCTGTAATTCAGGGCTCATGCTATGTATCAACTTGTCCTTGCCCGTTACGTTCTACTTAAGGGAGAAACAGACATTAAATAACATAATAGTTTAAAAAAAAAAGTTTGGTAGGTTTACTGCTAACAAAAGCACTTCCCTTCTTATACTATAACTTTAGACAAATGTTTACTTACGCTTTTAAACCTTCTTCTTTATACATTTTGGGAGCTGCATCCCTCAAAGTGTTGGCATAACCTGGTTGGGTTTGAATTCGAACCTTAGCAGCTTCCATAGGAGCCAGGGCAATGTCAGCAAAGAATTCAGCACTGGCAGAGGCAGCCAAATACAGTGATGTGCGCCAGAGATAGGCATTCTCCTAATTGAAAAGCGTAAGAAGGAACATGTACTGCTGCTGCATTGGCTGTTTTCAATTAAGGGACAATTCAAGGAAATAGTTACATTTCAGGATGAGACTGAAAGTTTATAATCTCTCATAACCTTATCAACCATAGTACAATGTGAATTATTCTTTGAACATCTAGGTGCCAACATCTAGTTGGCCCTTGAACTACACAAGGAATCCGAGACCTCTTTAAAAAAACTCAAAATCCAACTTACTTGGGAATGAGCCCAGTAGAATAAAAACAGCACTGAAATTTTAAAAAATGTATTTTTTCTCATTCGGTCTCTCCTGATTTAAAGCATGTTGCTTACCCTTTTTGAGACCATTTCTTCAGTTCTAAAATAAGGTGAGCAAAACACACACACACAAAAAAAAAAAAGATCCTTTTTGGTCTTAAACTTTAAGTTAAAGCTTAGGACTTCAATTTCAAAGTTAAATTACATACCTCTCCAAGCATGTTGCTATACAAGACTTTGAAAACTTCATAAAAGCCAAACTTGCAGAGCCCCTGCATAGAGTAGCCAATGAAAGTCGGAGCCCATCCTTTAGCCAAACCACGAACACCATCCTCTTTCAGTGTAACTGAGAATCCATTAAATATGCCCTTGTACTTTTGGGGGTCCACCTTTATTTAAAACAAGAAGAAAAAAATTAATTTAACCAAAGAGCTATCACTTCTCATAAATATTAAATTTTGCTATTATTAGTCTTTCCTTTTGGTTCTATAATAAACTTCAGTAACTACACACAAGATAGATAAATACAAGTTCACTGCATGGTATCAACTGAATATCTAGAATTACCTTTGTAAATGTAACTTTATACATTAAGGTCTTTCAGTCAGAATTAATTTGGAGGGTTACTTAAGATGGTAAAATTCCTAGAAAAATACATAAAACTGACTCAGATTTTTCACCATCCAACTCTACCACTTTAAAAAATTTAGTTTTAAAGCTACTGCCTAGGTAATAAGTCTATATCCCTAATGTATGTTAGCCTGTTAAGCAGTTTATACTACGAAGTTTTATGAAGTTAAGACAAATTTAAAAAATACAAGCTGAGGGGCGCCTGGGTGGCTCAGTCGGTTAAGCGTCCGACTTCAGCTCAGGTCACGATCTCGTGGTCCGTGAGTTCAAGCCCCGCGTCGCGCTCTGGGTTGATGGCTCAGAGCCTGGAGCCTGCTTCCGATTCTGTGTCTCCCTCTCTCTCTGCCCCTCCCCTGTTCATGCTCTGTCTCTCTCTGTCTCAAAAATAAATAAACGTTAAAAAAAAAAAATTAAAAAAAAAAAAAGCTGAGAAGGTACATGGACATAATGAGAATTTATCTTTTGACTTAAGAAATTAAATTCACTTCAAGAGACGTGCGTTAAGTTTCAGCAAAGGTATATTTCATATCCATTCTATTAACTAATGGGAAAAGAAAAAAAAAATCTTATTTCACTATATCTGCCAGTACTAAAATGGCTGGTATACATCACCTTCCTGCCTGCTAACATTATTTCACTTTCCTTTACTTCACCTTCCTCTCTCTTTTAGGTAAGTGGACTTCTAATCCTGTTTGGGACAAATAAATTTTTGACGTTTGATTATTTTTTTTCAATAATCCTAATTTAAAATATTCTAATTGCAAAAAACTTTTATGTAAACATATAAGAAGCTATGCCTACATAATTTTAACACTAAAATAATGAGTATTTTTTTAATGTACATAATGTTCTGCCCTGATCTTATCAGTAAACAGGGACATGAAGTTACTTCAAAAATACACAAATGATTACCCACTCTGTCATGTAACTGCTTATAAAATGACAATTTGGGGGCATAAAGAACCGGCAGGCCTTGAAGAGAAACTCTAGTCAAAACAGTCCAGCAGAAAAAAAAAAAAAAAAAAACATTTATAGCCAGGGTTTGGGATCCAAAAATCTGCCTACAATTTTATTTTTCAAAGAGAGGCATTCCAGGGCATCTGGCTGGCTTAGCCTATGGAGCATGCAACTAACTCTTCATTGCAGGGTTAAGTTTGAGCCTCATGTTGGAGGTTACTTAAAAATAAAATCTTGAGGCACACCTGGGTGGCTCAGTCAGTTAAGTGTCTGACTCTTGGTTTTGGCTCAGGTCATGATCTCATAGTTTCACGGGTTCAAGCCTCACATCGGTTTCTGTGCTGGCAGTATGGAACCTGCTTGGGATTCTCTCTCCCTCCTCTGCCCCCCACCCCCTGACTCAAGCAGTCTCTGTCTCTCTCAAAAAATAAACAAAACAAAACAAAACAAACAAAACCAATTAAAATAAAGATCACGAGTTAAGAAAATTTGGGTTTGGTTTCCTGAAGTTTCTAGCAGTTGTAATGTCTTCAAATTTGTGAAGCTCTTTAAAAGTATTTGCAATTAAATCACACATGGAAGATACATTCAATGTTGCCGTCTCAATACAAACCTGCATACGGCATTTCACTAAATCCAGAGGAACGACAGCAGTGTGTGTCAGACCACAACTTAAGACCCCACCAAAGCCACACAGTGCATAAAACTTCATGGAGCCATATTCGCAACTGTACTCTGTAGTAAGACAAGACACACCATGCATTTCAATATAAATCTCATGTTACTGGTTATCAACTTACCTCCTGGACAGTTAGGTTTCCACGCAGCTTGTTAGATGCTTATGTTTTACAACTTAAAAGCCATGCTTCAAAAATACACTTTTAGTCCAGCATGCAAAACAAACCTGCATTCTGCATTTAACCAGATCTAGAGGAACCAATGCTGTATGTGTTGTGCCACAGCTAATAATTCCTCCAAGTCCACAAAGGATAAAGAATCTGCCAGATCCATAGTCACAGCTATACTGCTCTGTTTGGTTGAAAAAAAAAATCAGGTAAATATTTCTTCAGAGATGACTAAGGCCATGGGAATGAAAGAGAACTAAGATTCCCTGGGAGATAATGCTATCACAAATGAACAACTTTGGCCACTGTTTACAATTAAGTTGAAAGATAATTTTCCACCTAGTTTAACAAGACATTTACTACCAAAATCAAAGAATCATTTAGATTATGAAGGTACTATGAGACATTACCTATTACCTATTTTGCCATACTAAATGTTTCCTACAACATTAATAGCTCTTCCAATTAAAATTAAACTTCAAGTTATTAAGTGCTAATAAAAACACACTTCAGAGTACAAACTCAGAGCACTGGACAAGTAAAAAGCTTGCAAACTTCTAAGTATACCCCAGCCACTAACCAATACTATCTCCACCTATGGATTCATATAAGTATAAAACGAAACAAATTCCTGCAGTCAAATACATTTACTACTACACAACAGTATAAGGACTTTTTTATCCACACTAAAGACATAACAAAACACATAAAGGATTTAAAAAGTTTAGATTTTACAGGCACACGATATAGATAACATCTACAGGACTCCTATAATTTGGTGTTTGGATTTCTCTGTACATTACACTCCGCTGGGATTCAAAACACACAACTAAGCTAAAGTTGAGTCTAACCAAAAAGAATCCGGAGAGATAAGACTAAAGGGATCCCTACCAATTACTATGGCCTTTTAATAGCCTATCTGGGGCTGCTGTCACCTCCTCCACCAATTAAATTAAAACAAGAGACCCAATTATCTCTTATACCTTGGGTCAAGGAATATTAGACTTTGGGAATACTTATGAGAGGAAGGAGTATTTTTAATAACCAAAGTCAAATCAAGTAACAGACAATACAATTAGAAAGAACTGCAGGTGGCCTGCAGCTAAGAAGGAGAGTTCACCCAATACTTAGCCCGCTGACCAGGCAGGTTACTGAGGAGAAGATAAGACGCTAGTGACGGCCTCTATAGCTTTACTTTCTCGAGGACGTGGAGGTCACAGAGGGAACTGTGCCTAGGCCGTTCCACGCCCTTGAGAGAGGGCCAAGGATCCGACACACGGCCTAGGGCGGAAAGGGCTGACATCCTAGGGCAAGCAACTGGGCGCCGTCCTGTGGTGCAGAAAACCAAGTGTGTCCTTTTCCGTCCTCTAGGCCACTAAAGCCGAATAAGCCACGACGAACATAACGACCGAATCGGGCTAGGGTCTAAACTCACCTTCCACAGCGGCTGCTGCCAGGTTGCGGGAGCGGCGGGGCGGACCCGGAGGCCCCGCGGGGCTGCTGCGGGGGCCCGCGAGGCCATCGTGTACCAGCTGCAGGTGGGGCGCGTTGAAGGGGTTTGCCCGCGCCAGATGCGCCACAGACGAGAACATCGTCCTAAGGGAACAGGGAGCAGCGGTCAGAAGAAAGGCAAAGAGACCCGTCAGACAGCCAAAGTCACCGGCACCCTAGGACCCCGACACGGGCCTTCCTTCTGCCCGCCTCCGCGCCCTTGAGGAGGTCATGGCGGCCTCCACAAGGGAGGAGGTCGACCAGGCCTGCAGTCTAAGCAGCTCCCCACAGGGATTCCATTCCCCGCACCCACTGGGGGGAAGACCCGGCACACTCACTTCCTAAGATGGCGAACACACTACCGCTCCTTCGGAAAGGCTGCGGCTCACAGAGGCCGAACGTCCTCCTGGCCCTTAGATCTGTGCCCTTCGCGCGTCGTCAGCGTGACGCACGTTACGCGTCACTACAGCTGGGGCACCCATTGGTGGAGAAGAGCGCCGGTGCCGTGGCATCATCACGTTCACCTAGCAACCGTATCCCCGCCCCCGCCTGCCTCGGCACTTCCGGCCCGGCTTCTGCGCCGGAGGATTCGTTCTGCGCAGGCGCACATTCCGGGGCCGGGTTTTTGAGTGGTGTGCGGTAGTGCTCGGTGACCTCCTGTTTTTGTCTGCCTTCACCTTCAAGAGTCTTTCTTTGACGCAGGAATTCCAGACTTTTACATTTAGATGAGTCCCAGGGTGGTAGTCATTTAAACAAACAGAAAAAAAAAAACCCTGAATGATGGATGATACATTATTTCGGTGTTGCAGTTAGAATGTTACTGCAGTATTTTGTGTTAACAACGTCTGCCATTAAGGTACTTTTTTTTAAGTTTCATACATTGACATTACACATAGACATGTCTGCATTTTCCAATAGACCACAGGAAAGTATTTCAAAAGAAAATGTGCAACAAGAACTCTTTAGACAAGACAGCTTGGGGGTTCATCACAATAGTTTATATGACATATTAAAACATTCAATAAATGCATTTTAACACTACTTGATAAACCAGATTGAAAGTGATTAGCAGAAGATTTGTTCAATAAATTTAGAAAACCATCATTAGACTCAGTTAACTGGGGGAGTTGAGTAGTTTAAACTCCTGTTAGAATTCTGGCTCTGACCTTGTCCTGGCTCTTGATAAAGTAACTTTGGGAATTCACTTGATCTCTATAAACCTGTTTCTTTAAAAAAAAAAAAAAAATTTTTTTTTTTTCAACGTTTACTTATTTTTGAGAGACAGAGAGAGACAACACATAAGGAGGGGAGGGACAGAGAGAGAGGGAGACACAGAATCCAAAGCAGGCTCCAGGCTCTAAGCTGTCAGCACAGAGCCCAACGCAGGGCTTAAACCCACAAACCATGAGATCATGACCCAGGCTGAAGTCAGACATTTGACTGAGCCACCCAGGCACCCCTGAACTTGCTTCTTCAAAGTAGCATGGAAGCAGGGAGCAGCCCCATCGGCTTGTACCAAAAGTACAGAGCCTGTGCTTGATTTAATGCTCTGTTGTCACCATTTTGGAATTCTTAATAATTTGTGAACAAGATGCCTTCATTTTGCACTGAAATTACAAATTACAAATTACCTGGTCCTGGGATGAGAGTAACATCCATCTTGCAGAGTTTATGAGAACTCAATGAGACAATGTCTAAATGTGGGGATTTTAGCCAAGAAGCAGAGCTGGTGAAGGGGTCACTGGATGGTAAGTTACTAAGAAGGTAGGGGAAATCTTGCTAAATTGACCTAACAGGATTCTTACTGAAGGCAGGCCAAGATAATCAGATATTACTTGGGGGATGATGAATTTGATAAGGTATTGAGGGTGATCAGATATCATGCCTAGGTGGGGTGCCTGGCTGGCTCAGTTGATGGAGCATGTGACTCTTGATCTCAGGGTTGTAAGTTCATTCCCCATATAGAGTGTAGAGATTACTAAAAGAATAAGTAAATTAAATAGATAACAAGGTTGGGAGATTTTTTGCTAACCTAAGTTACTAAGGTGACAATTCTTTTTTTTTTCCCCATTTTATTTATTTATTTATTCTTCATCATGGTAAGTGTACTCTTTTAAACCCCATCCCTATTTCATCCATCCCCACACACACCTCCCCTCTGGTAACCATCAGTTTGTTCTCTGATGTTAAGAGTCTATGTCTTGGTTGTCCCTCTCTCTCTCTCTCTTTTTTTTCCTTTGCTGATTTGTTTTGTTTCTTAAATTCCACATATGAGTGAAATCCTATGGTATTTGTCTTTCTCTGACTTATTTTGCTTAGCATTATACTCTCCAGCTCCACCCATGTTGTTGCAAATGGAAAGATTTCATTCTTTTTGACAGAATTCTTGCTATAGGTGGGCTCTTGGAGGACATGTCCAAGGACAGTCCTAATTGAAAAGGAAGCTCAGAGGAGCCTAACTAAGGTCTGGTCAAGGAGAGAATCTTTGTCAACACTTTCCTATTCAGGGAGCACCTGGCTGACTCAGTTGGTAGAGCATGTGACTCTTGATGTCAGAATCATGAGTTTGAACCCCACCTTGTGCAAGGAGCCTGCTTATAAAAGGATAATAATTTTAAAAAACCTTTCCTATTCAGTGTACCAAGTCTGGCCTTTTAATTTCATTTAATATGAGCTACCAGTGAATTTAAATTTCAGCTAAACTGTCAAAGTCCCTCTCAGCAATTTGAGCTAAAACGATGGACTGAGACACTGTTTACTGTACCCCATATCAGTAAGTTTGGCTTGGTCTGGGTGCCTGGGTGGCTCAGTCGGTTGAGCGTCTGACTTCGGCTCAGGCCATGACCTCACAGTTCATGAGTTTGAGCCCCACATTGGGCTCGTTGCTGTCAGCCCGGAGCCCGCTTCCGATCCTCTGACCCCCTCTCTCTGTTCCTCCCCCACTTGCGATCTCTCTCAAAAATAAATAAACATTTAAAAAATAAATAAAGTGGGCTTTATCTACCATTATATTCATTCTGTTCCATTTTAGTTATCACTACTTATAAAATTGTCTCCAAATTTAAGAGCATAAAACAATAAACAATTATTATCTTACATTTTCTGAGGGTCAGGAATCTGGGAGAGGCTCAACTGGATGGCCTGGCTCAGGGTGTGTCATGGGTTCGCTGTCAAGTGTTGGTTGGGACTGTGGTCTCTAGGGCTGGAAGACGTAATTCCAAGCCCCCTAACTTGGCCATTGGCAGGACACTCCAGTTCTTTGTCAAATGGACCTCTCCATAGAGCTGCTTATGTCATGGCTCCCCCAGAGTGAGTAATTCAAGGAAGACAGTAGCAACCAAGAGAGAAGCTGCAGTGACCTTTATAACCTAATCTCAGAAATGACACACCAGCACTTCTGTATTTAACTGATCACAGACCAATCCAGATACAATGTGGTAGTGTGGTAGGCATTTTTGGGCCATCCTGGAGGGTGACTACCATGCAGCCAACCCAGCATTCTTTGTCTCCATCCCCATACATGTTGCCCAGGTTTCTGTCAATATAAATTTTGCATACTATTTATCTTCTAGGATCTCCTGCAATGGGTATAAAAGCTGTGAGAGGTGCTGATAATAAATCTTGAGGAGGATCAGCAGACCCTACAAGGCAACTAACTACCTCAGGATGGGTCATTACAGATTTTACAGGTAAGGAGAGACTAAACTCCTCAAGCAAAGGAGGAAGGGCTGTTAATGGCAAAAGAGGTCAGCAAATTTAGAAGTTCACGATCTTAGTGTCATCAATCTGCCCATAGGTGCCCATTACCATTCCAATATTCAGGCTCCCACTGCTGCTCAAAAACAAAAACAAAAACTAATTTTAACATGAGACCTTCAAGATTGGAAATTCAGTTGTAAATCAGGATTAGATTTTGGATTTGGTAAGATTTCTGATCCTTTACTACAACTGAACATTTAAAGCCCTAAGCTCATCACATTTCTTTTCCCGCAGTTATCTAACATAATTAGGATAAACCAACCAACTCCATTGTGTTTCTTATTTTTGTTTAAAAATTTATAGAAGCATCTACATGGTTATCCAAAGCCTTGCCTTATTTAGGCGCTTGATTACAGTTGTCCGTCACCATAGGTGATGATTTAAGAAACTGTTTTTCGTAATGAATCCCATGCACAACCAGTGTCACCTTTATCATTGACAACTGGTCATCAGACCCTTTAAATCCAATCAGATCGGATAACCCAGAACAAATTCATAGAACCCATTTTGAAGGTTTAGTTTTTTCTGGAATTACTTCCAATACCATTGTCTGTATCGGAGTTTGACCAGAGAAGCATAATCACTATGAGTCATATGAAATAAGGTTTATTTTAGAGACTAGGTCTTTAAACTTGTGGGAGCTGGAGAAGAAGTTTCCTCTGTGTCTGGGGTTTCATCTGAAATTGCAATAGATCGATAGAGCGTACAATCAGGCAGGAAAGCTGGACATGAAGTGAGGATGAGCAGGGACAAACTGGAACCCACAAAGACAAACTGGATCTCAAGAGGATAAACTAGACCATGCATCTGTTTCTTACTACCTACAATGTCAAAAATGCAGGTACCTGCAGGAGGCATGCTGCAAGTGCTCATAGGAGCCAAGGTGCTGCACATGCATCTGGGCCAGGGCTCAGAGAAACTGAAGAAGGTCCTGGAGTTGCTGAAAGAGTTCCTCACTTGGCCACTGCTCCACTCCCAGGTAAGCCAGCAGATCAACATGTGTGTGCGTAGGCTGCTGTAGCGCCTCACATCTTACACTGACCTTCAGAGCGTAAGTGCTTCACTTCTGCCTTTGAAATCCTGCACAGATTTCCCTTGTGGCCAATTCTAACACAGAACCATATTTGAGAGATAAACAGAATTGGAGATGCTAGAGAAATAGGACATTCAAGTAGAACTTTCCAACAGGCATTTGTAAACTTACTAGAGGTTAACACTTATCGATTTGAGGATCATCCCTGCATGGGCAAATCACAGAAAATCCTTACATAATTCCTACCACAGCCATCTAATAGAGGGATATAATAAATTATGCAAGGTAGACTGAAGTTCCTTTTCCTAAAAAATAAGCACCTTAGATATTGTCTTTTTTATTAGAAAAATTTTTTAATTTTTTAATGTTTATTTATTTTTGAGAGACAGAGACAGAGCACGAGCAGGGGAGGGACAGATAGAAAGGGAGACACAGAATCTGAAGCAGGCTCCAGGCTCTGAGCTGTCAGCACAGAGCCCAACACAGGGCTCAAACTCACGAACCCCGAGATCATTACCTGAGTCAAAGTCAGACGCTTAATTGACTGAGCCACCCACGTGCTCCTGATTAGAAATCTTGCTTGTTTATTTTCATGTCTCCATAAAGAGAATAGGGAGAAATTTATCTTTTTCTATCTGAAATAAGATAAAATGGACTTCACAATGGGGCTGTAATTTCCATTCTGAAAAGTTTTAAAAGTTCCACTGATCACCATCCTTCTTTGGAAGGGTATCCTAGGTTGAGCCTAGAGTACCGTGGTGTAAGACTGGAGGCTATCCCTTTACCAAAGTACATCCCAAGAATACAAAGTGCGCCCTGAGCTCTGGAGCCCAGGTAAAGACACTTGAAGTTACCCATCTTGGTGCAGGGGAATGAAAACTGTGGCAGTTCTATCTGCATATTCAGGGATATTGTATTTTATAGGAAATAAAGGCAGGGGAATACTCTTACCTAGTCTTTATCACTTGATATTTTGAAATTTCCTTCTTTCTGCAATTAAAAGCATAAAATATGTTTTATCTCAGAGGAGAAGCATACCTAGATATGTCAGACCCTAAAATAGTCCTCATAGAAATTGCACATATAGATGGCAACTTTAGTCACTCAGTGGCTATAATCTACTACCCTGACAACTTTTTAAAAACTTTTTTTTTAAAGTTTATTTTTGAGAGAGAGAGAGAGAGAGAGAGAGCCACAAGTAGGGGAGTGGAGGGGCAGAGAGAGAGGGAGAGAGAGAGAATCCCAGGCAGGCTCAGCATGGAGCCTAGTGCAGGGGTTGAACTCACGAACCAACTTGTGAACCATGAGATCATGACCTGAGCTGAAATCAAGAGTTGGAGGCCTGACTGAGCCACCCAGGTGCCCCTACCCTCACAGCTTTTAAAGTTTATTTATTTATTTTGCAAGAGAGAGAAAGTGCAGGAGCCTGAGCAGGGGAGGGGAGAGGGAGCATGAGAAGAGGAGGGGAGGGGCAGAGGGAGAGAATCTTAAACAGTCTCCTCATGGTCATCATGAGGAGCCCAGCACAGGGCTTGAACACACAAATCCTGAGGTCATGACCTAAGCTGAAATCAAGAGTTGGACGCTAAACGGACTGAGCCACCCAGGTGCCTCCACCCTGACAACTTTTAAGTGAGGCCTTGTGGTCACAAGTTAGAAGTTCCCAACTATGGTTTCTCATCAATGCACCTGGGGGGCTTTTTAGACACAGATGTTCTCAGACCTCAAAAGATTCTACTTACTAAGTCAGATGAGGAGTCCTGGAATCTGCCATTTTTTTAAGATCCCCAGGTGATTCCTATAAACAGCCAGGTTTAGGAACCAATAATCTAAGGAACTCAAAGCGTGAGCCCATAGAACGAGTCTGACACAAGTTTCCTATCCCTAAAATGAGAGAACATCCTGAGTTACCTGGTTTGCCATGGATGTAAAGTGCTCAGTTACTACAAGGGAATCTCCGTAGATCTGGTTTGCTTCAAACCGTTCACATTGTTGTCGCACGCACAAGAACCACGTGCACAGTTGTGGTGTATACCATCAGTGCACCGTACAAAATGGGGCAACTACTTAAGTATAAAAGGAGACAGGGCATATCAGTGGTTCAAAGATGGACAATAGCCACAGGCTTAGTAACAATACAAGAAATTTTAGAGAGAAATATATATACTCAAAGGACAGCAAATATGAAAAGTAGTGAATAGGGGCGCCTGGGTGGCTCAGTTTGTTGGGCCTCCGGCTTTGGCTCAGGTCATGATCTGACAATCTGTGAGTTTGAGCCCCACATCTGGCTGTGTGCTGGCAGCTCAGAGCCTGGAGCCTGCTTCGGATTCTATGTCTCCCTCCCTCTCTCTCTGCCCCCCCTTCCCCTCATACTCTGTCTGTGTGTCTCAGGAATGAATAAACGTTAAAAAAAATTAATAAAAAAAGTAATGAATATAAAATGAAGGAATTAAGCTTTACTGAAAGGAGTAGAAATAGTTCCATTCAGCCTTAGGGATGTAGGACAGAGTATACTTAACACCTAAGTTTATGCAGTAGGTCATCATGAACTGAAATGTGTTGTAGTTTTGTTGTAATTCAAACCTCATGTCACTTATGAAATATTTTTGCTCTAGATAACTAAGGGGACTATTCACAAATGAGTACAGTTGCATTGTAGTCAACCCTAAATGAAATTAACCTAATGTCAACCCCTAAATGAAATTAAAATTTGTAAACATAAAGAAAGTTCAGGGAAAATTCTATTATATCTCTAAACTTGGAAGGGAGTCCATTGGGAATAGCTTTAGGGACTCAAACACATTGTTTAGAGAGCCATAACTTCAAATGTTAGTGGAATTAACTGACTGACTTTATTCTTCTGAAAGAAACTGAATGTTGCTGACTCTTAACACAATTACAGTTAACTTACATAACACTAGCAATTACTCAAATTTTCTATCATTTGTGTTGCTTGGAAATGTGGGAAAGAAACTTTTTTCCTTCTTTTGATTTCAAGAATGTCAATTTGAAAAATATTTAAATCATCTATCACTTAAATTACAAAGTAGGAGAAAATCAAAATAGGGTTTTGTCAACTGCCTAATTTACTTACCTAGGAAATTTATATGGTGGAATAATTTGTTCCTGGGTGTTTGATCAGACTACATGTCTGAAATAAATAATCAATATTATTCACTTCATTATTTAAGTGGTATGGCTGAAGCTTAGGAACCGACTTTTTATTTTTTAAAAAAATATGATAGGGGCACCTGGGTAGTTCAGTCGGTTAAGCGTCCTACTCTTGGTTTCAGCTCAGGTCATGATCTCACAGTTTGAGAGTTCAAGCACCATGTCGGGTTCTGTGATGGTAGCACGGAGCCTTCTTGGGATCCTCTCTCTCCCCTTCTCTCTCTGTCCTACCCTGCACTCTCTCTCTCAAAATAAATAAATAAACATTTTTTAAAAATATGAAAAACACCTGAAGTCTGTGTACATAGAAATATAATTACTCTTAAAATTTTTTTAACTTATTTATTCTTTAAAAATTTACTTATTTATTTGGAGACATGGAAAGAGAAGTGAGGGGAGCAGCAGAGAGAGGGAGGGAGAGGGAGAGAGAGAGAATCCCAGGCAGGCTCCGAACCATCAACCCAGAGCCTGAGTCCGATTTGGGCTCAATCTTACAAACAGTGAGATTATGACCTAAGATGAAATCAAGAGTCAGACACTTACCTGATTAAGCCACCCAGGTGCACCAAATGGTGATTTCCTAACTCTATTAGTCCTATATTTATTATTCTACAGTAAGGAAGTGCTTTACTTCCTCTTTATTTATTTATTTATTTATTTATTTATTTATATTTCTTTCATTTATTTAATTATTTATTTATATCAGTGTGGACTAATGGATTCCTGTCATATTCAATGAGTTATAATCTAATACAAACATTCTTTTGGTGTTTATATTAACACAGATTTGGCCTATAAAACCCCTTTAAGCTGATCCTGTATTCTTTTGATAAGTCCCCATCAGTTTTTGAGCACTTTGTTACTTTGTGGTACAGCAAATGTACCAGATTCCTCCTATTTATTTATTTATTTACATTAAAAAATATTATTTTTAAGTTTTTACTTAAATTCCAGTTAGTTAACAGTGTAATATTAGTTTCTGGTGTACAATATAGTGATTCAACACTTTTATACCATGCCTGGTGCTTATCACAACAAGTACACGTCTTAATCCCCATCACCTATTTCACCCATCCTTCCACCCCTTCCCCCAGACTCATCTACTTTTTTCTCCCCCAGCTCTGGAATCAGCCTTTTCTCCAAAGAGCTCTGGTTCTCTTTAGAGGAGAATAACATTTGATCCGAGACCAAAATGTCCTTATTGCTCTGGGATGTTATTGCTTCTAGGCTCTCTCAGCATATATACATACACACACAAACACATTTAAATCAATCTATCATATTTTCTTTTAAAACCATGAGTTCATGCTAATATCTCCAATTCCAAACCAGAATACCACAGGATTCATTCTAGCCTTTTTTCCTTTCCACATTTATAATTCCCTTCTCTGATAGAGATGAAACCGGTTTTCATTATCTTCAGTATATTGCCTCTTATTCGCTCATTCCCCCTGAATGTAACCAACTTTCCAGTCCTCCTGGCCGCCTCCTTGGCATCAACCTTACAAATCCTGTTGACCCTGGCTATATGAAGTGAAGAAAACACACACACACACACACACACACACACACACACACACACACACACAATTTTATTTATTTTTTTGAGAGAAAGAGAGAAAGGGCGTGTGGAGGAGAGGGTCAGAGGGAGAGAGACTGAGAATCTTAAGCAGGCGCCACACTCAGCAAAGAGCCTGACACAGGGCTCTATCCCATGATGCTGGAATCATGACCTGAGTTGAAATCAAGAATCCAGCGCTTAACTGAGTGAGCCACCCATGTGCCCCTTGCTGCAACCACTTTAAGTTTCTTTTTAATCTATCTATCCATCTATTGATGCCTCTGTCCATCCATTCATCTATATAATCTGAGCCATTTCAGAGTAATTTGCAGACTTATGTTTTACCTCTAATACTTCAGAATACATTTCTTTTTAAAGTTTACTTATTAATTTTGAGAGGGAGTGTGTATGCACACACACACAAGCCAGGGAGGAGCAGAGAGAGGAAGAGAGAATCTCAAGCCTGTGTGGAGCCCAACTCAGGACTCAAACCCACAGACTGTTACATCATGACCTGAGCTAAAACCAAAAGTTTGGATGCTTAACCGACTGAGCCCCCCAGGAGCCCCCCAAATGGATATTTTCTAAATCCTTGTTCCTTCGCATTTTTTGTGGTTGACCATTCCATTCTAACAATGAGCTTTCCTTGTTTATTTATTTACTATTTGTTTTTTGTTGGTTTATTATCAGTGTAGACTCTGGATTCTATTACCATGGATTCTGGTTATAACACATTACTGTTATTTTGATGTTCAGATTATCCCAGTGAGGGCCCCTCCAACCTGGCTTTTGTGTTCTTTTAACATGTTCCATCACTTTCTGAGTACATCCTTACTTTCTGATGCAACGTATTCCTGGCTCACTTGTTCATTTTATGCCCTAGTCCTGGAGTTAGTTATTTCTCCTTGAATCCTACTTATTTTGGGCATTCTCAACTGCAGAACTGAACTCGTTCCATTTGCTGAGGCTGAGAAAGCATTTACCTACTTTTCATTGTCTATGAGCTCATACGTTCTACAAGGGTCTGTTTTGCTCATCAGTGGATTCTCCACACCTAGAGCACCAGCTGTGCATATAAAAAGTGTTCCATAAATATTTGCTGAACAGTTTACATGCTGCCAAGCCTGTCTTAGAGAAGTCTATTAGAGATATGGTTTCAATTTTAAGTTCAAGGATCACTACAGAGTAGTCACATTCTTTGCATTCATTTGTTATAACCACTTGTCATGCGACAGATTCATAGCTTAAAATAGATTATGTGTCTTGCCATTTACCTTGATGTTTTTATATTATTTTTAGAAGCCAACAGTTCAGTCTACAAAAATTTTTCATTGTCCCTTTTTCAAGACTGTCCTGTTTTCAAGATTTTCTAGATAGCTAGGAGTGATTTCAATAAATGTCATTCCTTTTACTGAGAATGAGGCTGTATGGACATTTTATAAAGACTGAAGTGTTCATTCAAAGTGGATGGTTGAGTATTTTATGCTTGTTTTCCTTGATGAACTGAAACTACAGTCATTTTATCATTTAAAAAATCCCACATGAGTTATTTTAACAGAATATTTAATATGGGAATTGGTTAAACAGGCACTGGATAACTGAAAAGGCACAAAAACACCGAAGTCACAGATAATAACCACAGAAAGCATTTACTACCCCTGCTGCTGGAGGAACACAGGAAAGAGGCAGGGGATATTAGAACTTAGCAGCTAGGAGGAGGGGCCTTCTGGAATTGGGACCCAAACCTCTGAGAAGGCACTGCCTGACTGCTGCTGGTGTCTCTGAGGGGACTCAATAAGGCTGGTTCTGGAAATGCTAGAAAAAACTGGGAACAGGAAATAACTATTGCTGTCAGAGTGAAGGAGTGAAGATGTGAAGGATTCTAACGGGAACAACAGCAAACTCCCAACTCCCTAGTCCTGCCTTTCATTCTGTTCTAGCACCCCCTACTGGTGGAACATAAAATAGTTTCTTGCTCCTGTCAGTACTAGGGCTGAGTGAGTGTAGAGAAGTGGATTTAGAGCCAAGAGACAATCACTTGGTAGCACAACAGTTATAGAATCATATTGATACACTTATACTCTGAGATGCTATGCTATCTATAGAACATTTGAATGTGTACTTGATGGATTTTACATATATATTTAAGTAATCTCTATACCCAAAGTGGGGCTAGGCTAGAACTCACGATCAAGAGTTGCCATGCTCAGGGCACCTGGGTGATTCAGTCGGTTAAGCATCCAACTTCGGCTCAGGTCATGATCTTGCAGTTTGTGAATTTGAGCCCCCATCGGGTTTTCTGCTGTCAGCTGAGGAGCCCGCTTGGGATCCTCTGTCTCCCTCTCTCTGCCCTTCCCTTGCTCACACATGCACGCACTCTTTTTCTCTCTCAAAAATAAACATTAAAAAAACATAAAAATAAAAAAAATAAGGTGAATTGATAATCACTGGCTGTTTTTTAAAAAGAAGAATAGCATGCCCTTACGACTGAGGTAGCCAGGCACCCCAATTTGATGTATTTTTAAACTCAACTCTTTGTGTTTAACAATTGTTACAGTCACGTCAAGATATATATGGATTATTTATTTATTTATTAAAAAAAATTTTTTTTAATGTTTATTTACTTTTGAGACAGAGACAGAGCATGAGCAGGGAAGGGGCAGAGAGAGAGGGAGACACAGAATTGGAAGCAGGCTCCAGGCTCCGAGCTGTCAGCACAGAGCCCGACGCGGGGCTCGAATTCACGAACCATGAGATCATGACCTGAGCCGAAGTCGGACCGACTGAGCCACCCAGGCGCCCCTATATGGATAATTTAGAAAGAATATTAAGATATAGAGCTGTCTTACTGTGAAGGAACTACATATAAAAAATCTGAATAACTCAGATTACAGATTCAAAATGAATGTAGAATTCTGATCTCTAATTTGAGAAACAAATTATAAAGTTAATGAATATAGTTTGATCTTGACAGAAACCTAATAAACTTGGAGACTTGCTTTTTAAGCTGCTGAAAGATTAGAAGTGAGAATAGGAGGGGGCAACAGAGAAGCTGTTATACAAGTCAGTTGACAACTACAAGGAGGGACAAATGACAAATAATAGGTAATAAAGGGAAGAACGAGAATAAAACCCATAAACTAAAAATATACAGCTGGCTCCAGTCCCACTTAAGATTAAATGCCTTTGCATGGTACATGGTTACACATACAGTTTGACCCTTGAACAATGTTGGGGTTGGGAATGCTGACCCCACACACAGTCTAAAATGAGAGTATAACTTGTAACTCCCCCAAAACTTAACTACTAATAGCCTTTTGTTGACCAGAAGCCTTACCAATAAAATAGTCATTTAACACATACTTTGTATATGTATTATATACTATCTTCTTACAATAAAGTAAGCTAGAGAAAATATTAAGAAAATTGTAAGGAAGAGAAAGTATATTTACAATACTACCCTGTATTTATTGAAAAAAAAAATCCTCTAAGTAGACCTGAGCAGTTTAAACCCATGTTGTTCAAGGGTCAATTGTTATTTTTGTTTATCTCACAGACATACTACTAAAAGGAGGTGCAGAGAGAGAGAGGAAGAATACCTTAGCTATCAAGACATATCCTGACAATGTCCATCTATTAAAAATCACAAATGCATCTACCTTTTAGTCCAGTCATCTCACTTCTAGGAACAAAACAATGTATGCAACAAGATGATTCATTGTGATATTAGTTATAACTACAACAGATTGGAAACAATGTATAAGTCCACCAATAGGGTTAAATAAGTTCCGGTACAGCCATACATGGAATACTGTGCAACTGTGGATGAATGGAGGGATAGATAGATAGATAGATAGATAGATAGATAGATAGATAGATAGAACTGGAAACTTTTGTACTGATGTAGAAAGATCTCCAAAATACTGTCAAATGAAAAAGTAAGATATATACACAATAACACAATATAGTATCATTTGTGTTAAAGAGGGGTAATTGTGTGTGTGTGTGTGTGTGTGTGTGTGTGTGTATAATGTCTCTGCAAAGATATACACACAGAAACTAATAACATTGGTTGCCTATACAGTAGAAAATTGAATAGCTGGAGGTCATGAGCAAGAGGGAAGCTTTTCACTATATCTTTTTTTTTATATATTTAAACTTTTGAACCATTTATATGTATTAGTTTTTTAAATCTTTAATTTTTTTTTAGAAAAAAACAAAAAAAATGATTACCCTGATGTTTTGGATATTCCAGGATTTACTATATGTAAGTTAGTAATGTAAATGGCTCTGGTTACAGTACACTACTGTATTTATCGAAAAAAAATCCTGTAAGCAGACCTGCGCAGTTCAAACCTGTGTTGTTCAAGGGTCAATTGTATTTTTGTTTATCTCACACCCTAAAAGGGGGTGCAGAGAGGAAAGAGGAAGAATACTTTAGCTATCAAGACATATTGTCCTGGGCCGCTTGGTGGCTCAGTCGGTTAGGCGACGACTTTGGCTCAGGTCATGATCTCTCAGTTTGTGAGTTTGAGCCCCGTGTTGGGCTCTGTGCTGACAGCTCGGAGCCTGGAGCCTGGAGCCTGCTTCGGATTCTGGGTCTCCTTCTTTCTCCGCCCCTCCCCCACTTGTGCTCTGTTTCTATCAAAAATAAATAAATAAATAAATAAATAAATAAATAAATAAATAAATAAATAAAGACATATTGTCCTGATAATGTCCATCTGTCAAAAATCACAAACATAATAAAAGAGTTATGCTGTCATTAGTAAATTATCCTAAATTGATTTTAAAATCTTGATAATCAAGTTATATTATATTGGAAATTACAAGGCATCATTAAGGCTGCTTATTTCCTATTTATTGACTTTCTATTAGTCTACCTTTATGCTCATTTTAGTGTAATGATAATGAACATAATGATTGGAATGTAATAGCTTTGTAAGAAAATTTTAAGTAAATTCCATGCCACAGGTGGGGCTCAAACTCACAACCCCAAGATCAGGACTTGCATGCTCTACTGACTGAGCCAGCCAGGAACTCCCTAACACATTTTTAATCCAGCATGGAATAATAGCAACTCAACATTGTTTTTAAAATCTTATTTTTGGGGCGCCTGGGTGGCTCAGTCGGTTAAGCGTCCAACTTCAGCTCAGGTCAGGATCTCACAGACCATGAGTTCGAGCCCCGCATCGGGCTCTGGGCTGATGGCTCAGAGTCTGGAGCCTGCTTCCGGTTCTGTGTCTCCCTCTCTGTCTGGCCTTCCCCCGTTCATGCTCTGTCTCTCTCTGTCTCAAAAATAAACGTAAAAAAAAAAAAAATTTTTTTTTTAAATCTTATTTTTAAGTAATCTCTACACCCAATGTAAAACTCAAACTTACAAACCAGAGATCAAGAGTCACATGCTTTACCAACTGAGCCAGCCAGGAACCCCTAGCAAATCAACATTTTAAGTGTTATTTACAAGTGACAGACTCTACTTAGTAAAGTTGTCCAATAGTAAGAAATACAGGTTTCCTCCTCTACCCAAAAGTTTGCTTTAGGCCACTTTGCTTTTACAAAATACCTGCCTTTGTGCCTGGTTTTCCCTAATCAAAAGAAATCCAAAGGGGATTTCTGTTTTTACAAAATGGTAATGGCTTCTTCACTTTAAGCCATAATGGTTTATGAAAGGTTTGATAGGAAACCTTTTGGATGGGGTTGGTGGCGTGCAGGAGGCAGGGCAGGGACCTGTATTACAAACTACAGTGAGTTCCACAGCGACATCTAGTGTGTCCTTCTTGTAAAATTGCTTAGTCTTGCATATTTCTGATAGAGTAGCTTGTGGCCTTATGACTAGGCACTATTTTTGAAGTCTTGAAGGAAACAGCCTAACGAAAGTCTGTTTATTAATCCTTATTATCATTTTTTAGATTATAGTACAGAATGTGGTATTGTTTGGGGTTCTCATGGTACATATTGTAGCTGGACTAGAATTTACTACAGCAGGTGACGCTGCAGTGTAAAAGTTATGTTTGATTGTTTTACAAATTTACTGTAAAATTTACATAGTTTATTGGGAAAAAATTAAAGAAGTTTTAATCCATCTGTAAATGTTTAAATTATTAAGAACTGTTCAGTTCAAAGCTGCCTCATTCAAGATACTGTAATAGGAAAATGTTATAAAAGGGACCTCTGTACATTCAACAAAAATTCTATTTGTAGGGGCTCCTGGCCGGCTTAGTCAGTGGAGCATGTGACTCTTGATCTCGGGGTTGTGAGTTTGAGCCCCCTGTTAGGTGTGGAGATTACTTAAAAAAAATATCTTTATATATATTATATATATAATATATATAAATTCTATTTGTAGAATGTTGAGAAGCTTCTAAGAAATCACCTGAGTGACTAGTAAAGGAGTAACAGACAGTAATAGATGTATGCCTTGGCAGTACTAACGTTCTATTTAGTATGATAAAAAGGTCCAAATAGCTCCAAAGTGATTCGTTTACAAAGACAAAATGATCCATAAATGACTATTTACTGATAATGCCATATAACTTTTTCCTGTTATAGTTATTTGGAATAGTCTTAGGAAAAGTGTCGCCGTTACTATGATAACTGAAAAACGAATACCTTAGTGTTACGTGTCCAATCCAATTTAACTGAACAAACTTCCCTTGAAGCCCTTCTGCCCCCTTAACCAAAGAGAAAATTGGATTTATTCTGTTATCTGATTATGGCGGCCCTCATTCTATTAATCAAAGCTATCTACCAAATCCTCACTTAACTAAGGAATTGAGTCTGAATGTTTGGAGTTACTTGGTTGTGCCTGGTTGAACATTCCTTCGTTGTTATCACAAGTAAAAATATAAACCCTTTGGTTAGATTCGCTTTCAAAACTTCAGTCTTGATTAGTAGCTATGTGGCCTCTTGATAATTACTTACTCCATTTGGGCTATAGTTTTCTCAGCAGCTAAATGAGGATTTAATCAGCCTTCCTAGAGATCAACAAGTAGTGATGACAGTAAGCATTCTTATTTAGTTCCTAAAGTAACTATTTAGAAACTATTTTTTAGTTCCTATTGTTTTACTTTTTTTTTTTTTTTTTCAACGTTTATTTATTTTTGGGACAGAGAGAGACAGAGCATGAACGGGGGAGGGGCAGAGAGAGAGGGAGACACAGAATCGGAAGCAGGCTCCAGGCTCTGAGCCATCAGCCCAGAGCCCGACGCGGGGCTCGAACTCACGGACCGCGAGATCGTGACCTGGCTGAAGTCGGACGCTTAACCGACTGCGCCACCCAGGCGCCCCCCTATTGTTTTACTTTTAAGTGTAGTATTTCACTGTGGGTTTTTGTAGGCTTTTGATAGTTAACCTTTATCAGTTAAGGACCCTCCCTTCTTTTGCTAGATTGAAAATTTGTTTTGTTTTTTAAAGTTTTGGTTTTTTTAAAATTTACTTCTGTGGGGGAAGGGGCAGAGAGAGGTAGAGAGAAAGAATCCCAAGCAGGCTCCACACTGTGAGGGCAGAGACTGATGCAGGGCTCGACCTCACAAACCATGAGATCATGACCTGAGCTGAAATCCAGAGTTGGACGCTTAAATGATTGAGCCACCCGTCTCCCCTGGTTTTTGTTTTTTTAAATAATGAGTGGGCAGGGGCGCCTGGGTGGCGCAGTCGGTTAAGCGTCTGACTTCAGCCAGGTCACGATCTCGCGGTCCGTGAGATCGAGCCCCGCGTCAGGCTCTGGGCTGATGGCTCGGAGCCTGGAGGCTGTTTCCGATTCTGTGTCTCCCTCTCTCTCTGCCCCTCGCCCGTTCATGCTCTGTCTCTCTCTGTCCCAAAAATAAATAAACGTTGAAAAAAAAAAAAATAAATAAATAATGAGTGGGCACTGAATTTTATTGAATGGTTTTTCTGTATCTTTTGAGATTGCATAGTTGAAATTATAAGGAGCAACATGCTTAAAAAGATACAGGATTATGAGTTCATGCTTTTTTGGACCAAATAAAAACAACTCACAAAACCGGCCAAACTTTGAAAACATGGTATACCATTTGTAATTAGAACAAAAATTGCACAATTAGCACAGAATAACAAGAGAATATTAAAATAACATCTTCTATGCTTGCCCCACTCATTTTCCTTAGGACACAGTTTCAACATTCATTGATTCAGATGCAACTGATATAGTTTTTTAGAATTTTAATTGTGGTAAAAAAAAAACCCCACATATTTGTGATCTTTTTTTATTTTAGTTTTATTTTTTAAAACCTAACAAGTAGTACTTTTATAATTTTTTTAATGTTTTATTTTTATGTTTTTGAGAGGAGGTTTGGAACAGAGGATCTGAAGCAGGCTCCACGCTGACAGCAGAGAGCCCTATGAGGGGCTCGAACTCATGAACTGTGAGATCATGACCTGAGCCAAAGTCAGATGGTTAACCGACTGAACCACCCAGTGCTCCTTAACCATTTTTAAATGTACAGTTCTGTAGTGTTAGGTATATTCACATTGTTGTGCAATACATCTTCAAAACTGTTTTGTCTTGCAAAATTCTGTATCTGTTAAACAACTCTTCATTACCCTCTCCCCCAAGCAGCTTCTGCAACCACCATTCTACTTTCTGTTTCTATTAATTTGGCTACTTCAGATACCTCATGTAAGTGGAATCATACAGTATTTGTCTTTTTGTGACTGGCTTACTTCACTTTGTACAATGTCCTCAAGTTTCATCCATGTTGTATCGTGTGATGGGATTGCTGGGCTTTTCAAGGTTGAATAATATTCCACTGTATGTACATCACATTTTGTTTATCTATTCATCTATTTTTCTGGATATTTGGGTTGCCCTCTTCTCAAGGCTATTGTGAATAATGCTGTTATGAACATGGGTGTGCAAATATCTTTTCAAGATCCTGCTTTCAATTCTTTTCAATATGTATCCAAAGGTGTTTAGATCATATGGTTAATTCTATTTTTAACTTTATGAGGAATATCCATACTGTTCCATAGTGGTTGTACTATTTTACATTCCTATCAATAGTATACAAGGGTACCAACTTCTCCAAACCCTCACCAACACTTATTACTGTTTTGTTTTCATTTTATTGTTTAAAATTTTTTTAATGTTTATTTTTGAGAGAGAGAGAGACAGAGAATGAATAGGGGAGGAGCAGAGAGAGAGGGAGACACAGAATCTGAAGCGAGTTCTAGGCTCTGTGCTGTCAGCACAGAGCCCAGAGAGGGGCTTGAACAGTGAGATTATGACCTGAACGAAGTCGGACGCTTAACTAACTGCCTGAGCCACCCAGGCACCCCTAATTTTAAGTTTTTTAATTTTAATGCTAGTATAATTAACATACAGTGTCATATTTGTTTCAGGTGTACAATATAGTGATCCAACAGTTCTATACATTCATTACTCAATACTCATCATGATTAGTGTGCTCTTTAATCCCATAACCCTCCCACCTCCCAAACCATCTGTTTGTTCTGTATGGTTAAGAGTCTGTTTCTTGGTTGTCTTTTTCTCCTTTGTTTGTTTGTTTCTTTTTGTTTGTTTTTAAAGTAGTCTCCACACCCAATGTGGGGATCAAACTCATGCCCCTGAGATTAAGAGTGGTACGCTCTACCAACTGAGCCAGCCAGCTGCCCCCGGTTGTTTTGTTTCTTAAATTCCACACTTAATGAAATCATATGGTATTTGTCTTCCTCTGACTATTCCATTTAGGATTATACTTTCTACATCCATCCATGTTGTTGCAAATGGCAAGATTTCAGTCTTTTTTTATGGCTGAATAATATTCCATCATACATATATACCACCTCTTTTTTATCCACTCATTAATCGAGGAACACTTGGGCTGCTGCTATATCTTGGCTATTGTAAATAATGCTGCTGTAAACATAGGGATGCATATATCCTTTCGAATTAATGTTTTCATATGTTTTGAGTAAATACCCGATAGTGTGATACCATGTCACTTTTGTATTTTAAAAACTTTTGAGGAACCTCCATACTGTCTTCCACAGTGGCCACAATAGTTTGCATTCCCATCAACAGTGCACAAGGCTTCCTTTTTTTTCCACATTCATGCCAATACTTGTTATTTTACATAGTGGGGTTTTTTTAAATATATATTTTTTAATATTTATTTATTTTTGAGAAAGAGAGAGACAGACGTGAGCTGGGGAAGGTGAGAGAGAGAGAGGAAGACACAGAATCCAGAGCAGACTCCAGGCTCCGAGCTGTCAGCATGGAGTCCAACATGGGGCTTGAACTCACAAACTATGAGGTCATCAGCTGAGCCAAAGTCAGACGCTTAACCAACTGAGCCCCCCAACATAGTGGGGTTTTTTTGATAATGGTCATCCTGATGGGTGAGAGCTGATATCTCATTAGATTTGCATTTCTGTAGTGATTAGTGATATTGAGCATCTTTTCATATGCTTCTTGTCCATTTATATATCTTTTTTGGAGAAATATCTATTCAAGTTCTTTTCATTTTTAAATTGGGTTACTTGGGGTTTTTTGTTGCTGTTGAGTTGTAGGAGTTTTAAAGATATATATTTTGGACCTTAACTTCTTTCTTTTTATTTTTTTTAATGTTTTATTTTATTTTTTGAAAGACAGAGACAGAGTGTGAGCAGGGGAGGGGCAGAGAGAAAGGGAGACACAGATTCCAAAGCAGGCTCCAGGCTCTGAGCTGTCAGCACAGAGCTCAACGCGGGGCTCGAACCCATGAACGTGAGATCATGACCTGGGTCGAAGTCAGATGCTCAACTGACTGAGCCACCCAGGCACCCTGGACATTAACTTTTTATTAGATGTATGATTGGCAAATATTTTCTCCCATTCTGTAGGCTGCATTTTTACTCTGTTGATTATATCCTTTTGTTTTGTTTTGTTTTGTTTGGAACTGCACCTCTAAAAGACATTGAGATGCTGTTTATTTATTTTTTTTTTTAACATTGATTCATTTTTGAGAGAGAGAGAAAGAATGCGAGCAGGGGAGGGCAGAGAGGGAAAGAGAATTCCAAGCAACTTCCACGCTGTCAGAGCAGAGCCCAACATGGGACTCGAACTGATGAACCATGAGATCATGACCTGAGCCAAAGTCAGATGCTTAACTGCGTGAGCCACCCAGGTGCCCCTGATTATATCCTTTGATGCATAGAAGTTTGAAAGTTTGGTTTAGTCCCGTTTGTATGTTTTTGCCTGTGTTGCCTGTGGTTTTTGGTGTCATTTCCAAGAAATAATTGCTAAATCCAATGTCATGAAGGCTTTCCCATATGTTCTCTTCTAGGATTTTTACAGTTTTATATCTTACATTTAAGTATTTATTTTGAATTATTTTTTATATATGGTGTAAGGTAAGGGTCCACCTTCATTCTTCAGTCATGTGGATACCCAGTTTTCCAAACTCTATTTATTGAAAGGATTTTCACCACTGAGTCGTCTTGGCAACCTTGTTGGCGATCATTTAACTATATGTGTGAGGATTCACTACTGGACTCTACTCTATTCCATTGGTCCATATGTCTGGCTTATGTGGGTACCACACTGTTTTAATTATTGTAGTTTTGTAATATATTTTGCAACCAGCAAGCATGAGACCTCCAACTTTGTTTTTTTTTCAAGATTTTGTTCAGGGTCTAAATTTTAAAAAACCAAGTATGTAACATTTATAATTGCTAAAATCACTTTCTTATGTTTATAATCTCCAGCACTTTTCTTTTTTAATGTTTTATTTATTTTGTTGGTGGGGGGGCGGGGCAGAGAGAAGAGAATCCCAAGCAGGCTCCATGCTGTTAGCACAGAGCCCAGAGCAGGGCTTGATCTCATGAACTGTGAGATCATGACCTGAGCCAAAATCAAGTCAGACACTAAACTGACTGAGCCACCCAGACGCCCTGATCTCTACCACTTTTTAGCTGACTTTGGAAAGCTTTTTGGACTTAAAAGAATATGAACTATACCGTAAAGAAGGTACATACAATAAATAAACAATTTCATGACCATAAAACCACCATTCTCATCAAGAAATACAACACTACCCCCAATTGCTTCCCTGCCTCTGTGTTCTTTCTGGATCACAATCCCCTCCTTCCATAGGAGGTTACCACTATTTAGCCTTTCCTGAAAATTATTTCCTTCTCCTTATAGTTTTAAGACTTAAATATACATCTTTAAACAATGTAATTTTACCTGTTTTTGAACTTTAATTTGAATCATATTATGTATTATTTTAACTTGCATTTTGAATATAAAATTTTTTCTCATTTTATTTGAGAAGGAGAGAGAGAGACAGAGACAGTGTAAGCAGAGGAGAGAAGAAGAGGGAGAGAGAGAGAGAGAGAGAGAGAGAGAGAGAGAGAGAGAGAGAGAATCTTAAGCAGGTTCCAAGTTTGGTTTGGAGCCCGAAGCTGGGCTTGATCTCACGACCCTGGGACCATGACCTGAGCTGAAATCAAGAGTCAGAAGCTCAATGAACTGAGCTACCGAAGCACCCCTTAACTTGCATTTTTGTCTCAACATCGTGAAATTCTTTTGTGCTGTCTAGCTATAGTGCATACATTATAATATTCCATTATATAAATATACCACAATGTATCCATCTATTTTACTACTGACAGACAGTTTTATTGAGTTTCCAGTTTTTGGTAATTACTCTCAGTATTATTTATACACCTTTTTAAAAAAAATTTTTTTTAACGTTTATTTATTTTTGAGACAGAGAGAGACAGAGCATGAATGGGGGAGGGGCAAAGAGAGAGGGAGACACAGAATCGGAAGCAGGCTCCAGGCTCTGAGCCATCAGCCCAGAGCCCGACGCGGGGCTCGAACTCACGGACCGCGAGATCGTGACCTGAGCTGAAGTTGGACGCTCAACCAACTGAGCCACCCAGGCGCCCCTATACACCTTCTTTACATGTATCTTTTTTTTTTTTTTTAAGTAATCTCTATGCCCATCATGAGTCTTGAACTCACAACCCCAAGATCAAGAGTTGCATGCATTACTGACTAAGCCAGCCAGGCACCCCTTCATGCATCTTGATGGTCAAGTGTAAGAGTCTATCCAGGGTATATATTTGAGTAGATTGCTCATTCTTAGGGTACATGTATATTCAACATATGTCAGCTTGTTTTTCAAAGTTGTACCAACTTACAGTCTCATCAGTAGCTCATGGACATTCCCATTATTTCACATGCTTTTTTGGTGTAACACTATTTAATTTTTGGCAGATTGGTGAATGTGTAATAGTATCTGTGGTTTTGCTTTACACGAACCTAATTACTTACCAATGATGCCAAACATCTTTTTATGTTTATTGCTGATGTGTGAACTCCCTGTTAAAGACTTTTGCTCATTTTTGGCAAAAGATGGTCTTTTAATTTATTTGTAGGAATTCTTTATGTTCAGGATTGCCTTTTGTCACCCATGTATGTTGTAAATATTTTCTTTCATGTTTTGTGCTTTCTCTCTTTATGAGGTCTTCTCATGAAATGAAGGTCTTTATTTTAATGTAGTCAAAATTATGTCTTTTTGTTTATGGTTAAAGTCTATATATATATGTATATATATATATATATATATATATATAGTCAATATATATATTAAGTCTTAATATATACACACACACACACATACACACACATAGGAAATTTGGGCATATTGCTTTGTGAAATGCTTGTATTTTGCCCATTTTTCTATTGGTTGCTTTTTTTAATTTTAATTTTTTTAAAGTTTATTTATTTTGAGAGAGAGAAAGAGAGAGTGCAGGCAGTGTGTGCAGGGAGGGGCAGAGAGAGGGAATCCCAGGCTAACAGTGTGGAGCTCAATGCAGGGCTCAAACTCACCAACTGTGAGATCATGACTTGAGCTGAAATCAAGAGTCCAATGCTTAACCGACTGAGCTACCCAGGCACCCCTTGGCTGCTTCTTTTAAAGATAGATCTTTAGGAGCCACCTGGATGACTCAGTCAGCTGAGCATCTGACTTCAGTTCACGTCATGATCTTGCAGTTTGCGAGATCAAGCCCCACATCAGGCTCGCTGCTGGCAGCCTGTTAGCATAGAGCCCACTTCAGATCCGCTGTCCCCCTCTCTGCCCCTCCCCTGCTTGTGCTCTCCCAAAAATAAATAAATATTAAAAAATGTTAAAGGTATGGGAATGCAAGCTGGTGCAGCCACTCTGGAAAACAGTATGGAAGTTCCTCAAAAAACTAAAAATAGAACTACCCTACGACCCAGCAATTGCACTACTAGGTGTTTATCCAAAGGATACAGGTGTGCTGTTTCAAAGGGACACTGGCACCCCCATGTTTATAGCAGCACTATCAACAATAGGCAAAGTATGGAAAGAGCCCAGATGTCCATTGATGGATGAATGGATAAAGAAGATGCTGTATGTGTATACATATATATATATACATAATGGAGTATTACTCGGCAATCAAAAAGAATGAAATCTTGCCATTTACAACTATATGGATGGAACTGGAGGGTATTATCCTAAGTGAAATTAGTCAGTCAGAGAAAGACAAATATCATATGACTTCACTCATATGAGGACTTTAAGAGACAAAACAGATGAACATAAGGGAAGGGAAACAAAAATAATATAAAAACAGGGAGGGAGACAAAGCATAAAAGATTCATAAATATGGAGAACAAACAGAGGGTTACTGGAGGGGTGTGGGAGGGGGGTGGGCTAAATGGGTAAGGAGCACTAAGGAATCTACTCCTGAAATCATTGTTGCACTATATGCTAACTAATTTGGATGTAAATTTAAAAAATAAAATTAATTAAAAATATATATATTTAAAATGATATATTTAATGTATATAAAATTTCTATGTATATATAAAATACTAAAAAAAATTTTAAGGTAGATCTTTAGAAATTCTTCATATACTCCAGATACAAACCCTTTATCAGATGCACATATAGCTAATATATCTTCCACCACTCTCTGGCTTGCCTTTGCCCTCTCTTAATAATGTCTTTTGGTGAACAGAAGTTTTTAATTTTACTAGAGTTCAATTTATCAATTATTTTGTTTATGGTTGGTGCTTTTTATGTCTTATTTAAGAAAGCTTTACCTACTCAAAGTTCATAAATATATTTCCCTATACTTTCTTTTAAAATCTTTATTGCTTTATATTTCTAATTTTAAGGATAACCCATCTAGAATTTTTATAGATTGTGAGGTAGGGATTAAGTTTAATGTTTTTTCCACATGGATATTCAGTTGACCCATACTAAGAAGACCATCCTTTCTGCACTACACAGCAAAATATAGTCTTTGTCATCTATCAGGTGACTGTACTCAACCTGTCTGTGAACTCTGTTCTGTTCCATTGACTTATCTGTCCATTGTTGGAACAAAACCACATGTCTAAATTCCCACAGTTTTTATAATATGCTATATATATATATATATATATATCTTTTATAATAGAACTGTTATTTAGCCGTGTGGTTGTTCAGCTTTGTTCTTCTTTGAAATTGCCATAGCTCTTCTTAGCTCTTTGCATTGCCGTCTAAATATTACAATCAGTGAAATCAAAATTTTGTGTCAATTTTCACATCAAAAAATCTGCTGGGATTTTGAATGGGATTATATTGAATCTATAGATGATTGGGGAAGAACATCTTTGTGTTAACTCTTCCAATCTATGAGCATGGTATTTACTTGGACTTCTATTTAATTTCTCTTAAATAGAGAAGTTAGTAGTTTCCAGTGAAAGGTCTTTTACATTACTTGTTAGATCAAGTTCCATGTTTTTTGATGCTTTCTGTATTATTTTAAGTGGTATTTTTTCAAAATTTCATTTTCAATTTTTTTCTTGTTGATATACAGCAACACAACTGATCTCAGTGCAATAACATTATATTCAGAGGTGTTGTTAAATGAACCTATTAATTCTAATTGTTTTGGTTTTTCTACAATCATGTCATCTGTGAGTAATTAGTTTTCTTTCTTTCCAGCTTTCCCTTTTTATTTATTCTGTCTTCTTGTTATTTAAGAACTCCAGTGCAATGATGAATAAAAATGATGATGGTAGACATTAATTCTTGGTTTCAAATGGAAAGCTTTCAAAATTTTACCTAATCACTGATTATACCTCACAAGTTTTCCTAGTCATATCTTTAATATCACTCAGGTCAAAAATTTTCTAATTTCTATTGTACTCTTTTTTGATTCATAAGTTATTTGAAAGTACATTGTTTAATTTCCAATAACAGATTTTCTCAGTACTGTTCTTTATTGATTTCTAGCTCAAATGCACTATAGTCAGAGAATATGCTATGAAATATTTCAGTCTTTTAAAACTTTGAGGATTTTTGTTTTATGGCCCAACATTATGGTCAATTTTGATTAATGTTCCAGTTCCAGTTGAAAAGAACATGTACAATAGGCAGAATTTTGACTCCTCCTTCACCTCCTCGTGTTAATTTGTGGATATGTTACATTATATGACAAAGGGACTGCGAAGATATAATGATTAAAATAGGGAGATCATCCTGAATTATCCAAATAGGCCTATCATCACATGAGCCCTTAAAAGCAGAACAAGGCAGAGTCAAAATGTGAGGACTCAGCAGTCTTTGCTGGCTTGAGGATGAAGAGGGGCCAGGTGCAAAGCGTAAGAAATTGAATCCTGCCACAATCTTGAAGGTATTTGGATGTAGATTCTTCCCCAGAGACTTCCCCTACTGAATCCTTGATTTTGGTGTTCTGAGACCCTAAGCAGAGAACTCAGCCTGGGCCATGCTGTGCCCATACTTCTGACTCATGGAAACTGAAATAATAAATGGCTATTTTTGTTTAAGTAATCTCTGCATCCAACGTGGGGCTCGAACTCATGACCTGAGATCAAGAGTCACATGCTCTATGGACTGAGCCAGCGGTGCTCAATAGCTATTGTTTTAAGTTGTTTAAACAATAGCTATTGTTTTAAGTTGCTAAATTTATGGTTATTTGTTATGGTAGCAATAGAAAATTAAAGCAACATGCATTCTTTGTTGTAATGAGGTGTTCTATACATATCAGTTATCAACTGTTATACAGTAAAAGAAATATAAAACTTAATTGCTTAAAACAACATAGGGAAGCATTGAGAATACATAAACAGCTCCTACAACTCAGTAAGAAAACAACCCCCCAAATGGGCAAAAGATTTAAACAAACAGTTCATAAAAGACAATATACAAATGCCCAGTAAGAACATCTCATCACACGTGTAGATGTGTCGACTCACCACTGCAGTCAAGAAACATTGGTATTCCATCACCACAGATATCTTCCTTGAGCCTTCAGTCACACTCACTCACTCTCCCCCAGCAGTCTCCCCAACACTAGGTGACTACTAACCTATTTTCCATCTCTACAATTTTGTCATTTATAGTGTTATATAAATTGAATCACATAGTATAAGACCTTTTGAGATTGTCTTTTCACTCAGCATGATCTCTTGAGTTCCATCCAAATTGTGCAATAGTCTGTATTTTTTTTATTGCCAAGGATTCCGTGGTATGAATGGTTTAACCATTCACATATTAAGGGAGTCCCAGGCTTGTTCCATTCAACATGATGTCTGGGCCATTCATCCACATTGTTACATGAAACTGTAGATTACTTATTGCTATCTGATAGTCCACTATGTGCATTCTACATTTACCTATTCTCTGTTGACAGACATGTGAACTATATCCTAGGGGAGATATTATGAATAAAAACTATTACAGGCATCTACCAATGAAGCTAGTATTTTTTGGTGGATATTTTCATGCTTCATGGGTAAATACCTGAATGGAATTGCTATATCATTTATTAACTTTTTCTTACTTTCATTTAAAATGAAAATAGAGGTGCCTGGGTGGCTCAGTCAGTTGTGTGTCTGACTTTGGCTCAGGTCATGATCTCACGGTTCGTGAGTTCAGGCCCCACATCGGGCCCTGTGCTGACAGCTCAGAGCCTGGAGCCTGTTTCAGATTCTGTCTCCCTCTCTCACTGCCCCTCCGCCACTGGTGCTCTGTCTGTCTCTCTCTCAAAAATAAAAGAATTTTAAATGAAAAGATTGTTTTTGAAAATAGATTAATACCCGTGAAAAATGTAATAGAGTATAACCATTTAGATTGTTCACTTTACTGATAAGAAAAAATTTCAGTAAGAAACTTGGCACATTGTTTTTCACCTGCTAAAATGTTATCATCTGGGCACATCTGAAATGCTGGCAGATAGGGGGGCTATAAGGGGTCTATTGGCCAGGGATCTTCATCACTGTCATAGAGGATTTGCGAGAACAGAAGGACAGTATAGGCTGGGAAGAGAGTGTGAACAAAAAGTGCATGGAGAAACACCATGTAGTTTAGTAGGGAGTGGAGTTGGGAAACTCAAAGAAAGGGAACCAAGAAGCTGACAGAGGCCTTATTTCCCCTAGCTGGGCCTTGGTAGTTGTCCTGAGAACAGCAAGGAGCCACTGCAGGTTATTGAGCAAGAGATCTGTCACTTTAGTAGCTAGTGTCAGGGAAGGGAAGATTGCCCTGCCCTGGTTAGCCCTTAAGTCCTAGATACCTCTGTCCCTGAGGCTCGTGGCCCCCATGTAGTATCCACTATCCTCAAGCTATCAGGTATGGGTAGGTGGGGTGTCTGAAGATCAGGGATCAAGAAGGAAAACTGGTCCCTGCTACCCTCTGTCCCCTGCCCACCAGCCCCAAGCTGAATGTAATTGTCCTCGATGAGCCATCATCCTCATCTTCACCCGCCTCCGGGCAGACCCCCTTTCTTGTCCTGGGCAGCAGGCAGTGCTGGTAGCTGGCACAGTATTTGTGGCAGAGGTGGCACTTGGCAGCAAGTGAAACGAGAGGACCACAACCCCCAGCACGCCTACCAGCATAGGCCATGCCCAGGCTCTGAGGGTCCCACGATGCCTTGGTTTGCCTCACTCATGGAGGCAGCTGAAGACATCAGTGAGCCTCAGCTTCTACCAGAACAGCTTTAGCTCCAAGGAGACCCCCAGATGCCAGGCAGCCCTGGAGCAGAGTCCTGTCAAAAGAATAGCTAGCGCTGGAGATGATCTGCACCTGAACCAGAGGAGTACCTGGGGAGGAGTGTCCAGGCTAGAAAAGCACCTATAGGAGCTGTGCAGTCCACGGAGGAAACTTCCAGCTCTGGAACTGCTACATCATTTAGCATTATACGGTACTACCAGATAGTATGCCAAATAGTCATTGTGCTGCAGTTCTAGTTGCTCCATTAGCGGTCTCACACTTGATGTCGTCAGCCTTCAACATTTTCAAATGCTTATTTGGATATTCCTTTTTTAAGGGATTTTCAAGTTTTGTTAGTTTTCATTTGGGTTGTCTTACTGATTTGTGGGACTTTTATGTTCATGTATCCAGAACATCTTCTGCCATTCTTTCATTCGTTTACTTTTTAGCAAGGTCTTTTTGATTTATACTTCTTAAATTGGTCAGTGCTTTTTGGATCCTATTTTTAAAACGTTTGCCAACTCTAAGGTCAAGATGTTACCTTTTTTTTTTTTTTTTTTTTGGAGCTTGACTTAACTTTCACATTTAGGTCAATGATCCACCTCAAATTAATTTTTTGTGCATAATAGGAGTTAGGGGTTAAGTTTTTCCTATGTAGAGACCTTATTTCTCTGACACTGTTTTTTTGTTTTTGTTTTTTTTTACTTAGCAATGATTAGCTTGTATTTACTGAAATAGCATAATGGGCGTGTAGGACCAGCCAACTGAACTTCAGAAGCATAAAACTACACTGCATGTCTGGGTCTGTATTTATGAATACTTTCAATGACTCTAACAGAAGTGTTAAAAGGCTTTGTGATGTGCTGAACACAATACCATGTGGTTCTGTTGATGCTTGGGTGAGAGAATATTTTATTGTATCTGAAATCCCACTGGGGAACTTTCTTCTAAGGCATGTTTTTTATAGTTGACACAGCGTTACATTAGTTTTAGGTGTACAACACAAGTCCATATGTATGCTAAGTTAGCTCAAGTGTAGCTACTGTCTGTCATCATACAACACTATTACCATGTCACTGACTATTCCCTATATTTGTTATTTTTTAAAAAATGTTTATTGGGGCGCCTGGGTGGCTCAGTCGATTGAGCGTCAGACTTTGGCTCAGGTCATGATCTCACCGTTCGTGCGTTCGAGCCCTGTGTTGGGCTCTATGCTGACACCTCGGAGCCTGGAGCCTGCTTCGGATTCTGTGTCTCCCTCTTTCTCTGCCCCTCCCCTTCTCGTTCTCTTTCTCTGTCTCTCAAAAATAAACATTAAAAAAAATTTCTTTTAAGCGTTTATTTTGAGAGAGAGAGAGAGAGAGCATGTGAGTGAGCAGGGGAGGGGCAGATAGGGAGAGAGCGAATCCCAAGCAGTCTCTGCACTGACAGCATGGAGCCCGACATGGGGCTCGATCCCACAAACCATGATATCATGACCTGAGCTGAAATCAAGAGTTGGATGCTTCACCGACTGAGCCACCAGGTGCCCCCTCTATATTTATTTTTAAAAACCATCCTTTCACTGACAAATGCATGAATGAATTATGAAGTGATACATATATTTCTGCTGCCATTGCCATATCCATATTATCTCAAAATTCTTGTTACCTTTTCAGTTACCTAGCTCATAATTTTATGACTGGTTAGTAATTTTTTTAGAAGTAATTTCTGTCCCCAATGTGGGGCTCAAACTCACAACCCTGAGATCAAGAGTCACAAACTCTACTGAGATAGCCAGGTGCCTCTGGTTAGTCATTCTTTAAATTATTTCTGTTCAAATAACTGATGTCATTTCTGCCTCCTGACTAGAATCCGGTATGCTGACAAAGGGCTAGTATCCGGAACATTTAAGAACTACAAATCAATATGAAAGTTGTCATTGGCACATAAGCAGACTCTATAACCCAATAGACAGAAATAGATATATATGTATCCACCAAAGGATACAAAGAAATGTTCATGGCAGCATTTTTTGGTAATAGCCAAAACCTTGGAACAACCCAAATACCCATTAAAAGTTAAATGGATAAATTATACTATATCCATACAATGAAATGCAACATACCAATGACAATAAACAACCTACCACTACATATAATTATATGGATTAATCTCACAATGTTAAGTGAAATCCAAAGGAGTACATACAATTAATGTATGACTTTATTTACAAAGCAACAACAAAAAAATCCATGTTGTTAGCACAGTGGTTACTCTAGGTGGGGTGTTGGGGAGGCATAGAAACTAGAAGGGAGAGGAGTCTGTGGGGGGGTGGGCTTGGTAATACTGTTTCTTGAACTGTGTGGGGCTGTATAGTCTCTCATTTTAGGCACAAACCAAAGCCCTTCCTTAACATATTGCCAAGTCTCAAGCTACTGCCCACTATTCTTAGAACTATCTACACTTCTGCTCCTGCCATAACACTGAAATTTTCACCAAAGTCATCTGATGGTAAATTTAGTAGACATCATTTCTCTGCCCATATTTACTCCACATTACTATGGACCTACTCTTCTTAAAATGCTCTCTTCAGATTCTTAAATCAAACTGAACATTGCTGGAGGGGTGAACACTGGGTGTTATATGTAAGTGATGAATCACTAAATTCTCCTGAAACGCTTACTACACTATATGTTACCTAGCTTGGATTTAAATAAAAATTTTAAAAAATGCTCTTTTCAGTGACAACTGCATGCTTCTAGTCTTCCTTCATCATTCATTCCATTCCTTAAATATGGATAATCATCCTTAGCTCTTTCACACTTCCACATCTGTGGATATTACATTCCCATCACTTGGAATTTATCACTTTCTTTTCTTCTTAAAATTTTTTTAGCATTTATTCAATTTTGAAAGACGAAGAGAGACAGAACATGAGCAGGGGTGACGCAGACATAGGATCTGAAGCAGGCTCCAGACTCTGAGCTGTCGGCACAAAGCCCAACGCGGGACTCGAACTCACAGACCAAGAGACCATGACCTGAGCCAAAGTCGGATGCTCAACCGACCGAGCCACCCAGGTGCCCCAGAATTTATCACTTTCTATGGACCCCCAACTATTCCTAATTTCTCTAAGCTTCAGATCCTAACTGCCAACAGATGATCTTCATCTAGATTTATTCCTATAGTATCTGAGTGCTTACTACGTGTCAAGTATTGTGTTAGATGCTAGTATTTCTCATAGGGTTATCAAATTCAGTATATTCAAACCCAAAATCTATCTTCTTCCTACCTATATGTAGTGTTCTTTTAGAATTCTTTCAGTGACTGGCACCACCTTCCACTAGGCCAACCAAGTAAAACATTTCTAGGTAATTTTAGTCCTCTCTGACCATCTTATTAATCAAGTCTATTGAATTTACCTCTGAGTGATAAATCTACTTCTCTCTCCAGCCTTATTGCTATTCATTCATTTAATTTTATAATCAATTTTTGGAATGATGAACATATGAAACTGAACAAAGAAAACGTCAATATGAATTCCAAAGCAGTATTTAACAGTCTCCAAATGACCAAGTTAAATATTCATATAACTTGTCAGTTTAAGACAGTTGTGGTAGCCAGACCACACAGGATGCACCCTAATCACCCCTGCCTCTTGGTCCTCACTCTTTTGTTAATACTTTCTCTGTATTTTCACTTCTCTGTAAGACCAACAGAATATATAGAAAAAAGTGATGGTGTGTCATTTCCAAGACTAGATTATGTAAATACTGTGGTTTCAATCATGGGTGCACTGTCTCTCTTGGATTGCTCTGGGAGAAGTCAGCGGCCACATCATGAGGGCACTCAGGTAACCTTTGATGTCTCCACCCAACAGCTGGAGGAACTCAGTAAGGAACCTCAGGCCTACCCACTATCCTGTGAGCTTGAGTAAGATTCTGCCCTAATCAAGCTTTTAGATGATACTGCAGCTCTAACTACAAAGTCATGAAACCACACAACCAAGTCACTGCCTGATTTCTGACCCATACAAATGGCAAAAATTGTCTTAAGTTGCTAAGTCTTGAGGTTACATACTAACAGACAACTTATTTCTTCTAATTAAGCCATAACCATGATATGCTAATTTCTGTTACTAAGACAAAACAGATACATTTTACACTGCCTCACAATTTCAAATTATTCAGTCACAAGATCAATATGTTAAATCCTGGACAATAAAGTCCATAGTGATTTAGTATAAAAACATTTGATTAGAATTCTATTTCTTAGGGGCACCTGGGTGGCTCAGTGAGTTAAGCTTCCAACTTTGGCTCAGGTCATGATCTTGCAGTCTGTGAGCTCAAGCCCCACATCGGGCTCTGTGCCGACAGCTCAGAGCCTGGAGCCTGCTTTGGATTCTGTGTCTCCCTCTCTCTCTGCCCTACCACTCTTGCACTCTCTCTCTCTCTCAAAAAATAAACATTAAAAACAATGAAAAAAAAAAAAGAATTGTATTTTCATAATTTATTCCCAATAAGCTCTGACAAATTTTTGGTCCTTTGACTTACAAAGGTTAAACATTACTAATGTCCTTCAATTAGGTAAAGAAAATAGGCAACAATATTGAAACTGCTGATAAACCTATATTGCTATTAGTTGAAACAGTCAAATGGTTTTTTTTTTCTTCTTTTTTAAAACTACTTTTCGGGGCGCCAGAGTGGTTCAGTTGGTTAAGCAGCTGGCTTTGGCTCAGGTCATGATCTCGTGGTTTGTGAGTCTGAGCCCCGCATCAGGCTCTGTGCTGACAGCTCAGAGGCTGGAGCCTGCTTCAGATTCTGTCTCCCTCTCTCTCTGCCCCTCTCCCGCTCATGCTGTCTCTGTCTCTCAAAAAAAAAAAAAAAAAAAAAAAACAAAAACTTAAAAACAAAACTACTTCTCATAAGAGTGCCTAAGACAAGTTCAAAGACATTTCTAAAACTGCATCCTGCAAGCCAAAAATTATACCCGACACAGAGGCATCAAATAAATATTTGCTGAAGTAGGTGATAAAATTTTGCAATCAATTTAAAAACACTGTGAATGTTGGGGCGCCTGGGTGGCTCAGTTGGTTAAGCATCTGACTTTGGCTCAGGTCATGATCTCATGGTTCATGAGTTCCAGCCCTGCATCAGGCTCTGTGCTGACAGCTCAGAGCCTGGAGCCTGCTTCAGATTCTGTGTCTCCCTCTCTCTCTCAAAAATAAATAAACATTAAACAACAACAACAAAAAACCCACTGTGCATGTAGCATAAATGCCATCAAATGTCAGTTAAACTCACGATTCTATACCAGAACAAAACAGAATTGATCTGTTGGGAGTCACCCTGCACTCAAAACTCGGGGTCTCCTTCTCTACCTCCTTCCCAAATCTTTGTGGGAGGAAGATGGTATATAAACTTTGAAAAGCACTCTGTGACTGCTAATTCAAGGTGAAAGACTGATCAAGTTGCCACTTTCTGTTGAGACTATTACTGAAGGGAATTTAAAAATGTTTACAATGATGAAAACCGGGAGAAGTGAGATGTCAAAGACAATATATTTCAAAACCCAGTATGAAAATGGAGAAGATTAAGAAATAGAAAATCTTCAACAAAAAAGGCAAAAATATGCAATGGGAAAAAGTCTCAACAAATAGTGCTGGGAAAACGGGATAGTCATATGCAAAAGAATAAAACTGGACCACTTTCTTACCCTGTGCATAAACTCAAAATGGATTAAGGACCTAACTGTGAAACCTGAAGCCATAAAAATCCTAGAAGAGAGCACAAGCAGTAATTTCACTGACATCAGCCACAGAAACACTTTTCTAGGTGTCTCCTGAGGCAAGGGAAACAAAAGCAAAAATAAACTATTGGGACAACAAAATAAAAAGCTTCTGCACAACAGAAGAAACAATCAACAAAAGACAACCTACTGACAGAAGATATTTGCAAATGACATTACCTGATAAAGGGTTAGCATCAAAAATATATAAAGAGCTTATACAACTCATTATGAAAAAAACCCCCAAGTAATCTAATTAAAAATTGGCAGAAGACATGAACAGACATCTCTTCAAAGACATAGACAACAGACACATGGAAAGATGTTCATCATCACTCACTCATCATCACAGAAATGCATCCCAAAGCACAATGAGATAGCACTTCACACCTGTCCGAATGGCTAAATCAAAAACTCAGTGGGGTGCCTGAGTGGCTCAGTTGGTTGAGTGTCTGACTCTTGATTTTACCTTAGATCATGATCTCACAGTTTGTGGGTTCATGAGTTTGAGCCCCAGGTGGGGCTGCAGTGACAGTGCAGTCTGCTTGGGATTCATTCTTTCCATCTCTCGCTCCTTGCCCCTTCCCTGCTAGTGCTCTCTCTCTCAAAATAAATAAACTTAAAGGGTAGAGGGAGAGAATCTTAATCGGGCTCCACGCTCAGCTCAGCACAGAGCCCAATGTGGGGCTCAATCACGACCAAGAGATCATGACTTGAGCTGAAATCAAGAGTTGGACACTTAACCAACTGAGCACCCAGGCACCCCACAACATGACTTACAATAGTCAAATTATGGAAGCAGCCCAAGTGTCCCCTGATACATAAATGGATAAAGAAGATGTGGTGTGTATATATATGTAGTGTGTGCACACGCACACACACACACTGGAATATTATTCAACCATAGAAAAGAATGAAATCTTAACATTTGCAACAGATGGATGGATCTAGAGTATAATGCTATGTCAAAGTCAAAAATGTGAAAAAAGTGAATGTCAAAAAATACTAAATGAAAGTCAAAGATAAATACCATAGGATTTCATTCATATGTGGAATTTAGGAAATCAACAAGGGAAAAATAAACCAAAAATTAGACTCTTAACCACAGAGAACAAGCAGATGGTTCCCAGAGTGGGTGGGTAGGGGATGGGCGAAATAGGTGAAAGGAATTAAGAGTACACTGATATTTCCCAAGCAGGCTCCACGCCGTCAGCACAGAGCCTGACATGGGGCTCATCCCTACAAAGCGCAAGATCATGACCTGAGCTAAAATCAAGTTGGATGCTTAAGTGAGCCACCTAGGAACTCCATGAGTAAACTTATCTTGATGACCACTGAGAAGGCATAAAACTATCAAATCACTATATTGTACACCTGAAACTATTAACTATACCATAATTAAAATTAAAAAAAAAAAAGAAAATGTGGGTGCCTGGGTGGTTCAGTCAGTTAAGTGTCCAACTTTGGGCTCAGGTCATGCTCTTATGGTTCGTGGGTTCGAGTCCCGTGTCGGGCTCTGTGCTGACGGCTCAGAGCCTAGAGCCTCTTCAGATTCTGTGTCTCCCTCTTTCTCTGCCCCTCCCCTGCTCTCTCTCTTTCAAAACTAAATATTGGGGCACCTAGGTGACTCAGTCAGTTAAGCATCCCACTTTGGCTGAAATCATGATCTCGCAGTTTATGGGTTTGAGCCCATCAGACTCTACTGACAGCTCAGAGCCTGGAGCCTGCTTCAGATTCTGCATCTCCTTCTCTCTCTACTCCTCCCCCACGTGTGCACTCTCTCTCAAAAATAATAAACAATTAATTTAAAAAAATGTGGGCCCCTGGGTGGTTCAGGTGGTTAAGTGTCTGACTTCGGCTCAGGTCATGATCTCAGTTCATGAGTTTGAGCCCCACACTGATGGTACAGAGCTTGCTTGGAATTCTATCTCCCTCTCTCTGCCTCTTCCATGCTCTCCCTCTCCAAAATAAATAAATAAACTTAAAAAAAAAAATAGAAGGGGTATCTGGGTGGCTCAGTCTTGGTTAAGTGTCAGACTTTGGCTCAGGTTGTGGTCTCATGGTCGTGATTGAGCCCACACTATCAGTGTGGAGCCTGCTTGGGATTGTCTCTCTTTCCCTCCACCCCACCCATCCTCGCTTTCTCTCTCTCAAACTAAATACATAAAACCTAAAAAAAACAAAAAAACAAGAAAATGAAACTTAAAAAATGGGGTGTGCAAATATAAATCAGAAAATATGTAAGGAAATTAATAATATAATTTAATCGCAAGAGTTATTTTGAAGTCTTTTATTTAAAAAAAGTCTTTTATTTGAAGTCTTAAGTTTATTTATTTAAGTAATCTGTACATTCAACGTGGAGCTTCAGCTCACAACCCCTGAGATCGAGTCACATGCAATTCCAACTGAGCCAGTCAGGCACCCCTGAGATCTTTGTTTTAAATTTAAGGAGAAAGTGCAATTAAAAGTTGGTATACAATTCATGATAAGGTGACACTGATCAATGTATTTTAAGGTACTATGATTATGATGCCAAACTAAAAATAATTTTCAGCAAACTTTGGACTTTGAATAGAGATTCTATTATTTATGAAGAATGCTTGGTCTTCAGTATAAACAACCATATTGCACCATAATTACATAATGTGATAAATCACTACAACAGCAAGCATATTACAATATATAAATGTATAAAAATAACACATACACATTAAATTTATACAATGTATTATGTCAAATTTATTTTTTTTTTAAAGTAAAAGGGAATGAAACTTAAATGGCTGCAGAGAAAGATTAAAACTAGAAGTGAAGCTTAAAGAATCCCTAATGAAGTTTGCAACTTAGAGGCACCAACACTGTAGAAGCAAGGCTGAACAAGAAAACTGGTATACAGTGTGTATGTAGAGTGTTAGTCTTTCATATCCCCTCTGCCATATATGTAATCAGACCAATTATCGTATGTAATCACATCCCAGCTGTTCAAACTTCAGCAAATTTCTTAACCCCTCTGAGCATTAATTTCTTCATTTGTAATGACAGAGTAAGAAAATATCTACTTCATAGGATTACTATAAAGATTAAGTCAATATCTATCAAGTGCATAAAGCAGTATCTAGCACATGGTATGCATCTAATAAGCATGGTAAGCCTTTAATGCTATGTACTAATTATAGTATGTATATGTATGTGTGTGTATATTCCTTTAAAAATCACTAAATAAAATCACCTTTGGGGAACACATGAATGGAGAGAGAACTTTCATCTTATGATCATAGCTCCATGCTAACTACACCTTGGCAACATCTTTGCTTCATCTCAAAGCAAGACTAACAGTGAGTGTCAGAGATTAAGTACTAACTTAGAAAAGGATGTTATATTGTTCTATATCACTATATTGTAGAGTTGGGGAGGTGCCTCTGGAAGCTTCCCTGTATCATTCTGTGAGTATAATGGCTATACGCTGCTTACCCGTGAACAAACGAGGAGCTGATTATGAAATGATTAGAAGCAAAACATTAAGGAGCAAACTGAAACAAGAACTAAAACTCGACAATCCATAAACATCACATAAGAAATGTTATCAGGCATCTTATAGTTTGTGCTATCTAAAAAGCATTTATTACAATGACAAAACTAGAGGTTAATTACTTTTTTATTATTGAATTATATTGTAAAGTCTACATCTACAATTTAATCAGGAAGAAATGCTTTGCATTTACATCAAGGACACATTTATTCTAGTGGAATAAAACAGACACAGACAAAAGACCAAGTACACATTAAAAAAAAAAAAAAAAAAAAAAAAAGACTAAATATTTTACCTGGTCCTACTTTTTACTATTTTGGACCATACCTTTCCTATTAGAAAATTGATCTTACACACATATAAGTTTGATTATCTTCCCATATTTTTAATCATTAAATGTTTCTCACAATTTCTAATAATAAAAAAAAGATTGAAAACTATATGGGAAGCAAAGTTTAGAAACAAGAAAAACTAGACTGCTATTACTGTACTGTAGAAAAGATGAGTAAAATGTGCCCCCTCTGTGGCTCATTTCAAAGAAACACTTTTACTCAAAGAGGCAAGCATTTCTGATCTAGGAGTAAGTTTTCCACTCCCCTGTGGGACCAGACCTACCAAATGTTTCCGATCAACTGTAAAGTAAGTGAAAAATGTCTACAAGATATTTAGAAGCTAAATATCAGAATACAGCTAATGAAATCAAAATTGTGTGGTCTAAATATACATATTAAGCTTTTTACTTTAAAAGTATCTTTTTATTCCAGATGATATTTAAAATAACTTACATCTTTAGTGTGCTTTATGGTCAATGACTGTGAAGTTGAAATTCAAATGAATTTTTGTTTTACTTGATTCTACTAAAATTTCAATTACCTACTATTTTACTTAACCAAGTTATACATGAGGTAAGTTTTAGCTAAAAAATAAAATAAATCAACCACAAAGATAAGTTAACCATTTCAAGAGTATACAAAAATCATAATGCCCACTTCATATTCAAAGTTTACAAATTTATGTATTAACTACTTTGTATCTAAGAAAAGCTTACTATGTCATTTCAAAGTAAATACTTTCTGCACTTAAATCAAATTTTGTTGGGAAATATTGGGCAAAAAAAACCAGGCAAATTTTGTTTTTGGTTAACAGAAGACAATGCAATAATAAACCCAAATGGAACCTAAGACCAGTGTTTAAAGTTTCTAACTTCTAAACAGACACACACTTATTTATCTAAGAAATATTTGGACAGAATGTCTCACTGTAAATAAAAAGTACAGGTTTCCAATTACAGCCTTATAGCTAGCTAAACAGTTTCTAAAAACATGTACAGCCAGCTAACAGTTCTCTAAAACGTGTATGTTGCGCTAAAGATCCCTGCTAAAATATCAACAGCATTTAAATGGGTCTTACTGAAGTAGGACATTCATGATACTAGAAATCTTTTAAAAAGTGAGTACAATAGGGCTATAATAATTACTATTAATAAAAGTTACAGAAGAGATTATTGCTGTATGTTCCCCCATAAACACATCAAACCTATGGCAATTACAAAAAGTACAACCCAAGTTATGTTTTTTCTTACCAAATTTCATGTTTCACATATCTGTAAAGTTTTTATACAGCAGAGAATTCTTAAAATCTTTTCTGTAAGAATTCAAAGTATTTAAATGTGTAGCTTCACATTATACTATCATGTTTTGCCCTTGTTTCCCAAATACACAAAAACAATATACATTTTTCTCAAAAGTGAAATAAGATGTCCACATTAAAAAAATAAAGCCTACAAAAAAGTTCCAGAGCTAAAAAAGATTATATGGCACGAGGTGATCTCCTACTAGTCCAAAGTCCAAAACATTTAAATGAAGTCCATTTATATATCCTGCTTTGCTTTTCAATGGAATACTACATTTATTCAGGTGAAATCACATTATTTTTAGTTCTCAAGTCAACAAGTATACACAAATTTTTTTTTATACAGTTATTAGAAAAAATAAGGAGACCAAATTGAGTGTGCCAAAGAGATATCATTCAGTTGGATTTTCCAGAGCTATTAGAAAGAAAATTAATGAACGGATTTCCTTGGTTGGTTTCCATAGCTTGATAGACCAAAAACAAAAAAATGGCCACAATAACAAACAGCAAAATTTTTATCCACATGGGAATAGAGCGTCCCTTTTTTGTCTTTTCTGACTTGACATCTGCCAAGGGAACATATTTAGGAATATATTTAGATGAAAAAGATTCTTCCATCCTGAAATCACTGAGTTCTAATGGCCGGCCGGCAGCCCCTTTGATTGGTCTGCGGCAACTAGCACTGTTGGGAGTAAAAGCAGGAAGAAAAAAATAAATTTAGATAAAAGTCATGATTCTGATATGTAATATAAAATCTCATTACCACTTCCTAATTTCAAACACATTTCTTGAGATAAGAGTAGAAAACGGTCACATGTAAACAGTGAGGTCAGCCTATTTAAAATTTCTGTACATTTTTCATTTAAAATGTTGGATGTTCATTCTATTAGAAAATATTCAGAACACTGATATTCACTAAACTTGTTTCCTTAAAGGCTTTTCAGAGCCAATATATTTAGAGGATGAGAGGAAAAAAATAAGGTACTTTGGTGTGATTTGTTCAGTTAGGAAATAATTCAGGAGTTCTCTAAACACAGCCTTTTCAACTAGAAAAGGGAAACTTTTTTACTTCCTTCGAGGTTTCTGTTTATATAACAAACTGAGAATTAGAAAAAGGAGAATTAGATAGTAGGCAAATTATTTATAATACTTCAGCTTATCAAAGTTAATTCTGAAACTGACTCAACTTTCAAGAATATGAACTGGTGACTTGGAATTACACTGCTCTCAAAAGAACAGTTTACTTCTGAAAACATGGGTACAATAACCTTGTGAAGAATAAAAATCATAACTTCCCTATTATATGCTAGCCATATTTCAATTAAAAATAAAAGGTTAAAATTCCTGTAGGTGCATATGAAATAATCATGTTGTATATCCTAAGTAGATATAACTTTTATGTCAACTGCACCTCAATAAAGGTGGGAATAAATAAGTAAATAAATAAAAATACCCTAGTAGAATACACTAATACTTGTTTTAATGTATCTGAATACCTAATTCCTGTTGGTGTAGATGCTTCAAAGGGAAACATTTCCTTAAGAATATCCCTTTCTATTCTTCTTTCCTCTGTTTTTTCTCCCACCTAATAAGAAACAGACAACCACAAGTTAACAGTGTAAATGTGCAATTAAAACACAATTTAAAAAGAAGTTTCAGAGAACAGAATGCATTCAAGTCTGCCCCAGCTTTTATCACTCCCCTTTCTAAATCCATCATTGCTCAAGTATCCATACACTTCCAAAGCTCTCCTCAAATTTCTTCACTGTGGAGATATGTTAATGTGGTAATGGGGGCAGGGGACTGCCACACATTCAAGCTAACAAAACAACAACCCCAAACCACCCTCAAACTAAAATCCAGTATAGTTAATATGGCAGCGTTAAGTTCCCCCCACTGGATTTCCCATGCTTTTCATTAATATTAAGAGTACACTGTTTCTTCTTCCGTTAAGAATTTTGTAATAACTGATGAAATACAGAAGATATCAAATTAACATGGATCCTAAAAAGTTTTAGTATATGTGAGTCGATTCAATCTTCCTAACTTAAAAAACACAAAATGATTTTTTAAATTACCTGCTTATTTTGTTTACCTTTATGCCCAGATCAGAACCACCTTCAGTACAAATTCATTAAAATTATAATGCATCATGCAGTTAGTACTTCAAAGCTTAAGTATACAGGAGTTAATCAATTCAAGCATCATACAAAGTCACTTAAAAGTCCCATTATTTGACCTTTCAGTGAAAAGATAGAATAGCCTCCCCAACAGCCCAGAAACACTTTCAACCCACATCCATAACAAAGAGAACACATTAGAAGCAGCACAAAAATGAATACTCCCTTGAAAGGTAGAACTTAAGAGGCACATGGTAGCAAGCTGATAGTATTAGCATATCATACTATATTAGTTACTTTTGACTGTCACTAATAAAAGTATGTCTTTAAAATAATATATGCATATATATGTATATATATATATATGTATATATATATATATACACACACACACATACACATACACACACACACACACCCAATTAAGAAAGCTCTGCTCCCTCCCACTGCAAAAGACAAATATAAAAAATTTCCTCTTTAAAAGATCAATGATAGCATCGATCTAAATTTTATGCATTTACTTCAGCTCTTGTCAATGGTTTCTTTGGTGTTCTTCTGGGTATGTCTGAGAATTCAGTGATTGGCAGAATAGGAGCTGCATGCTTGAAATTTCCAGTCACCCTATTGACAACCTGCCAAGATTCAAATTATTCAGACTCAGAATTATCCAAACATAACAAAGACACGTAAAAAGAAAAAAAAAGATACTCTATTTCTGTAATATTCAATACTTTCTCTTAATAAAAATTTAGGCAAAAGAACCTAGAAATGAACATATTCAATGCTTCACATGTGAAGCCTTAGCACTTTTTAAATATTTTAGCAAAAAAGTTTCCTTATAATACTTAGGTAGGATTCTTGTACAAATTGATATATTTAAATTGACTATATTGAAAAATTCTGAAATTCAGAATGGGGAAAATGAGTTTAAAATATAATGTTTAAAAACACAAATTTGAGATTTGCCAAATTTACCACCTCCCCAGTTCTAATTAAAGGGTAATTTACAAAGAATACCACTTGTATAGTTTATGAAACATATTTACTAAGGTTTCGTTGCTTGAAGCCATTATAGTTTCAGCTATGGGAGTACTCTCTGAAATTATTGCACCATCTATACGAAAATGCTCTGAAGTTTCCACCTGTTAGTTTGAAAACAAAACAAAAACAATAAATATAAAATAATCACTAAAGCCCTACCAATCTGAAAACCCAATTCTAAGCAATAAGCCTTGCATCACCCTTTTCCTTGGAGTTCTTCTTGACCCTCTTGTGGATTCCCTAGTTAATGCCTGCAGAGGTCCGCCTTTTGAAGATCCACTTGTCCATTCAGTCTCAGTTATTCCAGCTTGAGAATAGCTCTATTCAAGTATCGACACATTAAAAAGTCATATTCTAACATCAAACACCTTAATAATGGCTACATTACCTAGCACAGTGAGAAGTCATGAAAAATCTCCAAATGCCAGCATTTGCAAACAATGCTATGCCCTCAACATATTTCTAAACGTACTGACTAAACCAGTATGTAGGCATTGGAAAATGCTAAAAAGTATGGTAAAATACATTAAAGCATCCAACTATAGGAGCTTACAAATTGTAATATGAGTGAGAAGGAGAAAAGCACATAATTTTATCACTGCTCCTTCTGTGACTTGCTGTTTGCTATTTGGTTCTTGTTTCCTAACTGCACCTCTTTGGCTGTCTAAACAAAAAGCAGGCTGATCATGACTATAATAAAGTCATTTATTATAACAAGCCCATTTCCTTTTAAAACAAAATAAAATTTTATAATTGTTAGCATAAATTAAACATTGTCCTTTTCAAGTAGGATTATTTAAAGGTTCAGTTTAAATTATAATCCACACACAACTATCTGAACGTAAAAGTTCCCAGGTGTCAAACTTTTCTTAGAAACAGATACTAAAATTGAGCAAGAAGAACCTGGTGGTAAGTTACCTCTTTCACAAACACACAAGCCTATAATGTCAAGTGCCAAACCTACACTTCTCACTATAGAGATAGCAGTAGTGATGGACCACTGGTACCTTCCAGTCCCAGATTCCTTTCTCCCTGAAAAGCCAATTGATTTTTCCTCATTTAAAAAATAATTTAGTAGTTCTTACGTAATAGTTTGAAAACCACTAGACTAGTACTTCTCAAACTAATGTGCATATCCATCACCTGGAGCTTTTGTTAAAATACAGATTATTGATTCAGCAGCTCTGGGGCAGGACCTGAGATTCTGCATTCCAAGTAGCAACTTACTCAACTTTGAAGCCACAATTACCAGATGATTCTTTTAAATTAACCACAGAACATCTATCAATGGTTAGTATTATACTAAAGTGTGCTTATATTGTCACTTCTGCTTTCAAGCTAATATTTTATCTAGATAACTGAGGTTTTTATATCCAACTCAGTGCCTATTAATTTTAAAGACAGATGTATTTTACTCTCATCCTGAGACAAGGGCGCTCATCCAGTAAGCATCCTTATTTAGCTGGAAACATTACTACCTAAACCCCACAAGGTACAAACATAGTCTCCTATCTAATTTTTTATTTATCTATATTTGGGATTAGTATTAAAGAGTTTCTCTTTGACTCATAATTAGAAACTCTGGGTTCCTTTTCCTGCTATCAGAAAATATGTGCTGAATGCAAACTTAAGATTGATCAAAAGACAAATGCGTAAACAAATTACACACAAATATGATAAATGTTTATTAACAGTTAAATTCCTGATTATTTGAATAGAAGGGAACAATAGTTTTAATCTGAGGTTCTCAATCCTGGCAGCATAGTATCAAGTGGGGAGCTTCTAAGAGATATCAAATGCCCCCAACCCCACCTTAGTCTAGTTAAGTCAGAATCTCTTCTAGAAGGGGCTTGGGCATAGTTAATTTTTACAGCTCCTGAGGGGATTCTAATGTGCAGCCAGGGTTGAGGACACCCGGTTTAAGATACTATAACTGACTTATGATGCTATCTCAAAGTATTTTCTTAAAACTACTTTCAGTAATGCTTCCTCTTTAATAGTCAATTGCTCAATGCCAATAAAATTAGAACCAGTATTTTAAAAATATTATGGTTTGAGAGTGTATCTGGTATTATCAGTGTATATTAACTATTTTAAAACTCCCCAAAGAATTAAAAATTACATTTCTTGAAAGGGCTAATAAAACTGATAAAATATAAAGACCAGATATTTTATCTACAGCCATGAAGGTGGCATGTGGAAAAATATCCCCTTTCCTTAAAATTGGTTGTCTCCCAAATTCCAGGATTTTCCATTTGTTATATTTTGAACTGAAATAATTTATCAAAAATTTTACCAACATCTACTGAAACTACTATGGTTAATAAAAAAAAATTACATGTTTACATTTCTATTAGTTATCCTTGAATTAAAGGTCAAGTTCCATTTAAATATTCTTTATATTCTTCTGTGGAAAGAAACACAAGAAACACCTTGGTTGCCTGTGGGAATAGCTGGAAAGGGGTGGGAATAGCTGGAAAGGGGTGGGAAAGACACTTCTCACTATAAATCATATATACTTCCTTTTGTCCAGGTTTATTAAATTCTTTGGTTGAGGACTATCAACTAATTTTATTAGTTCTTTGACTATCATCATCTAATTGAGAATTAATCATCTTCACAGAAAACTAATGGAGAACTCTTCACACACCAGAAAAAATATTCTGAAGATTTTTTTCTATCAGAATCCACTATAAACAAGTGACGATTACTGACTGAAAAGAATGAAAAACATTCCTATGTAAAATTAGTAGTTAACGTGATTGCTGTATACTGTTGCCAAAATACTAACTGCAACTTTCATCTACTTTCAGCAAGATGTTCTCCAGCAACTCCTGAATTTATCAGGAGAAAAACAGGAGACAGAAACAAAAACCTTACATTGCCTTTCAATATGCTATCAGGCAAAAAGTTATTTGGAAGACAGTAGGCAGTTGAGGCACAAAAGAATGCAGGAGCTGGGCTATAAAAAAAAGGCTATAGATCTGTCAGTAAAAATACAAGCTCTAAGCAAAAATTTACACAAAACGAAGTTATAAAAAGAAATAGTATTAATTAAAAGCCACCTTACTCTGAATAACTATTAATTTATTAGGTGAAATATGAGTAATATGGTTACTCATATTAATTTAAAAAAAAACACAGAATCCTATTCCTCCATTAGAGAAAGGTACTCTCATACAATGCTGGTGGGAGTGTGAAATGTTTTAACTCTTATGCGGGAGATTTGATAACATCGAGCAAAATTACCCAGTAACTTTACCTCTAGATTTCCCCAAGATAAATTGGCTAAAATATGAAATGATATGTGTAAGGCTGTTCATCAGTTCATCTTTGTATTATCGAAACAGCATAACTGAAAATAATCCAAATATCCACCAAAAGTAAAGTGGCTGAATAAATCCCAGTACATCTATAAAATGTGATAACATGCAGTGGTACAGAGCAATGAGGACGATGGCCATACTGTATTCTGATATGGAGTGATCCTCAGGATATGTGTTTAGATTAACAGGTAGAAATGTGCAAAATTCACTGCCTTTTATGTAAGAAGAGGAGCAAAAATAAATGTATACATCTATACAGTAGGCTTCATGCCTAGCATGGAGCCCTATGCGGGGCTTGAACTCACGACCCTGAAATCAAGACCTGAGCTGAGATCAAGAGTTGGAAGCTTACCCTACTTAGCCACCCAGGCGCTCCCTTAATATTTTCAAAAAGAAAATATTAACCAAAAGTTAACAGAAATAGCTACTTATAAATAAAAGGAACAAAGACAAAGTCCAGATTTCTGACTCTCTTATTTATGCCTAAATAAAACCATATACATTTAAAAATCTGTATGAAAGAAAAAAAATTCACTCGTGACTTTAAGCACAATATTTTGATTTTATGCCCTAACGACAAGAAAAACTGCCCAAACAAACAAACAAACAAACCAAAAACCCAAACTGTGTTTTACCTGCCTTATTATCAAGAGTACTGTATTATTTAGAAACATCTGTATAGTGAAACTAAGTAACTCACGTTTTAAGAACCAAGATACTCAGCATAAAAGAGATACAGATAGAACATCCATAAGTTAGACAGCATTCACAAACTTGACGAATTCATGATTTATGTTTTCCTAAAAAATAAGTACTCCTAGCTCTTCCTAGTAAAAAGGGCTGAAAGCAATGACAACCCAGCAGAAATGCACAACCTAGCATCCACTGTAGGTAGCTTCCAAATGTTTTCAATGAAAAAGATTAGGGTTCTTTGGAAAAAATGTCTGATTTGGTAAAAGGCAGGAAATATACATGAGCCTGGGACATCTTACTGTGCTAGGAAACAAGAAACTATCAAAGACAAACAGCGTCAATAAAAGGACACAGAAACCAACTCAGTAATTCCCACTGAATAAGGATGACACAATTTGAACATGGAAAAAGAATGATGCGTGTAACTGATTCATAAATGAAATATATGAAAACCATGCTAGTTAAGAAATATTTTATTGATCACCTCTCAAAGTGACTAGGGCACTTTAATTTGAAAGTTGGCAAAGTATGCTGGCTCTCTTGTGTGAATTTTATTTCAAAGTAACTATGCAGGTCATGAAAGAAGTTTTTTTTGTTTTTGTTTTTTTTAAGTTTATTTGAGAGACAGCTTGAGTGGGGGAGGGGCAGAGAAAGAGGGAGAGAGAGAATCCCAAGCAGGCTCTGCACTACCAGTACAGAGCCCAACACGGGGCTCGAACCCACAGAGAGGCTAGATCATGACCTGAGCTGAAACCAAGAGTCAAGACGCTTAACCAACTGAGCCACCCAGGAGCCCCATAAAAGTTCTTTATAAAAGAATTCCAGTTTATAGATGTAAAGGAATAAGAGAATAAGAAAAATCACTACCTTATAACCTCAAACAACATAGTGGTTCTAGGCAATAACCATAAATGGCTATCATAACCATTAAATGAAAGGGTGATGTGGAACTTTAAAATGGATGGGTCATGCTTTCAACATCTGAACCTATTACTAATTTAGCATTGTTTTCCTTCTGAAATGATGCAGTATGACAGCCACACCATTTATGAAGTATTCTGGTCAAAGAAACTGAACCTGAATCTATCCAATCCTTTAGTTTGATGCTGTGCAATATGGTAACCACCAGCCACATGTGGCTATTTAAATTTCAGTTAAATAAAATTAAAATTTTAGTTTCTCAACTGCACAAGCCACATTCCAAGTATTCAATAGCCACATGTGGCCAATGGCTACCCCAACGGACAAGAGATATAAAAAACATTTCCATCATCACAGAAAGCCTAGTACACAGCCCTACCACAGGTCTAACTTCCAGTCTACAGGACATATAGGGTTACAGAACAGGAAATTAAATGACAACTGAAGAAGCAATCTGCCAAAACCAGAATATGGGAAATTCTGGAGAACTGACTTGGTTTCTTCACCAAATTAATAGAGGGGAGTGGAGATAGCTACAGGCTTGTGAGATCAAAACAAAACAAAACAAAAATCACCAAATGGTATGTGTAGCTTACTTGGATCCTGATTTGAGTAATTTAATCATAAAAGAGGTATTTCTGAAACTGGAGAAATTTGAACAGATATGAAAAAATTAATGACTTTATTAGGTGTGATAGTATCAGTGTTATATATGTATATATGAAACAGCTATCTTTTCGAGATACATACTGAAAGTACTGACATTTTAATGTATGAAATTATGTTAGAGATTCACTTTAATATATTACAGTAAAAGCAAAATAAAACCAAAAGGAATTTAAAAAGCTAGAGGGTACACGGGAAGATGAACAAAACTGGTAAAACGCTTAAAACAAGTGACACTCTCTGAGTACAGGGTCCTTAAACACTTCCCTCCAATTTTCTTGATGTTTAAGAAGGCCACTATCATCTCCTAAATTTACTCTGTATTTATCCTGTCCCTCAGTTTAGATTCTCCAACTCAATTAAACCATACTTAATACCATCCTCCAACCTGCCTTTTACCTATTATCTGACCAGTCAAGCATTCTTGATGGCACTATACCATCCTGCCTTTATACTGAGAACCAAAATTCTCCATGCTGGTCTATTTCATTGTCCATCACCAGATTCTTCCTAATTTCTCTTTTCATGTTATTTCCTTATTCTTCAGCATGTCCCTGCTGCTAAATAAAAGGGCAATAATATGTTTATTGCAGTACTGGTTTTGTATTAAACAAAATCTTTCATTGAGTGCTCTATACATTCTCTGCAATCCCCAAGCTTATTTCTAACAAATAGTTCTGAAATTCAACTTATCAAGTACATCAAACCAAGGCAGACATAGCTTAAGCAATCAAGAACTTCCTCTGAGGATGTGTGACTTTAAAATGCCAAAGAGAAGATGGAAAAGTTAAATAACCAACTAGACAAATCTTCCAGCTAGACAAATTAAGGATAAGGAAAATGACTCTATGGATAGCTATCTTGTAAAGGTCAGCCAAATCAATGCAAGATTAGAGTCAATAATTTGTTCTCTGTTAGTTCAGTTATACCTGTGCTTATTAGTTCTCTCTTTAGTTTCCTACATTTTCCTTTTGAAAAACTGTACCCTGCCTCACCCACAAATGAAAAAGAATTTTCACCTCAAATAAGGAAAGAAAAGTATGGTTTTAGGAACAGACTAGCTTCAGAGTTGAGGGAAAAGCCACAGAAGACCAGCAAAAGTAGAAGCAAAATTAGAAATCTAGACAAAGATACAATATAAAATCCATCCTTTCCTTTAAAAAAAAAAAAAATGCTTAGGCATTTCCAACCTTTTAAAATATTTCCCTTGAAAGTATGACTGGCTTTGAATCACACTTAGCACAGAATCAAACACAAATGAGACATTTATTAAACACTAGGCTCTTGCAGTTAAGTACAGGCTATGCTACTGACAAAAAACATGAAGTTTAGATTTCTAAGGCCATTTAATGAACAATGGAATGAACACCTCATTGAGGGCTGGAATTTGGGTGTCAACTATTAACCAAAGGCAAGGACATAAGCAAATTAGTGCTGTCAGATTATTTATACCTGAACACAGCGATCAGAAAACTAAAGATACCTGATTGTGTTCAACTCTTCTTTGCTTGAGTGTTACTGGAGTCTTTGCTCTGCCCTTTAGTGGTTCTCTCTTCTCAAGCTTGAGCTCTATTTTAGAGTCTGGAAATAACATCGGAGAAACATTACTCTCGGAACTACACAATAAACTACAATGTCATCCTCACTACTCTGGAACCTTCGTTTTAGACATTCTTATTAAAACAAGTTTACCTACTGGTTATTACCTCAATAGACTACAACTGTTCAACTGTAATTTCTGTCTTTAAAAAGTTTACTTCCCCATTCATATTTTATTCATATTTGTTTATCTCCCCCACTCCTTACGATTTATTCTCCTCTCCTTTTTCTGGATCTAGTAGCCTAAAACATAAAGTGAATTCAAACTGCCCATGGAGGCTTTTCACTCAAAACAGCTTGGATGTGGGAAAAGGACATTAAAACACAGTTGTTACCATTCTTTTGTCCATACAGTGCATAACTACTATATGAATAAAGATTAGCTATTAAAATTTGAAATATGGAAGAACAAAAGCTATAGGGAATTTTAAGGCTGAAAATACCTGCATGGTATCAAGCCTCTAATAATAATAAATAGATGTGGTGACATTAATACTTTAGGGCAGTTTAAAAGTCCTCCCTTCTGATTTGATGTGATTATAAAAAACCTGGGTACAACTGAGGTTAGAAGAATCCCACTTACATAAAATAAAACTCACAGGTCATTTCTCCTCCTCTCCATAATAAAAAACATTTCTTTGAAGAGAAGCTAGTGCATATATATTAGTTAGCATATCACCACGATGCCAACAACTCAAATATATCTTTTATAGTCTTCAATGTTCCATTCACCTAGCCTTCGTTTTTTGTCACCATTTGAAGAGCTAGATTTTTTAAGTTTTATTTATTTAAATAATGTCTACACCCAACATGGGGCTTGAACTCATGACCCCAAGAGTCGCATGCTCTTCCAACTGAGCCAGCCAGGTGCCTCAGAAGAGCTAGACTTTTAAAGACTTGTAAAAATTTTAGTTAACTTCCACATTTTGTGGCCATTTATCAAAGTATAGCAAAATCAATGTCACTGTTACTACTAAAACTTCTATTACCAAAAATTTAAGTTAGATTATTTTCCTACCAGAAACAGAAATGGGAGTCAATTCTTAAACAAAAAGCTTAGTTTTGCATGAACCCAATGCACTGGTGCTAAAAAAAGTAGTCAGGATAGGTATGTTTTTGCTAATTATCTAGTCTGGTACTAGTCAGTCCACAGTCTACTTGCAAGTCTCCCCAAAAATAAACAGTGATTTTTACCATCTTAGCTCAAATAGTTCAATCTTTACTTAGGATTAAGGTACCAACACTACCCCCCAACCCCAAACTTCTATTAAATGGACTTATTAATATATTTATGTTTAGGATAATCCTTAGCATTATAAACCTTATATTTTATTAACTCCGAATCTAAAAATTAGAAATCACAAAGTAACGAACCCAGTAGTAGTTGAGCAGAAATGGATAAAACAATGAAGGTATCTGGTCACAGAGTAATTCTTCTCACAAATTTAAATTCTAACAGCCAATAAAAACATAGTGTTTAACAGAAGAAAAACCACAAAACAATACTTAGAATATTTTCAACTATACCACTGGAATCTCAAGAGAGTTTCAATGAAGAAATGGAAAAGGGATGTTCATCCACAAATACCTAACTTGTTGCAACTCTGAGAATAAAACACACATACAACATGTTTCTGGAGACCACACAATACTGTTCAAATTACAACTTTATTGAATTTGCAGAAGCATTCTACAGTAATACATTTAAAAAAATCACATTGCACTTAGTAGGTACATGTATACATGTACATTCCAGAAGACAAATAACAAACAAAATTACTCCCAAGAAGCTGCAAAGATGGACACGTATAATAAGAATATAGTAATGGCTAGGAGTACCAAAGGGACTATACTTTGCTGATACTTAATACTACTATTTTCAATAAGAATACAAAGAAATTTGATTATCAAATGCCTCTACAGTTAGACTCATCTTACAGTCATAAAAATGAAAACAGAATATACTGCTTTATACAAACAAAGTATAATATGATTTCTTATAAAATTTTTTAAAAACCAGTAACAAATTTGCTTTCAAAATTTAGATTAAGTCTAATCATCCATGAACCACAACATAACTTGAAAGTGTTATTTAAAAAAAAAAGCGCCCCACTTTTCCAGTGTCTAGTTCATCTGACAAACTACAGTGATAGTGAGAATGTACTCTTTTAGAATTTTATTGTTTAGAGCAGTATTTTTAAAAAATGTTTAGTTTTGAAGGAGAGAGTAACAAAGCATGAATGGGGGAAGGGCAGAGAGAGGGAGACACAGAATCTGAGCGGGCCCCCAGGCTCTGAGCTGTTAGCACAGACCCTGATACAGGGCTTGAACTCACAAACTGTGAAATCACGACCTGAGCCAAAGTTGGACACTTAACCAACCGAGCCACCCAGTCACCCTGTTTATAGCAGTATTTTGCAAAGCATGGTCCATGAACTGTTTACTACCAGTCCTTCATAGAAATGAGACACTTGCACTGGAATGTAAATTGGCACACTGTTTCATCAATAAAATTTTGCCACAAAAATAAACCCTGTCATTGATCTAAAAAGCGCCTCTAGATCCAAATTCTGGTGCATACTTATCTTGTCTGTAGATCAGTGACTGTCTGCAGACTGGCACTTTGAATTGCACTGATCTAGAATATTATGAAGGAATACAGAAGTAAAAAAAACAAAAGTGAGAAATAAAAAAAAAAATGTGGACAAGTTCCAGAAAGTGAAAAGATATTTAGTAATATTTAAATCTGTGAAGGGGCGCCTGGGTGGCGCAGTCGGTTAAGCGTCCGACTTCAGCCAGGTCACGATCTCGCGGTCCACGAGTTCGAGCCCCGCGTCGGGCTCTGGGCTGATGGCTCAGAGCCTGGAGCCTGTTTCCGATTCTGTGTCTCCCTCTCTCTCTGCCCCTCGCCCGTTCATGCTCTGTCTCTCTCTGTCCCAAAAATAAATAAACGTTGAAAAAAAAAAATTTAAAAAAAAAAAAAAAAAAAAAAAAAAAAAAAAAAAAAAATAAATAAATCTGTGAAGACTCCACTTATATTCTATTTAGTGGAATTTCCTTAGTTTTGGAGAATTGTAAAATCTTAAGTAAAACAGGAGAGAGTGAACTATATGAGGCAAAGATTCTTTAAATTGTTTATATCAGGCTTTTTCTATCACAGCAACCTAAAAAATAAAAAAGGCAGTACTATGTAGGCAATTTTATACTGTAATTTGATAGGCAGAAGTTTGACTTTGAAAACAGCCCAATCTGGAGACTAAAAAGATCTTTAAAGAAAATCCTGGCAAAAAGCAATTAAAAGTACTTGAACTTCTTAGAAAAGCTGCTATGTTCCCCATATTAAAGATCAAATAAGGTGTCTTTATTCTTAACTTTATTAGTGTTTATTTCCACGCTTTTTAATTACTTTGTATACTTCTCCTCCAAATAATGTTCCACCTTTAAAAGGAGTAACAGCCAGCTTATTCTTAGAAGCTGTATTAATTTTACAGTCCTTCAGCCAGAGATATCGGCGACCTAAAGTGGCAGATCCCATGCTATGGGCAGCCATCTTTACTTCATCAAATGCAGCCTCACAAAGAAATGAGGCTGCATCATATGTTTTGCTCAGAATCCCAAGTGCCTGCTGCATATGACTAGGATCTGAACTAAGGATTTGTGCAGCCTGACTGATGTCTGCCTGCAGAGCCCGAACTACAAAGGCAGTATGGGTTGCAATCTGCAATGCTGATGCTGCAGCTTCATATGTTCTACAAAGTACTAAGTCCAACTGTTTATCACAAGACTCAGTAGAAGCTGCCTGAATACCTACGGGTGGAGCCGCTTCAGAAATAAGCCCCAGTATTTCATCATCTACTTTTGGAACTGATAATATCTGTGCTGCCTCTCTGGAGGAAATTGGATACTTGCATGCCAATGAAGGCAGTTGCCTGTCAATTTGCTGCCACTCCTCTTCAATTACTTTTAAAATAGATTCATGGAAGGGAAAAGATAGTTCTGGGGCATCTATTTTCTCATGTTGTGACTGCTTAGACATTTCTATGCCTAAAGTAGTGAGTGAGTGAGAAACAACAGTTTTGGCAAAAGAAGACATAACTTCAGATCCAGGTGTATTTTGAAATGCCACAAAGGAACCTGAATCCTTTTCGTCTACTGACTTTTCACTGAGTCTAGGGAATTTTCGTGGAGGAGACAGAGATTCGGTTTCTTGAAAATCAGATCGATCAATTCTCTTCCATCTGTTTTCTACATCCAGTGGGGGTGTAGAGTTTGAAGTCCCAGGCAAACTCCCTACCCCACCCTGGGCCAACAGAGAATTGACATAATCTCTGATTGCCTGAGCAAGTGGTGGAGAAATTACTTGTGAGCTCCCAGACTCTTCTAGTGCTTTCCTTTCACTGGAGAGAACTGACTGATCTGAAACATGGGACCTCTCAGTACACAATGGTTGAATTCCACTTTTCTCTCCACGGTAAATATTTTCTACTATATCTTTATAGCAAGTAGTGGTGGTTTCTTTAATCAGTGAAGGAGAAGCTGCAGCAGAGACCAACATGGCAGCGAGTTCATGCTGAAATGATGCCGAAGAACTTTTCTCTAAACATCTATCATGGCTAGACTTGGAGGAAGTAAACAAATTCCCTCCAGAGGCTAACTTCTGCAACTGTTCCCTGCCAGGCAAGGTTGTGGCAATAAGAGGTTCCCTAGGTGGGTCTCCCTTAGAAGTATGAACTTTCTTAGCTGCCTGTAGTTCAGTCCTGCCCAAAGGAGGACAGGTGGAGATTTCAGGAAAAGAAATACCCTGAAAAAATCCACCAGAGGGAGCAGTTGGAAGTTCAGAAAAAGGAACAAAATCCCTAGTGGACTTCACTTTCTTGTGTTCTTTCTTCTTTCCTGTAGAGGCAAAAGAGGCAGGAAGTTTAAGCATTACTTGTGTTTAAGCTGATTTATTTTTTTGCCTCTTTGCTAACATAGTGCTGTTGAAGGAAAAAACTATATTTCATATTCTGAACAACCAATCTGACACTCTGTGCCCTGGCAGGCAATGCTTATGGAGATATAAGCAATTTGGGTCAAATTAAATAATCATGAAATTGACGAACAAGTCATATGAATTAAAACTTTATAAATATCAAGTTGTTCTTATTATAGAAAGGTCATTGTTTCATGTACTAGTTAAAAAAAATACTTAACTATGGTCAAATTTTCTTAAAATAGTCTACTAATAACATGTCAAAATGTTTGCTTTTCATAGTTGCCCTGAGATCACATTATCTAGCAAAAACTATAAATTTAAATGCCTACCAATAGAAAATGGAGATTGTATTCTAAATACTACCACTATATATTAATTGCAAGAAATAAAATGGACATATAAGTAATAAATTAGTAAGATGAGATCTCAATAGTATTAACAGAATGGAGAAAAGCAAGTAATAAGATTTAGCATTATATTTATATACATTTTTAAAAGTTCAAAATAATATCATGTTATTAGATACATATGAAAAAGTATTTAAAAATGGGTTGGAAAGATAAACACCAAATTAATGATAGCGGTTGCTTCTGTGTTGATAATACTTGGAAAGGGTAAGTGGGAAAACTTCACCGTTATTTTTAATACTTTATTCTTAGAAAAATGAAATAAGCAAAAAAATAATTTTATCTTCTTCATGGTTACTGTATCTTAGAAGTCTGAAAAAAATTACATATATTCGATTAATATCATTTAAAATTTTACCTTCTTCATTGTCACTGTATCTGTCCGAGTCATTACTTCCATTCTGTCTCATATTTTCTGCTGATGAAGAAATCGTTGGCAGAGGAGTTGACGATCTTGACTCTGTTCCCTGTTCCCTCAGTTTCAACAGTTTTTTCTCATATAGCTTTCTGGTTGTTCCTGTATGAAGGCAGTACTTGCTTTAATATCTGTATTTTCTTATTTAAGATCCTGCTTATCGTATTTACCAACATTAAAATGTTGCATTCATGCTTAACTTTTTTTTTTTTTAAACGTTTATTCACTTTTGAGAGACAGAGATAGAGTGAGTGGGGGAGGGGTAGAGAGGGAGGGAGACACAAAATCCAAAGCAGGCTTCAGGCTCTGAGCTACCAGCAGAGCCCGACGTGGGGCTCAAACCCCGGGACCGTGAAATCACGACCCAAGCTGAAGTTGGACGCTCAACCGACTGAGCCACCCAGGTGCCCCAACACTTTACTTTTCTAAATTTAAGTGATTAAAAATACCATATAAAGGATTCTTTCCTAAAATAGGTGTTTTGCCGAGATTTTAATACATACATGATTATGTTTCTTTTAGTAGCATGGAATACACAGATTGATATAAATCTTTTTTTTTTTTTAAGTTTGAGAGTAAGCACCCATGTGCGGGAGGGGGGGAGAGAGAGAGAGAGGGAGGGAGGGAGGGAGGGAGGGAAGGAGGGGAGAGAGAATCCCCAACAGACTCCACACTGTCATGGTAGAACCTGTCAAACTCACAAACAGTAAGATCGTGACCTGAGCCAAAATAAAGAGTCAGACACTTAACTGACTGAGCCACCAGGCATCCCTGGTATAATCTTATTATAGATCACCTACTAAAGAGCCATGTATGACTGAGTATTTTTGATTGAAAAGCTTTAGCCTTTGTACATTTTCCAGTACTATGTAAATAGCATTTGCCTTATAGAAAAAAATCATTTTTATAAACAGACTGCATTCCTCTCAATACTATGATAAAAATCCCACAAATCTCAGAGATTAATATGCCTATAAAGAGCCATTCAGTTATGGGTAAAGAAAAGTCATCTACAGTTTTTTAGTCGAATATTATTTTCATATAACATTGTGTAAATTTAAGGTGTTAAATCACATTTAGATGTAAGTACTTTGTGATCAAATGACCTTTTATAGAAAATGTGTGCCACAAAATAGAAATTGTATACCAATTAGACAGCAAAGTAAAATTGATTACGAACACATTTTTAACACATTTCAACATGAATGACAATTTAAAGCCAAAAACAGCTTTTATTTTCTATTTTACACTAACTGTATGTCCCTCTGGTTTCTTTTTCTTTTTTAATGTTTATTTATTTTTGAGAGAGAGAAAGAGTGCGAGTGGGGGAGGGACAGAGAGAGAAGGCAACACAGAATCCGAAGAAGGCTCTAAAATCTGAGCTGTCAGCAGAGTCCGACACAAGGCTCGAACCCACGGACTATGAGATCATGACCCGAGCCAAAGCTGGACACTTAACTGACTGAGCCACCCAGGCACCCCTCTGTGGTTTCTAGAAGATGAACAAAATGATGGGGTGCCTGAGTAGCTCAGTTGGTTGAGCCTCTGGCTCTGTTTCAGCTCAGGTCATGATCTCATGGTTCATGGGACTGAGCCCTGCATCGGGCTCCTCACTGGTAGTGTGGAACCTGCTTGGAATTCCCTCTCTCCCACTCTGCCCCTCCCCCACGCATGTGCGCACACTCGTGCTCTCTCCCTCAAAACAAAGAAATAAACTTAAAAAGAAAAAAAGATGATTAAAATGATAATACACTTTTTTTTAAAGAAACAACACAGATCTCAAAATGTTACATAAGTAGCTGCAAGATGAACAGTTAGCTAGGGAGGGGAAAGTGGAAAGATGTTGTCAAAGGGTACAAAATTTCTGCAAGATGACTAAGTTCTGCAAATCTAATGTACAGAATGGGCTATAGTTAAGAATACACCTGAAACTTGTGAAAAATGTAGACCTTAAGTGCTCTCACTACACATTCAGACACAAAATAAAACAGTGAGGTGATGGATGTTAATTGGCTTGATCATGTTGATCATTTCACAATATATACGTCTACAAAAACATCAAGTTAAACACACACACCATATAATACAACTTTTGTCAAGTATACCTCAATAAAGCTGGGAAACAATGAACAGCTGGTATACCAATATATATAAAACGTACATTGATACACAATACACATATTCGCAGCATCTCCCTTTTGGAATTTTAAATGAAAAAATTAAATATCAAATATCTGTTAGTAGTTATATTCACAGGCTTATTACCAGCTATGTGGAAGTACTATGTTAAATAAAACAAAAGAAAAACATTCTAAATTCTTGTTTGCAACTTTACCTATAGAAAAAAAAAAACAAATCTAGAGGCACCTGGGTGGCTCAGACTCTTGATTTCAGCTCAGGTCATGATCTCATGGGTTTGTGTGATAGAGGCCTGTGTTGGGCTCTACACTAACAGCATGGAGCCTGCTTGGGATTCTTTCCTCTCTCTCCTTCTGCCCCTCCCCTGCTTGCACACATGCTCTCTCGCTTGCTCCAAAAAAAAATTAAATTAAAAAAAAATTCAAATTTCCAGTGTTCAAAACTTTACATAACTTAGAAGACCAAAATACACCTTTCTCATCTTGAGGTTTCTGTCAAGACCCTCCAGAATTAAAGCAAAACCAGCCTTGCAAAATCACTGACAGTAACCAAATGATGGAAATCCAGTATATTATATTAAGTTCCAAGTTTTCTTTTAGTTTGTTCTTTAAGGGATCATTCTTGAATTCCAGTCAAAACAAGACTTTAAAAATGTTATTTAAAAAAAAATTTTTTTTTATTTTATATATGAAATTTATTGTCAAAATGGTTTCCATACAACACCCAGTGCTCATCCCAAAAGGTGCCCTCTTCAATACCCATCACCCACCCTCTCCTCCCTCCCACCCCCCATCAACCCTCAGTTTGTTCTCAGTTTTTAATAGTCTCTTATGCTTTGGCTCTCTCCCACTCTAACCTCTTTTTTTTTTTTTTCCTTCCCCTCCCCCATGGGTTCCTGTTAAGTTTCTCAGGATCCACATAAGAGTGAAACCATATGGTATCTGTCTTTCTCTGTATGGCTTATTTCACTTAGCATCACACTCTCCAGTTCCATCCACGTTGCTACAAAAGGCCATATTTCATTTTTTCTCATTGCCACATAGTATTCCATTGTGTATATAAACCACAATTTCTTAATCCATTCATCAGTTGATGGACATTTAGGCTCTTTCCATAATTTGGCTATTGTTGAGAGTGCTGCTATGAACATTGGGGTACAGGTGCCCCTATGCATCAGTACTCCTGTATCCCTTGGATAAATTCCTAGCAGTGCTATTGCTGGGTCATAGGGTAGGTCTATTTTTAATTTTCTGAGGAACCTCCACACTGCTTTCCAGAGTGGCTGCACCAATTTGCATTCCCACCAACAGTGCAAGAGGGTTCCCATTTCTCCACATCCTCTCCAGCATCTATAGTCTCCTGATTTGTTCATTTTGGCCACTCTGACTGGCGTGAGGTGATACCTGAGTGTGGTTTTGATTTGTATTTCCCTGATAAGGAGCGACGCTGAACATCTTTTCATGTGCCTGTTGGCCATTCGGATGTCTTCTTTAGAGAAGTGTCTATTCATGTTTTCTGCCCATTTCTTCACTGGGTTATTTGTTTTTTCGGGTGTGGAGTTTGGTGAGCTCTTTATAGATTTTGGATACTAGCCCTTTGTCCGATATGTCATTTGCAAATATCTTTTCCCATTCCGTTGGTTGCCTTTTAGTTTTGTTGGTTGTTTCCTTTGCTGTGCAGAAGCTTTTTATCTTCATAAGGTCCCAGTAATTCACTTTTGCTTTTAATTCCCTTGCCTTTGGGGATGTGTCGAGTAAGAGATTGCTACAGCTGAGGTCAGAGAGATCTTTTCCTGCTTTCTCCTCTAAGGTTTTGATGGTTTCCTGTCTCACATACAGGTCCTTTATCCATTTTGAGTTTATTTTTGTGAATGGTGTGAGAAAGTGGTCTAGTTTCAACCTTCTGCATGTTGCTGTCCAGTTCTCCCAGCACCATTTGTTAAAGAGACTGTCTTTTTTCCATTGGATGTTCTTTCCTGCTTTGTCAAAGATGAGTTGGCCATACGTTTGTGGGTCTAGTTCTGGGGTTTCTATTCTATTCCATTGGTCTATGTGTCTGTTTTTGTGCCATAAAAAAAATTTTTTTTAAGGTTTATTCATTTTTCAGAGACAGAGTGTGAGAGGGGGAAGGGCAGAGAGAGAGGGAGACACAGAATCTGAAACAGGGTCCAGACTCTGAGCTATCAGCACAGAGCCTGACGTGGGGCCCGAACTCACTGACAGCGAGTTCATGACCTGAGCCGAAGTTGGAGGTTTAACTGACTGAGCCACCCAGGCGCCCCTAAAAATGTTAATTTTAATGATAACTGAAAATGGGTACTATGCTAGGAATTGATGGAGTTCCTTTTTTTTTTTTTAATGTTTATTTATTTTTGAGAGAGAGAGAGAGAGAGACGGTGGGAACTGGGGAGAGGCAAAGAGAGGGAGACACAGAATCCGAAGCAGGCTCCAGGCTCCGAGCTGTCAGCACAGAGCCCGATGTGGGGCTGGAACTCATGAACGGTGGTGAGACTGTGACCTAAGCTGAAGTCGGATGCCTAACCAAACTAAACCACCCAGGCATCCCTAACTTGAGTTCTATTAACAAGTCCGTCACTAATTTATTAACTTGGATGAATTTGGCCAGCTGTGTCACTTCAAATTTTCTTCAATTGTCATGTAAGACTCCTATGTCTCACCAGGTAGCTGTGACATGAGCACAATATGAAACAATTTCAACAACAGAGGTAATCTTGGAGATTATCTAAGTTCATTTCTCTCATTTTATTTTCCTTATTTATAGTTAAAGAAATTGTGTCCTGGTCATATAAATGATTAATGACACACTGGTCCTTAGAACCCAAACTCTAACTGCTAGACAAGACAGGAAAACAATTTGGGGCACTTACAGAAAACATAACTTGACATTTTACCAACTTACCCACAATAGGACCAGGATTCACTCCATATTTCACAAGCTGATCCAAAAGATCTTCATTAGTGAGCTCTGTTACATCTAGATCATCTTTATCTTCTAGTCTGGGTTTATCAGTTTTCTTTGTGGCTTTCTGTAAACAAAGTCCGGTTATCATTTCCACATGAATTAAAGTGTTCACCTATTTTATAAGTCACACTGTATACAATATAAACATGCAAATTCACCCTCCAATTTATAGCTTTATTAGGCCTTAGCAATTTTATTAAGAACAACTCATTATTTGAAGATATTTTTTAAGTTTAATTGTAACAACTCAAATTTGTAAACATTACTATTAAAAACAGTTTTGGCTAACCTATCTAAAGAGGAGGTGGCGTCATCAAAAATTCAAGAGTAAACAGCAAGGGTTTAAAGACTTTCACCCAGATAATCAGAGATACAATTTACTACTACTGACCACTTAAATAATCCTTAAAAATTTAAATTATTCTATAAGAGCTTATGACTTTACCATAAAGATATTTCTTAGTTATATTTAAAAATGATTTCCTTTAATTTAAACAAGCATATCAGAATCTATGAAACCCAGATGAATATTCAGTAGCTTTAGTAGCCAGTGTCTGACCACGAAGGAAGTCAAACTTTTTGACTATTACCTCTTAGTACAGCTCTGTCAGCACATTTAGTTCTATATGGCTGTTTCACTTAGAAAAGTTCAGAGAACATGGAACAAGCTTTGAGAGAAATTTCAAAGGAAGTTTCCAGCATAACTTAAGCAATGGCAGTATTTGCTGGAAAAATGTAAACATTCCAAGGTTAAACAAGAGAAGAAAGCAGAAGTGTGGGTGTCTTCTAGGGTTATGGCAAATAGCCCTACAAAATGCCTCAGTAACCCCAGAAAGCCTCAGAGAATTGAACAAAAAATAGCTGTTTGAATAATGGCTACAAGTATCAAAGTCAGTTTAGGCCCAAATTTCTATTTTAGGCAAATGAGTCAATACTGTGTCTTTCAACTGCCTGACTCAGGCAGAGTATGTGACTCTTGTTCACGGGGTTGTGAGTTCGAGCCCCACGGTGGGTATAGAGATTAATTAAAAGAAAAAATAATGCATTCTAGGGGTGCCTTGGTGGCTCTGTCAGTTAAGTGTCTGACTTCAGCTCAGGTTGTGATCTCACGGTCCATGAGTTTGAGCCCCACACCAGGCTCTGTGCTAACAGCCCAGAGCCTGAGCCTGCTTTGGGTTCTGTGTCTCCCTCTCTTTGTCCCTCCCCTGCTTGTGCTCTGTCTCTCTCTCTCTCAAAAACAAACATTAAAAAACTAAAAATAAATACTGCATTCTAGAAATATTTTATGCAAAATGGTGAAAACCATAGTTGTATGGACTGCTTACTTTCAATGATGCTGAGGGGGAGAAAGAAAAATCAGGCATGATTTGGCCATGTATTAGAATTTCTATTTTGGGGGTGCCTGGGTGGCTCAGTTGGTTGAGTGGCAGACTTTGGATCAGCTCTTGATCTCATGGTTTTTGAGTTTGAGCCCCACATCAGGCTCTCCGCTGTCAAGACGGAGACTGCTTTGGATCTCCTCTCCCCCTCCCTCTACCCCTCCCCGCTTGTGCTCTGGCACTCTATCTCAAAAATAAACAAACATTAAAAAATAAAAGAATTTCTGAATGAAATCTTGCCATTTGTAACAACATGGATGGAACTAGGATATTACGCTAAGTGAAATAAGTCAGTCAGAGAAAAAGTATCCCATATTTTCAATCATATGTGGAATTTGAGAAACTTAACAGAAGACCATGGGGGAAGGGAAAGGGAAAAAATAATTTCAAACAGAGAGGGAGGCAAACCATAAGAAGACTGTTAAATACAGAGAACTGAGGGTTGATGGAGGAGAGGCAGGGGAGACAGGAAAATGGGTGATGGGTATTGAGGAGGGCACTTGTTGGGAGGAGCACTGGGTGTTGTAGTAAGTGATGAATCATGGGAATCTACTCCCGAAGTCAAGCGCACACTGTGTATTACCTAACTTCACAATAAATTATATTTAAAAATAAATAAAAAAATAAAAAAATAAAGTTATAGGATTTCCAAAAGTAATTTTTTAGCAAAATTAAAATTTGAAATATTTTATATAAAGCAAGATTATGAGAAATTATTTTTTAAAGATAACTGCTAACAAGAATAATGATATCGATTCAAGAGAAATCTTTTAACTAAAAAATGGCTGTGAAACTGATGGTACTTTCAGAAAGCTTTAATACACATATTGTGCTAGTTTAGGATCAGGCTCAAATCTTTAAGCAACTTACACATTGATATCAAAAGTTGCCAAGAATCTAAGAGTTTATACATCATAGCCTTGCATTCTTTAAACACTTTTTAAAAATCAAATAGACCAAATCTTGTGTTAGTGACCTACTTGAATTTTCCAAAAAAGTGTGGACAGGTTGGGAAGAAAAACTTCCTTGTATAACATACTTTTAAATAAAAGAAAATCAAAAAAAAAAATAAATAAAAAAAAATAAATAAATAAAAAAAAGAAAATCACCTCCCACTCTAAGAATGTTCAAATTCTACTATCAACAAAACATTCAAAAATTTTAATTCTTACAGAAGCCTGAGGTTTTCAAGAAATCTCTTTCTTTGGCACTCACCAGTTCCACCTATTTGTTTTTTTTTTTAATTTTTTTTTAACGTTTATTTATTTTTGAGACAAAGAGAGACAGAGCATGAACGGGGGAGGGGCAGAGAGAGAGGGAGACACAGAATCAGAAGCAGGCTCCAGGTTCTGAGCCATCAACCCAGAGCCCGACTCTCAGACCGCGAGCTCACAGACCGCGAGATCGTGACCTGAGCTGAAGTCAGATGCTCAACCGACTGAGGCACCCAGGCGCCCCAGTTCCACCTATTTGTAAACATACTTTATCTTCTCCAGAAAAACTCCTTGAGCAATAGTCCCTAAATCTGGCTTGTTATCAAAACCTCAAAACTTCTGGAAGTTACCCCTATTTTAAAAAGTCTTAACCCCATTCTGAGATCTAATCTTGGGCCTGAGAATCTGTATTTTAATGTGTATCTCAGGTGTTCTGGATGCAGCATTTAAGAGGGTAGCAGAAAGAAGAGGCACTGTCATATTCATAATGTATCCCAAGCATCTAAAATTTAAAAAGGACTGACAAAGGAGTAGGTAGTTGATAGCTGTTTTCTTGAATGAATTAATGAGTGTCATCTGGGGAGGGAAAAATAGGTCATTCTTAAAAACCCATTTGTTATTAAGAAATAACAAAGACTTGGGGTGCTTGGGTGGCTCAGTCGGTTGGGCACCTGGGTGGCTCAGTTAAGTGCCCAACTTGGGCTCAGGTCATGATCTCACAATTTATGGGTTCGGGCCCCGTGTTGGGCTCTGCGCTGACAGCTCAGAGCCTACAGCCTGCTTTGCATTGTGTCTCCCTCTCTGTCTCTCCCCTGCTTGTGCTCTCTCTCAAAAATAAATAAACATTAAAAAAATTTTAAGAATAACAAGGGCTTATCAAATCAAGCAGAAAACCAACTCTTAATATTTTCTTAAAACATAATGAAAGATTACAGCTGTACAAAGAAATCTTGAGGCCAACAAACCAGCTTATGCAAAGTCAAGCAAAGCAGGAGTTCATAACAGGCTACCTGATTTTTATTTTTAATTTGTAGGGAGAAAAGTTCCAGAAATGTAATGCCATTTAGAAAAAAAAATTTTTTTAAACATTTATTCATTTTTGAGAGACTGAGTGCAAGCAGGGGAGGGCAGAGAGAGAGGGAGACACAGAATCCAAAGCAGGCTCCAGGCTCTGAGCTGTCAGCACAGAGCCAGATGCGGGGCTCGAACTCACAAACCATGAGACTACGAGAATTTTATTCCTTTAAGTAAAATCACATACTCTTAGTTTCATTCAGTTAAAAATACTAGGTACCTAGTATGTGCCAGGCACTGTTCTCCAGTTTCTTCCCAACTACCAGATGATCTCTAACATCTTTTTCAACTTTAAAATCCAACAGTTCTTTGATATCACCTATGAGCTACTATTATTTTCATTTTTTTAAGTTTTAAGTAGGCTCTATGAGCAACGAAGGGCTTGAACACATGACCCTGAGATTAATAAAAGTTGCATGCCCTACTGACTGACCCAGCCCGGAGCCCCCAGCTACTCCTATTTTTAAATTTCTACCATTAGTAGCAAGATTAGTATAACAATAATTATTTTTATAAAATAGATTCTACTGAGCACTTAGTATGTACCAAATTGTGTTCTGAGTACCTTCCTTACATGTATTATAGAATCCTAAAGATCCTATGAAATAGATACTAACACCCCCATTTTACAAGAGAGGACACTGAAGTTCAAAGATGCACAGCTAACTCTAGCAATATAGTAACATTTGAACAAAGTATGCATACATCACTTTCACAAAGTTACCTCATCCAATTCTGAAAAAAAAAAATATTATGGTAACATTGTATTGCTCTGGCGCTAAGTAAACACAAAAAATTTCAGAAATCACATGCTTTAATAGGGATCAACTGCTGAGCACTAGACACCTTAACAAATTATCTCTTGTAATCCTCAATTAAGTAGCTACTAGTAGTTACTAGATTATTCCTATTTTCCAGGTGAAAATTGATCTGATAGGCAATGTTCATCTTTCAAGAAGGTCCTCTGAATAAGTGTCAGAGCTGGAAATTTAATGTACTATATAACTCTGATTCAGAAGTCCACACTTAACACCTTATTGTAGACTATGGTAGTCAATTTATGATTTAATTAACATACTTTTTACTGTTGTCCTCCATGTCTTTAAATATTTCTTAAGAATTCATGATCCACTTGATCAGACCATTCAAGAATGCTATGCTCCATTAGATTCTAAATAGCTGCAACTGCTTTGCACCTTAGAACAAAAAGGCAGATTGCCAACTTTTTGAATGTTTATTTTTCTGTCGGCAATCCAGGTAATTTTAACACCTAAAAATGCTGGTGTCATCAAGATGCATAAAATAAAAAGTTTAAAAGAAAACTAAAACCAAAAACCAAATTTTGAATATGCAAGTATTTTTGTCATATCACACCAAATGAATCTAAGAAACCATGGCTATGGCTGAAATGGAAAGTGGTTCTCCTTTAATTAAAAATATTCTGGGGCCCCTGGGTGGCTCAGTCAGTCAGGCATCTGACTCTTGATTTTGGCTCAGGTCATGATCTCTCAGTTCGGTGAGTTTGAGCCCTGTGTTGAGTTCTGTGCTGACACTGCAGAACCTGTTTGGGATTCTCTCTCTCTGCCTCTCGCTGTTCTTCCCCCACTTGTGTGTGCTCTCACAGTCGTGGGATGGAGAACCATGTAGGGCTCCACTCTGGGCATGGAGCCTGCCTGGAATTCTCTCTCCCTCTGCCCCTCTCCCCCACTAGCATTCTGTCTCTTAAAAGAAATGAACATTAAGAAAGAAAGAAAAAAAAAACTCCTCATAAACCCATGTTTAAATGGAAGGCAACTGCTACATCTTTGGTCAAATCCACAGTAATGTTTGATTTATTTTTAAAATGTTAAAAGCTGGGGCACCTGGCGGGCTCAGCCAGTGGAGCACATGACTCAATCTCAGGGTCATGAGTTCAAGCCCCACATGGGGCGGGAGCCTACTTAAAAAAAAAAAAAAAGTTAAAAATTTACCACTTAGGGGCACCTGGGTGGCTCAATCGGTTAAGCATCCAACTCTTGGTTTCAGCTCAGGTTCTGATCTTGCAGTTCATGGGTTCAAGCCTCGCACCAGGCTCTGCACTGACTAAGGAGTGGGCTTGGGATCCTCTTTCTGCTTCTCCCATTCTCTCTCTCAAAAACTAAATAAACTAAAAAAAATTTAGCACTTAAAAAATCTGCCTAATCTACAACTCTCCAACATAATTTGACTTTCTCCTAGGTTATACTCTTTAAAAAACGTAACTATATTGTTATTACATATAAGGCTAACAATTGCCATGATATAAAATTTTGTACAATATAAGAGGAATGTGCCATGGAGAATAATTTCATCTATTATTATAGATACCCTAAGATTCTTTTCCTCTCAACTCAAGATATTTTTCCTATGCCTGGTAAAGTCTATCAGATTCCTAAGTTAAATTATAAGTCACTTTTACTTAATGTGCTTTAAAGCAGAAAACGATGCTACTGACCAAATAATCACTATTAACTTTTTCAATTTGTTCATGCCATTAAGCCTGGCCAAGGCTTGGGTATTTGAGCTTCAAATACCCAAGGCAGAGAAGACTATGGCTTCTATGCCTATGAAATAGTTTTCCTCTATACAGACTAAAACATTAAATGAAATATAAAGGGCTTAGCATGCCACTGGACATTGTAGATTCTATTAAAATGTTAATTCCTTTCACCCAGAATTTATTTGCATGGTGCTGATCAACTCTGATAACACGAGAAATTTGTTGAGATAAAATGTGTAAATAACAAACATGACATGATCGATTAACATACCAAAAAAAAAAAAACCCCAACAAATTTAAATAATTATATGGTTATGGTTGGCAGGGTCTGCAGAAATCAATCTCTGGTTGTTAGAGCACTTGGTAGGAACTCAAAAGTGTTGGATAACTGAAATTTTTACACCCCCAAGAAAACAGGGTAGATTGGGACATACTTTAAAAAAAATTTTTTTTAAGGATTATTTATTTTGGAGAGAGAAAGAGGCACAGTGCAAGCAGAGAGAGAGGGAGAGACAGAATCTGAAGCAGGCTCCAGGCTCTGAGCTGTCAGCACAGATCCCAATGTGGGGCTTGAACCCACGAACCATGAGATCATGACTGAGCCACCCAGGCGGGACATGCTTTTTTAAAAAACTGAAGTATAACTAACGTGGTATTATATTAGTTGGGAAATATTCTCTAAACATCAAAACCAAGATGATGTTTTCTGTTTAAAATGAATCCTAAAAATAAGAACAGGGGTGCCTGGGTGGCTGGGTCAGTTGGGCGTCCAACTTCAGATCGGGTCAGGATCTCAGTTTGTGGGTTCAGCCCCACATCGGGCTCTCTGTTGTCAGCACAGAGCCCGCTTGGAGCCTCTCTCTCCCTACCCCGCTCTCTTCTTCTCTCTCTAAAATAAACATTAAAAAAAAAGAATGAATAATCCTATCATAAACACAACCAAGTACTTCCATGGCTCAAGAATACGTTTGCACAGAGACACTATAGAGTTCTACAGAAGACTTTTTTAAGTGTGCTGATTTAAATGGAAAAGATTGCACTTCCAACAAAATCTTGACTAAAGTCATTTGAATTTCTTTTCCAGAGGGGTTGGAGAAAAACGAGACAATGGATATGCTTTACTTTGAAAGTAAATTTCTCTTTATTATGGAGAAGTTGGCTTTCTTCAAATCCACAAAAACAGACATCTGAAGCAGTAAGATGCAGTTGGTCTTTTATTTAATGAATAAATATTTGACACTACTATGTGCCAGGCACTGACTTAAGACATAAGATTTTCAATTTCTCTAGAGCCCAGGCTAAGATTTTCAGTTAAACCTACATCTATTACATCTTTCTCATTCCCACCTGGGCAGTCCAGAAAAACACAACAGAGTTTTAAAAACTAAAGTTAAACAACACAACTTCGAAAGAAGCAGTACTTTTGAGTTATCAAAACTCAACAACTCTAAACTCCACAATGTCTTACAAAGTTACATCCAATCACTAGTTTCAACTACACCCTCACCATGATTTGAAATGAGAAGTAGGCAGTTCACACAAAGCAGCATATAAAAACTCACAGAAAAGCAATTCTGAAACAAAACATGAGTCTGCCAGAACCAATCTGAGATTTACCTAGATTTAGATATTCCAAATTGCAGTTACTGACATATCAGAATGCCAAGAAATAAGTATCTCCTGGTTCTGAAATCTCTCCTTTTCTCATGCAAAATTTACCAAAAAGGGAAAAAAATACAAAATCCAAGCCCTTAGAAACTAGAATTTCCAAACATCTGAGTGTTTATAACTGCTTAAAGATGTTAAGTGTTCATTTCAATTTAGAGTAACACTGCCCCGCCAAAAGACGGCCTGTTGCTGGACAAACAGTAACAAACAAGAAAAACAAAAACCGTTCAAAAAGCCCTCCATATGCAAAACCATAAAAAGGCGGGAATTTCATTATTTCAAATTTTGGTTAGAAATGAATATGTCACAAATTGCCCTCCAGGGAGCGCTCTGGGCCTCGGTTACCAGTTATTTCAGTTAATAAAGCGGGAAAACGTTCGAACGTAACCTACAGCAGTTTCAGGCTGACCCTCAAGGGCTTTCGAATCCGGCACAGAAGTCGCCGTCGAAATACCAGTCTTGTTGGCGGTCAAGGAACACCAAGGTACCCGCGCGCACCAATCACCCCCGTCACAGAAGAGCAAACGCCAACTTCACACCTTCCAGACACACAGCCGCGAGCCCCGCGACCCCAACTTCGCGATTCTCCCCTCCAGCGACCTCCCCTTCCAGAGCTTGCAAGCCTGCGGCGAAGGAGGCAAAGTAGCCGAACCCTGCGTCCGCAGACCCAAAGGCCAGCCTCCCGGTTGGGCGCTGGGGCAGCCCCGCCGCCGAGGAGGCCCGAGGGGGCGCCAAGGAGGGAGGGCGGCGAGCGCGCGCGGGCGGCGGAGGTGGGGGGAGGAGGGCGACAACCGCCAATCGCCCGCCTTTGTGGCCCCGGCCGGGCGTCCTTACCCTGCCGACGGCGGCTCGGCTGCGGCCTGCGACCGCGGCTCCGGAGCCGAGGACTGGGGTGGGCTCGCGCTCCTCGTCGCTGGAGAAGTCCGGAGGCCCCTTGCTGTTGGCGCCCGCGGCGAGCGGCGGCCGGTTGCGCGCCGTGAGGTGCTGCAGGTAGAGCTGCACGTATACGTCTTTGCGCTGCTCCCCGACCGGGAGCGTCACATTGTTGGCGACCAACTCACTCTTCAACTTCTCTTTCGTCAGGACCGAGGGGTCCTCCAGGAACTCCGGCATCTCTGCGACGAATCCCTTTCCCCGCAGCCTTCACACCCGCCGCTCACGCCGGCGCGCTCGCTCCTTGCCCGGGGGCGGGGGGGACCGCGCTGTCGCCTCTGAGCCTCACGGTTCCCGCCCGGGAGGAGCGCCGCAGAGCAAAGCAAAAACTCCCACACACAAAGCAAAGCAAAAGCCGGACACAAAAGCCCACCGAGCCCAAGTGCGGACCAAGTGCGGCTAAGATAAGAGCCCCCACTAACCCCAGCCCACACACTACACAAGCGAGGAGAGAGCAGCTTGTTTCGCCCACGCCCCAAGAACGCGCGCCGCCATTGGCCCGCGGTGGGAGGAAGCCGAGCGGTGATTGGTGGGAGCCCTCGCGCGGGTTCCATTAGCCACGGCACGGTGCGAGAGGTGGTAGAAACGCAGTTTAAAAGCCGCTCGGGCGGGAGCCCTGGAGGCTTGGCCCGTTTCTGTTTCCCTTTTCTCCACCCTTCCCCTAAGACGCTGATAAGGGACCAGTAGTACTCTTCTGTGTGCGGTTTCCTTCCCCCGCCCTGCTTGAGAAGAACCATTCCTCTCTAGGGTCGATCGCCTTCGAAGGGGCCGAGTTTCACGCCAGCTGCGAGGACCAGGGGCTGGGCCTTTCTCAATCGTAGGACACTGATTTACAGAAGAATGACCGCAGCCTTTCCTTCCCCATACACTCGCCCTGAAGGGAAAGAAAAGGAGCGACGCGTGCTCTTCGGCACTCCTCTTCCTCGATCTGTTTTACCTGTGGGGAGCGAAGGGGAGAGCAAGCAGTTAAATCCCTCTCTCTGCTTGCGAAGGCTTCTTTTGTTCCTGAAATCCAGGAAAAGCAAAAGCTTGACTCCTGGGCACTTTAAAATGCCCCCGAATTTGTGACAAAATTGTATCGTCAGATATTCTATTTGCTTCTTAGCCTACAGGTTGGGACGTTTATAAATTATTTAATTTTGAACAGATGGGGCACAACTGCATTTTTGTTGAGAGCATCTCTGGATTAGATCCTTATACCCATAAGTATCTTACCATAACTTAAACCTAATGTTAAATAATACAGCAAGACGAAGCGAAACATCTAGGAATACTTTAATGGGCAACTTAAGATAACGGAGATGGTGCATACCTAGATTTTAATCACAGAGGACCCTGGTGAGCTATAATCAGCACGGGAATCCTAATCAAACCCATATCACTGATCCATATAAAAAGTCTCAAATTTCATGAAGTTAAAATGTCTTCCTGAAAGCAAATGCCACTGATGACAAATACTTGTGTTTCTTACGAATATAGATGTTCCAAGATGCTTTCTTCCAAGAAAGAAACTGACCTGAATCATTTCCCTAGAATTCTGACCTCCAGACTGCTTTATAAGCTGCTTAAAAAATTTTTTTAAATGTTTATCTGATTTCTGCATGGTTGTTTAAATTTGGGTAAGTTTTTTAAAAATGCCTTCACTAAAAATGTTCCCTGTGAGTTAAGTCATTTTATTTTGCTCAAATTGAGGAGACATTGTTTAATGATGGATTCTTTAGCTAGGGGCAATTTTATATTTATTTTCTAAAACTCAGTTTTTACAGATATTTAAGCAATAGTAATAAGCTCAGTAATACAAATTAAAACATTTTAACTAGCAATTTATTGTGTACATTTTTAGGATGTTTTGTGAAAGTTATCTCATTTTTCTCCCCATGGCTTCCCTGGGCACATAAGCAATTGCATTTATCTTCATAGGTGGAACTGAACTGAGAGGCAAAGGACCATGAGTTTGCACTGACTGGTAACCCCACAAATTAATTAATGCACGTGGGACAGTCCCAGTCTGCATAATCTCAGCAATGATGGGTCTATTCTACCCTAATTGAATTAGCAAATTATCCTGCTATATTGTTAACTTGCTAGGGGAAAAATTTGGCTCTGGCCTGACTGTACTAATAGTTTTTAAGAGGTAGGTTTTGCTGCTGTACCTGAAAAGGGTCAGAGTTACCAGGGCTATATAAGATGTGACCAGGGTGGGACATAGAAGAGTTCTGGGCTCTGACTGCTGCCCTGTCGTCTGAGGATACCTGAGCAGCTTGGTCCCTGAAATAGATCCTTAGAGAAGGAGGCATCACTGATCCCTGAAGATAATATTCTACCTAAATTTTTATGTGAGTAGAATACAATGCTGAAGTCACAGAACCACCTGAGAATGGGGCAATGGCTTTTTTCATAGGGTCCTTGCACCAGATATTTTTCCATTTTCTACGCAGTTTAATCCTTGGAAACAATAATTTTTCCTGCTTTGCAACCACAAACCAAAAAAAAACCCACAAAAAAATCACCTGTTGAGTCTGCAAGGTGTTTGTGTTATCAAGTTGTTTTAAATAGACACAATACTATGCCTTACAGGCCAACATTAAAGAATGTAATTCTCAAAGCACTGCATTCTAGGGGGCATGTGACTCTTGATCTCAGGGCTGTAAATTCAAGCCCAGCGTTGGGTATAGAGATTACTTTAAGAAACAATCTTTAAACAAACAAACAAACAAAAAAACCCACTACATTCCAGATGCTTGAAATGAATATTCCTTGAGCAAAAACAATTTTCATTCCCTTTCATTAATTAACTCTTCTTTCTTATCTCTAGACACTATCAATTGGAGGTTACTTGCAGATTCTACAACCATGTCAGTAGACATGGTTGATATCGTAAGCTATCAGACAGTGAGATTGCCTTTCTACATCACAAAGTCATGACTTGTCAAATTCAGACTTGGAATTGTCCTACACACATCAGGTATATCCCCAGAACTATTAATTTTTTAGTGATGAAGGTAGCTTTTGCTTTTACTCTGCTGTAGGGCTCCTAAGTAGAAGTTATTTTTTTCTTCATACTCCATGTATCTTAAGACCAAGAGGACAGAGCCTGGGTGGCCTCTCTGTTCCCAATGACTACTTCAAAACTATTTCTCCTCTTTCCTCCTTCAAAAACATTTGAAGTTTATACACCTGACTAAATCACCCTTTACCATCTTTATCATTTATCAACCTGACCACTCTCCCTCAGATATTATAGGCTGTTTTTCCTTGCTCTAGGTTTCTCCACCATCCCTGTCTATATTCTCTGTGAATTTAACATTCTTACAGATGGACCATGCAACCAGCACTTGGCCTTTTATTTTTATTTATTTTAAGTTTATTTATTTATTAAAGTAATCTCTATATCCAACATGGGGCTCAAACTCATGACCCCAAGCTCAAGAGTCACATGCTCTTCCAACTGAGCCAGCCAGGCACTCCTAGCACTTGGCCTTTCAGATCTTTGACCTCTTCATCTCCAACAATTTGTTCCTCTATTCTATTTCATCCATCCACTCCAAGTGGTAATATTCTGAACGGTGTCATCAATAACTCTTTTACCTTCTAACTGTCCATTTCAAGCATCCCAGTTGTCAATCACTAGCCTTTTCCCCTCAGCTCATTTAATATACTCTCACTGACCTATTAACACCCTCAATCCATTAAGCCCAACACTTAAACTAAAGTCTATTAATATGCTTCTGACATCATCAATACTTCCAACTCACCCAACGTAGAGTCCTTGATCAATCCTTGTAATTGCTCTTTTGCAAACATTTTCAACTCTCTTACCCCAATGTCTCTATCTTTCTCACTTGGAGGAACCTCAAAGTAGAAACCCAGTCTTGCTTGGACTAAGCCCTGCTGAAACAAACTTTTCCATTCCATTGCTTGCATCCAAGTAGCAAAGATTGCTATAGAAAAATCATACGAAAGGACTGACTGGTTTTAATTTATGACCTCATACCTCATGGGAGCACTTCAACTGGCTGGCAAAACTATTCATTCTCTGGATGAATCATTCATACTTTGACTTCTCTACTCACATCTCTCATATCCTTTCCCCCACCTGTCCTCATTTTCAGCCAGAGAACTTGCATCATATTTGAGAAACTAGAAACCATCTACAGGGAATGCCTCAACTTCAGAAGGTCACATCTGTACCCATTTGCTCTTGCATTTTTCTTGTTTCTTTTTTTTAATTTTCTTTTTTTATTTTTTAAAATTTACATACAAATTAGTTAGCTTATAGTGAAACAATGATTTCAGGAGTAGATTCCTTAATGCCCCTTACCCATTTAGCCCATCCCCCCTCCCACAACCCCTCCAAGCAACCCTCAGTTTGTTCTCTATATATATGAGTCTCTTCTGTTTTGTCCCCTCCCTGTTTTTATATTATTTTTGTTTCCCTTCCCTTATGTTCATCTGTTTTGTCTCTTAAAGTCCTCATATGAGTCAAGTCATATGATTTTTGTCTTTCTCTGACTGACTAATTCCACTTAGCATAAAACTCTCCAGTTCCATCCACGTAGTTGCAAATGGCAAGATTTCATTCTTTTTGATTGCAAGTAATACTCCATTGTATATATATACCACATCTTTATCCATTCATCCATCGACGGACATCTGGGCTCTTTCCATACTTTGATTATTGTTCATAGTGCTGCTATAAACATGGGGGTGCATGTGTCCCTTCGAAACAGCACACCTGCATCCCATGGATAAATGCCTAGTAGTGCAATTGCTGGGTTGTAGGGTAGTTTATTTTTAGTTTTTTGAGGAACCTCCATACTGTTTTCCAGAGTGGCTGCACCAGCTTGTACTGCCACCAACAATACAAAAGAGATCCTCTTTCTCCACATCCTTGCCAACATCTGTTGTTGCCTGCGTTGTTAATGTTAGCCAGTCTGACAGGTGTAAGGTGGTATCTCCTTGTGCTTTTGATTTGTATTTCCCTGATGATTGATGTTGAGCATTTTTTCATGTGTCGGTTGGCCATCTGGATGTCTTCCTTGGAGAAGTGTCTATTCATGTCTTTTACCCATTTCTTCACTGGATTATTTGTTTTTTGGGTGTTGAGTTTGAGAAGTTGTGTATAGATTTTGGATGCTAACCCTTTATCTGATATGTCATTTGTAAATATCTTCTCCCATTATGTCAGTTGCCTTTTAGTTTTGCTGATTGTTTCCTTTGCTGTGCAGAAACTTTTTATTTTGATGAGGTCCCAGTAGTTCATTTTTGCTTTTGTTTCCCTTGTCTCCGGAGATGTGTTGAGTAAGAAGTTGCTGTGGCCAAGATCAAAGAGGTTTTTGCCTGCTTTCTCCTCAAGGATTTTGATGGCTTCCTGTCTTACATTTAGGTCTTTTCCATTTTGAGTTTATTTTTGTGTATGGTGTAAGAAAGTGGTCCAGGTTCATTCTTCTGCATGTTGCTGTCCAGTTTTCCCAGCACCATTTGCTGAAGAGACTGTCTTCATTCTATTGGATATTCTTTCCTGCTTTGTCAAAGATTAGTTGGCCATACATTTGTGGGTCCATTTCTGGGTTCTCTATTCTGTTCCATTGATCTGAGTGTCTGTTCTTGTGCCAGTACCATACTGTCTTGATGATTACAGCTTTGTAGTATAGCTTGAGGTCTGGGATTGTGATGCCTCCTGCTTTGGTTTTCTTTTTCAAGATTGCTTTGGCTATTCGGGGTCTTTGTGGTTCCATACAAATGCATTTTTCGTGTTTCAATGGAAGAGAGAACTATCAGAGAGAACTCTGTCACTTGTACTCTGGATCTCATCCTTCTCTCCTGCTCAAGGACTTGATTTGTTGAGTCATCATCTGTGAAATTTGTTACTTTTTTTTTTTTTAATTTTAAATAGGCTCCATGACCACCATGGGGCTTGAACTCACAACTCTGAGATCAAGAGTCACATGCTGTACTGCCCTGTGAAATTTCTTAATTGGGGAAAAAAAAAAAGACTTGGCATTTTATTTTGTTTTATTCATACAATATAAAAATTTTTTATATTATATTTTCTGTTGAAATTGGTATTAGGTTTATTTATTTATTTATTTATTTATTTATCTTGGTATAGATTACAAAAAATCTTTAAAATTATAGCATTGATACCCAAAACCTACGGAAACAGGAAATATATTCCCATGTGACGCCACAGCTTAAAAAATAAATCAATGGAATTACTTTGTCAGAAAACTGTTCTGAAACTTATGATTTTTTCATAAATCACTTGCATAACTAACTGCCTTCATTTCCCATTTTGAACTTCTTAATGTTATTAACATAGAGCTGACTTTTTTGTTCTTCATTATCTTGTTTTGCTTGGTTCTGAATTTAAAGTGTCACCCTCAAAGCAGATGACAAACATTATTGACTTTTTTTTAATAATATGAGAGGATGGGGTGCCTGGGTGGCTCAGTCAGTTGAATGTCTGACTTTGGTTCAGGTCACAATCTCATGGTTTGTGAGTTTGAGCCCTGCATCAGGCTCTGTGCTGACAGCTCAGAGCCTGGAGCCTGCTTTGGATCCTGTGTCTCCCTCTCTCTCTGTGCCTCCCTGCTCATGCTCTGTCTCTCTCTCTCTCTCAAAAGTAAAAATAAAAACATTAAAAAAATATATACGAGGATGTTCACAGTAGAAAAAAGTAGAGAACCATATCAGAGTAAGATCTCAGTTCTGTAAAAACTGAAGTGTGTAGGGATATGTGTATATTTAAAAATATACACATAGAAAAAAACCTAAATGAACATAGACCAAAAAAAATTTTTTTAATATTTACTTTTGAGAGAGAAAGAGAGAGAGAGAGCATGGGGGAGGGGCAGAGAGAGGGAGAGACACAGAATCTGAAGCAGGCTCCAGGCTCTGAGCTGTCAGCACAGAACCCGATGCAGGGCTCGAACTTGCAAACTGTGAGATCATGACCTGAGCTGAAGTCAGACACTTAACCAACTGAGCCACCCAGGCACCCCTAGACCAAAATTGTTTTTAATGTTTATTTATTTTTTTTTCAACGTTTTTTATTTATTTTTGGGACAGAGAGAGACAGAGCATGAACGGGGGAGGGGCAGAGAGAGAGGGAGACACAGAATCGGAAACAGGCTCCAGGCTCCGAGCCATCAGCCCAGAGCCCGACGCGGGGCTCAAACTCACGGACCGCGAGATCGTGACCTGGCTGAAGTCGGACGCTTAACCGACTGCGCCACCCAGGCGCCCCAATGTTTATTTATTTTTGAGAGAGAGAGATAGAGCACACGCACAGGGGAGGGGCAGAGAGACAAAGAATCCCAAGCAGGCTCTGCGCTGTCAGTGCAGCGCCCAATGCAGGGTGTGAACTCACCAGCCACAAGATCATGACCTGAGCCAAAACCAAGAGTCAGATTTGTAACTGATTGAGCCACCTGAGCTGAAACCAAGAGTTAGATGCTTAACTGACCAAGCCACCCAGGCGCCCCTGGACCAAAATGTTTGTGGTAATTTCATCTAGGTGTTGGGGCACAAATGATTTTTATTTTCTTTCTTATTTTTTCTGTGTTTCTCAAGATTTCCACAATGAACACATGATTTTATAAACATAACTACTTTTCTTTTTGAATTAGTTTGAGAAATTGGAAAATCCCTTGGCTTATCAGAATTCAGAGTCTTTCAGTTTTGTATTTCCAAAGGCTCCATTTTATCAGTTCATCTAGAGTACATGAGTCTTAGGAAACTGATTAAAAACAGTCTCGGGGGGCCTGGGTGGCTCAGTCGGTTGAGCATCAGACTCTTGATTTCAGCTCAGGTCATGGTCTCAGGGTCATGAGATCAAGCCTTGTGTCAGGCTCCATGCTGACGGTGGAGCCTGCTTGAGATTCTCACCCCGACCCCCTCTGCTACTTTCCCCTGCTCACATTCTCTCTAGGAAAAAAAAAAAAAATCTCAAAAGAGAAATGTAACTTATTAAACAGGTGAAATAAATGCTCAGAGCATTCTATGCCAGTGGATAAATTCATTTGGAAGGATAAACGACTGGAACATTTCTAGTGAAACAGAACAAAATCACAGGTCTATTAAGTGGGAATTCAAATATGGATCTGTATTTCAGAGCTTCTTTCCTGCATCATTCCTATATAATGGTTGTAGAAGTTAAAATGAAGTGTTCAACTACATGGTCAACTAATCTTTGACAAAGCAGGGAAGACTTCCAATGGAAAAAAAGACCAGTCTCTTCAACAAATGGTGTTGGGAAACGGGACACAACATGCAGAAGATTGCAACTGGACTACTTTCTTATACCATACACAAAAATAAATGTAAAATGGATAAAGACCTAAATGTGAGAAAGGAAACCATCAAAAATCCTAGAGGAGAACACAGGCAGCGACCTCTTTTAACTTTGCAGGAGCAGTTTCTTACTAGACATGTTGCTGCAGGCAGGGAAACAAAAGCAAAACATGAACTACAGGGACTTCATCAAGATAAAGAGCTTCTGCCAAAAAAAAAAAAAAAAAAAGAAAGAAAGAAAAAAGAAAAAAATCTGCACACTGAAGGAAATAATCAACAAAACTAAAGGTAGCCTACAGAATGGGAGAAGATATTTGCAAATGACATATCTGATAAAGGATTAGTATCCAAAAATCTACAAGAACTTCTCAAAATTCAAACACTCAAAAAACAAAACAACCCAGTTAAGAAATGGGCAGAAGACACAAACACTTTTCCAAAGAAGACATCCAGATGGCTAACGGACACATAAAAGATGCTCAACATCACTCATCATCAAGGAAATACAGATCAAAATCACAATGAGATACCACCTCACACCTGTCAGAATTGCTAAAATTAACACAAGAAACAACAGGTGTTGGCGAGGATGCAGAGAAAGGGAAACCCTCTTGCACTGTTGGTGGGAATGCAAACTGGTGCAGCCACTCTGGAAAACAGTATGGAAGTTCCTCAAAAAACTAAAAATAGAACCACCTTATGATCCAGCAATTGCACTATTCGCTCTATACCCAAAGGATATAAAAATACAGATTTGAAGGGGTATGTGTACCCTGATATTTATAGCAGCATTGTCAACAATAGCCAAACTATGGAGAGAGCCCAAATATCGGTGGTGTATATACAAAGAGGTGGTTTATATATTTACAATGGAATATTACTCGGTGATCAAAAGAATGAAATCTGCCATTGGCAATGACTGGGTGGAGCTAGAATATATTATGCTAAGCAAAATAAGAGAAAGACAAATACCATATGATGTCACTCATATGTGGAATTTAAGAAACAAAACAGATGAGTATATGGGAAGGAGGGGGAAAAGAGAAGAAAGCTAAACAAACCGCAAGAGACTATTAATGATAGAGAACAAACTGAGGGTTGATGGAGGGAGGTGGGTGGGGGATGGGCTAGATGGGTGATGGGTATTAAGGAGGGCACTTCTTGTGGTGAGCACTGGGTGTCATAAGTGATGAATAACTAAATTCTACTCCTGAAACCAATATTGCACTGTATGTTAACTAACTAAAAATTTAAATTAAAAAATAAAGCGTTGGATTTTAAGTTGTTTCAAGGTTATAGCAAGTTAGCAAATGGGCTATTCTAAGAAAGTACAGACGTCCAAACTTGGAAAGAAGCTGGAACCTGTGAAGTGACTGCTTTAGAGCTGTAGCAGTATAAATAATGACGTGTATGTACTGCTTTACAACATTTTTCTGTATTTTATCTTATTTGATTATTTTTAAAAATATTTTTGAGTATAGGTGACACACAGTGTTACATTAGTTTCAGGCGTACAACACAGTGACTCAACTTCTCTTATACCTTATGCTATGCTCACCACAAATGTAGCTACCATCTGTCACCATACAATGCTGTTGTAATATTGCTGACCATATTCCCTATGCTGTGCTTTGATTCTCTTAACAACTCTGTGAGGTAAGTGGGACCTCCATTCTGGCCTTGCTGTATAGGCCAGTGGTTCTTAAACTTTAGGTGGGATCAGAAGGCCTGGAAGGCCTGGTGAACACTGGTGGTTAAATGCTAGGCCCTGTCCCCGGATTTTTCTGAATCTGTAGGTATGGGGTGGGGCCAGAATATTTGCATTTCTAACTTATTCATAGGAAACTGTCTGGAAATAACAGCTCTAAGCCACCTTTTTGGTTTTTTTTTCACTCTTTGTAAAACCAGAGCTGGTCACAGTCTTGAATAATAGCTTTGCATTGCCCTCAGAATAAAATCTAAATTAGAAGGTTCTGAGTGATCTGACTCCTGTTTACCTCTATAGCTTTCTGTCTCTTTCTCTCCAGCCATACTAGAGAACTAGCAGTACTCCAAAGAAGCTGTATCAGTTTGCTAGGGCTGCCATAACAAAATGATTAGCAGGTAACATTACACGTTCACCTTTCAAGAGTATGATTTTGTACAAATAAGATAACATGCTTGATCCAAGCTAAGATCAAGCAAGTATTGTTACAGATATATGATATGTATGCAAAGGTTGCTGGGGGAGAGGGAACATAACTTCTATTATGGACTGAATTGTATACCTTCAAAATTCATATGTTGAAGCCCTAACCCCCAGTACCTCAAAATGTGACGATATTTGGAGACAAGGACTGTTAACAGGTAATTAAGCTAAAACGAGGCCATTAGAGCAGGCCCTAATCCAAACTGACTAGTTTACTTATAAAAGAAAACTTGAACACATAGACATCATCAGAGGTGTGCACATGCAGAGGTATGATCATTGAGGACACAGTGAGAAGGTGGCCATCTATAAGCCAAGAACAGATCTCAGAAGAAAACAGCCCTGCAGCCAGTCTTGTCTGGAAACTTTGGTGACCCTTGGCAGGTCCCTATTCCTGCGTGTGCCAGTTTGTAATAGTAGGCTACTAATCACACGTCGTAAGATTGTTTATTGGCACACAGGCTAAGACATATAAACTGCCATGATATTCAAAGTTAGAAAATTTTACTCTATTGTACTTGCTTTCGAAAGGCAAAGGGTCTAATACCGTTTTGGGAAAAAATGGCTTGTTCATTTCTTGTGAAGGCCGTTGGGCTGATACACCCACTAATGCACAGTAGTAATGGTCCATACATATATTTCTATGTATCATGCACATTAAATGACAGAAAACTCACTTTACAGAGCAAAACAGTACAAAGCCACTAGCCTTAAGGCTCTATAATATAAAGACAGATTTGTCTTTTCGCAGACTAAGGATTACTAGGGTAACATTTGAAGGAGGAAGATTTAATCTTAAAATTAAAGGCATTTTTAAAAAATGGCGGGAATAATCCTGTCTCTAGAGGTTAGTGGCTTAAAAGAGTAAAAGCCTCATGACCCCGACGTGATTCGAACACGCAGCCTTCTGATCTGGAGTCAGACGCGCTACCGTTGCGCCACGAGGTCCTGCTGGGCTGTGGCTCGCGCAGTTTCTTAGGACTCAAGTATCATGGCGCTTCTCCCGGACGCATTTTTTTTTCTTCACGTCTCTCCTTGCCCCTCCACCCAGTACAGATTGGAACTGGAGACTGATCCTTTTGGCACCCAAATTTTACTGACCGCTAATCCTCTACCTAACTTGGGGAGGAACCAAAGGAAGCGGGAGAACGGAGTTTCCCTTTCAGTCGAGCCCCCAGGGTCAAGGGAAACTGTTCCTTCCTCTTCTATAGCAAGCAATTTCCGTTCTTACCCGCCCCTTTAGGCGCGGAACTCCGCCTTCCCTCTCCCCTCCTCCCCGGGTTGAGCGCGCGGAGTTCGTGACCTCCAGTTGGAATTTGTCGGGCGTTTCTGCGCAAGCGCACGTCTTTGCCAGCTAGCCCCTGGTAGCTAGCGCCAGTTGTATAAAGCATTGCTCTCAGGGTATGGTTTTATTTCACCGTGAGTGTTAAGCTTAAAAGTACCATTTTTAAAAGATGCGCTTACAGAGGATATTATGTATTGCATATATCAGCAGGTTTGCACCTCATAGTTGAGCAGTTGGATTAATAAAACTTACCGGCCTCCCCGTCGGGGAATTGAACCCCGGTCTCCCGCGTGACAGGCGGGGATACTAACCACTATACTAACGAGGAGCTGTCGCTTTTGCTCTTCCCAACTATCTCTTCAAAAGTAGAAAAGATTCCCTCCCTAGGCTACTTTTCGTTTCCGCTTGCCACCCGGAAGTGTGACAATCCGGACACCTGGACCTCTGCCTGCTCTCTATCCCCTTTGGGCACCTTGGACTCTTCGTCCGTGGAAAGAGTAAATTATTTACAATAAGTGAAACAAAATGCGCTTCCAGTTTTAGTGGTGGTGAATTGTTGAAAATAATTTTCCGGAGCTCTTTATACTTTCCAGATGACTTAGGTTTCTTGTTGGAGTTTTTTATTTAATAGTGACCAAGAGGATGTGAGTTGAAGCAGAACTTTACCTTCACTTACTTATATTTTCATTCAGAAGTCGAAGTCCAAGGATATCATATGGTTGCCAGATGTCCAGGGCTGCCAGGGTTGTCCCACAGTACAGTGCCTCCTCAAACAATTTGTAAGCTTTTGTTACACCAAAGGGCTCATGCATTGGACCAGCTGAGGCCAGATGAAATCCTGTTAGCTGATTTTTTTTTTTTCTGTATTTCGGTCTCTTTCCTGAGGCTTCTACAGTTTACTCGAAAATGACAAACACGTAAGTGGTAAAATAATAATACATTTAAGTAATTCAAAACAAGGATGTGCCATTAATTAAACATAGGGTTAGGAAGGTGTGCTAATTTGTACCGTCTTTAGCTTTTTCATAAACAGGATCAAACCTGTTCTGAGGAGGACCTTACACATAAACTTTTGACATTATCTTTAATGCAAATTCACAGAGTCGCAAACATGACTGAAAGTTTTCATTGTAGAACTTAAGCTTACATGTCTTAAGGAATCCATTCCTTGTAGTGTACTATGAATTACTACTTTTTTTTCTTTTTTTCTTTTCTTTTTTTTTTTTTTTTTGGTTATAGGTTACAGGGTGTTTTCCATCTGATGAAAGGGATTATTTAATCCAGACTTTTGAAAAATAGCAATTTCTGAGGCCTGTTTTGGCATATTTTTTCCACTTTTAAATACACCAAAAGCCTCAAAAAACTTCCACGGTCTGTGGCCTCCTCCTACTTCTGATTTTCAAATAACTTTTGTGAAGTCCAAAGGGCACTGTGATAACTATGCTGATGGCTTTTTCCTTGTAAGATTGAAGGGATTTGTCCCAGGTCTCTCAGTTGGCAAAACCGCCTGTCTTCACCCCTCCCCCACCTGGTAGAAGAGGCTTAATCCTGTCCCTTCAGAAGAGACATCATCCTCTCCACCTAAGCTGTGATAAAGCTATGCCAGTGTTCACACATTGTGTTCTTACTTTTTTTTTTCCTCCCTAGGGAAATGAAGAAGCAGCCTGAGTCAGCAGAGATCATGGAGCAGGAAACTCAGCACCTGCTGCCCATTTCCCTAAAATGGAAAGGAAGAGAGGATAATTAACCTGAACAGGGTAAGGGAGCTCAGAGATTCCTCACTGTCAGCACTGGTGAAAGTAAAGGTTAAAATCTGACTGGCAGTAGAGAGAGCATAGAACTCTCAGGAGATGAATAGTATGATGACAATCAATGTTATTGAACGTTTCAAATCTTGATCCACCTAAATAACTGGTTGTCTAGCTTATCACAGCTTGTAGAACCATTTGTATTCATCTCTTCAACAGTCCTGTGAGGTCAATAAGGCAGGTGTTTTATCCCTATTTTACAGGTGGATAAAGAGAATTTTGTAGAGTCACACAGATAGGAAGTGGTAATAGGCTAGGAATCACCCAAGCCTTGACAGCAAATCTTGTGCAAAACTCATCCTGCTGTATAGTTCCACATAGTTGTATGTTAATAAATAAGTGTTATGGAGAGAAAATCTTACCACTAGTGTCAACATACGTGTCATGCTTGTTCCTGTATTAATATTCACTAATCTCTAATTGCTTAGGCACTGAGGTTACTCATTTACTATTGAACCTAAAATGTGCCAGACATTGTTTTAGACATATGGGCAGGTTTTAATGGATAAATGTTGTTCTTGGGGAGCTTATATCCTAATAGGAGGAAGACAATAAACAATGAATGTAATAAATGAATATGCTAGATGGTGACAAGGGTGTAAATAGAGAAAAAATAGCATTATAAGGGGGTCTAGAGAGGGGCAAATTAAATACAATGGTCAACAGGCTCCTTTTAATAAGGTAGCATTCGAACAGACTTGAAGTAAGGGGTGTAGTCATATAGCTAGCTACAATGATTGTAGGACCTGAAAGGTTGTTGTAAAGACTTTGGCTTTTATTCTGGGGAGAAATGAGCTGCTGTCGGGTTTTGAACAGAGAAGTGACCTGTTCTGATTTATGTTTTAAAGAGTTTTTGCCTACTGGGTTGAGAATAGACTGTAGGGGGCTAAGAGCAGAAGCAGGGAGACCAATGAGGTCTATTGCAATAATCAATGTGGGAGGTGAGGTAGTTGAAGCCAGTGTGGGAGTCGTGGAGAATGGGACAGGTACTGATAGATTTTGAAAGTGGAGCCTGTAGAATTTCCTGAGACCATGAATTTGAGGTGTAAGAATAAAAGATGAATCAAAGACGCTTCTAAACTTTTTGGCTTGAGCAATTGGAAGAACAGAGTTGCCATCAACTGAAGTGGAGAATAGTGCACAATTTCAGAGGCCACCATATTCATAGTCCACGTGAAGGAAGCAAGAATTCCTGGCCCTTTTAAGGCTCTTCTAGGTAGACCAAGAATCAACTTGACATGAGACATATTAATAGGAAAAAATGAAATTTAATAGCACACACAGGGAATCCATACAGACGTGGAAATTCCAAAGACAGACAAAATGAGGTATATATGTCATTATGAACTGAGGTGAAGGGGGTAAGGGTCTTGGACTTCAAAGAGAAGGGATGCATTCTTCAGGAAGCATGAAAAACAGGAAATATTTGGAAAAAGAGAAAACATTTGGTAAACAAATGTTCGCTGGGCCACTCAGAAACAATGGGACAAAGAGAAGACTTAAACAGGCCTTCCTGGTTTCCTCCCTGTCTACCATATTGTAATGTAGTTACATATATCTCAATTCTTTTAGGCAGTTATAGGGTAGCTAACGAGTCTTTTCTGAAACAGCTATGTTTGTATTGCTTTTTTTTTTTAATTTTTTAAAAATGTTATTTATTTTGAGCTTCCAGCACAGAGCCCGAGAGGGGACTCAAACCCACAAACCATGAGATCATGACCTGAGCTGAAATCAGATGCTTAACTGACTGAGTCACCCAGGTGCCCCTGTATTGCTTTTTTTTAACTCAAAATAATCTTAATGCCAAAGTGGCCCATTTCAGGACAGCCTGCTCTTGGTCCCTAACAAGGGCACCCTGAGGAGGAGGCAGGGCACCATTCACACAGATGTTCTGTGGATGGCACTCCTTGGAAGTGTGCAATATGTCAGCTCTGCACATGGAGCAGTATTTTTAGGGATAATAAGTATTTCAGTTTTGGCTGTGTTAAGGGTGAGACATTGAGTAGGTAGTTGAACATCATGGTTGAATACTCATTGTAGAGGTCGTTGTGCTGGGTGCTGGAGGTGCTATGATGAACAAAGACCCTGAACTCAAGGAACTTTAATTTGAGGGGAGGATACATATCTTTAATCAAAGAATAATTAAACAACAACAAAAAAGTGAAATTACAATTGTGACAGTTACTAAGAAGAAGATGCAGAAGGAAGAGATTTCTTGGTAGATGGTACTGCAAAGGTTATAGGAACTGAAGAAATGTGGTGAGTAGAGGGGTTGAAAGAAGTTGGAAGTGGCTAGAGATCGTGAGGAGGTTCATAGGAGAGATGAGGTTGAAAGGCCAATGGGAGTAGGGTGGGTGATACAGGATCTCTCAAGCTGTGTTAACTTTCCTTGGCCTCTTAATAATTTTTAAAATAAATGTGTTTGGAAGTGCCTGGTTGGCTCAGCTGGTTGAGCACCTGACTCTTGATTTTGACTCAGGTCCTGATCTCAGGGTCATGTGATCAAGCCCCACATGGAGCCCCAGTTCTCTCTCTCTCCCTCTGCCCCTCTCCCCCCACTCATGCTCTCTCTCTAAAAAAATAATAAAAAATGTTTATTTATTATTTTTAGGGTTTATTGAGTTATAGTTTACATATAGTAAAATTCATTCTTTTTTAGGTGTACTGTTTTATGAATTTTGACCATAATCAAATTATAGACTATTTCTTTTTTTTTTTTTTTTTTTTTTTAAGTTATAGACTGTTTCTATTACTCCTATCACTTTCATCACAAACTTCCCTTATGCCCCTTTGCAGTCAATCCCTTCCCTCCAACCCCAGGCACCACTGATATGATTTCCGGTTTCCTGAATTGAATGCCATATTAATGGAAATGTACAGATTGTAACCCTTCAAATATGGCATCTTTGAGTTAGCATGATGCTTTTCAGAGTCATCCACATTGTTTCTTCTATCAGTGGGATTTTTTTTTCCATTGTTGATTAGTGTACCATTGTATGGATGTTTATCCAATCACTAGTTGATAGACATTTGAGTTGTTTCCAGTTTTTGACTATTATAAATATAGCTATTATAAACATTCGTGTTGTTAAAAAGAAACAATAGGCCAAATGGAGTCACTTTGTTATACTCCACAAAGACTTAACCTAGTTGCAGTTTTTCGTGTCTCCCAGGACGTGAAATTTTAAACCAATCAGTCTGGAATTGCCTAATCAGCCCTTGTGAGGTAATCTGCATGTTAAGATCGCCTGCTCTTCCCTTAAGGGAAGGTGAAACTTGCCTGAAACAATCCTTTCCTTTGCTAACAACCTTCCTGTTTCTGTCTATAAAATTTACTTGGTACAGTTCTTTGCAGCTCCTTTCTACTTGCTGGATGGGATGCTTACCAATTTATAAATCGTTGAAAAAAGCCAATTAGATCTTCAAATTTACCGAGGTGATTTTTGTTTTTTTTAACAGTATACAGGTTTTTGCATCTTCATTTCTCTTAGGTCAAAACTAGGAGTGAATAACTAACTGGGTCTTAGGGTGAATGTGTGTTTGCCTTTATAAGAAACTGCCAAACTGTTTCCCTAACTGGAATATTTTACATTCTCACTAACAACAAAGGAACATTCTTATTGTTCCATATCTTTACTAGCACTCACTTGATATTATAAGTATTTTTTTATTTGAGCCATTCTATAAGCAATGTAGTAGGATCTCTCTGTGGTTAATAAAACTTTCCCTAATGATTAATGATGTTGAGCATATTTTAATGGGTTTATTTTAAGCATCTTAATGTTTTGCCTATTTTTCAGTTGGGTGGTTTTCTTATTGAATTTTGAAAGTTTTTTAAATGTATTCTGATTCCTTTTTTTTTTTTTTTTGATTTCTTGTTTTTTAAAATCTGTTATATATCTTGGGATAGATCAACACATATATAATATATCTTGGGAGATGCATTTTCTCCTAAGCTGTGTCTTGTTTTATTTCATTCTCTTAAAGAATTTTTGATTTTATCAGAGCATACATGACTTGGTTTCTTGTATTTCTTCCCTTTTTTCTCTATTATTTTCACTTCCTCAACTCAACCTTTGAACATAATGTAAACAAGAACTTGGGCCAGTACACTACCCAACATTCTCTTTTTCCTTTCCTCTTCCTCTGTAATTAAAGAAAAGCCTAAATTCCTCCTGGGTAGTTTTTGGATTCTATAATCATTCATTCACAGAAACATGATTTCCATTTATTAAAATGCAAAAGTTCCTATGCAAATATTGAACTAACCCTCCATAAATATTAAAATTCAAATTCAAAGGTGAATGTTTATGATTTGGGCCTGGAAGACAGATGTAACTGGGAGCAAGTTGAGAATATTAAGGGAAAAAAAAATTCTATTGAGGATGCTCATACTTCACTGTTTCACAGCCTGACTTATTTAAATAATCCAGAGTTAAAGCTGAGAGGCAAGCATCTTTCTCCCTCCAGTATAATCAAGTTTAGTCTTTTCCTTCTCATTAAAAAGACCAAATAAACAAAAAAACCAACAACAAAAGATACCGTATTGATCTATTCTTTGTGCCAGGCATGGAGTTAGGCATAGGGGACAAAGATATGAGTAATATCACTTCCTGCCCTTGAAGAACTCAGATTTCATGGGGTGGGGTAACTGCTGGACTCTTTTACTAATAGTTTGTTAAGTGCTATAATGGAGGCATAGTCCATGCTTACAAATAGGCTCTCTTTTAAGTGTTTTACATAAGATAACTATTTACTGTTTGTTTCAATCCTGTAAGTTTGGTGCAGTAATTCGTCCACTTTTACAGATGAGACTGAGTCACAAAACAGTTAAGGTCACACAGAAAGAGATGGAAATATGTGCAAAATACTATGGGATTACAGAGAAGGAAGGACTGGCTCTGCCTGGGTTTTTCAAAGAAAACCTACTTTCAGCTCAGCCTTCCAAAGATGATGATGAGGTTTGAAAGAGAAAGGAAGGGGCGCCTGGGTGGCTCAGTTGGTTGAGTGTCTGACTCTTGGTTTCATCTCAGGTTCATTCATCTCATTGTTCATGAGTTTGACCCCTCCATTGGGCTCTACGTTGTCAGTGTGGAGCCTGCTTGGAATTCTCTCTCTCTTCTCTCTGCCCTTCCCCCAGTTATTCTCTCTCTTGCTCTCTCTCTTTAAAAATAAATGAATTTTAAAAAAAGAAAGGAAGAGTATGTGGGGGTTTCATAAAGTAGAGGGGCTGCTGCTGGTGGGATAGGATTGCAGGAGGCAGGAAATGTTTTCAGCATTCATTATAATGCACAGTGGGGATAGGTAAAAATCACAGACTTTGAGGAGCTGGCAGGAACCTTACAGATCTTTTCAATCCTTTCATTTATACAGGTAAGGAAACTGAGGCCCAGAGATCTCCAGTGATTTCCCTAATTCTTAGGGCCAAGAATGTCACCACTTTCCCCTTTATTTGTTGCAGTGATGCAAAGGAATCCAGGGCACCACATCTTGGCATCATCTTCCCTGTGGCTATCTTTCCCTGGGCTGGTCTCAGCTTCTTTTCCTTTGAGGAAAGCACCTGCTGGCATTTGTCTCAAGCCTCGAGGTCATTGACCTTTCTGTTCTGACTTTTTCCTGCCTTGCTGACCACCTACTGGCTTGCCGGTGTTAGTAATTGTGCTCATTGATCTGTCCGACCTTAAGGCAAGCTCTGACCCCACTGGGAAGACCCCTGGGTCCCACTGACCCACACTTTTCCCTAGCCCTTTGGGGTCAGTTTTCAGGCAGCTGGAAGGACAAATCCATTCTGCTTATTTGGGGTGGGGTGAAATAGTGTCTACTTCTTTACTTTAGTCTTTACCTGTTACCTCTTCTAAAAGCAAAGCAACAGAAAAATTCCTACTTTAAATGCACTACTCAGGTCTGGCATTGAAGTGCCATCTTAGGAAACAGCTGCCTGTAGCACTTTTGAAGTTTCTAACTTTTTTTTTTAATTTTTTTTTCAAAGTTTATTTATTTTTGGGACAGAGAGAGACAGAGCATGAACGGGGGAGGGGCAGAGAGAGAGGGAGACACAGAATTGGAAACAGGCTCCAGGCTCTGAGCCATCAGCCCAGAGCATGACGCGGGGCTCGAACTCACGGACCGCGAGATCGTGACCTGGCTGAAGTCGGACGCTTAACCGACTGCGCCACCCAGGCGCCCCATCTAACTTTTATTTGTGAATGACTCATGTGATTAGGAAGGTTATTAGAATTTATTGTTAAAAACGAAGTTGATAGTACAATAAATGAGGGGAAAACTAGCACAAAATAGTATGTGGAGTACTATTTTTATGTGCATTTATAAATATTAAATTTTTTTTAAGTTTATTTATTTAAGTAATCTCTACACCCAACGTGGGGCTCAAACTCACAAACCTGAGATCAAGAGCAGCATGCTTCACAGATTGAGCCAGCCAGGTGCCCTGCATTTATATATATTGAAAGAAGTCTGGAAAGAAATACGTGAAAATATTAAAAATAGTTATATCTGGGTTAGAACATATTGATGATCCCTGTTCTTTTGGCTTTTCTATATTTTCCAAGTTTTCTACTATGTGCATATATTATTCTTGAACATAGAGAAACAGTAACTTTTTTAAGTTACTAATACCAAGGAAAGCAAATAGCTTACATGCACACCTGTGATGGTCTTCCCTAGAACTATGGTGACTATTCTACTCTGATTTTCCTTGTTAGTTGATTTCATTTTGCATTTTACATTGTTTTACTTTCTTAAGGCAGGGAGGTGAAGGGACGAGGAAGCAAACTTAAACGTCAGTAAAACAGGGCGTGCAGCCTTTTCCCCTTGTCCCTTTGTCTTCCGGCCCCTGTGTTCCCAGTCTTTTGTTGTTCGCTGCAAGGATTTTGATTCAGGATTTAAAGAAAAACAAGTGCCGGCCTTCCGTGCTCCCTCTGGTGTCCCAGTGAGGTATAACCAGACAGAACCCACAAACATCACAGCCATTTTCACACAACACTCCCCAAATGGTGATGCCTGGAGAGGAGAATGTCTGGTATTTTACAGGAAGGAATCACACACCAATAAGCTTTGTAGGTTTAGTCTTTGAAACTATAGGTGTGGCTATTGATTTTTAAAAAACACTTAAAATCAGCATCGGCATATTTAAAAGAAATCTAAATAATAAGTCAATTCTGAAAGGATTCAGACAGGTTTCTGGTTTCTAAAACTAAGAAAGTCAAACTTTGTTCTATAATCATAGCAAGTCAATACTTTGGATTCATTGTCAACACATTAGGTGAAAGAGGTCGGGAAACTTAGATTTTAGATTGACTCCTGATAATGATTTCTGCCACTTTGAGCTTTATCAGTATATTATGAGAGTTGATATTGAAAGTCCTTTTATTTTCTTTTAAAGTTTGTTTATGAATGTATGTATGTATGTGAGTAATCTCTACACCCAACATGGGGCTCCAACTCATGACGCTGAGATCAAGAGTCGCATGCCCTTCTGAGCCAGTCAGACACCCCTAAAAGTCCTTTTTGTCTGTAATTTACTTATTTGCATTGCATTTTTAAACATTACGTTTCCACTGAAAAAAATAAAACAACAACAAAAACAACAACAACAACAAAAAGCCCCAGAAAGCAATCCAATGCAGGCAAATAATATTTTTGGTTTAAATATTTATGAATTGATAAGATCCCAGTCTTTTTTTTTTTTTTTTAAACGCTTATTTATTTTTGAGAGAGAGAGAGAGAGAGATAGAGCATGAACGGGGTGGGCCAGAGAGAGAGGGAGACACAGAATCTGAAACAGGCTCCAGGCTCTGAGCTATCAGCACAGAGCCCGACGTGGGGCTCGAACCCACAAACTGGGAGATCGTGACCTGAGCCAAAGTCAGACACTTAGCTGACTGAGCCACCCAGGCGCCCCAAGATCCCACTCTTTAAATTTTATTTGAATAGGTGTTGGGAAGGCAAAACTTTACCACTGTTCTCTTAAGATCTCCACTGGGCCCGAGAATTAAACTTACATAAAACAGATTAACAGGAGAAAAGCATACAGCTTTTACTTGTGCGTGGGGGCCTGCCATAGGGAAATGAAGGCTCAAAAAAGTGGCAAAACCTAAATGCTTATATACCAGGCCAAACAAAAAGAGGTGATTGTGGACAAGGAACCAAAATATATAGGGAGGCTAAAGGAAGATAAGAGTTATTTTAACAAAATCTGTACAGAATTCTGTCAGCCTTGACACTTCATCTCTGGTGACAAACATATTTCTTTCCTTTTGGTGTAGGAAGGATATCTTTCACGGGGGAGTTTTATCTCCTGCTTTTAGGAAGGAAAAAGGAGGTCAGAGCTCCCTTCTCAAACCTGCTGTTTTCCAAATTATTTTTCCAAAATAATTCTTATGCCAAAGTGGCATGTTTTGGGTAGCATATTCTGGTAACTTTCATAGGCAATTCATGCACAAAATATGAAATTAAATAAGTACCAAAGGATATACAGAGGAAAAGTCTCTCTTTCATCCCAAGTGATGTGAAGATTGGTTCAGTGGCTCACCAAGGTCATCAAGAACTCTGGATTCTTCTTTTTGCTCTGGTCTTCCTTCTTGGCAAGCCTATGCAAATTAAAAAACTTTTTTTTTTTAATGTTTATTTATTTTGAGAGACAGAGACAGAGTGTGAGTGGGGAAGGGGCAGAAAGAGAGGGAGACACAGAATTTGAAGCAGTCTCCAGGCTCTGAGCTGTCACCACAGGGGGCTTGAACCCATGAACTGTGAGGTCATGACCTGAGTCGAAGTTGGACGCTTACCTGCTTACCTGACTGAGCCACCCAGGCACCCCAACCCTATGCCCGTTGACTTCTGTTTTCATGATTGTCACTTCATGGTTACAAGATAGCTGTTGCAGCTCCAGGTGTCATAGCTACTTTCAAGGTTGGGGCATGAGGGAGGAGGCAGTTCCAACAAATGCTCCTTTTGAATTTGTCCCTTTTAACAGGAAGAAAGCCATCCTAGAAGCACTCTGGAGGTTGTTTTCCTATGTTTCTTTAGCCACTAGGATATCGCAGGGAGGCCGGGAAAGTGACTGTCTGGCAAAAGGAAATGAGTAGTGGTCACAATATCAGTTTTCAGTATACTAGTCTTCTGTGCTGTTTTTAAGAATTGAAATTTTTTAGCATAATACTTTTTTTCCTTAATTACCAATAATGCTTTAGTCAGTTTTATGCCTGGAGATATGCCCAGAAAATTATAGATTGTATTAACATTTAAATCAAAGGCACATGTTTTGAAAGCCTTCTGACCACATCCTTACTCTTTTTGAGCCTTGAGCCTTGGAAGGCCAAGGCTTCTTACTGTTGATTTAATTTCAATTTTCTCATTATTAAAGAGGTTGAGTATCTTTTCATATTTATCTGTCATTTGTATGTCTCTAAAGCTGGTTTGGGTCCTAATTTTCCTCCAGAGTGGACTGGAGGACTCCTGGGACAGTCATGTTAGAATGGACGGGCATTGTTTAGATCAGCAAATGAGACAGTGGTGGTATCATCCTTTTCTCAGGATTGCTAGAATGACCGTATTTCTCAGTTTTCCTGGAACAATCCTAGTTCACACTTGCTATCCCCGTGTGTTTTTTATTACTAGCACTCTATTCACTCTCAAAACGGCCTCAATTTAGATGAAAATCACACAGTCAGTCACCTCTTATTTGAAATATACATCGAAATATTGCATTTGCCATTTGGCTCTGGAATCTCCATTAGTTGGTGCAGGATTACCACGAAGACTAGGATTTGGTCTCCTTGCTTCACTGTTGTATCCCCAGAGCCTAGAACAGTGCCTAGTACACAGTAAGTGCTTAAGTATGAATGAATCAATAAATAAACTCATTACTTGGAGCTTGGCACATTGCCACCTGAGCAACTGGATTCTGTCAACGAGGAATATGGAGGAGTGATTTTGGGGGTCTACAACTAACGGTGCCTGCCAAAATATGCATTTTAGATTTTGATAGATATTGTCAAATTGTTCTCCATTGGGGTTGAGCCCGTTTACACTCCCACTGGCAGTATGTGAGAGCATCTGTTTTTCTAACCTTCGTCTACATGGTCTTATCAAAATTTTAATCTGACAATCTGGTGGTTTTAATTTGCATTTCTCTTACTATGAAGAAGATTGAGCACAGTTTTCTATGTTTAAAAGCCATTTGGAATACCTTTCCTGGGAACTTTTTGTTCATTTCCTTTGCCCATTTTCGATTAAGTTATGAGTCTTATTTGTAGGAATATAAATTGTTGTTCCTAGTTTTTTATGTCTTTTGAGTTTGTTTATGGGTTTTTTCTTTTTTTTAATGTTTGTTTATTTATTTTGAGAGGGGGGAGGGGCAGAGAGAGAGGGAGACAGAGAATCCCGAGCAGGCTCCATGCTGTCAGCACAGAGCCCAATGTGGGAAACAAACTCACAAATTGTGAGATCATGACCCGAGCCAAAACTGAGAGCCAAATGCTTAACCCACCGAGCCACCCTTGTGTGGCTCTATTTTAATCATATTCTTCATTCTCTTCCTCAAGAGGTAACCACTATCCTGATTTTTTGGGAATTATTCCTTGCTTTGATTTATGCTTTTACCACTTATATATATCCTTGGATAATACCATTGTGTGGATCCTTGACGACTGAGTAGCAAGCACAACCGTAGGCACAGGCTCTTGAAAGAGAAGCTGAGTTGATCTCTGAGTCAAGTTTAGCCCCAGTGTTCTTCAGAGAATCAATGAGCTCCTTCTGGGAGGTCAGGGGTCAGGATCAAGAGTGAGTTCTGGGAAGCACAGGCTATGCCACGGCTGGGACACCTGGTAGAAGTATGGTTTGCATCAGGTAACAGACATCCGCAGAAATATAGTCGGGATAGGCAGCTCTCTGGCTGATGCTTTCTTGCTCTCTGTGACCTCTCCGCTGTTCTTGAGAGGAAATCTAAGCTGACCCCTTCTGTGGGGTGAAGTGAAGTTCTTCATCTCACCCAGACAGCAGGCCCTGGTGGGTATGTTTTCTACTGTCCTGTGACAAATGTAGGAGCTTAAAACAACACCTACTTTTGCCACAGTTTCTGCAGATCAGGGGTTCAGCACATTTTAACTGGCTCTTTTGCCCAGGATATTGCAAGGCAGAAATCAAGGTGTCGATTGGTTGTATCTCATCTGGAGATTTGACTGGGGAAAGCTCTGTTTCCATACTACCTCAGGTTGTTGGCAGAATTCATTTCCTTGCAGCAATAGGATGGAAGTCCCTATTTTCTTGCTGGCTGTCAGTGGGGACCGCTCTCAGCTCTTAAAGGTGGCCCTCAGATCCTTGCGCAGCAGCTGGGACCAAAGGCAGTGGCTCCCCTTACAGTGCTGAGGTGTTCTGTGGCTTGCAGGTGAAGTTCTATGAATCACTTGCTTCGACTGGCTTCTTGCTGACTTTCATACCCTCAACCCTTAGTTGTATAAGTCTCTCATTCCTTCTGTTAAAACCCTTCCAATTTATGTACTAAGAGTGGCTTCTGTTTTCTTGGGCAAACCCTGACTTTTACAGTTGTTTTGGTTTCAGCATTGCTGGTTGGAAATCTGAAGCCATTTTGATTCTTCACATTTTATATGTGATCCCTTTTTCCTATGGGAGGTGGGTGCTAGAATCATCTCTCTGACCCTCAGTGTTTTGAAAGTCTACAGTGACTTTTTCATGAGTGGTTTTGTTTTTGTCCATGGTATATGGCTTCTAGAGAGTCCTTTCAATCTGGTGATTGGTGCCTTGTAGTTCTAGGACATTTTTCTGAATTGATTATTTTCTTCTGTTTCTTTTCTCTGTTTTGGCCTTCTGTAACTCCCGTTATCTGGATGTTGGACTTCTTGGGCTAGTTCTCTAATTTAAGTTTTCTCAGGGCACCTGGCTGGCTCAGTCAGTTAAGCATCTGATTTTGGCTCAGGTCACAATCTCATGGTTTGTGAGTTCGGACCTTGTGTCGAGCTCTGTGGTGACAGCTCAGAGCCTGGATCCTGCCTCAGATTCTGTGTCTGCCTCTCTCTCTGCCCCTCCCCTGCTCATGCTCTGTCTGTCTGTCTGTCTCTCTCTCTCTCTTTGTCAAAAATAAACATTAAAATTTTTCTCATAGGGGCTCCTGGGTGGCTCAGTCAGTTAAGCATCTGACTTTGGCTCAGGTCATGATCTCGTGATTTGTGGGTTCAAGCCCTGCATTGGGCTCACTGCTGGCGGCTCAGAGCCTGGAGCCTGCTTCAGATTCTGTGTCTCCCTCTCTCTGCCCCTTCCCCGCTTGCATTCTGTGGCTCTCTCACTCCCTCAAAAATAAATGAAAAAAACAATAAAAAAATTTCTCATAGCTTTGTCTTTTTGTTCTAATTTTGGGAGATTTCTACAAATTTATCTTCCAACCTTTATTTTGAGTTTTTAATTCTGTTAGCATATTTAAAAATTTTTAATTGCTCATTCTTACACTCAGATTATAGTTTTAGTTAGCTTATTTATTTATTTATTAAAAATGTTTAAATGTTTATTTATTTTTGAGAGAGAGAGAGGGGCAGAGCATGAGCAGGGGAGGGGCAGAGAGAGAGGGAGACAAAGAATCTGAAGCGGGCTCCAGGCTCCGAGCTGTCAGCACGCTTAACCAGCGGAGCCACCTAGGTGCTCCAGTTTGTGTGTGTGTGTGTGTGTGTTTGTTTGTTTGTTTATTTATTTATTTATTTATTTATTTAAGTAAGTTCTATGCGTAATGAGGAGCTTGGACTCAGGACCAGAGATTGAGAGTCAGATGCTCTACTGACTGAACCAGCCAGGCACCTCTCAGATTATACTTTTTAAGTATCGTTTATTTTTTATTTCTTTTTCAAATTTTTATTTAAATTCTAGTTAGCTAACATACAGAGTAATGTTGGGTTTCAGGAATAGAATTTAAGATTCATCACTTACATATAACACCCAATGCTCATCACAAGTGCCCTCCTTAATACCCATCACCCATTCAGCCCATCCCCCCACCTACCTCCCCTCCATCAACCCTCAGTTTGTTCTCTATCATTAAGAGCCGTTATGGTTTGCTTCCCTGTCTCGTTTTTTTCCCCCCTTCCCATATGTTCATCTGTTTTGTTTCCTAAATTCCACCGTGAGTGGAATCATACGGTATTTGTCTTTCTCTGACTTATTTCACTTAGCATAATATAGTCAAGCTCCTTCCACATCATTGCAAACGATTTCATTCTTTTTGATGGCTGAGTAACATTCCATTATATATATATATATATTCATTCTATTGTACATATATATACATACATACACCACATATTCTTCCTACATTCATCAGTCAATAGACATTTGGGCTCTTTCCATAGTCTGGCTATTGTTGATAATGCTGCTATAACCATCAGGGTGTATGTATCCCTTTGAATCTATATTTTTGTATCCTTTGGGTAAATACCCAGTAGTGCAATTGCTGGATCATAGGGTAATTCTATCTTTAACTTTTTGAGGAAGCTTCAAATAAAGTAGCATTTAGTTCCTGTTTTGTGGAAACAAAATATTTTCTTTTGTTTTTTTTAATTTTTTAAAGTTTATTTATTTTTTGAGAGAGATAAAGAGAGAGAACAGGGGAAGAGCAGAGAGACAGGGAGACAGAAAATCCCAAGCAGGCTCCATGCTGTCAGCACAGAACCCGATGTGGAGCTCAACCCCATGAACCAGGAGATCATGACCTGAGCTGAAATCAAGAGTTGGACACTTAACCAATTGACCCACCCAGGTACCCCCAAAACATTTTCTTTTCTAAGAATTTTACTTTATTTTATTTTATTTTTTTAAAAGATTTTTTATTTTTTAAGTAATCTCGACATCCAGTGTGAGGCTTGAATTCACAACTCTGAGATCAAGAGTCGTATGCTCTACGATGGAGGTAGCCAGACACCCCTGTCTCAGAATTTTACAGTCTTTTTGAACTTTTCCTCTCTGTTCTCTTTCTTTAAAGTTGCTTCCTTTCTGTTTGTTTGGTTTTCAGTGTATATGCTACAGGTTTTTCTCAGATGATTGGAAAACCTGGGTTGTCTTCTGATTAAGAGTGAGCACACTGGGCACCTGGGTGACTCAGTCAGTTAAGTGTCTGACTTCAGCTCAAGTCATGATCTCACAGTCGTGGGTTCAAGCCCTGAGTAAGGCTCTGTGCTGACAGAGCCTGGAGCCTGTTTTGGATTCTGTGTTTCTCTCTCTCTGCCCCTCCCCTGTTCATGCTCTGTCTTTCTCTGTCTCTCAAAAATAAACTAATGTTAGAAAAAAAAAAAGACGGAGAACCCAAAAGACAATTTGCACTTTTGAGAGTATAGGTAAATCTTGTTCACTTTGGAAGCCTCACTGTGTATGTGTCCTGAGTGACCATTCTCTATTCTCGTGACTATCTTTAGTTCTTTCCCCTTGAGCTGCTTAGATTACTCAGATCTGGTTGCCAGTGTTTTGGAAGCCAAATAAGGAAAGAGAGCTGAGGGTCTCAGCATTCAGTCTTCAGTGAACACAGTTATTTAACACATCTGATTTCAGTATAGTATCCATGATGTCAACTGTCTTCAACTCTAGAGAACACCATTTTATCTTTTCCAGTGAATAAAGCATCAGTATTCTGCTGGTGTGGAAAATGGACATTGGCCTAGCTATATGAAATGAGTAAAGGTTTTGGGGATTACCTGCTGCCTCCTTATGTTATCATCTTCTCCTACCACTAGTTCTAGAGATCCCTGGTATTACTGAAACTACTTAAAAGCATACAGTTGAACAAAAATCAAAATGGCTGCACTAATGCTTCAGCAAAACTCGATTTTAAAGTAAGTATCTGTTTTGCTCTCTTCCACAAACGTCACCCTCTCCCTTCTCAGCCTTTCAGGTACCACCCTGAAAATGACTAATGGGGTTGGCAGCACTTACACTATTCCTGTCCAAACCTGTATTTCCCTAAAAACCCCCCGGCCCCTTCCTCTGGACAGGCTTGCAAGTTTTGAAGGCCATAGCCTGCTGCTGCCTCCTTTGTTTGCAAAGCAATAAGGTTACTGTTCCTCTTTATCCCAAACTCTGTCTTCATGTTATATTTGGGCTTCAAAGCACAGAGGTCAGTTTTCGACAACCCTACCAGTTCCTAAGACCTTTGAGGATTCTGAAGTGTTAATCAGGTTAGTTCTCAGCTTTCCTCGATGCCAGCTTAGAATTCAGCTTCCCTGAGTCTGCTGTTACTCCTCCTCCATCAGTTTTCTAGTTTCCAACATTCTTGTGATTGTCTTCTCTTTTGTTTTTCAAGACCTTATAGATTTATGTGTTTTTTTTTTTTAAGTCACAAAATGGCTGCTGCAAATCCTGACATCACGTCCACAAGTTACTACATCCAAAACAGGAAGGAAGGAGGTTTTTTAAATTTTTTTATTTTTTATTATTTATTTATTTATTTATTTTTAAAATGTTTATTTATTTTTGAGACACAGAGAGACAGAGCATGAACGGGGGAGGAGCAGAGAGAGAGAGGGAGACACAGAATCCGAAGCAGGCTCCAGGCTCTGAGCTGTCAGCACAGAGCCTGACTCGGGGCTCGAACTCACAGACCATGAGATTGTGACCTGAGCCGAAGTTCGACGCTTAACCGACTGAGCCATCCAGGCGCCCTGGAGTTTTTTTTAATTAAAAATAATTTTTTTTTAACTTTATTTATTTCAAGAGAGAGAGTGAGAGCGAGAGTGCAGGTGGGGGAGGGGCAGAGGGGGGGGGGAGACAGAGAATCCCTAGCAGGTTGCACTGTTAGTGCAGAGCTTGACTCAGGGCTTGATCTATGAATTTTGAGATCATGACCTGAGCCAAAATCAAGAGTCAGTTGCCTGACTGAGCCACCTAGGCTCCCCGGAAAGGAGATTTTATCAGGAAATAAGTTGTTCCAAAGTTAGACCTCCTCTCAGTCTGATGGGTCAGATTTATATGCCTACCACATGCCCACCCCTAGATCAATTACAGCAAAGGGAAAGGGAAACCATTGGGGTTCATAGCTGGGGTTGGGGGAAGAACCCACCACTTTGGGGGCATATGTATCCCTTTTGCCTTCACAAGCTGGGGGCTCCGTGAGTAAGAAATAAGGGGAAATTGGCTGTCAGTAGGCAACCAATATTGTTTGCCAGGTTCCTGATAGAAGCACACCACATGTAAACCCTGAAGACTGTTTATTAGGTGACAACCAGTAGGCAAAATCAGATTAAAAGTATTTTGATTGCAATTTATATGTAATGTCATTTAAGGTGCAATGATGAATCCATCAGTAGAACAGAGGTGGAGGATCAGGATAATATTTTATAAGAATGAAATATCTGGCCAGAATGAGCAAAAGTTTTAGAGCTTGGCTTTAGGAATAAAACTAAGACAGTGGAATAAGAAGTTGATCAAATTCACAGCTAGAACCAGATATATCACATTCATATTAATAGGAAAAAAGCCAAGAGAGAAAATACTTTCAAATGGAAAGAAACCATGTTTGAAGTTTTTTGGGATTTCTACTCAAGAAAGAAATGGCTCTCAGCTGGTGAGAGAGTCAGTGGACTGCTTTGCATAGCTGAGGAGGTTTAGTCCTGCTGCTTTCAATGAATTATTAGAGAACCCATCCACTTTAGAAAAAGCTGTATGCATTCAAAATAAATGGTTAATAATAAAATCGAATGCAGCTTGTGAAAAACAAAACAGACTGTAGTATAGTTCCTTGTGAAATATTTGTTGAATTCTGAAGGGTTTGTGCCAGTTGGGTTCTTAGTCCCATGTAGCCGAACTTACCAGCTAGTTTAAGCAGAAACGTTCTTTGTTAAGGTCTGATAGCTCAGAGAAACTCTGAGAGGGTGTGTCAGGCATGGTGGCCTCACGACGAGAAACAAATGACGTGGTGGCTACACTGAAGACTCCAGGACAGTGTCAGCCACTGAAGACCCTGTTAGAGTGCTCTCTCCTGCTCTCTACAGTAGACACCTCCATTGGAACATGTCACTGCTGCCTCCAGATGTTGGCTACTCCACCTGCACCTTTCCCAGAAGCATGGACTCAGTACACAGCCTGTTTCCTCCTATTGTTGTGCAAGTTGACTTTTCCTATGGATGTGTCTGATTAGTAGAGCCTGTGTCATACATCAGCACCCTAGCTGCAAGAGAGACTGAGAAAGTGTGTCTCTGATTTCTGTCTTTGAGAGTAGGACTCATCATGTGGGAAATTCTCCAACAGGAAGAATGTACAATAAATGCAGCGTCACCATGAAGAGGGCATATGCCAAACGGAAAGAGGACAAAAGTGGCTAAGAGCATGGATTTTAGAGTCAGATGGGCCTTAGTTCAAGACCAGCTCCACAGCTTCCCAGAGTCACTTGGGTCAGGTACTCAGCCTGTTTCCTCCTCTGTAAATTACAGATTCTAAGAGTGGAGATACTGTAGAGGTGCTATTAATATGGAACATGGTAAAGCATAAGCATTTAACCTAGTGCGTGGTATATGGTGAACATTCTCTAATTAGAAGTTCGTATTATTATCTTTGATGTTGTTGGTATTATTATAGCTGATATAAGGACAATCAAAGCTGAGGATATAAAATTGAACCTTTATAGAAACCATTTGATAGTGTATGTCCCAGGAGTTATTTTGGTGATAAATGCAGATGCCTCTTTGTGGGTAAAAAACAAAAAATAGAAGAGGAGTTAGTACCAATATCCTGATAAATGATAAATTTCTGAAGATGGTCATGCCCACCATCTTCCTATATATTCTCCCCACTTTATTTGTCCATCATTACATCACAGAATGGCAGCAATAAGTCAACATATGCCCTTATAAAAATCAAAGTAGAAAAAGAACAACTCCAGTGCATGTTGGCATTGATAATGTTATTTTTGGGGTTCAACTGCAAGAAATTGAATGGAAATGAAATAGTGAATAAAGAAATTGAATGGAAATGAAAATAATTTCCTTTCAGTTTTTTAATATTTTTCTTATATCAAATTCTTATATCACACTTCTAAACTTTATACTATAATTTATAAGATTAAAATTTTTGATCCATGTAATCCACATGTAGAAAATCAAGATATAAAATATGTCAAATAATGCCAGGATAAAATTTCAATTACTACAATATAATAGCACTCAATTAAATACTAGTATGTGTTACCAATGGGATATTTAGGCAGTTTATTTATTTATTTATTTATTTATTTATTTATTTATTTATTATTTTTTAATAGACTATGTATTTTAAAGAATGGTTTTATTTTTAAAATTTTAAAAAATGTTTACTGATTTATTTTGAGAGGTGGGGAGGGGCAGAAAGAAAATACCAAGTAGGCTCTAGGTTGTCAGCACAGAACCCAACATGGGGCTCGATCTCACGAACCATGAGATCATGACCTGAGCTGAAATCAAGAGTCAGATGCTCAACCAGCTGAGCTACTCAGTCACCCTAGACTTTTTAATTAATTAATTAATTAATTAACATCCAAGTTAGTTAGCAATAATGACTTCAGGAGTAGATTCCAATGATTCATCCCCTAGGTATAACACCCAGTGCTTATCCCAACAAGTGTCTTCTTTAATGCCCCTTACCCATTTGGCTCATTCCCATCCCACAACCCTTCCAGTAACCCTCAATTTGTTCTCTGTATTTAAGAGTCTCTTATTAGACTTTACTTTTTAAAGCAGTTTTTGGTTCATAGCATAAATGAGTGGAAAGTACAGATAATGCATAAATCTCTTGCCTTCTGCTGTCCTCCCTCCTTCCTCATATGCACAGTCTCCCGCATTATCAACATCCAACACCAGAGTGGTACATTTTTTTTACAACTGATTAACCCACATGGACATGTCATTATCATCCAAAGTCCATAGTTTACATTAGGGTTCACTCTTGGTGTTGTTGGTGTGTATCCACCATTATAGCACCATATAAAATACTTTTGCTGTAGGGAGTATATTTAGAAGAGTGGAGTTACAACCCACCTGAGTCTCTAATTTTATCAGAGGCTAATTAAGTCATTGGTGGAAGAGTAGATGCTGCTTTAATTCAGAGGCAGCCCCTGGTTTAGGTTAATTTAGGTTGGTGGATGGTAACTTGCCAAATCCTGAGCCATTCCAGGTCAGAAGACTCCTCGGTGCCTGGCCTGGAGCAATTGGTTTGCTCTGGGCTAAAAGTTTGGATCTTGGTCTAGATGACAAATCTGGTTCAGGCTCACTTAGTCCCTGAGGGAAGGGAGATGGGGGTGCTGTTGTTCTTGGCAGTCTTATGGCAGTTGTTCAGCCAGAGCATGTTCTTGCTGCCAGGCTGACGTGCCTGTCCAACATCACCTATGAGGGAGTGCTTGGCATTCCTGGACAACCAAACATAGGGAGAAAAATGAAAAGATTCCCTTGGAGGTGCCAATCTCCTTGAAAATAAATTAGAGTGCCAATCTCCCAGAAAATAAATTTCCAGAGAGCTCTGGAAAAGAGAATGTGTGCGTGTGTGTGTGTGTGTGTGTGTGTATTTGTGGTTTTGATTTTGGTGTTTTAAACCAACTGTAACGCTTGGAAAGCTTAAATAAAGGGAGAGCCAGAGGAAGCCTACAGACTGCGGAAATCAGTACAATATTAGAATTTAAGCCAAAGAAGTCATCTAGATGTGAAACCTTTTAGAGGGGAAAAACAGGTGATGTATTTTTCTTAAATAGACCTGTTGATTCAGTATTTTTTGTTTTTCTAAGAACTTAAGACCTGTCTGCCAACACAAAATTTAAATAGCATTTTGATTTCCAAAGGCTTATGTTCATTGATTGTTTTTTAAGTTTCAATAATGAGGGTAGAATCATTTTCATTCTATAAAAATCAATTGCAAGAAATTCTATTAAAATAATTTCCTTGCAGTTTTTAATATTTTTCTTGTATCAAATTCCTGAAAATGTGAAAACACTATCCAATTTTTATTGTCTCGATAACAAAGGAATAGTATTCTGAATAAGTCTACTGAATTTATACAGAGTTCTAAAGTTTTGATATTATAAGATGAAATGGTATAGCATCAAAACAATTCAATATTTTTTAATACTCATGCACTTCTTAAGCATGCAGTATTGTGGAAACATAAATGAGACAACTGTCTTATGTCAGTGTTTACACTGTAGGCCCCAAGGGGAAATTTCATTGAGATTCCTTGTACTTTGTTAACTGCAAAAGAGCCCCTCTGTTTTCCAGAAGGACAGGGAGTGTCTGCTTTCCTCTGTGGGATAGCTTTAACCCTATTTTTTGAGGTTTATAAAACATGACTCTGAGAGATAAGGGTAACATGGCTTGTGTCAAGTTTGAACATGGAAATTATTTTCTTTTGGCAGACTACTTTCAACTCCTCCAGATGTCCACTAACTCCAGTGTCTCATCATGAGAACAGAATAAACAAATACAACATTTTTTTTTTCTCTACAAGGTCATTGTGGCCTATTCTCACAATGGATTATTGGCAGAAAGTCTTGTGTGAAGAATTATGAATAATGTAACCTATGTGAACGCAGTGATCAGACTTTAAGAGGGAGGTAAAGAACTTCATTAGCTTTAGCATTACTGGAATTAAAAAGAAGTTGTAAATCAAGTGCATTATTTCAAAGAATTTAGAACTGCTTATTGGAATTCAGTGCATTGAACAATGCTTAGATGTCAGCTCTCAGCTGGCTAGGTGAATCATTTATCTTTCATCAGTAGGTCTGGAAGGGAAGGTACCTGAACATAATGAGTAAGGAATATGTCTCTAAACCAAGACCATCAAAACACAGCACACAGCCACTATTACACAAGAAGAGAATTCTATACCGGTCATCTGTATATCACTGTGTTCAAACTCTAAACTCTGAAAAGAGAAAGAGAAAAACAGCTTGGTAATTGTGACTCTTGACTGTCTACTATTTTCTAACTGAATGAAGTTCATGCCATCTTTAAGGATTTTAGCAACATGTTGCTGACTTAAGTGGATTTATTTTGGCAATCAGATCTTGAAGCTCTGATTAGCTTCCTGATTGGTAAGCCTGGCCAGGAAAAAATGCTTCAGGGTATCGAGTGTTTGGGGCTCCCCGTTAACTTTACTTTATGACTTGATATTCTCACTGGTAAAATCGAGATAATAAAGAGGCTGTAGATAGATTAAGTGAGATAATGTAGGAAAAGCACTGTGAAAGAGATTGCTATGTGCTGCCTGAATTATTTCCTCTTCTTTCTGGGCACATACCTGGACCATATTTTCCAGTCTCCTCTGTAGTGAAATGTGGTCATATGTTGAGTTTTGTCCAGTGGAATAAGGGCAGAGGTGATGACCATCACTTGCAGGCCTATTCCGTAAATATCTCCCAGAGACCATTTTCAATACTAGTTTTGTCTTCTGCATGGCTAGTATGGAGACATCCTCCCAGATTGACTTTGGGTGCTATATGTTGAAGATGGTGAAGTCACAAGAAGGAACCCAGTCCCTAGATCACTGGTAGGGGTAACTGCCCCACCAGTTACACTTGCATTGATCTGTGATGTGTGTGACAAATAACCTTTATTATAATACGACTCTGAGATCTTAGGATTTATCTGTTATTGCAGCTACTGTTTAGGTTAAATGATTGCAGTGTCTACCTGCTTGCCTGATAGTAAGCAATAAAAATCCAGGTGAAAAAATGAAAAGAGAGCCTTACTTTTTGTGCTTTGCATCATATCATACTCTTAACCTGTGTAAGGTTGACTCTAGGCTTTAATCTCAGCTGCTACATTTTGATCATGAAGCTCATTCTAGCTCTGGTAAATTCATTGAATGTGTATTCCTGGTACATAAGTAGGTTAGATTTATGGACCTGAATTTAAAAATATCGATATGAGAGTCATCATCCTTTGATGATATATGAAGGCCTAATTGTGGGTAGTATCATCCAGGGAGACTGAGCAAGAACAGAAGGAACCCCGAGGAATCCTGAGGAGCTATAATATTTATGGGAACAAAAGTAAAAAGGGAAGAAAAAAACCAGGTGAGTGTGACATCATGAAAGCCCCGAGAAGAGAGATGGATTTTTCTTGGGAGGTAGGGGAGGTGAGCCCAGGTATAAAGGGTTGAACTAACTGTACTCTCCAGTTCATGGCACACTGTGAACAGTTCATTGGTCTGAGTAAGACCTTGCTCTATTTATTCCTTTTGTCGCCATCACCACAGGGGAACCATTCTAATTTTTTTGAAAAAATGTATATTGATACTTTGTGTATATATTTTTAGTTTATGTAAATAATGTGTTAGAGATCTCTTTTCATTTCTTACTTTTCTCACTGAACATTAGGTTTCATAATCCACCCATGTCTGCTGTGACATATATATATATATATATATATGTATATATGTATATGTATATGTATATATATAGCCAATAGTTCTTAATTGCTGTAAACACTCCATGATGTGTATTGTTAGAGGGAGAGCTTTTTTTTTTTTAAGTTTATTTATTTATGAGAGAGAGAGAGAGAGAGAGAGAAAGCATGCTTGTGCATGTGCACAATTGGGAGAGGGGCAGAGAGACTGAGGATCTGAAGCAGGCTCTGTGCTGAAAGCAGAGAGCCCCATGTGGGGCTTGAACTCACAAACTGTGAGATCATGACCTGAGGGGAAGTTGGATGCACAACAGACTGAGCCACCCAGGTCCCCAAGAGGGAGAGCTTTTTTTTTTTTTAATACAAAATTTATTGTCAAATTGGTTTCCATACAACACCCAGTGCTCCTCCCAACAGGTTCCCTCCTCAGTGCCCATCACCCACCCTCCCCTCCCTCCCACTCCCATTAACCCTCAGTTTATTCTCCGTTTTTAAGAGTCTCTTATGATTTGGTTCTCTCCCTCTCTTTTTTTTTTTTCCTCCCCCTCCCCCATGGTCTTCTGTTAAGTTTCTCAGGATCCACAAAAGAGTGAAAATATATGGTATCTGTCTTTCTCTGTATGACTTATTTCACTTAGCATAATACTCTCCAGTTCCATCCACGTTGCTACAAAAGGCCGTATTTCATTCTTTTTCATTGCCAAGTGGTATTCCATTGTGTATATAAACCACAATTTCTTAATCCGTTCATCAGTTGATGGACATTTAGGCGCTTTCCATAATTTGGCTATTGTTGAAAGTGCTTTTATAAACATTGGAGTACAAGTGCCCCTATGCATCAAGCACTCCTGTATCTCTTGGGTAAATTCCTAGCAGTGCTATTGCTGGGTCATAGGGTAGATCTGTTTTTAATTTTTTGAGGAACCTCCACACTGTTTTCCAGAGTGGCTGCACCAGTTTGCATTCCCACCAACAGTGCAAGAGGGTTCCCGTTTTTCCATATCCTCTCCAACATCTATGGTCTCCTGATTTGTTCACTTTAGCCACTCTGACTGGTGTGAGGTGGTATCTCAGTGTGGTTTTGATTTGTATTTGAGGGAGAGCTTTTTAAGAAGGCAAGAATATTTGACAGATGTGTCAGAGATAGCCAATAAGAAAGTTAAAAATTGGGGGATTTAGCAGCATGGAGACTTTGCTGGGGGCAGTTTCATTGGGCTGGTGGGGGCAGAAGCCAGAGCAGTGGGTAGATTGAGAAGTGTTTGAGAGGAGAGCAAATAGAGACAGTGAGATAGACAACCTTGTGGGAAGGGAAGGAGCAAGGGGGTGTAGGATCAATTTTTAACCTTTTGTTGTCCAAATAATCCATGTTGATTATAGAAAAATTAGAAAATTCAGATGAGCAAGAAGAAAAATAAGCAAATGGGAAGTGTATTGGTTTCCTAGGGGGTACCATAACAAATTACCACAAACCGGGTGCCTTCAAACAACAGAAATTTATTCATGTAGTTCCGGAGGCTAGAAGCCTGAAATCAAGGTGTTGGTGCGGCCACACTTTCTCTGAAGGCTCTAGAGGAGGATCCTTTCTTGCTTCTTCCTAGCTTCCAGTGGTTGCTGGCAATCTTTGACATTCCTTGAGCATCCCTCCAATTTTTGCCTGTGTCTCACATGATATTCTCCCTGTGTGTATCCTCTGGGCCTCTGTTTTCTCTTATAAGTATACTAGTTATTAGATTAGGGCTCCCTCTGATCCAGTATGACCTCATCTTAATGTAACTAATTATATCTGCAAAGACCCTGTTTCCAAATAAGGTCACATTCTGAAGTTCTAGGTAGAGGTTCTAGGTAGACATGAATTTGCGGGGGCAGGGGGGGCACTATTCAATCTGTATGGGAGGGTCTTTTCTTTTTAAATATATATTAAAGTTTATTTATTTATTTTGGAGGTGGGGGAAAGGCACGAGGAGAGGAGGGGCAGAGAGAGAGAGGGAGAGAGAGAGTCCCAAGCAGGCTCCATGATGTCAGCACTGAGCCTGACTCAGGGCTCAGACTCATGAACCACGAGATCATGGCCTGAGCCAAAATCAAGAGTCAGATGCTTAACCCATTGAGCCACCCAAGCGCCCCTAGGAGGATTATCTTTTCTATTTTTCTCCCTCCCTTTTCCCCCTCCTCTCTTTTCTTTCCTTTGGAGGGGAGCAATTTGAGCATGTTTATAGATTAAATGGAAGAGTCAGGAGAAAAGAAGAAGTTGGAAATAAGGGGGAAATCACAGATACTATTTGGATCAAGGTCCCAGCAGAGAATGGAAAGATGAGCTGGAGGGCGCTGGTGAAGGGAATGGAACCAGGGCTGGATGGATAAAAGGCCTGCCTGGGTTCTGAGAGCCTTGCCCAGTCTCTGCACAGCCTGATGCAGCATCACTCTCCTCAAGTGGTCACTAGGTACAACCTTTCATGAGGCCAACTTTATCAAAGGCTGTGATGCAGGGAAAGTGGAACACACCCAGAGAGGGATCAAATGCAGGTCTGTGGGAGAGAGTTCACTAGAAGGACACACGCATTCTACCTTGCTTCCAGCTTGCTGGGATTTCAGGAAAACAAATGACTTTGTTTATTTTCCTATAGTGCTGAAATTCTTTTTTTTTTTTTTTTTTTTTTTTTTCTCCTAAAAAACTCCCTTCCCCAAACTGGACAAACCCAAGATACTCCTAAATTCTCTATAGTTCAGTAGAAGGTAGTAGCCTCTGTTAGTTCCCAGCAATTAAATTTGGAAGTAAATTCAGCTAGTAAATTTTTATTGGCTTTAAATAAAGCATACTAGATGTGGCAACTTTAAATATAGCCCAAATTACAAGGCATTTTTTTGCTGTTAAGCTTTAGAGTTATTATACGCATTTCAGCTATTCTATGAGTTTCTGTCAACTCTGGGGTTCTAAGTCCACCCTTTTAAAACCAGTGGGTTTTTACCTACTGAGGAGCAGGGCTGAGAGACTGTGAAAAAGTTCTTTCTTTAGTAGAAGACCATCTTTATGGTTCTGCCCAGAACTTTGCATGTGGTGATTGCTAGTTAGCCCTCATGTTCATACTTTTTAGAGTTTAAGTATCAGAAAACTGAACTCAAAATGTAACCTCTTAGAGTTTATTGGCTTATGAAACTCAAAGTCCAGAGGTAGAATGGGCTTCCAGATTAATTTGAGCTAGGAGCTCAAAGATGTCACCCAGGACAGCTTGTTTTCTTTTTTTTCTTTAGTTTTCTTTTCTTTTCTTTTTTTTAAGTAAACTCTACCCCCAGCGTGGAGCCCCTACTTCAGGACCCTGAGATCAAGAATCGAATGCTCAACTGACTGAGCCAGCCAGCCACCTCTTCCCCAGTTCATTTTCATTTTCAACTCCACCTTTCATGGTGCCAGCTTTACCCAAAGTTTGCCTGCCCTCAGGGGTGCAGGATGGCTGCCAACAGCTTCTGGGTGTACATATTTCTTTCATGTCAGAGAAAGATAGATTTTCTCCTCCAAATACCAAAGAAAATGCTGGGCTTCATTCTGATTATAGCAGTTTAGGTTATGTGCTCATCAGTTGCTGTGACAGAGAAATGCCACATGATGATAGATCACTGAGGTAAGAGGTGATTGGCTCAGGCTTTTTGGATCTGGAGCTAAAGAGGTATCAATTCCATCCTTAGCTAAGCACAGAGGAGCAGCAGCTCCCAAGAGGAAACTCTGGGTTCTTTTAGAAACAGGAGAAAATGGAGAATGAATTTTTGGTGGTCAATTCAACAATTGACTTTGCTTCTTTTTCCTCTGTTAGCCACAACTTCTTAGGTTCTCTTCTTGTAATTGAAGTTCCTGAACTTGATTTATAATCCCCATGTTCTTTTCCATTCTCCACCAACTCTTCTTTTTCTATTCATATACAAGATCTGTTCTCAGAGAGATGGTTCTATTAAAGGTGGAAATTTCCCTGAAACTCATTGTTTCCCATCAAAAGCAATGAGGTGATGCTAACAAGCAAAGACCAGAGGAATAATAAGACCTAAGAATCAGAGCCTGCTGGAACCATGACATTGTCAGGATAAAACCAGCTTTGGCCATGGAAACCATCTGGTCAGAATGGTTCTAGCTTAGCATAGATGAGATGGACAGTAAAAACAGGATGAAAGTACTGGTGACCCTGGGCATGAAGTAAAGGTAAAGCTTCTTGGATTATGGGAGGTCTGGGATCTCTAGTATCTAAAATGCATCCTTGATCAGGGATGTGATGTACTGCCTACAAACTACTCATTGGTCCCTATAGCTGACAGCACAGGGAGAACCAAGGCCAGGACAGAGGAGTTCAGGGCCTTGAAGACAGGAGAGTAAAGACAATTAATATTTACCCATCTAGGTGGGAAGAAGAACATCTCCCACTGAGTTCAGTGAGCTTTAGTCATTCATGAAATACAGTATTTAGTGAGTTCCGACTGTGTAGTAGGGCTGTGCTGGCTTTGGAGATACGATGGTGAACAAGTGGTGCCTGCTCACATGGAGACTGCAGTAGGTGAGGGCATGTATTCATGAAGTTTCTTTTGACTTTAGGAAGCCAAATGACTTTGTAAGCTTGTTGGAAGAATACTAGAGGTTCTTAGAGAATTCACAGAAGAGATGGGGACTAAGGCTGCTCGGGGCACTTTACCTGCTGGTTAACCACCTTCTCTGAGAGTACTCTTGCTAGTGTGAAGGGGTTTCTATGTCCAGTCTCTGTGGGTATCAGTTCCAAATTCATAGAGGGAGAATCTGATTGGTCCACCCTGAGTAAATCAACTCCGGTTCAGGGCCCAAGATTATGAGATACAGACGTGATTGTCAGATTCCTACCCTGTCTTTTGAGTGCAGTTTCCAGAGAAGGGCAGAATGCTGTGAACTTGAACATCACTCTCTGTGGACAGGAAGGTAGATAAGCAATAGCAATTACAGCCCAGTGTTACCAGTGCTGTGTTAGTAAAGCATGAAGTTATGTGGGAATATCAGTCAAGATTCTTGGAAAGATTCTGGAAAAAAAAAAAGATTCTTTTGGAGGCATAGTTTAGAAAATCAACTTAAATCAACTTAGGCAAAAAGGGAATTTATTGGAAGGCTCACAATGAGAAGGGTGAGGGGCAGGTAATATCAGTGGTCACTGGAACTAGGGACCAAAATTCTTGTGGGTAATTTTTTCTCAATCTCTCAACCCCACTTCACTCTGTGTTGCTGAATTCTTTCTCTTAGAAAAGCTGTCTCTACACAGCATGAAATATGGCCACTGGCAGCTCCTGAGTCTCATATCTCTTGGCCTTACTACCAGAGAATAAATCTCTTTGTTCAGCTTCAGTTACAGAAATCCTAAGGAATGACTCTGATTGGCTTGGCTTTAGGTATGAGTCTATTCTTAAGCAATTAACTATGTCTAGAGAGGTAGAATAATGTACAAACATATTCCACACTACAGCTTCATGCTGATTAAATGACAAACCAAAATGATTGATACCAAATGCTTTATGTTAATACTCCCTGTACTAGTTATCTATTGCTGCATAACAAGTTATCCCCAAACTTAGTGGCTTAAACAGCAAAAAATTGTTTATGATACCTTATAGTCTCTGTGGTTTGAAATTCAGGACTGGCTTGGCTGGGCGCTTCTGGGTCAGGGTCCCTCCTGTGGTTGCAGTCAAGTTGTCAGTTGGGCCTGGAGTCATCTGAGGTCTTGACTGGGACTGCAGGATTCACTTCCAAGATGGCTTGCTCACATGGTGCTCAGTTCCTCCACATGTGGGCATCTCCACAGGCAGCTTGTGTGTCCTCATGACATGATGGCTGGCTTTTCCCAGAGTGAGCAATCCAAGTGAATGCAAGGTGAAGGCTGCAATGTCTTTAATGGCCCAGCCTCAAAAGTTATGCTCTATCATTTCTGCAATATCATTTTCATTATACAAGTTGACTCTATTAAATGTGGGAGGAGACTACACAAAGATGGGAGTGCCAGAAGGTGAGAATCACTGGGGACCACCTTGCAGCTGTCTTAGGCTACTGTATTCCCAAAACGCATCCTGTAGAATTGGGATGTTGAAGGTTGCTACATGGAGAAGGGGATTTGCAATCAAGTCAGTTTGAGAAAGGATATGTTAAACCAAGTTAAATAAGTTCCTTTCCTGCAGTGTATCCATACAACTTTTAGTACATTGATACCTGCTTTGAATCCCTGAAAGGGAAGTAGAGTAAATAACACCACAATTTCTTTCTCATTCTCTAAGTTTGTGATTAATTGATTTATATATTTGGGTGCTTCCACATTTGGCGCATAAATGCTTACAATTGTTAGGTCTTCTTCCCATTCCCAATTTTTCCTCCAGTGGGCTCCTCTCCCTACCCCCACTCCCACCCCCCACTTCTTTCCCTCTAAAAGCTTATCAGAATGCTGCCTGTCTCCTATTAAAAATGTACATTTCTTGGCTGGCTCAGTTGGAAGAGCATGTGACTCGATCTCGCGGTTGTGAGTTTGAGCCTCACATAGGGTGTAGAGATTACTAAAAAAAATAAATAAACTTAAAAAAAATGTACATTTCTAGCAAAGCAATATTTTCATTTGGAGATGTTTGTCTTTGACTCTCCAAAGCCTTCCTAATCATTTAGGCAATTCACCTCTTGAAAGCCTGGGAGTGATTAAAAAGTAAAGGAACACATGTTCTTGTGAGGTGAGTGGTCAGTCTCTAAGGAAATTCTGCAAAGGAAGTTTCACAAAGCTCTTGGTGTCGGCGATAGTGCTGGCTGAGGTTGAGTCATATAGTGACAAATACTGTTTGAAGGCCAGCAACCATTTATATGTGACAATTTATGTTGTATCTTTAAGATATATTTGTTAGTGGAAACAGAAGGTATAGGTTAGTAACATCTTGGAATTTGAGTTTTTGCCAACAAATACTGAACCTTTCAGTTTGAGGACCTCCTCCACCTTCTCTTGTCTCAGTGGGTTTTATTGGTGTTGTTTCTTTTGCTTAGGTTATTTGTCATGGCAAGAATCCAATTTATTGGAAGTGTTTTTATCACATTTCTGTAAGCTGGTTACACCATCTTGAATTATTTAACTTGGTACAAACACTGAGGTATGTGTATGAGAGCTCCTACACCATATGTGTTTATGGAAATGTGCTTATTTAGGTGTTTCAGGGACAGCATCTGCCCTTATGCATCTTTTATAATATTTTGCATGGAGCCCATATAATAATTGATTTTCACCATCTGATAATTGTTCATTAAAGACAGTTTACCCTCTTATGTTTTTGATAAATGTAATGTTTATTATTTTGGAGAAAAAAAAGGATCTAAATTAAAAATAAGTATGATTAATAAAAAAGGCTTTCCTGATACCTTTAATTTCTATTGTTCAATGCATACTTTTTATAGAAAGTGCATTTAGCAGAGTAAGGTCTTCTCAAATGGAAAAACCCAAGTTTATTCAGTCTGTGATTCACGTGGAAGTCTAGGTCCCATAAAGGCCACTGAGAATAAATTTTCCTTTCCATCCTTCTCTGGACTGAAAATTTGGGCTTACTCTAGATTCCTATTTATAATGTTCTTAGGTTGCGTGTCTTCCTGCACAAAATGGAGTTTCACAGTACCTGGTGTTAGCTAATGGCTTCTTTTAAATTGCAAATCCACCTTAAGATTCTTCAGTTGTCTCTATGGAGAGAAGACTTAATAAAATCTCTGAATACAATCCCACAGATACCTGTATGTGCACAGCTACTAATTTCAGAAAACAATGAATCATGGAATAAGCTACATCTACCTACTTGAAATAGCACTTGAAACAACCTATGCATAATATATACGTGGTGTCTAAAGCCTGTAATTTCACACCTATTACTGTTTAGACTAGTATTTTCTAAATTTATTTAGGTAGCAAAAAGTGCATTGATTAAAAAGAGTAAAATTTAGGAGACAAGAAGATACTGTAAAACTGAGGTGGGTAGCATGAGGACCAGTTTGGAGGCGTTGCTGTTACAGCCCATGGGCTATTTCTATCTGGAGTGGCATTGTGGAAGATTTCCACCCCTAAACAGCTCTGTGATTGTTGGTAAAGTACAAATACAAATACAAAATAATGGCCTTGAGAAGCCCCACTAAAATGGGGACAGTAATAACTATCCCACAAAACTTACGAGCTCCTTTTCCTTCAGCCTTGAAATATGGAAAGCTTAGTTATTTGAACGAATTTTGTTGAGTGTGGGGCCAGGGGGAGCTCCTGGCAGCTGGGTTGATATACAAAAGAACATTTTGTAACCAAATGCCCTCAAGACTGAGTTGCAAGAGATAAATATATAGGGCTGAGCAGTATGGGAAGTGAATTGTGGTATAGCAGTAGGAACTGATGGAACTTACCCTTGATGAGTCATAGCTGGTCAGCTTTCTGTTATTCCTGGATCTAATGCATTTTATGGGTTATGATGCCCTTTATTTCTCCCTCTTTTCAATCCTATCATCCAGAGTTCATAGAACTGAGGAAAAAAACTCTAGATGTAATCTGACATATCTTAGATATAGGAAAGTATGTATTTAGGAAAGTTCAGAGATATTTTGTAAATTTGATGCAGATCCCTGGGAACATTCTAGAAGGTTTCTTAAGTAGACTTGGCTGGAAACAGCAAGGTGAATTGGAGTGGGAATAGTACAGCTAACATCTGTTACATAGTAGCCAATGGGTTGGCATTGTGTTATATGGTATCTCATTTAATTATTCCTGAAATCTCTGAGGTAGGTATTGCTATTAAAATCTTTATTTAGGGGCGCCTGGGTGGCGCAGTCGGTTAAGCGTCCGACTTCAGCCAGGTCACGATCTCGCGGTCCGTGAGTTCGAGCCCTGCGTCAGGCTCTGGGCTGATGGCTCGGAGCCTGGAGCCTGTTTCTGATTCTGTGTCTCCCTCTCTCTCTGCCCCTCCCCCGTTCATGCTCTGTCTCTCTCTGTCCCAAAAATAAATAAACGTTGAAAAAAAAAATTAAAAAAAAAAAAATAAAATCTTTATTTTACAGATGGGGAAACTAAAGCTTGGAGAAGTTAAGTAACTTGTCTCAGATCATATAAAGATTAACTTGTTCAAGATCATCCAACAAGGCAGTCTGCCTTGGAAGCCTGTACTCTTAACCTCCTTTTTATAGTGTGTGAAAGCCTAAAAAATGTAGAAATACAGGAAGGGGAAGAATGCCCCTAAATTGTGCAAGAAACAGAACTTGGTCTTTGGAGTCAGGCAGGTCTTATTACAACCCTGGCTCTGCTACTTAGCACCTATCTGACCTAATACTTAAACTCGATGAACCTCAAGATTACCCATCTATAAAATATGTAAACATCATAGCATTCCTGTGGGAATTAAATAAAATGATGTCTATCCAGTGGGATGCATGGGAAATAAATAGCCTGAATTGTACCAAGTATTTCTCCTGAGGTAATTTACCTAATCCTCTCACAACAACCCTTGGAATTAAGTATTCTTATTATCACTCTTATTTTACAGGTAGGAAAATTAAGGCTTAGAGACATTCATAACTTTCCCAGCATTACACTCAGCACACGGCAGAGCAAGAATTCAAACTTAGGAAGTTTGATTTCACAGCACAAGCTCTCATCTGCTTCCTTCCACCTGTGAAGAAGACTTGGGGATTAGGGAGTTAAATACAAATGTGATAGGGTTCTACAAGTACAACAGCTGGAGAAAAAGTTCATATTTAGGGTACATTCATGCAAAAATAGGGTCCAGTATGTATGATATATTCTGTATTGTTGAGATTGTATCTATAATAGTATGTTCAAGTTTGGATGATACTTTTTAACAGGTACTAACAAACTGGAATTGACTGATAATCATAGGGGATGAAAATGAGCTCAAGGGAGGAACAGATGAAAATGTTTTGGTTTAATGAAGATGTGCAAGGGGCCAGAGAGATAGATGTCTTTGGGAAGGACTGACTGTTCAGCAGGTTGACCATACCTTGGTGTAATCACTATGGGTCCTGACTCTGTTCCCAGACTTGCAAGTTCAAGGATTTTACTGTGTCAGTTAATCAATATTCAGAGTTGATCATATACTTGGCAATTGACTCATACTAACCAAACTTCTAAGAGACTGATGTATATGCCAGAATGCAAATTAATTGTTTTCAATTAGGAACATAAGCACCAACCAGATTTTATACATGTATTCACTCACCAGAGCACTTTTTTGTTTTTAGGGTGTTTTATAGTCTTCTGTCAAAATGTGTATAACGCTGTGGTAAGCTAACTTGTTAGCTTGCAGGTAGGGTAAAATTGCAGGCCCTTGGCATTTTCTGACTTAGGGTGATGGTCAAAAATTGATGTCTCATTGTTTTATTAACTTGATTTGTATCTCAACATTTTATTTTTGTTTATTTTTGAGAGAGAGAGTGTGTGTGAGTGGGAGGGGGGCAGATAGAGAGGGTTACAGAGGATCCAAGCAGGCTTTGTCCTGTGAGTTCAGAGCCCGACGCAGGGCTTGAATTCATGAACTGTGAAATCATGACCTGAGCCGAAGTTGGATGCTTAACCGACTGAGCCAGGTGCCCCATCAGGTGGGTTATTTATTTATTTATTTATTTATTTATTTATTTATTAACTAAACTTTATTTATTTTTTTAAGATTTAAATCCAAGTTAGTTAACATACAGTGTAATAATAATTTCAGAAATAGAATTTAGTGATTCCTCACTTACCTATAACACCCAGTACTCATCCCAACAAGTGTCTTCCTTAATGCTCTTTACCCTTTTTATAATGCCCTTTTTATATTATTTTTGCTTCCCTTCCCTTATGTTCATCTGTTTTTTTTCAATGTTTATTTATTTTTGAGAGGTGGGGGGAGGGGCAGAGAGAGAGGGAAACAGAATCTGAAGCAGGCTCCAGGCTCTGAGCTGTCAGCACAGAGCCGGACATAGATCTGGAACCTACAAACTGTGAGATCATGACCTGAGCTGAAGTTGCACACTTAACCAACTGAGCCACCCAGATCGCCCTATATTCATCTGCTTTGTATCCTTTTAAAAAACTTTTTTTAATGTTTATTTATTTTGAGAGAGAGAGAAAGAGAGAGAGAGAGAGAGAGAGGGAGAGCATGCATGCACAAGTTGGGGAGGGGCAGAGAAAAGGAGAGACAGAATCCCAAGCAGGCTCCAGGCCATCAGCACAGAGCCGGATGGGGGGCTCAAACTCACAAACTGTGAGATCATGACCTGAGCCGAGATCAAGAGTCAGACACTTAAGAGATCAGACTGAGCCACCCAGATGCCCCATCTGTTTTGTATATTAAATTCCACATATGAGTGAAATCCTATGGTATTTGTCTTTCTCTGACCGACTTATTTCACTTAGCATAATACGCTCTAGTTCCACATTGTTGCAGATGGCAAAATTTTCATTCTTTTTGATCACTGAATAATATTCCATTGTATATATATATACCATATCTTCTTTATCCATTCATCTGTTGATGGACATTTGGGCTCTCTCCATATTTTGGCTATTGTTGATAGTGCTGCTGTAAACATTGGGATGCATGTGCCCCTTCGAATCAGCATTCCTGTATCCTTGGGATAAATACCTAGTAGTGCAATTGCTCGGTTGTAGGGTAGTTCTATTTTTAATTTTTTGAGGAACCTCCATACTATTTTCCAGAGTGGCTGCACCAGTTTGCATTCCCACCAGCAGAGCAAAAGGGTTCCTCTTTCTCCACATCCTCACCAACATCTATTGTTGCCTGAGTTGTTAATTGTAGCCATTCTGTCGGGTGTGAGGTGGTGTCTCATTGTGCTTTTGATATGCATTTCCCTGACGATGAGTGATGTTGAGCACTTTCTTCATGTGTCTGTTAGCCATCTGGATGTCTTCTTTGGAGAAGTGTCTGTTCATGTCTTTTGTCCATTTCTTCACTGGATTGTTTGTTTTTTGGGTGTTGAGTTTGATAAGTTCTTTATAGATTTTGGATACTAGTCCTTTATGTGACATGTCATTTGCAAATATCTTCTCCCATTCTGTCAGTTGCCTTTTAGTTTTGCTGATTGTTTCCTTTGCTGTTCAGAAACTTTTTATCTTGATGAAGTCCCAATAGTTCATTTTTGCTTGTTTCCCTTGCCTCTGGAGACATGCCAAGTAAGAAATTGCTGTGGCTGAGGGCAAAGAGGTTGTTGCCTGTTTTCTCCTCTAGGATTTTGATGGCTTCCTGTCTTATGTTTAGGTGTTTCATCCATTTTGAGTTTATTTTTGTGTATGGTGTAAGAAAGTGGTCCAGGTTCATTCTGCACGTTGTTGTCCAGTTTTCCCAACACCATTCGCTGAAGCAGTTGGGTTATTTTTTAAAAATTGTTTTTAATGTTTATTTTTTAAGAGAGACAGAGACAGAGTGTAAGTGGAAGAGAGACAGAGAGAGAAAGGGAGACACAGAATCTGAAGCAGGCTCTGAGCTGTCAGCACAGATCCCAAGGTGGGGCTTGAACTCATGAACCATGACCCTGAGCCAAAGTTGGTCACTAACCACCTGAGCCACCCATGTGCCCTGCAGTTGGGTTATTTTTAACTGGATGGAAGATTTCTACTGTTTTTCCTTTTTCTACAGTGTAAAGCGTTTTTCAAAATTATGTGTAACATTAGACAAAATTATCTAAAATCAATACATTTTTGTTTAAGGAATTTTACATGTTGTGATTCCTTCCACTGCCCATGAAGTTCTTGGTAGTTCCTCTAAAGCTTGAGTCAGGGTTTATCTTCCAGATAGGTCTTTTGAAAAGAAACTATGGTTGGGCCATCTGGGTGGTTAAGCTCCACCCAGTTGGTTAAGCTCTGACCCTTGATTTTGGCTCAGATCGTGATCTCATGGTTCATGAGATCCAGCCCCACATTGGGCTCTGTGCTGATAACATGGAATCTGCTTGGGATTCTCTCTCTCTCTCTTTCTCTCTCTGTCTCTGATTCTCCCCGATTCATAGTGTTCTCTGTCTCTCTGTCAAAATAAATAAATAAACATTAAAAAAAAAGAACCTATGCTTAATTCATAGTTGTCCTGCATTCAGTCCACAATTCTTTATCTCCACTTGAATATGGACATTACTGATGACATACTTCAAACATTTCCCCACCTAGCATCTTTGAGATCTAATTTCTTCAAGTGATTTTCTTTAGGGCCATGTTTAGAGTACATGGATCTGCCTAGTTCTCTATTTCAGACACCTGGCAAACATAAATGAGTTCAAATCATATTCCTTCCCCAGCTATCACACCCAAGAATAGACTATGGGATATGCCAATAGCTAAGGCCAAAGTATTTAATCATTTGGTCTTTCATACATTTAGCAACTCTGTCTTGTAGTTCTTTCCCACAGATGTAACAAATGGGTCTGTGAGTAAAGCAAAACCACATAGTTACTCTATGAGGCATTTTCAACAATGTGAGTCTATAGGTCTAAGCCATGGGGATAGACCTCAACTATCTACTGGGTTGTTTCTTATTGACTGATAGGTTCTTTATATAAATATATGTTTATATAAAATATTAATCTATGTTTAGATAATTAAGATAAAATGAGATGTATATGTATGCATCATAAAAAATGAGGTATAAAATTTTGTCATATCAGTTGCAAATATTGTCTGACATAATTTACTTCCTTTCTGACATTTTATTTAAATTCCAGTATGGTTAACATATAGTGTTACATTAGTTTTAGGTGTAGAATATAGTGACTCAATAATTCCATACATCACCCAGTGCTCATCGTGATAAGTATGCTCTTAATCTCCATCACCCATTCACCCATCCCTCTACCACCTCCCCTCTGGTAACCATCAGTTTCTTCTCAATAGTTAAATGACCTTCTTTATATGTCCTCTGTCATACCATAATGTATCTGGGTTTTATGTTTTATCAAGATAGCTTTCTTCCCCCAAGATTATAATATATTTACCCATTTTTTTATCCTTTCAAAAAATTTACATTTTAAAAACAACTGGAATTTATTTTAAAGCATACTATGAGGAAAGCATTTAATTTTAATTTTTTCCAAATAGATAACTCCTCCTAACACTATTTATTAAACACTCAGTCATTTCCTGACTGGTTTTAAATGCCTCATTTATCATATACTAAGATCATATATATGTATGACTTCTTCTGGGCTTTTAATTCTGTTCTATTGATCTATTTGCCTATTTTGCACAGTACCACATTATTTCGAATATTGTGACTTTATGGTACATTTTGATATCTGGTAACATAAGTCCTTTTTCTTGTTCTTTTTCTTAAGAATCTTGATTTTTTTTTGGCACATCTCATAGATGAACTTCAGAATTAGCTTGCCAATTCTATAAAATACCCTGTTGGAATTTTGATTAACATTGTATCACATGTATTATTTAACTTAGGGAGCTTTAATATCTGTATAATATTGAATCTTTTTATCTAGGAATATCTTTTATGGCTTTCATTAAAATTATATGGTTGTCTTCAATAAATTTCATACTTTTAAGGTTTTTTTTTAGGTAATTCAAGGTTTCATTGGAAATGAATTATAACTCTCTTCTCTATTACATTTTTAAATTAGTTGTTGCTAATTATAGAAAGGCTATAGATTTTTATAGGTTAATCTTATTTCTACCTTTCTGAAAATTTAATTAGTCTAGAAATATGTGATTGCCTTGGATTTTCTGGGTATATATCTATTTATTAATTATGTATAAATAATTCATATTTATTTTTTTTTCCTGATCTTTTTGTATTGACCAGTAACTTGAGGGCAAAAGTATTGACTGTAAAAGGAGGTTTCATTATATCTTGTTCCTGACTTTTATGGGGACGTGGTATTTTACTCTACAGAATAGTTTACAGTTATTTTACTTTTCAGAATGATACTTGGAAATTGGCAAAATGTTGGTAATTGTTGAAGATGAGTGATAGACACACTGAGCTCATTAATCTATTCTTTCTGTCTGTATATGTTTGAATTTCCATAATAAAGGGTTAAATGAAAAAAATAGAGGTGAAAAAAAAGAATAAGAATTGTTTTAGGTTTTTGGTGGAAACCCCTTTTCAAATTAAGGAAGTATGTTTTTTTCCTAGCTTATTATAAATTTTCTGTTTGGGGTGGGTATAGAATATGTGTCTTCAAAAAACTATCTTTGAAAGAAAAACTGTGACAGGGCCTATCCATCTCCAAAGACCAAGGAAAAGTATGAGAATCTCAACATAAAGAATTGAGAACTCATTCACCAAATATTTAGATTGGCTTCTCTTTCTTTTCATCAACTGACAGTTTTCAATAAAAGGAGAAGTGCCTCCAGGGCCCTAGCACACTACTGCCAACAGAGAAGGGACTAAATAAATAATGTATCATTGTTAGAGGGTTTTGGGGAGGAGAGAGTCATGTTAGCTGTATTGTACCATCCAGGTCCGCTCTCAGGACTGAAGGATTTATCCCCCCAGATGCTGGGATGATGGTGGGCTGACACTCTTCAGCTTCCGACCCTTTCAGGAATTGCTCGTGGCTGAAAAGAACCACCTTGCTCAAGCTTCTGCCTCCTTCCCAGGAGCAGCTGCATCCAATGACTGGCCTGTGTGGGGCTGTAAAATCCCAGCTTCCTCGTCTGACTCAGATCACGGTGAAAGGGCTTTCTCAGCTTCTGAGCTCCCTGCTGGGTGGCTGAGGCTTTAGGGTTGCCAGATAAAATAAATACAGATGCCCAGTTAACTTTGAATTTTAGATAAACAACACTTTTTTAGAATCAGTATGTCCTAAATACTGCATGGGACATATTGCTACTAAAATTCTTTTTGCTGTTTATCTGAAATTCTAACTAGGCATCCTGTGTGTTTATTTACTAAATTTGGCAGCCCTATGAAGCATTGCAATCTAACTTGTCCTGGAAGCCTGTTTCTTTCCCTTACTCTACAGGTGTTGATTCTGAGAGCACTCCCCAACCAACTTCCTGCATGCTAACTTTTGTCTCAGAGTCTGCTTCCTGGGTAATGAGTCTGCAACAGGGTGAAAATTAAAGTAAAATATTTCCTTGCCCTGTCCAAATTTCAGAACCAATAGAGAGATTGGCACCTGGGTCCAAAAGACAGAGATCTCATTAGGGTGATTACTGAAGAATGGAGACTAGAGAATGTGGCTACTTCTGAGAGCCCAACGGGTTTGCTAATATGTCATTCCCAATCGAATTTACTCAGAGTGCCTCACTAAGTCTACTTTATAGCTGTGCCTGTTACCTGTTCATCAATTTAGGTAAGTCATTCCTCCTCTCTTGGGAAGGTGTAAGGGGGTGAGCAAGAAGCCAGGACTGCTAACTCTTGCTATAGTGCCTCTACATGAAAACATGAAGCCGAGGGAAAGAGGTCTCTCACTAAACATGGCTTTAAAAGCAGGATAAAAGCAGCCCTATTCAAATGGTCAATGCAGATGATCATATTTTGCCTGATGCAAAACAGGCGGAGACCTCTGAAAGTATGGATTCTGTCTCTTTTGCCTCCTCTGACTTTTCTTGTCTAAGTGAGGGATTTCCTCAGGACTTTTCTTGTCTCTCTTCTTTATGTGATCTGCTTTGTCAAGCTATCTAGTCTTAATGTAATGCTTTCAGAGGCATCACCTTCAAATCCACATTTGCTTTGCCCTCTGTCCTGAGCTTCATTCAGTTCTGTATTTCAGTTTTATCCCCTACCCCTCAATTTTCTTGAAAGACCCTAAATCCAGTATATTTCTGCTTCAGCCACACTCTTGTCATGGTGTGAACAAATTTCCATTCCAGTTGCCAAGCAATGAGGGGTATGTTGTGAGGAGAATGCACGTGAGAACCTGGTGAAAACAAATATCAAGGCTTCAAGAAGAGCAGGGACAGGAGGATGGAACAAGACTTGGATGGCTTTTGTTTTAAATTTTCAAAGCACCTGTTTCTTGAGTGCTTACTATGTGCTGAACAAGAAAGGAATCCCAAACACCCTGTGAAGGGCCTCAGCTGTAGCTGTTGGGAGATTTCTACTCTAGTGATTCAGTCTTCACAGGACTCACTTTCTGTGTGTTTTGCTTCCTTCTGTTTTAACTGCTGGCATAAGTTTTCTCTCCGTCTCACGGCTTTCGCTTCTTCATTTTACTTATGCTTTGTGGTTCTTCTCAAGTTGATGACCGTTCTTGGCATCCTTTCAGGGTCACCTACATTTAACAGCCTTATTTCCTTGCGTGTGTATTTCTCTCCAGATTCCCAAGATGAGTATTTGATTGGCTGTGCTCAGGTTTTAGAGGCAGGGCTGCTCATAGGTCCCTGATGACACTATAGGTTGGCTGCGTCTGGATCAGATGTTAACACGTTTAACCAGTTATGATTGGAGGGGTTATGTGGTCCCCAAGGGCTGCCTTTTACCCCTTTTGCAAGCCCCTCATCAGGGCAAGCACAATGACCAGCACAGGCCCATCGCTTCCCCAAAGGGAAGCTCAATCTTTCCCTTTGGTTAAAGGAACAACCGTCTTGCTTTCCAGTTAGTTGGGAAACCTAGTCTCATATTTGAATCCATTTTTCTCTTGATTTCCAATTTGTACCTGCCAAGTCACATTGATTCTTTGTAGACTGTCAGTCAACTCAGGCTTCCATACCAAAATACCATAGATTGGATGGCTTAAAAAACAGAAATTCATTTCTAATGGTTCTGGAGGCTGGAAAGTCAAAGATCAAGATGCCAGCATGGATGGTCAGGTCCTGATGAAGGCTCTCTTCCTGGCTTGCAGATGGCCACCTTCTCCCTATATCCTTACATGGCAGAAAGAAAGAGAGAGCAAGCTTTCTGGTGTCTCTCTCTCTCTTTTTTTTTATGTTTGTTTATTTTTGAGAGAAAGAGAGAGACAGCGCAAGTGGGGGAGAGGTAGAGAGAGAGGTAGACACAGAATCTGAAGCAGTCTCCAGGCTCCAAGTGGTCAGCACAGAGCCCGGCTTGAACTCACGAACCACCACGAGATCATGATCTGAGCCAAAGTCCAATGCTTAACCTCTTAATTGACTGAGCCACCCAGGCACCCCCTGGTGTCTCTTCTTATAGAGGCACTAATCCCATCATGAGGGCCCTTACCCTCATAATCTCATCTAACCCTTATTACTTCCTCTCCCAATACCATCAGGGGGTAGGCTTCAATGTCTGAATTTGCACATTCAGTCCATAACTTGGACTATTATCTGTTCCCTTGTCTTAATTCTCACTGTAATTGTTCACATCCAGAAACTCCTTATGCCTTTCTTAGACCCTTACAATAAATAACCTTTTAACATATTTTTCCCATTTCTGCTGATTTCACATCCTGCTTTCATACGTTCTCTTTTTTTTTCTTTTTTTTACATTTATTTATTTTTGAGAGAGCACAAATGGGGGAGGGGCAGAGAGAGAGATAGACACAGAATCTGAAGCAGGATCCAGGCTCTGAGCTGTCTGCACAGAGCCCAACACAGGGCTTGAACTCACAAACTGTGAGATCATGACCTGAGCTGAAGTCGAATGCTTAACTGACTGAGCCACCCAGGTGCCCCTTCCATACTAACTTTCTTAAAGTTCATCTTTTATCATGTCTCTCTGCTGCTCAAATAACTTCAATAGCTGCCTGAAATTAATTGAATAAAGTTCAAATGTCTTCATTTGTCATTGAAGGCCCTTCATTGAAGGGCGATGGATGCTTTTAATATGTTTTCCAATCATTTTCCTTTTCACATTTTCCATCTTGAGTCTGTGTTTCTTAAAGTGTAGTCCTCAGGACACCTGACCCAGATGTACTTGGATGTTGTTGAAAGTAGTTTCTTAAGAGCCTCCCTAGAAACAGGGAATGATATCTCTGTGAGTGGGGCCCAGGAATCTGTATTGAAGACAGGAATCCTAGTCGATTTTTTTATATATTAAACTTCAGGAGAGTGTACCCAGTATGGTCAGTGAGGATAAGGAGAGTCCTCATTTTTGTGGCTGCTTTGAAAGGAGAGATCAGAATGTTTTTTATGGAGTAATGTAGAGATTACGCTCCTCTGGTGGTCACAGCATAATTAAAAATGGCCAGTTCATCCTCTGTATCAAGTGGCTGGTGATTCTAATTTTTTAAGGCAGTGATTTTCTTTTCTCTTCTTTTCTCTTCTTTTCTTTTCTTTTCTTTTCTTTTCTTTTCTTTTCTTTTCTTCTCTTCTCTTCTCTTTTTTCTTTTCTTTTCATCTTGTCTTTTCTTTCTTTTTTTAAGGCAGAGGTTTTCAAGCTGTGCTCTGAGGAGCACTCAGAGGCCCCACAGAAAGTGAGGGGCACCTGAGTAGATGGGCTTCATAGCTTCATTTTCTCCTCTTTCACTAAAATAATTCCACTTTTATCTGTTTTACATTTTCAGATTCTAAGGTTATATATACATATATTATGGGGGTGTTGCCATTTATTTATGACAAATATTCCACGTCCGTGATCTTCTCCAGGAAACAATGCCATCAACCTTGGACAGTCAGAGGATAGAGTCATCGGACTCACCCATCCTACTAATGGCCCCACATGTAGTGTAGGTTTTAAACTGATGGTTGAACCTGCCTGTAACCCTGTGACTACATTCATCTGGATGGACATGTGGTCCTTGGCAGTGATGATGGTGGTTGCTGGTGGAGCATTTCCGTGGCCGGTACAGGTCCATGAGCATGTGTGCATAGGTCTGCATGTCAAGGGCGCACCTGCTGCCACTGCCACGAGAGCGGGTGCAGAAAGAAAAGTAAGACATATTTGAAAGAAGTGTTCTGGGGGCGCCTGGGTGGCGCAGTCGGTTAAGCGTCCGACTTCAGCCAGGCCACGATCTCGCGGTCCGTGAGTTCGAGCCCCACGTCAGGCTCTGGGCTGATGGCTCAGAGCCTGGAGCCTGTTTGCGATTCTGTGTCTCCCTCTCTCTCTGCCCCTCCCCCGTTCATGCTCTGTCTTTCTCTGTCCCAAAAATAAATAAACGTTGAAAAAAAAATTAAAAAAAAAAAAAAGAAAGAAGTGTTCTGGTTTAAGGTTTTCTAAGTATCTGTTCTGGTTTTAATCACATCTTTTACTCTTCCAACTTTCAAGCCATTTGAGAACTAAGTGCAATAGTTTGATGGAGATAAAAAAAAAATCAGTTTTATCATTGGTAAAGCTCAACTGGGAACTGCAGCCTGGATCCATGGCAACAATCAGGTTTTCCAATATCATCCCTCCAAGACTCAACTTTAGGACAACTCACCCCAGGGAGTAATACCTTTCCTTGATAGTCCTCAGCTTTTTGACCTTTTATTAATTCTTAGGGTTTTCCATGGGCAGTGTGGCAAATTTCCTTGGTAGAGGAGATGGTCAGTTTCTCCAGATGGTCTTGCTTCTTCCTTCTTAAGAGCAGACTTCTAATTCCAGCCACAACTTCCCTGAGAATCATGTGGATTTTCTTTTGCTGTGAGAAGGCTCTGAAATGGGACAGAAGAGGAGCACGAATTAAATTATCAGCACAGCTGCTCTGCATTCTTGCCTGAAAATGAGTCCCCATTCTATTTCTTATTTCAATTTATGCCCAGCTATGTTAGAGAATATCAGAAATGAGCACAGATGACAACATAAAATTTCCAAATAATATAATATCAGCAATATAAAAACAGCCCCCAGATCAAAAGTCTAATAACTAAATTTTCTTTCCTTTATATAAATTTAAGCACAAAGAAATTAGAGCTCTTACTAACTTGTCATTCTGTTCAGTTTCAGAGAGGTCTCACTCAGACTCTGGGTAGAATCAAGTTCTTTACTATTGGCAGCTTTGGCATTTCCCACTGGAATGGATATTGTTCACTGTGAGAGTTATCAGCACGGCAAACTAAGTATTTGCTCTTTAATGGCCTGTGATTGGATTTTACTTCACTACTGCCTTTGAAATTAGGCCTTGTCATATGACTCACACTGACCAGTGAAACGTGAGTTGAAATGATGTGTTACCTCCTGGTGGAAAATTTATGAGCCAGTGTGCACTTTGCTTAGCTCTATACTTCTTCCCTGGCACGTGTGAAAGTATTGGGTTGAGAAGGAACATGCAACAGATGAGGTCTCTGGTTTATTATAAGCAGAATACCCTTGCTGACTTATAATAGACATGTAGTGTGGACTGAAAAATGAATTGTCATTGTTATCAAAGTTGTGTTTTGGAATTGTTTGTTTCTGTGTAATAACCTAGTTCATAATGACTGATGTACTCTCTCAGGATACTGAAACTGAATTAATTCAAACTAAAGTCTTTCAAAAGTCCCACTTTTTAAGAAGTCTAAAATATGAGTGGGTCTCATAAATGTAATTGTCAAAAATTTAAAACATAGTCCAATCTCTTATCTCTTAAGTAGTTATTACAAGCAAAATGATCTTCCCTGAACCCCAAGCTTGATGGGTTCCTGACCAGCCGTTCAGTAGTATTTGAAGGAAGGATGGAGATAGTGGAAACACACATGTGTAAAGAGACCATCCTAGTCTTAGCCTCACCAGGATATAGTCAGTCTGTGCCAGTTGCTTGGAGACCATGACCGATAAATAGAAACTCAGGAAAATGTTCCTCAAGAGATTAATTATGGATTAACTATGGCACCATGCCCTGTGTTTACTGCATCTTGGGGAAAATTTATCTATGCATAATGCATCCTGTCTCAGAGAATAGCTTTTGTAAAGTTTAGAAATTTGCAAAGGTGACATGCCCAGACAATTATTTGATGTATCCTTCAGCATATTCAAAACCTGCTTAGTCCCATTTGCCTTTTGAGGCCTCCATCTCTGTTTCACTAGGGTAGAACTGAATGTGGGTTCTGTAGGACATTACCTCCACTTTTTTCAACGAGAGGCACTTCTAGTCCTTTACTACAATGGCTGTTGCCTTGGGCTCTTGCTTTGGAATTGCCTTGGCTAGGGGTCTGCAAACTATGGCACCTGGGCAGAATCCAAACTGGCTGCCTGTTTTTTATATGGTAAAATATAAATTTACATTTATATTTAAACATAATTAATTTATTCCATTCATTAATGAGTATAATTTTTTTTTTTTTTTTTACATTTTAGGTGGTTGAAAAAAGCAAAAGGATAACATTTTGTGACACATGAAAATTACATGAAATCCAATTTTGATGTCCACATATAAAATTTTATTGCGGTACAGCCATGTTCATTCATTTCTGTATTGCTTATGGCTTCTTGGACATGCTAAGGCAGAGTTGAGTAGTGGCAACTAAGACTGCATGACCTACAAAGACTAAAATATTTGCTAGCTGGCCCTTTACAGGAAAAGTTTGCTGACTACTAGCCTAGGCATATGTTTTGCCTCCTTCAGCCAATCCTTGACTTGAAACTCTTGCTAATGTCTCTGATGTGTTCCTAGGGGCCCACTGAAAAAGAATAGTTCTAGAGTAGGTTCTATCTTGGACCTTGCTTTGTCTGTTTTTGACTTTTTTTCTGGGTTTGACTAACTTCTGATATTCCAGAGGAAAAAACCACTTCCTTCTTTGACTGTCTTTTTACCTTTTAACCCCTCCTGCCGACCCAGTAATCTCTTCCTAGCACATTCCCCTAGATTTTTCACTGTGGCTTTTCTTCATAATGAGAGAGATGAAATCCAGGAGTTCTGCTTTGCCTGAAACATTCATTGGTGACATGCATCTGCCTTCAACTTGTTAAAGTATAGAATTCTGTCTATGAAATATTCTTCCATGAGACTAGCATCTGTCCAGGCCTGGACTTAATATATGATTGTCTTGCCTGGCTCACCCTTAGTATGTCTCATTTTTTTCTGACTCTTAAAGTCCTAACTATAAAACTCCTCGGCTTGTTTCCTTGGGATATAAGCAATACTTGTGTCTCTTCTTAAAATAGACATGTCATTCTTTTTCTTTTTTTTTGAATTAAAAAACAATTTTTTTTTTTTTTTAATTAAAGCTGTCAGCACAGAGCCTGATGCAGGGCTCGAACTCACAAACTGTAAGATCATGACCTGAGCCAAAGTTGGATGCTTAACCTACTGAACCACCCAGGCATGCCTAAAATAGCTATGTCATCTTGAAACTTAATGGGTTTCAAGAATTCTGCCCTGCCAGTCTCAGTCTTCCCTCTCCAATCTGCCTACATATTCTATAATGAACTGCTGTGGCTTAAACAACAGAAATGTATTCTCTCACACTTCTGGAGGCTAGGAGTTCACTGAAGTCAGAGTGTTGTCAGGGCTGGTTCCTTCTGAGGCTGTGAGGGAAGGAGCCGTTCCAGCTCTCTGTCTCTGGCTTGTAGATGGAGGTCTTCTCCCTGTGTCTCTTCACATTGTCTTCTCTCTGTGTCTTTGTGTTTTGTGTCCAAATATGACACTGGCCATATTGGATTAGAGTTCCACCCTAATCTAATGTGACCTAATGTTACTTTCACAAATTGCATCTGCAAGGACCCTATTTCCAAATAAAGTCACATCCTGAGATATTGGGGGTTAGGACCTCAACATATGTAATTTTGGACACAATTCATTTCAAGCTTCTCTCCCATACCTTGGCCCTTCCTCTATAAGGTTTCTTTGTACCCCAGGCATCCTCTCTCTTCTAGTGTCAACTCATCTTCTCATTTTATAGTATAATTTTAATGGGCAGTTAGATTAGAATACATTATCTTTTTTTTTTTTTTTTTTTTTTTTTAGGTGTTCTAGCTTGGCTTTGAAGATTTCTTATTTTCCTTTTATATCCATTAAGGTTTTTCTCTAGGGCCTTTCCCTTTCTCTTAAGGAATTCTCTTTCTTCCTCTAGAGTGTAACCTGACCAACAGCTGGTCTTTTATTTTTTGTGTTTTCCCCTCTGTTCACACTCTGCTAGGAAAACTGATGCCTGTCCTTTCAAATCAATGCATTTCTTCTCTTATTTCCTGGGCAAAACTGATTCCCAGAGACAGTGTGCCAGGAAGAGGCCTTTTAAATTATTATTTTCTTCATTTTAAAATTTAATCAGAAAAATGAAAAACAAGTGTGGTAAAGTACACATAAAATTAACTATCTTAACCATTTTTAAGTGTATAGTTCCATATATAAAGTATCTTAACATTGTTGTGTTTAAATTATTTTTAACCTTTGATTTACAATTTCATTGAATTGTTTCTCTTCCTTAAGCCAAGAAGATGACATATCCCCTATAGTATGAATACTTACATTCTCTATATTTTTATTTATTTATTTATTTATTTATTTATTTAATTTTATTCTATTAAAAAAATTTTTTTTAACATTTATTTATTTTTGAGACAGAGAGAGACAGACCATGAATGGGGGAGGGTCAGAGAGAGAGGGAGACACAGAATCAGAAGCAGGCTCCAGGTTCTGAGCTGTCAGCACAGAGCCCGATGCGGGGCTCGAACTCACGGACCGTGAGATCACAACCTGAGCCGAAGTCGGACGCTTAACCGACTGAGCCACCCAGGCGCCGCATACATTCTCTATATTTTTAATATGAAAATTTTTAGATCTAAAGAAAAGTTGAAAGAGAGGTATAATGTTCACTCATATACCTACATTCAACAATATTATTTAATTGTATTTATTTTATCTGTATGTATGTATGTGCGTAAATATATTTACATATTTTTGTGTTTACAAATGTATAAATATATGAATATATATATATATATATAAATATATAAACATGAAAAATATGTAATTTTCCGTACTGCCTAAAAACAAATTATGGAAATCAGGACACTTTGTCCCTAATTTTTCATCATATATCACATAAAAATAAGGATAGTCTCTTAACAGAACCACAGTAGCATTATCACACCAAAGAAAAGGAGTGAATTTCCTAATATCACCTAATATTCAGTCCATATTCAAATTTTACCCAAAATGTCTCTTATAGGTTATTAAAACAGATTTTGAAAAAGTTCATGCACTGTATAAAAGTTCATGCACTGCATTCTAGTTCTTTTTATTTATCTACTAAAATACTTCTCACTTGTTTGTATTTGAAGCCAAAATTTGAGTCTTTAAAATAAAAAAGCCATAATGGACTTATGTACATTAACAAATTATAGTGGACAAGCCAAATGACTTCAAGAGATTTATACTCAGTTCCTTCCTTGGTCCTACATCTGTAAAAGATCAAAACAAGATGGATAGGAATAGAACCTGGGTCTACTGATCTGTTGTCACCTATTAATGCCCAGATGCTACAATTAAAAGGCCAGCTGTCTATGGCCTATGTACACTTAACTGTCTTTTGTAATTTTGAGCCCTAGTCTGCTATCCTTTCTAAGAAACAGGTTATAGGGAGCAAAAATTATTCCACCAATACATAATAATCTTGTACAACAAAGTTTTGTATGTCTTACATGGTATGAAAATACTTTTTTCTGCAACGCTGATGTTTGATTCAGTCAACCTGCTTGGATCTAAGTCTGCCAGAAAAAACTTCTTACTAAGGCCAGTGAAAATTGCCTTGTGTCTGTAAATGCCAGCCAAAATATAATGTGTTGTAGCCTACAATGGTCAACACTCATAAAAGTACTGAAGTTAAAGGCCTCCTATCTTCCTCCATCTTCCATGTTTTATTTCAATTGTCCTAATCTAGTGTAGTATTGATCTTACAAGATTTCCTAATGCATATGGCCATCAGGGTGCAGCTGGCATGATGATTAATTTAACCTCCTCACTCATTCCTTTTAGAACTATTTAAGAAGTGATTCAGGGGTCATTCAGGAGATGGACATACCAGCATTGTTATTGTAAAGTGGATTGGAAAATGCAGTTGGATCCACTGTTGGGCTTCCTTTCCCCAAGTTCTAGAACTTGGGTTAATTCACCTGAGAGAGAGTTTGAGTGTTTAGAGCAACTCACATACCCAGAATTGCTGCTTCATACTCTGTGAACACCAATAGTGTGAGAAGAAAAAGGAAAAACCCTTTAAGTTGTGTACTTTTTTTTAAAAATTGAAAGTAAATATAAATACAGCAAAATTAATGATTTTCAATGTATAGTTGGATGAATTTGGGTAAATATATAGAATCATATAACCACCGTCAAAATCAAGATATAGACTATTTCCTTTACTGCAAGAGGTTCCCTCCTATGCCTTTGTAGTTAATCTCCTTTCATTTTCAGCCTTATCTGCGGACCCTAGCAATCCTCATCAGATTTCTGTCCCTGTTGTTTTGCTTTGAGAATGTTATATAAATGGAATTGTACAGTATATAGCATCCATGTTGTTGCACGTATTAGTTTGTTTCTTCTTATTGTTGAGTCATATTATATTGCACGGATCACATTTTGTTTATCCATTCACCGGTTGCTGGACATTTGGGTTTCCAGTCTTTGGCTATTACGAATAATGCTGCTGTAAACATTTTTCTATAGGTATTTGTGTGGACTTACATTTTTGTTTTCTTGAGTACATTTCCAGGAGTGTGATTGTTGGATCACATAGTAAGTATATGTTTGACTTTGTAAGAAATGGTATGCCGCTTTTTAAAACAGTAATTCCAACCAACAGAGGGACATGAAGCAATGTATGTTATACTCTAAACACTCCCAAGGCAGGTAAATTTCCCACTTGGGGATGAGTCAGCAAGGTAAGAGGAGAAAGGATAGAAATATCACTTTATTACAGTGACTCACACCTCTGGATGATCATTAGAATTTCATAGGAAGCTTTTATAAAGTTTGATGCTAGTTCCCAGCCCCTCCCTCAGAATTAATAGGTTTTTGGTGAAACCTTATATATTTTTTAAAGGGCCCCAGCTGATTCTAATATATAGCAAAGATTGAGAACCACTGTTCTAGTCCAAATTCCCTTATGGAAACATGGTGCTTGTGAAATGGACCTGGGCTCTTACTGACCAAGAGGCCATTTTGTTGATGAGAAAGAATCAGTAATATAATAAAATTAGTGGTAACTCTCATGATATTGTATGAACTAGTATGAAACTAATAAGACTTTGAGATGTAAATAGATTTTTAAAATGTAATGTCTTGCATGAATTTCTCAAAACGTATGCAAGTAAGAGGACTGTAATTCTGTCTTAGGCTTTTAGAAACTCTAATTCAAGACATTTAGTGTTCTCCTATAAAAACCTCAGCTCTACTATTTCTTTTCAATATTAAGTATATAGAGGTGCTTGCAAAGATATTTTTGGTTAAGTCTGTTGAATCTCCCAAGGATGCTACCTCTCTTTATTGGTTGAATAAATTCTGTTAGGATTAAGATGATTTGGTTTTAGATGGCACAACTTTCTTGAGAAATTCTGAGCTACTTTTAGACTGTGATTCACAAAACAAACCGTGGTTTAGTACTTTCGATTTCATTTGCAAGGAATGCCTTTTAAAGCAGCTTTATATGTTATGGGACCTATTAACTTACTGTGTATCATGTTCTTTGGACTTAGTTCAGAATGTCCCCTTCAGTCTAAAAAGTAATGAATTGTGTAAGTAAAGTGTTGATGATTCCAGGAAAATATCTCTACTTTTCACAGATGTCTTTCTCATTGTGTTTAGAAGTAAAATACAGACAGGCTACTTCAGGGTGATAATTTCCCAAAGCAAAATGAAATAAATTGACAGATAATAATAAAACCAAACAAAACAAAACAAAAAAACAAAGCCTCAGAGGAAGCTCCAAATAGGCTGGTCTGGAGAGTAGAAATCTGAGGACAAATTACTTGATAGAATTGCATGGAGCATTTACAGTGTAAACTGAGGATTCCTTATGATTGTTATGAATTGCCAGTGTTACAGAAAAAGGAAAAAGGAAAGAAAAAAATGAAGGTTCTTTATTATGAGTACTAGCTCACTGATTAAGAAAGAATTTAACCGGGGTGCCTGGGTGGCTCAGTTGGTCAAGTGTCCAACTCCTGATTTCCAGCTCAAATCATGATCTCACAGTTCATGCATTCCAGCCCTGCGTTGGGCTCTGCACTGACAACGTGGAACCTGTTTGGGATTCTCTCTCTCGCCTCCTCTCTGCCCCTCCCCCACTCATGCTCGGTCTCTCTCTGTCTTTCTCTCTGACTCTCTCTCAAAATAAATAAATAAAACTTAAAAACAAGAAAGAATTTATACAAACATTGTTATAACAACATCAACAGAACTTAAAATGAAAGTAAAAACCCAATACTCTCACATTCCTACTCATTGAAAATCCATCTGTTCTCATTTTTCATTTCTTTTTTAGGGTTCTTAAAAAATTTTTTTTTAACGTTTATTTATTTTTGAGAAGAGAGAGACAGAGCATGAGCGGGGGAGGAGAGAGAAAGAGGGAGACACAGAATCTGAAGCAGGCTCCAGACTCTGAGCTGTCAGCACAGAGCCCTGACGCGGGGCTCGAACTCAGACACCGTGAGATCATGACCTGAGCCTAAGTTGGATGCTCAACCGACTGAGCCACCCAGGTGCCCCTCTTTTTAGGATTCTTTTGTTCCATTAATTAGGCAGAATACTGTTTATTCACCATTTCTAAACTGTAAGGCACACAGACCCAGGTTTGTTTTGCTTTGTTTTGTTTTGATATTGTAATATTGCTATGGAAATCTATATGCAAGTTTAGAAAATACTTTTGGATTATTTCCTCAGAATAAATCCATGGAAATAGGATTTCTGAATCAAGGTACATAACATTTTAATAGCTCTTTACTATGTTAACTCTTCTTTGAAAAAGCATTATCGTGCCCATTTATTCTATGCAGGTGTAAGTACACCACCTCACCATTCCTGAGTATTTGATTTTGAAATCAAATTGGTATAAAATGGTGTCTTGTTATCATTTTAATAAGTATTTCTTTGACTATTAGAGTGATTGCACATTTCCTCATATTTGTGATTACTAATTATAATTTCTATTTTTTATGCAGATTGTCTGGTTATTTTATATATTCTCATATGTCCAGAGAGCCTGAATAATATTCTTAACAGTTTTTACAAGTTCATTTTAATGTAGATTTTAACCCTTTCCTTCTTTAACTACCATAAATATTATTTAGTCCACTGTATGTCTTTCCAGTATAGTTTTTGTTTAGCACAACTTTTGAATTTTTCAATGATGTAATTATTGATCATTTCATTTGTAGTTTCTTTTGTTGCTTCAAAACTTAGAAAGTTATTACTCCAGACATTTGAGCTGAGCTCAGTGTTAAACCCCCTGAGGTCCTAGCGCTCTGGCATGCTGAGAAGTTAGTGGGAGTGGAAGTTGAGTAAGGAAATCAGGACAGATAGAGCTAAGGTTTTATGATAGTTGTATTGTTAAATGGTGTGTGTGTGTGTGTGTGTGTGTGTGTGTGTGTGTGAAACATTTTCCCACAGAAGAATTATACTGTCCTTTCTAAGAACTATTAATACCTTCAGTTTGGCTGGCACCCAGGAAACCTGACTGTGGAGTGTGGTACTTTTCGGGAAATTTAGCTTCAGGGAGGTAGCCAACAAATTGATTCATGTTCAGAGTAATTTTTTTTTTTTTTTTTTTTTTTTTGTTGGTTGTTTGAGATGAATTCGTTGTAAATAGAAGTCTAACTAAAATGTAGCTCTGGGAAAGAATGAAATCTCATAATGGTGCAACTGTTGCTAAATAATTTCCTGCTTGCCCCCAAATTGACCAATTTCAGAAGGATCGGGGAGATCTTGTCTTACAACATGTTCCAACAAACAAGGAGGGGTTAAAAAATCATGCCACCTCATTGCCACATGCCTGGCAATGGCAATAACTAAAGACTTTCTGGAACATCCTTAATTCAGGTATTCTATTTTGTTGATCTATGTTCACTCCTAACTTGTCAGATCACAGGTTGTAACTTCTGTTCAAAAAGTAAAGTCACCATAGGAATTTCGCAATGGATTTCTAGCTGGGGTTCTCAACCTCATTCTTCTCTTCTCCATTTTGCTTATCTTCATTTAAAATAAAAAGAGCACATTTATGTGCCAATGCTTAGTTTCAGAAACTCTAATGGTTCTCTGTAATACATTGTAGCAAGCCCAAACTTCTTTTTCCAACTAAAAAAAAAGTTTATTTATTTTTGAGAGAGAGCATGCAAGTGGGGGAAGGGCAAAGAGGGGAAGTGACAGAGGATCTGAAGTGGGCTCTGTGCTGACAGCAGATAGCCCAGCGCGGGGCTCAAACTCAGCTTGATAAGGGGCTGGAACTCAAGAACTGCGAGATCATGACCTGAGCCAAAGTGGGATGCTTAACAGACTGAGCCACCCAGGTGCCCCTCTTTTTCCAACTTTAATGACTCTGCTCTACTTAGGTAACACTCTTTCTCCTGCTGCTGCAATGTTCACCTTTTGCTCTAGCCAAGTCCTTCTGGTTTCTTTGCAACTGCCCTATTCCCACCTATTAAGCCTTTGCTTCCCTTCTTTATCCATTTGGTCTGCCAAAACAGAATGTGATAGACTGTGTGGCTTATCAACAACAAATTCTTTTCTCAGAGTTCTGGAGGTTAGGCAGACTAAGATTAAAGAACCTACAGATTCAGTTCTGAAGATTAAGATTCTGCTGAAGTCCTGCTTCCCAATTCATAGATGTGTCCTCACATGTTGGAAGGGGCAAGGGAGCTTTCTAGAGTCTCTTTATAAGGGCACTAATCATTCAGGAGGGCTCCACCCTCATGACCTAATCACCTCTAGATACCATCACATTGAGGATTAGGTTTCAACATATAAATTCTGGGGTGACACGAACATTCGGTGTATAGCCCCTTCTAGCCTAATGCTTCCCTCCTGGGATGATTTCCCTCCTTTCCTCACATAAAACCGGACTCACTTGTCAAATCCCAGCTCATGCCTGACATTGAACAAAACAAAGCACAGATAGAGCTCACTGTCCCAGGGAGTCTTGGTGCCACTGCATAGGTTAAGTCTCTGGGAAGAATCTTATCATTCAAAGTCTGCTCCAGCCTCTCAGAGATTGTTTTCCCTGGGTGGTTCTCTTTATGTGTTCGTTGAGCAGGTAAATCTGTTGGGCAGTATTCTGGTTCTTAAGGAACTCTAGATGGTGCCCCACAAATGTGATCTGTATATTGAATGTAGTGGCTGTGCTGTGCAAAGAGGAAATCACTTTATTCTTTCTCACCACTGCCTTTAAATAAAACCTTAACTAACCTCCATGCCAAGCTCTGGGATGGTGTCTAAGGCTTTTGTTTTTCTAGACACTGGAGATTAGAACAATTTGAGCCATTAACAATTCCAGCCCGGTTTAAATCAAGACTTGTCACATATCTGATTTTTTAATTTTTAAATTGTTTTTAGAAGAGCACTTGTTAGCATTTTAAACATTTATTTTGTTTTTTAAAAATATTTTTTTAATGTTTATTTATTTTTGAGAGAGAGACAGAGCGTGAGCAGGGGAGGGGCCACAAGAGAAGGAGACACAGAATCCCAAGCAGGCTTCAATATCCAGGCTCTGAACTGACAGCACAGAGCCTGACATGGGGCTCGAACCCACAAACCATGAGATCATGACCTGAGCTGAAGTTGGATGCTTAACCAGCTGAGCCACCCAGGTACCCCAGAGCACTTGTTAGCATTTAATGAACCTCCTTCCACATGACTTCAAGCTACCAGGACGCAGGCTCCCCCAATACCCTTAATCTTCTCTTTAGCTCTTCTACTGAAGAATTTGGCCTTCATGATAGCAGTCTGTTTTGGGAGCTTTCCCTTCCCCCAAACTTTGTAGTAGCCCCATTGCATCACATCAATGATAGGAACAATTCCAGTTTTTTTTTGGGGGGGGTAGCATTTACCTGTGTCTGCTCATTGCCAAGGTCCACACTTTATCAGTGTTGACAGTTGGGCAGAAACTGTGGTTCCTCTTTAAGTTATAATGTTTCATACCAACTTTTCCAGAGTAAACTGGGTGATATTTGTCAAAGTTGATCCTGTGGTGATGCATGTCACCAGCATTCCCCTGGCCTTCTGGGTGCTTCTGGTGTTTGCCGAGGTACCGTGGCCCTGGCTCACCAGGCTCCAGCTCACATGGCCCCAAAGTTTCCAGCTCTTCCTCAGTCTGGATGGCATGTGCATAGCCCAGAAGAAACAGCAGTCACATATCTAATTGAAAGCTTCTCCTTGCATGTTCTCCAAGATACTTGAAATGTTTTCCCAAGGGGGGTGGGGTGGGGAGGCAATGTCTGTTTTTTCTTCTTACTCTTTCCACCTCTTGCCTTTATTTGCTGGATGCTCCAGGGTTAGGCAGGGGAAAGAGGGGTATTTTTTTGAAACCTAGTGGTGCTAGTTTGTGAAAACCCTCTGCATAGCAAACACCCCAAAACGAACCATTTTCAAATAGGGAGCTTTTGTGGGTTCTTTGGGGACTCTCTGTTGGAGACCTCTGGCATTGCACCATTTGCTGAGTCACTCCCTTGCTGCCATTTTTTGATACGCCCCTCAATCCTACTCCAGCAGTTCATACCTTGTAGCCTCTTTCTGCTGGGATGGCCTGGACCTTGGCAGGCAGTGTTCTTGGGTGGGGTCCTTTCAAGAGATCTCTGACCTGGTTATCCTTTATAGCATCCATTTGGCCCACAGAGACATGGTGACTCTCTAAACTTTGGAAATGCAGTATTCCCACTTTGCTGTCTATAACACACTGCTCCAGCCAGCCTCTTCTCTTTGGACTTTTCTAGGTGAGAATCAGGCACCATTCTCTGTGCTTCCCAAACTCCAGAGAACACAGGTCAAACTCTCTGTGGTAGTCAGAAAATGCCCCCCCCTTGTCTCCGTAGATGTGCACGCCTTAATCCCTGGAACCTGTGAATCTGTTACTTTATTGTGTATGTATGTATGTATGTATGTATGTATGTATGTATGTATTTTTCCATAGCAGCATTATTTTTATTTTTTTACTTAAAAAAAATTTTATTTTTAAGTAATCTCTACACCCAATGTGGAGCTCGAACTTACAACCCCCGAGATCAAGAGTTGCATGCTGCACTGACTGAGCCAGTCAGGCACCCATTTTTTTAATTTGTTTTAATTGAAGTATAGTTGACATACAATACTACATTGGTTTCAAATGTATAACATAGCAATTCAACAATTATGTACATTACAAAATGCTCACTATAATAATTATGGTTACCATCTATTACCATATAAAGTTATTATAATATAATTTTTTTTTTAAATTTTTTTTTTTTCAACGTTTATTTATTTTTGGGACAGAGAGAGACAGAGCATGAACGGGGGAGGGGCAGAGAGAGAGGGAGACACAGAATCAGAAACAGGCTCCAGGCTCTGAGCCATCAGCCCAGAGCCCGACGCGGGGCTCGAACTCACGGACCGCGAGATCGTGACCTGGCTGAAGTCGGACGCTTAACCGACTGCGCCACCCAGGCGCCCCTATAATATAATTTTTTAGTCAAACATTTTATTATGTATATTTTTAATTTTAATTAAAATTATAGTTAACATGCAGTGTTTTAATGTAGTGAATCAACAATTCTTTTTTTTTTTTTGCCAATGATGAAATATGATTTATTCAACAGAGGCTAGTGATATGGATTTTTATGTGAAATGATTTAATTATTTAAAAATTTTTTTCAATGTTTGTTTATTTATTTAATATAATTTATTGTCAAGTTGCCTAACATACAGTGTATAAGTGATTCAACAATTCTACACATTACTCAGTGCCCATCATGACAAGTGTATCCTTTAATCCCCATCACCTATTTCACCCATCCCCCACTCACCTCCCCTCTGGTAACCATCAGTTTGTTCTCTATAGTTAAGAGTCTGTTTTTTGGGTTGTTTCTTTTTTTCCTTTGTTCGTTTGTTTTGGTTCTTAAATTCCACATAGGAGAGAAATCATATAGTATTTGTCTTTTTCTGACTGCTTTATTTTGCTTAACATGATACTCTCTAGATCCACCCATATTGTTATAGATGGAAAGATTTTAGTCTTTCCTATTCATGAGTAATATTTGCTTCCATATCTTGGCTATTTAAATTTTTTTTTTTTATGTTTTTATTTACTTTTGAGAGAGAGAGAGAGCAAGAGTGAGCACGGGGGAGGGGCAGAGAGAGAGAGGGAGACACAGCATCTGAAGCAGGATCCAGGTTCTGAGCTGTCAGCACAGAGCCCAACGTGGGGCTCAAACTCACAAACTGTGAGATCATGACCTGAGCAAAGTCGGACACTTAACTGACTGAGCCACCCAGGCACCCCTGCTTCCATATCTTGGCTATTGTAAATAATGCTGCAATAAACATAGGGGTGCATGTGTCTTTTCAAACTAGTGTTTTCATATTCTTTGGGTAAATACTCAGTTGTGTGATTACTGGATCATAGGGTAGTTCTATTTTTAATTTTTTGAGGAACATCCATGCTGTTTTCCACAGTGGCTGCACCAATTTATATTCCCACCAGCAGTGCATGACGGTTCCTTTTTTCCATATCCTTGCCAGCACTTGTTGTTTCTTGAGTTTTTGATTTTAAGCATTCTGACAGGTGTGAGGTGATATCTCATTGTGGTTTTTAAATTTGTATGTATGTATGTATGTATGTATGTATGTATGTATGTATGTATGTATTTTGAGAGAGAGAGAGAGAGAGAGAGCTTGCCAGGGAGAGGGATAGAGGGAGAGAGGGAGAGAATCTTAAGCAGGCTACATGCTTAGTGAGGAGCCCTATGCTGGGCTCCATCCCACAACCCTGGAATCATGACTTGAGCTGAAATCAAGAGTTGGATGCTTAACCAACTAAACCACGCAGGCACCCCTTCATTGTGGTTTTGATTTGCATTTCTATGAGGAGGAGTGATGTTGAGTATCTATTCATGTGTCTGTTGCCCAACTGTATGTTTTCTTTGGAGAGATGTCTTTTCATGTCTTCTGCCCATTTTTAATTGGATTATTTGTTTTTTTTCATATTGAGTTGTATAAATTATTTATTTATTTTTTATACTAACCCTTTATCAGAGATGTCATTTGCAAATATCTTCTCCTATTCAGTAGGTTATATTTTAGTTTTGTTGATTATTTCCTTTGATGTGCAGAAGCTTTTTTTAAAGTTTATTTATTTATTTTGAAAGATAGATAGCACAAGTGGTGAAGGGGCAGATAGAGCAAGAAAGAGAAAGAGAGAGAATCCCAAGCAGGCTCTGCACTGAAGTGCAGGGCTCGAACTCATGAACCCGTGAGATCATGACCTGAGCTGAAATCAAGAGTCAAATACTTAACCAACTTAGCCACCCAGGTGCCCCTGTGCAGAAGCTTTTTATTTTAATATAGTCCCAATAGTTTATTTTTGCTTTTGTTTCTCTTGCCTCAGGAGACCTATCTAGAAAAGTGTTGCTATGGCTGGTGTCAGAGAAATTACTACTTGTGCTGTCTTCTAGATTTTTATGCCTATAGGTCTCACATTTAGGTCCTTAATCCCTTTTGAGTTTATTTTTGTGTATGTAAGAAACACTGTTTCAGTGTTTTGCATGTAGCTGTCCAGTTTTCCCAGGACCATTTGTTGAAGAGACTGTCTTTTTCCTATTGCATATTCTTGCCTCATTTGTTGAAGATTAATTGACCATATAATTATGGTTTTTCTTCTGGGCTCTGTAATCTGTTCTGCTGGTCTGTGTGTCAACTTTTTGTGCCAGTACCACACTGTTTTGATTTCTACAGCTTTGTAGTATATCTTGAAATCTGGGATTGTGATACCTCCAGTTTTGTCCTTCTTTTTCAAAACTGCTTTGGCTATTTGGGGTCTTTTGTGGTTTCATACAAATTTTAGGATTGTTTTGTTCTGTGAAAAATGCCATTGGTATTTTGATAGGGATTGCATTAAATCTGTAGATTGCTTTGGGTAGGATGGACAGTTTAACAATATTTGTTCTCCCATCCATGAGCATAGAATATCTTTTTATTTGTTTGTGTTGCTCAACTTCTTTCATCAATGTTTTATAGTTTTCAGAGTACAGGTCTTTTACTTCCTTGGTTAAGTCTATTCCTAGGTATTTTCTTATTTTTGGTGTAATTGTAAATGGGATTGTTTTCTTAATTTCTCTTTCAGCTACTTTGTTTTTAGTGTATACAAATGCAATGGATTTCTACATATTGATTTTGTATCCTGTGACCTTACTGAATTCATTTATTAGTTTTAGTGTTATTTTGGTGGAGTCTTCAGGTTATTCTATGTATAGTATCATTTCATTTGCAAACAGTGAAAGTTTTACTTCTTCCTTGCCAATTTAGAAGCTTTTTATTTCTTTTTGTTGTCTGATTTCTCTGACTAGGGCTTCCAGTGGAATGTGTTACTTTACATGGCAAAAAGGACTTCGCAGATGTGATTGAGGTCATGGACCTTGAGATGGGGGGATTATCCCGTGTAATCCAGGTAGGCCCAATCTAATCACCCAACTACATGAGTCCTTGTAAGTGGAGAACCTATCCCAGCTGTAGTCAGGGAGAGAGATGTGACTACAGAAGAAGGGCAGAGACTTGTGACACTAGAGGGACACTCTTCATCATTGCTAGCTTGAAGATGGAGGAAGAGAGCCATAAGCCAAGGAATGTGGTGACTTCTGGAAGCTGGGAATGACTCTCAGGTATAGCCAGCAAGAAAATGAAGACCCAAATTCTACAACTACAGGGAACTAAATTTTGCCAGTAGCCTAAGTGAGCAGGAAATGGATTATTCCCTAGATCCTCCAAAATATGAGCTTGCTGCTAACTTTGTTTTAGTCACTGAGACTCCTAATAGACTTCTGCCCTATAGACTATAAGATAATAAGTTTGTGTTGTAAGCCACTAATTTTGAGTAATTTGTTATGGTAACAATAGAAAACTAATATACTCTCCCCCAGATTTTCTCCCTGAGTCTGCTTCTTGGTAAACATGGGATAAGTAGGAGGTGAGACTGTGTCCTTCCCTTGGCAGGGAATCTCTACCTTCATTCTCTCCCACTGCATTTCTTAAAGCTTCTCCCACATAGTTTGGGAAGACAATGGTATACTTTTCTAAAACCACTGGACTGACAACTTTGCTGGTACTCTTTCCTAAGCATAGGCTGGAAGTGGATGTCTTGGTGTAGTCAGCATTTTATTTAAGCACGCTTGCCCTAGTCACAGTGTAGAGGCAGGAAAAGTCCCATTTAACATTGTTGGACAATAACAATCACAAATCTTTGTTCCTTGGTTCTGCATTTCAGTGAAAGTGCATATAGACCATTTCTAAATATTTCCATTACTCTCTAGCTGCCTGAATTCCTCTGCCAGACTAAATCTCCTTGATGGAAATCCTAATACTGATTGTCCTCTGTGTTTTGAGGAACACATCTTTCACATTGGACTCTGTACACTTTTGGTCCTATTATGTCTCTGAAATTAATTTCTGCAACCAAGTCAGTTTCCTCACTCATTCTATTTTATGCAAATTGCCAGCAGGACATCATGTCTGTTCTGTGCCTTACCACACATAGATAGAACTTCGGGTTTGGAAGGGTTGAAGGGACTGGAAGGCTCAGCTGTTCCACTGTTTCTTTCCTTCCCCTCCTCAATCTTGAATCATCCCTCTTCAGTGTCATCCAAGATATGCATTTGAGGGGCGCCTGGGTGGCTCAGTTGGTTAGGCATCTGACTTCGGCTCAGGTCATCTTCTCACGGTTCATGGGTTCAAGCCCCATGTCAGGCTCAGAGCCTGGAGCCGGCTTCCAATTCTGTGTCTCCCTCTCTGTGGCCCTCCCCTGCTCATGCTCTGTCTCACTCTTTCTCTCAAAAATAAACATTAAAAAAAAAGATATGCATGTGAGTGATCCATTGGGAATCTCCCTACTTCTTTTGGCAGCTTGCTCAAACATGGAGAATTTTTTTTTTTTTTTTTTAGCTTCTTGAGGGCGAGGACCAAATCTTGCATTGTGACAAAACCAACCCCAACTCAGAGCCTGGAGCATAGCAGAAACTCAGCGAATGAACAAGGGAATGAATTAGCGAATGAATGAATATTATTGGGCCCCAACTGGCTTCCTTATGGTTTCCATAAAATGTCCTTGGAATGATTTAGAATGATTTAATCCCTTCTCTACAGAATGGTAGAGAAGCCATCTTGTCCTAATTACATCTTTCCTTCTCATCTGATATATTTTCAGCCCCCAAAGGATAGTCCTACATATCAAATTACAACCCTTTCTACTACAGTTGTATAATAGCCACCTAAGGAATGTTCAGTTTTCTGGAATGCATTTAGCATGAGGGTGGGCCTGAAGTGATTGTGTAACTATTGCAAAAGTCTGTGGTTTGAATCTTTATAAAAGTTTTATCTCAGCAGCCCAGACGCAGGACTCTGCCAAAAATCACAGCTTCTCTGTTTCCAACTGTGCATGCTGCAGATAGCCCTGAAAAAGGACTGAGGGTTCATAGGGAAGGCATCGTGGTGTGTTTATGTTCAGCAGGATATTGAATGGGACTTTTCATGGTGTCTTGAAATTTCATCTGAAGTCCCAAAGGTGAGAATGAAAGGTGATAAGTATCCCCACGTTTATGAATGGGATGCTAGCACTAGATGTATCCAGGCAGAAAGTATGAAAAAACAGCAAAATTGGTATCAACCTTCATCATACACCTCCAGCTGCTGCAGGAGAACGGGAATTAAAAGGAGTTTCTGGAGGTAGTGAACAGTGTTGTGGAATTTCCCTTTCTCTTCTTATGAGGGGAGCCCTCAAGAAAATTGGAGGCTCTATCAGTGCCCCATGATTGGAATAGAGCAGGGTGAGAGAATTCATGGAGAAGTGGGTATGTGTCTTCTGGACATTTTAGGGACATAAGTTAATGGCAACTGATGCTTGCTTCCTGCCTGATGACTGTGGAAAGTGGGAGGCTTGTTGGACCAACGATAGTACTCTAAGCAAGTGAGGAGGGTGACAGTGAGAGCTGTCTGCGCTACCAGAGTTTGTAATGCTGAGCATATGTGTCTCCCAAGGGCCATGATGGAAGATAGCTGGCCTTCGACCAGGAGGGTTACCTGTGGGGCGAAGGGACCCCAGGAACAAGCTGCTGCATGGTGTATTTCTGGGCAGGAGCTGAGAAGCATGTGAGAAACTTCTGTGAGAAGTGGGAGAGTACACTTGCTTTTAGGGGGTTTTTCAACCAGGTGGTTTCAACAGTGAGCCTTTGAAAGCCGACAAATGCATCCCATTGGAGAGAGCAAGCATATGGGCCCTTCTTACATCAAGGCCATGGTCTACCATATTTTAACAGCACCTACCATGAGAGATATATTTGCTTCTTTTCCTCTAATTCTCCTGCTCTCTGCCTTGACCCTGGCAAAGCCAGAATCGGTGGCCGAGGGGAGAATGAAGGAGATGGAAGAAAAACAGACAATAGGGCCACTGTAGGGCTGTGGTCTCCCTGCCATAGGTTGGGGTAGAGCTTGGGGGGGGTGTGGTGCTGAGGGACTCTGAATAGGGTATGGGATTGAAGTTTTAAGTGGGACTTTTTAATGAGTTTTAATTCTTGAAAGTAACTTAAAAATCTCTGAGTACAAGATATGCCGGAGATGTTGTCCAGGGCTGGGGAGAAAGGTGATTTGATACAGCATTTTGGGAGGGAGTGATTAGAGAAAAATAACACCATTTTTGGTTTGTACACAATTGAATTAGCTTGCTTGATGGATTCCAGGGAGCCAGCCCCAAGGGATAGGTGAGCGACAGACTATGCCCTAGAACTTTGGTATTATGGACACTTATTCCCTTGGAAGCTTTTGATATTTTTGTTTAATTAAAAAAATGTTTGTTTATTTTTGAGAGAGAGAGATAGAGAGAGAGAGAGCAAGAGAGAGTAAGAGCATTGGAGAGGCTCAGAGAGAGAGTGGGACAGAAGATCCAAAGTGGGCTCTGTGCTGACAGCAGACAGCCTGATGCAGAGCTTGAACCCACGAACCACGAGATCATGACCTGAGCCAAAGTTGGAGGCACCCCAATATTGCTGTTTAATTTTTTAAAAGGTTTTACTTTGAAATAATGTTACAACTACAGAGAAGTTGCAAAAATAGTGCTGAAAGCTCCCATATACCTTTCCCCAGCTTCCCCTCATGTTAACGTCTTATATAACTGTAGTGTAATGATCAAAATCAGGAAATTAACATTGATACAGTACTATTAACTATTCTACAAGCCTTACTGTAATTTGCCAGCTTTCTCATGAATGTTCTTTTTCTGGCCAGGATCCAACCCAAGATCTCATAGTACATTCATTCATCACGTCTTCATAGTTTTCTCCATCATCTTTCCCTGTATCATTACATTTTAGGATTGGAAAGGACAGTAAACATCTTCTAGATGAATGGCCCTGTGGATTCTTGAATCTCCTCTATTAAAATTCCCATGAATAATTTTTTCTGCATGAAGTCATCTCTGGTGACAGTCTGTTCTAAATTGGGCCCAGCACTATAAAGAAGTCCACAACCATGATTTGCTTTCTTAAAGTTTTCACCTACTGATTCTGGTTCTTTCTTTATGTTTGCCTTTTAGAACAAGGCCATTTTCCCTTCTACATGTCAGCCTTCAAATATTGGAAGACCATTATATTTCTATTCTCCCTGAAGCCTGCCACCAAATCCTTTCTTCTTTAGGATGAACATCTTTAGTTCTATTCATTGTTCCTTGTATGACATGATTTTAAGTCATATTACACATGGGTCACTTTACCCTGAACAAGCACCAGTTATATATATATAAATGTATATGTGGGTCTATCTATGATGCCTGCATAGAGAAAAAAAATAGGTATCGTTCTCCACATTCTCTATCCTATCTCTGACGGTCAAGATTACATTAACAATTGGTTCATTTTTATAAAGGTGGTCAAGTCCTAGTTAAACATGCTAATTAAATAGCCATTTTCAGTGAACATATGTGAGTAATCTAGGCTCCTGTGTGAGTTGCTAAGAGAAATTTGGCATTTTTCTTTGAGATAACTTCTGGGGTGGAAGGCTAGACAAGTAAGTATGCTTTCAATTAAGCTTGGGTTGGCTTATATCGAAATTGGAAATGGTACCTGGCAAGAAGCTGCTGGTATATCTTTTCAAAAAAAAAAAAGGCAATACATTTTTGAAAAACTAAAATAAACTCTCAATGTATTGGCAGATCTGGGAGAATTTCCATTTACTGAACAGCTAATGGGAATGCATTGAGAAATACAGTGTGGCCTGAAACAGAGCAAGTATTTTTTACCTAAAAATAATTCTCAGGGCACCTGGGTGGCTCCATCGATTAAGCATCTGGCTCTTGATTTCGGCTCAGGACATGATCTCATGGTTTGTGAGTTTGAGCCCTGCATCGGGGTCTACACTGACAGCATGGATTCTCTCTCTCTCCCCCTCTGTTCCCTTCCTCTGCTCATGTGTGCTCTCTCTCTCTCTTTCAAAAATAACTAAGTAAACATTAAAAAAAATAATTCTCAAAACATGTTTTATCAGTCTTCAACTGTCTGTACCCTGGTTCAAAATGCAGGGTGTGACCTTACTTGTACTGTGTAGGTATTGCTGGAGGATGCTATTTCAATATTATTGAGTATACTCTCTATGCTGCACTTTTCATTTACGTTACTTATAGTTGGTTAAATTTCTTAACATTAGTTTTTTTTCTTGTTGTTCTGTCTGGATTTTAGTTTGCAGGCCCTTCTTGAATGGAAGATTTTGTTTCTTTATTATTCTTTCTGTTTTCTCTCTGATTCCCCACCATTCTTACAGTTTTGAGGTTTGTTTCCACCTGGTCTGTGGAGTCCCCAGGTCTTATATGAGCTCTTTGGTGCCCTTGCCCCACAGTGATGTCGGGGAATCACAGATACAGTCACTGAGCCCATCAGTGACTTGCCTGGAAGCCAAGTGGAGAGGCTGAGGCTTGCCTTCCTAAACTCGCAAACTGCCATGTTCACAGGCAGCTATCTTAGTAGTTGTTTCCAGACTCCTTTCTTGAGCTGGGGAGCCTCACCTTTACCCCTGGGTCTCAAGCCATGAGGGCTCAGCCTCCTGTAGGGTATTATTCTTGTTTGTAAGGTAGTGAGCAGTAAGTAAGCTCTGGAGTGGCCCTATTGTTTATTTCCAGCCATAGTTTGTTCTAATTGGTTGTCGCATCCATTTTCTCTGGTTGCTGCCTGTGCTGTGCTACTTATTAATATTATCAATATCATCTGGACTCTCACCCCATGGAAGCTGAATTTCTGGCCACCTCTGATTGCTTCTGACCTGGGGCCCAGGCAGCCCATTTACTGCTTTGGATTTCTGTTCCAGTTCTGGGCATACATACATTCATTTGTTTTTGAACATGGCTGTGACTTTTTTTTTTTTTAATTAAAAAAGTTTTTTTATGGAGATATAATTGACATATAACATTATATTACTTTCAGGTGTATGCCATGACTCAATATTTGTATGTATTGTGAAATGATCACCATGTTAAATCTAGTTCACAAAACTATGACTTTTATTTTCTTCTATATTTCATCTATTATGGAAAAGAGCAGAGGAGAGGACGTCAAAATGTATACTTACTGTGGTGTTTTGACGAGAAGTGTCTGAAAGATGTAGTCCAAATGACCGGATGACCAGGACATGTGTTAGAATGAAAGTTATTACAGAGTTGGTGAAAGTGCCAAAATTTATTAAAGCCTAACTAATTAACTAATTGTAGATACTTACAAAGCTGAATGTGTTAAAATTCTTTAAAATGAATATATATATATATATATATATATATATATATATATATATATATAAAATTTAAAAATAAATTTTCTGGGAATGTAGTGTTATAACAATAATTGATATAGCAGTAAACACTAAAACATGGAGGTGGGTGAGAGGAAACAAATGTTACAAAATTAATATATGCATTTTAAATAATAAACTCACCTACACTTAGAAATGGGAAAAAAAGAAGAAACTACTTAAATAACTCATGATTTAAGATAGACCTTAAAAACCACAATTATAGACTATTTAGATAGAATGTGTGGAAAACGATAACACCATGAAGGATGAGGCCAAAGTTGTATTCAAAAGCAAACTGATATTCTCAAGGGACCTCATTATCCAACAAAGCAAGCATTCAATCTAAGAAAGACAAATTGAACCAATGTAAGGAAAGGAGTAGGAAGAATGAAACTATTAAATAAATAGTTAAATAAACTATTCATAGACATCTTTGAATTAGAAAACAGAAACACTGTAAAATTGATGCATTAATCTGAGAGCCAATTCACTGGAACACCAATATCTTTAAGAAAACCTTGGGAAAATAGAGAAGAAAAGAGAAAAATATATAAAAATGAGAAATGACATAAAATGGTAGACATAGAAGAGGTTAAACTTTTATATAAAAAAATTCCTTTCGGGGCATCTGGGTGGCTCAGTCGGTTATGCGTCCGACGTTAGCTCAGGGCATGATCTCACGGGTCATGAGTTTGGGCTCTGCATCAGGCTCTGTGCTAACAGCTCAGAGCCTGGAGCCTGCTTCAGATTCTGTGTCTCCCTACTCTCTGCCCCTCCCCTGCTCTCACTCTCTCTCTGAAAAATAAATAAACATTAACAAAATTAAAAAAAAAATAAAAAAGTTCCTTTCTGTAAGAAGAATCACACAAGTTTATATAGCTGGGATGATGGGAAATCTGGGATTTGCTTTAAAATACAGTGCTGCATTTAAAACAGTGGTAGGGGAATAGGTGAAAGAATATTGGCAAAAATGTTGATTATGGTTTAAACTGGGTAATGGGTACATGGGGGTTCATTATACCCGGTTTTCCTCCCTTTATGTATGCTTAACGTTTTCCATAATTAAGAGTTAAAAGGAGAATGTTATACCTGACTCTATGCTAATATGTTTGGAAATCTCCCTAATGAAGTAGATGGTTTTTTGAGAAAACACATTTCTAAAACTGATTCAAGAAGTGGAAAATCTGATTAGAACAACAATCCTGGAAGAAATTATAAAAGAATACCTCCAAAAGAGATTCTCAAATCTGACCATTTTATTCATGAATTCCTTCAGGAAACACATAATTTACTTTGAGAGAGAGGGAGCATGAACAGGGGAGGGGCAGACAGAGAAGGAGAGAGATAGAATTCCAAGTAGGCTCCGTTTTGTCAGCACAGAGCCTGATGCAGGGCTCAATCCTATGCTTGTGAGATCATGACCTGAGCCAAGGTCAAGAGTCAGACACCCAACCAACTGAGCCACCTAGGTATCCGAAGACACATATAATTCTTATGTTCTATAAATTATATAGATCTAAATGATATCATCAAATTTATTCTATAAAGCTAGCACATTACCACTATGACCTGATATGTAAACAATGAAAATATCAAAGCACAGAGCAGTTTTATATGCAAATATATGGAAAACTTTGAAATGAAATAGTAAGGAAATTGAACTCAGTTGCCTCCAGTTGATCTATCTCCACTTAATCAATTCATCAGAGTAAGAAAAATTTATCATTTCCTCTGTAAAATGCACTGACTGATGTCCACAGAGAATGAATGCTTATGACCAGTTTGCTCTGGTGTGTTCTTGCAATTTTGCTCTGATAGTAATAGGCTTTCAATCCAGTTTATGTCAACTGTACTTATGTAATCTAATTAAATATTTATGTACACTGATGAAATATGAGTATGGACAAAGAATTGTTCCTGTGAAAGCTAAATTGAATGTATTGGAAGAACCCAGTACAAGTGAGTCACTAAAAAATTAAGTTAGGTGAGGATGAGACAATTATAAAATTTGGGAAAAAGATACAAAAGTCTAGAAGAAATCTTCATGCATATTGCTTTATGCACAACTTAAAATTCTCTTCTTTAAAGAAACTGAATGGAAAAATAGCAATGCATTAAGGATTTGATTTACATAAAAAAGATAGTACAGAATTCTTTTTTTTTTTCAACGTTTATTTATTTTTGGGACAGAGAGAGACAGAGCATGAATGGGGGAGGGGCAGAGAGAGAGGGAGACACAGAATCCGAAACAGGCTCCAGGCTCTGAGCCATCAGCCCAGAGCCTGATGCGGGGCTCGAACTCACAGACCGCGAGATCGTGACCTGGCTGAAGTCGGACGCTTAACCGACTGCGCCACCCAGGCGCCCCCAGAATTCTTTTTAAAAATTTTTATTTATTTTTATTTTAGAGAGAGAGAAAGCACAAGTAGGGGAGAGGGCAGAGGGAGAGAGAGAGAATCGTAAGCAGGCTCCACACTCAGCACAGAGCCTGATGTGGGGTTTGATCTCACAACCTCGGGATCATGCCCTGAGAGCCAAAATCAAGAGTGGAATGCTCAACTGACTGAGCCGCCCAGGTGCTCCAGCACAGAATTCTAATTAGCAAACTGATATTCAAAGAAAGACCTTTCCCTATATACTGGTTAAGGCAGCACTAGCTGCTATACTAGACAAACCCTAGCTAACACATTAAACAAAATCAAATCTTACTCAAACCAATTTAATAATAAAAGACAATTATTGGCACATATAGGGATGATATTAAAAATATTTAACAACCAGTGCAGCATGGGTACTGACCAGTTATAAAGGATAACCAACTAATAGGAATGGATGGCCAGTCACATACAACAGAATGGCTATTCCAGTGTGTACAAGTGAATATATATGCCTGGGTTCATGGAATTAAAAAACCCTAAGGCAGGCTTCCTTCAGGTGAGGCTTGATGTGGTGGTTGAACAATATACCAAATACACTCAGTTGATCTGTTTTCTGGTCTGCTTTCTTTGGCTGTGAGCTTCATCCTAAACAGATTCCCCAAGATGGTTGACAGCAGCTCCTGAGGTTGTGTGTTTCAGTGTTCTTGTTTGGCAAGAAATAAGGGATACTTTGTGTTAGCATTTAGAGCAAGGCCTTTGAGATTCATCTTGATTAGACTGACTTAGGTCACATCCCAGGCCTGTACCAGTCATGGGGCATGGCTTGTGCTGGTTGGCTTGGTCAAGTTCTCTGCCTCACCTGGAGTGGGGAGTAGAGTCAGCTTTTCTGGAACAACTTGGATCCTCTGACAAGTATTAGGAGGCTACAGGAAAGGGGTGTAGGTGGATATTGGAGAAAAACCAACAAATATTTTTTATATTAATGCAAAATATGTCATCAACATATCCAATTAATAGAAAACACATAATAAACTTAGTGGAGTAAAAGGCATTGTATATAAAAATATTTGACAAAGAGTATATACTAAAGAGTAAAGAAAAACATGAGCAAAGTGCAGAAATAGATCATAGAAGGAATGTAACTGATCAATAAGTATGTGAAAAGGCATGTAATTTCACTAGTAATCAAAGAAATGGGAATTAAAAACATTTTGTCAGACCACATTTTGCTTAATCATTTGAGTCAGTATTATACAAGGAGCAGGATCATCCCAAATAACCCTGTGTGCTTACTTGGCATTATGGACTAAATTGTACCCCCCACCAAGGGTCACAGGTTGAAGCCCTAACTCCTAATGTGACAGTATTGGGAGATAAGGCCAGAAGGAGATAATTAAGGTTAAATGAACTCATAAGGTGGGGCCCTAATCCAATAGGACTGATGTCCTTATAAAAAGAGGAAGACACAGCGGAAGTGTAGGTGCACAGAGAAACGACCACATTGAGGACCTAATGACCTAGTGAGAAGGCCACCACCTGCAAGCTAAGGAGACAGGCCTAGGAGAAACAAAACCTGCCAACACCTTGATCTTGGACTTCCAGCCTGAAAAACTGTGAGACATACATTTCTCTTGTTAGCGCCACACAGACTGTAGTATTTTGTTTGGGCAACTCTGGCAGATTAATAAACCTGGGCTTACTGGGCCAGAGGCTACCTAGGGTCCGGGGCCTTGCTCTTCTCCCAGTTGGAGGGGCAGTGCCAAGCTCACCTTCTCATGGAACTTGAGCCCTGGGAAAGACTGAACTGAAATATCCTTGAGGCACCAGAGTCTACAGGGGCTGGGAAGCTGACATTGTAAGATAACTCCTATAAATAGCTGGCACTCCAGACCAGATGGCTTGACAAGCTGATAATGGCTGCTCTCTCATGCTCGTCATAGAAGAAGGAATAGGAGCTGACTCCAGCAGCCCTGGCAGGCCTCTCATGGGGCGAGGGGGGCAACGATGGGCCCTTGTCATGCTGACCCTGGCCTTGGAATTTTTCTTTATCCAATTAGGCTTATTCCTCGGCCCTTGCCACATGGTGTGAAATTTTACCCAAACCCTGGTGTACCACATGGGGAGACCAGAAGGGAACATCTTCCACAAAAGAAATATTAAAAAAAATGATATACTTGATAGAAGGTAGTTATGACCTTTTGCAGAAGCAATTTATGATGTGTTTAGTCTTTAGTATATAAATTTTTTAAAAATATGGGAATATACTTATTAAGTAGTGGATCCATTGTTATGCATCGAGATACCAGGGAAATTCAACACAAGTATATAATGCTGAACAGAAAAGATTTTGGCTTTTCTGCAGAGTTAAAAATGCACAATATTCTCTTTTCTTCCCCTCCAGACTCTACACCTACATTGGGATTTGTTAGCTAGATGAGAAATCTAGACAACAACAGAAAAGCTGTCACTTCCAAAATGATTTAGATGGCAATCTTTAAAATACACCTCTGTGGGCACCTGTTGGGATTAACACTGGGTGTCATATGTAAGTGGTGAATCACTGGGTTCTACTCCTTAAGCCAAGACTATACTGTATGTTAACTGACTTGAGAATAATAATAATTAAAAAAGAAGGAACAAAAAAATTACACCTCAGTGCCTGCCATCTGCTCTGAGGACTAAAACGGCAACCTAAACATATAATGGGGGTGGGGGGTCTGAACAGTGAGGCCATATTGTGGCCAATTAGGAAAGTTTCCAGTTTCTGACACCCAGCATTGGAAGCTTGCCTACACTGCACCCCCTTCACGCTGAGGCATAGCCTTGAAAGTGAAGCAATAGTGGGGAGGACCTTTGGTATTTCCTGAACTTAATCTTCTGGAATGAGTCCAAGATTCAACCGCCAAATCCAAATTCCATTGTCTGTGGGCTGGTTGGTGTTGTAGGAGGATTTCATGCGATGTGGTTGGTATGTATGCACATGTCCTGCCTGTCACCTGTTCCCAGATAGGCTCAACTTATCAATCATCTCGTTGAAATGGCAAGACTTGAAACATAAGGATTCTGCTGGAAACATATAACAGGGGGCTACTGTGAACAGAAGCAGGGCCAGGTTGGAAGGACAACACACACACAGAGAAAGATATTTCTGGACTTTCTGAGTCTCAGTCCTTTGTGGATTGCTTGTAAACAGTATAGTCTGTTCCTAGAAAACATATTCACCCCTATGTGGGTGAAGGAGAAATATTATTATCATTATTTTATTTTTTTAAAATTGACATCCAAGTTAGCATATAGTACAACAGTGATTTCAGGGGTAGATTCCTTAATGCCCCTTACCCATTTAGTCCATCCGCCTCCCATAACCCCTCCAGTAACCCTGAAAGAGAAATATTATTAAGATGTAAAGAACAGGTGAGTCGTATTTTCTGACTCTTTTCCTAGGAAAAGATAAGAATCTACTAGAATTGTGACTTGAGTTTTGATAAGCAAATTCATCTCTGCTTAGCAAAGATTTGCAAAGACGTGGAACTCTGATGATTTTATTTCTCTATGGCTGTGTATTCACAACTCCTACTTTACATTACCAATTAACTTTATAAATGTAATCTCTTTTCAGGCATCCTTAAGTGTGTGAGATGTAATTTTCCTTTCCAGTGCTCAAGTTCTCTTATTTGCCTGTTTTTTTTCTCCTCTGAATCAAAATATAAAATTTCCTAATAGATTAGAGGAATGAAAACCAAAAAGCATATTTTGAGTGAAAAGTGTTTTCCCCTCCTTTCAGTCACTTAAGCTTTCTGGGACTTTTTGGGTTGGAATACCACACATTGGCTTGAATCACTGTGTGAATTTTGAAACAAATGCAGACCTGTTCTTTGGCTACTTTGAGCTTGTGTAGGGAGATCAAAGGAACTGGAAGGAGAAACAAAGACTAAAGAGAATTGGAATGCATAGTGAACCTCTGTCTGGAAAATGCATTGCACACTTTAGACAGCTGCACTGTAATATTAACAGCCTATGCTTGTCTAGTGATTTCCAGTTTCTAAAGTGCTTTTATGTCTGTTAGCTCAGGACCACCCTAAAGAGAAAAGCTGGGCAGGCATTATTGTTTTCTTGTTACAAAGAAGAGCACAAACTTGGAGAGACTGAGTGTGGAGCATGGGAACTGATAGTTGAACCTGGGTCAGCTGACCCCAAACCTTAGCCTATTTCTGCCTCACCACAAGTCCCACTGGCTTTGAATACCCTGAAAAGGTATCCTGTGTTCACACACCTTCAGCTAGTAGGACTCAAGGCTCTTAATCTTGCGTTCCTGGGTCCCCTCCCAGGCCCACACCCTCCATCTGCATACTGCAAATGCTTTTTTCCACGGAAGAACTCCAGACTTATCTGAGTTAAATACCAAACCCTATTTTGTACTTTCTGCTTATGCTGTGGCACTTAAAGGATTCCAAAGTGCGACAATTGTGAGTCCATTTCGCATTTCTTCTTGGGGCAATAAGGAAGGGAATGGCAAGTCAAAGGGAATTGGAATTATCCAGCCCCAGCTGAGCCCAGCTGCCAAGCTGAAGCTGAATTGATAGTCAGAGGAAGACTCAGCAGAAAGCTCTGAATCAGATTTCAATGGTTCCACTTCAAATGGACTTGTCTCATGGGTCTGGCAGGAGCCATGCTGGATTTAAAGTGAAAGTAAGCTGTGGACTCAGGGGACAGCACAGGAAATTACAGATGACAGCTGCTTACCTCAATAGCCACATCTGGTCCAAAGGCCCTATCCAGGGTCTCTGCTTTGCGAGGAATGGGGATGCTTTGGTGTCCAGTTTTTTAAACCCCTGGGGAAAGTTGTTTTAGGGCACAGGGGAGACTCAGAAGGCTGGTTCTATTTCTTTTCTAGCCATGTAATCTTGAATCAGGCATATGGCTTTTGCAAGCCTCAGTTTGCTAATCTGTGAACAAAAGAGTAATAATACTTGCCTCCCAGATTTTTTTGTGTGTGGTTTTTGTTTGTTTTCATGAAATGCATTTTGTAAACTATAAAGTGTTCCAGCAATTCAGAGTTTGTTATTATTTTCATTACTTACAGGTCTAAGTTTCCTGCAGGAAAAGGGAATTAAGAAGCATAAGAAACAGGTGGAGGTACTGTAGAGAAGAAAAAGGAACAGTGATAATACTATTAAAATAACTTTTTAAGTGTCTATAGGCACCTGGAACCATGCTAAGAGCTATGCAAATAAGGTTATCAAGATATAATTGTTAATCCAAGGCCATTGCATGAAATGGCACACTGCTTATATGGAATGGGGTAGGGGTGGAGGCGGAAAGAGGAGAAACATCAGTGGCGGCCCATGATGTGCAAGGCATTGGTGAAGATGTCGTTATCTCAAGCCTACCGATCTTATTTTAGAGCAGTGGAAACAGATTCAGAGACATTGAATAATTTGTTTAAGGCCATGTGGATAGTAGATGATACAGCTGTGACTTTGTCTCCAAAGCATCTCCTCATATGTAGACAAATGAGTCAATCAAAAAGTATAAATTAGGTAATTCACAGGTTATGTTATCAAAAGGGATGAAGGCCAGAGAAACAAAACGTCAGCCCTGATAGCTAGGGTGACCAATGTGTCCCTGTTTGCTGGTGACTGTCTCCATTTTAGTACTGAAAGCCCTGTGTCCCAGTCACTCAGTCTGGGGCTTCCTCAGACCCAGGCAAAGTTGATCACCCACAGCTGATAGGTAGTAGCTGGCTTACTTGTCACCAGTTAGGTCATGCCACTCCCTTGGTGAACATAAGTAGTTTCAGAGACTATCAACATCAGATGAGGACTCTCATGGATATGCTGGAATAAGATAAAAACAAGACAAGTCCATAATTATGCTTGAACCAGGATAAAAACAGACACCGTGCAACTGCAAAAATGACCAAACAACCCCCTCTCCTGGCTAACAGGAGTGACAACTCTTTCTTTTTCAATGACTACTCAAGCCTTGCTGCTTTCCTCTTGTCCATTAGATAAAAATAATCATTAAATCTCCCTACTTTCTGAAAGGTCCCAATTCACCTTCTTGAGCCCTCCCCCAAATCAATGAACACAGGCCCAACTTCTAGAGCAGGCCCTTCCTGATACCCTCTTTCTGAGACACTTTTCATGATTCCTCATGATGTGAGGTCCCCATAGCAGGGAGCAGCCCCAACTCTATTTGACCTCAGGCATGTTCCTGGATGGTCTTGGACCGGAGGACATTGGCATGACTTATACAAGGACAGTGTGTGAAGAGGGGCCACTCTTCACTTGTGGTATTGTAATTCTTTCTCTCTGGGCCATTTCTATAACTAGACCAGGTGCTTTTTCAAAGCAGAATTGCTTACTAAAGATAATAGCTAGCATGTACTGAAGACTTCCACTTGCCCGGCACTATGCTAGGCTTTCTTTGTGGACTGACTCATTTAAGGCCCACCCATACTTTCTGAAGCAGGTTCTGTAATTCCCATTTCTCAGATACTAAAGAGGGCACTAAATGCAAGTATGGAAATTGCTTAGAGTTAGTCAGTGGCAGAGTCAGGATTCAGAACCATTGAGTCTAATTCTAGAGCCTGGCCAGCACCCACAGAATAGTCAATGTTTGGGGAATAAATAAAAAACCATCTTGCCTTCAAATGAATAAGAAGTCTTAGAATTATAATAATACTAAGGTCTCCTTCCCTGAGCCATACTCTGTTTTGAACGCTTTATATGTACTAATGTACTTGGCCCTTACAACTCCATTTTGTTGGTACCATTATTATTTCATTTTACAGATAAGAAAACTGAGGCTCAAAGAGGTATATTTTAAAACACTTTAGGGGCGCCTGGGTGGCGCAGTCGGTTAGGCGTCCGACTTCAGCCAGGTCACGATCTCGCGGTCCGTGAGTTCGAGCCCCGCGTCAGGCTCTGGGCTGATGGCTCAGAGCCTGGAGCCTGCTTCCGATTCTGTGTCTCCCTCTCTCTCTGCCCCTCCCCCGTTCATGCTCTGTCTCTCTCTGTCCCAAAAATAAACATTGAAAAAAAAATTAAAAAAAAAACACTTTAGAGAGAATGAAGTGTTTTCACACTTGTATTTGCTAAACCCTATGAAGTGCTGTGTTTCATTAAGATGCCATTGACCATAAGATGCATCATTATTTTATGTGCCACTGAGAAAAAAAGCTTCCAGTTAAAATTTGTAAGAGCCCCTAATTGTATCTAGTTTTCAGAGGTGCCAAAATGCAAGGAAAAAGTACATTTTAGAATTGATAAAATCAGGTAGGTATTATTTATCCCCATTATACAGAAGCAGAACCCGGGGCTCAGAAATGTGTGTATTTCTCCAGATCACAAAAGTGGCAAAAGGGGGCCTTGAATCCAGGTCCACAAAATATGCTCTCTCTTCAGTGCTATTCTAAGCGTTAAGGGAATCTTTGACCCCTGAATTTAATGGAGGGCTGATTGAGTGTATCTGACTCTAGGGCATCCACGAGACAGAAGATGTTTTGGGCAAAGGGAACATTTTTTGTGAAGTTCAAATCATGTCTTCTGTGTGGCCAAATACTTCATCTAAATGCAGGGTGAGCTTTTCTTCTTCACTTTTTAACTTGGGTAAGACTTTAGGTTCCTGTGTGTCCTTTGGCCAAAGAGATTGTGTGAATGAGCTCACCCTGTGTGTGTGACATTTCTGTTTTCCAAGCCCCAGAAATTCTATGAAGAACTCTCTTTCTCTCTCTCTCTGGCTTTCTCCAGTTGTGGTTTAGGTCTCAGACTGTCAGGCTACTTTTAGTTGTCTTGGTCAAAGATCTTTCAAGGAGTCTGGCGCCATTTTCTGATGCTCAACTGTTGACGGCTTTTAAGCTTCATTTCTTCCTCTCCTTCTCTGCCCCATATCTGGCCAACCTGATAAGAAAGCCAGGAAGCTCTCTCCCTTGGCACTGGTGGGATATTGAAAGCATGCCAGCCCCAGCCAGCACGTGGAAACCCTCACTCTGGCCCTCTCCACAACATCTAACCCAACCAAACCTACTTTCCTTGTGTTCTGAAGCTATTTTGGACCTAGTTGCGGGGGGTGGGGGGGAGCTGCCCCATCCTCCCCAGAAAAGCCTCAATTACATAAATAATAAACCTTTCCATAGTCTTTTGGCATAAGTATGGCATCATCAGTCTTGACATCCAAAAAAAAATTTTGAGTGGAAGTTCCTCCTGCTTCTGCAGAATAGCTACAACAGACACCTCAGAGCAGCTCAGATGAGCTACATCAGCTAGAAGCTATTTAAAAATTTTTTAACAGAAAAATATTCATCATTTCTGTCTAGCTACTTTTAAAATGAAGAGAGGTCATGCTCATCAGCTTCCATGTTTATTTTTTTTTAAATTTTCTTTTCAACGTTTTTTATTTATTTTTGGGACAGAGAGAGACAGAGCATGAACAGGGGAGGGGCAGAGAGAGAGGGAGACACAGAATCGGAAACAGGCTCCAGGCTCTGAGCCATCAGCCCAGAGCCCGACGCGGGGCTCGAACTCACGGACCACGAGATCGTGACCTGGCTGAAGTCGGACGCTTAACCGACTGCGCCACCCAGGCGCCCCCAGCTTCCATGTTTAAATGAAAGTCTACAGCCATCTCTCTACAGCAGTTTGCTGGGAGAGCTGGCTGCACAGGACAGCTGTGGGCAGTTCAGCCACTCTGCATGGGCCAGGACATGCGAAGATTAAGGCAGGTGAGGGAAGACATACCCTACTCTCTGTCAAAATTGGCAAGGCTAAGAGAATCTAGATGGTTTTTAAAAGGTTCTTCTAAAGTGAATGAGAGATGGAATGGATAAGTCAGCCAGAAAAAGAAATAGGAGGTATGAAAAAGACCAGTGAATTAAAGAGATTATGAAATTGGAGGATAAATAAAGAGAGAAATTAGAAATAAAAAGAATGAAGAATGAAAAACTACAACTAACCAATTGCTAGAGAGCCCTGGTATATGAGGAAAAGGAAGGAAAAATAAAAAAGGAATAATTGGACAAGGGGAAGACAATAAACAAGATAAATAATAATATGAGGAAATAGTATCTCCATCCTGCATGGGTTTGTAATCAAGAACCACAGGGTTTTACCACATGAGGGTGAAAATGCACCCACTTCTTGGGGGTGGCAGACAGGGTAAGCTAGTTGCCGTTTGGACACGATTCACAAAGTAATTACAAGATCTAACAATGCTGTTCCCAGGACTGAATCATTAATCACCATTTCTGATGATGTTGAAACCATAATGAGAAAACCCATACCGATGCTTTCCAGGTCAATTTCAAGCTCTGTTGTAAGAGGTATGGAGAGAAATCGATGGCATATTATTTTCCCGATTCTGAGTCGACATTTCAAATAGCACAGTGTGAAAATATAAAGACAGTGCCCTTTTAAAGGTCAATAGTGATTTCCATTACAATCCCTGATTTATCATTCAGCCCAGAAGATTTATTCCAGGTTGGGATGTAACATAAGAGTTTGCTCTACACAGGGGAAAAGCAAAGCAGAAAAAAAAATTACTTAGTAGTTTTAAGGGCCTCCCCCCTCCAACCCTTTACTTTTTCCTCTTTGAGCTCAAAAGGCAGGCACCTGAAAAGACCAAATCTTCAAACATTTATATTTGGGTTTTTCTCTCTGTTTTGGCCAAGTGATAAATTCTCTTTAACCCCTCCACAGATCTGCTCCCAGTAGCCTGAGAGATCTGGGGAAAATGCCTTTCAGAGTTTCTCCTTTTTGGCATCCTGGAGAAGTATTTTTGATGAAGTTAAGGGTCTCTTCCTTGCTCTTCACCTGCCTTACACTGTCTAGCTTTGCCATCCAGAGACCACTGCTTCCAGAGACTTCCTTAGGCCCACTGACCATCCAGGAAAAGAATGATTTCAACAGAAAGGATCTTGAATATTTAAGAATATCCTATGTGGCTTCAACTGACAAAGGCAAGGATCTTACTCTCCCTGGCAGCTCAGTGGGCGGGAGTGCTTTGGGCCAAATCAGGGCACGGAGTGGCTGGGAGGTTGTAGATTAAGTCATGTGATCAAAGCTGGACCCATGAAAGGTGTTAGAAAGTATTATTATTATTTTTTCTAAGTTATATTACTGGCCAGTAGTATTGTGGATCTCCAAACTGATAGAAAATGACTAAATTAACTAGGTTGCCTGGGCCTCTGGTTATTTCGTTGATGACAGTGATGTTATCTGCTCTCTCTTCTAATCATTAACGTTGACCAAGTGGACTTTGTGCATGTGGCTATATTCAGAACCTTGACAGAGAGAGTCTGAAAATAGGTGTATTTGCAGTGCAGGCTAGTTGGGGACGGGTGAGGGGAAACGTCTCCTTCACTCCTGTTATTTTCCTCCATAGGAGGAACTGGGAACCATTTTTGTTTACTGACCTCTTCCTCCTTCCCTCTGCCTGAGGGAGATGGAGTGTTGTCTCTTATCAGTGAGTGTGGACAAAGAAGCTGTGCATTTGGGACCCAAACCCTTCCACACTTGCTCTTAGGATTGAGTTGTCTGTGGGGAAACTGTTTTCCTCTGCTCTTCTCTGCCATAATATAATTTTTTATCTCCCCCACCCATTTAAGAAAGTGTGGTAAAATACATATAACATAAAATTTACCATCTTAGCCATTTTTTTTTTTTTTTTTACTTTTTGGAATTTATTCTGAGAAGATCATTGTTTTTTTTTTTTATATATATATATGAAATTTATTGACAAATTGGTTTCCATACAATACCCAGTGCTCATCCCAAAAGGTGCCCTCCTCAATACCCATCACCCACCCTCCCCTCCCTCCCACCCCCCATCAACCCTCAGTTTGTTCTCAGTTCATCTTAGCCATTTTTAAGAGTACAGTTCAGTGATATTAAATGCATTCATAATGGTATACAGTCATTATCACCATCCATTTGTAGAGCTCTTTTCACCTTGTACAACTAAAATTCCATCCTTTCTAATAACTCCCCATTCACTTTTCTCCCTAGTCCCTGGCAACCTCAATTCTACATTCTGTCTCTATGTTTTTGACTATTTTAGGTACATAATATAAGTGGAATCATATACTATTTATAATTTTTAACTGGCTTATTTCCTTAGTAATGTACTCAAGGTTCATCCATGTTGTAGCATGTGCCATATTTTTTTAAGGGAAGCTGCTCCACTCCCAAGCAGAGACTGCCCAGAGATTAGGGTTTGGCTTTATAGGGTTCTGAGGTTTAGTACCATGGACTCATTTGCCAAACTCTTTGATTTTAGCTTGATTGTTAATAAAAGTAAAATTTTGATTTTCTAACTACCAACTTTTTTGTTTCAATTCTCAACTGGTTCAGAAAGGGGAAAAAGGGGCACCTGGCTGGCTCAGTAAGTTAAGCATCTGACTCCTGATCTTGGGTCAGGTCATGATCTCACTGTCATGAGATGGAGCCCAGCATTGGGCTCCGTGCTGCCAGCTCCCAATCCTTGCTTGGGATTCTCTCTCTCTCTTTCTCTCTGCCCTGCCCTGTCTTGTGCTATCTCTCAAAATAAATAAATAAACTTAAAAAAAAAAAAGAAAGGGGAAAAGAGTGCTATTTAATGGGCCCCCCTTTAGGCTCCAACAAGGCTGGAATCATGACTTCCCTTAATCATGTTGAAAATGTAATACAAGTAGCTGACAAAATACAGAGATTCTATAAAAGTTTATTCCATACTTGCTGGTTTCACTCATTTCCTGAAGAAACTTTTTCGAGTACCTACTGTGTGTTATGAGTTGTGCTTCAGCAATGAGCAAGACAGAGAAAACCCCTGCCATTGAGAACTTCCAGTGGGGAAAAACTAGCAACAACTAGAGATGATTGTTATAAATTGTGATTATTTTTGGGATGGAAATAAACAAAGGGCAAGAAAGAATAAGAGGCAGAGGGTAACTTTAGACCGAGTGGATTTGGTTAAAGGCAGATTTCACTCTAGGAGTTTCTGCCATCAGGTAGAATTGCTGATGTTTGAACAGAGATAAACCAGTAATTAGTAAACTTGATATATAGTATTATAATTCTTAGTTTTCCTGTAACTTACATGTTTCAGCTAGACTTACTACATATTGTTGTGCATTCATTTATTCAGTGAATGAATATTTTATGCCAGGAAATCTGATGGGGGCTAAGGATATAGAGATGAATAACACATTCTTGTTGCCCTAAGGAACAAACTGCCTAGTTGAGAGAGCCAGTGACATAAATAAATAATTATAATATGGTGAGATAAGCCGTGGAAAGATCATGAAAACACAGAGTAGGGAGTGATCAACCCGGGATATGGAAGTTGGGGAATTTCAGATGGAGGGGTGCAGAAGCACCAAAGCAATGAAAAGCATGGCTCATTTTTCAGTGCAATGGGAATCAAGTGTGCTAGAGACTAATGTACCAAGGTTCTGGAAAATTCAGAGCATTCCCAGTGTTGCTCAGAAACACAGGTCTGATAGCCTCACTTTTTGCTTTAAAACTGTCCTTAAACCTTAGCTTGATTTTTATCCTATTTGAAAGGTAAGCAAATGAAACCTCAGATGGGTTAAGTGATTTGTCAAGGTCATGTGGTTGGGAAGGAACAGAGCCAGGTTAGAGTGACCATGAACATAAAATGGATTTTATTGGTTTTAATTTCGAGTTTACATAAAGTCAAGGTTAAGATAACTTTAAAAAGTGGCACCTGGGTGGCTCAGTTGGTTAAGCATATGACTTCGGCTCAGGTCATGATCTCACGGTCCATGAGTTTGAGCCCCACGTTGGGCTCTGTGCTGACAGCTTGGAGCCTGGAGCCTGCTTCAGATTCTGTGTCTCCCTCTCTCTCTGCCCCTCCCCTGTTCATGCTCTGTCTCTCTCTGTCTCAAAAGTAAATAAACATTAAGATAACTTAAAAAAAAATCTATCCCACAAAGTACATTTTTCCTGTTTTATGTAATATTTCTACTTAATCCCCAGAAATATTTAAAAATCCCATAAGAATTTAATGGTGGTTGTTGACTTAATCCACACCCTCTAATGAAATTATAATTTGGAGGGAAGCAATTTATTTCTCAGCTAAAACCCCGAATTTAAGAGTGAAAGGGAGAGATATTTAAAAACAAGGAAAAAAGTCAGTTTAAATATTATTTTGTTTGGCCTGAGTGCAATTTCTTGCTTATGCTCTTGTTGGATAAAGTGAAAGATATTTTCTAAAAAATATCCAAAGCAGTGTTTAGTGATTTGGTCTTGGTGTGTATTTAAGAGGATCATTAGTGAAAATGATGGGTTTAAAAGTGACTTATGCACTATCTCTGCTAATTATTTTTAATAAGGAGTGATTTGCTATGCACAGTGCTATTTTTTCATGTCCAAAGCAGAAGCAATGCTGTGTGTGTGCTGAGGCATATCAAAGCTTGGCTGAACCTTCCTTAGCAGGTCTGCTGGTTTGATGTTAGTTCAAAGGAAACCTCCAATCCCAAAGACTTTTAAATTTCTTTCTGCAAAATAAATTAAGTGCAAAAAGCCAATATAAATCTCTCCGTGCTTCTGTATGTTAGTGCAATAACCAAGTTGTTTCTCTCCAAAGTGCTCTTTGGAAAGGCATGTTTGTGTGTGTGTGTGTGTGTGTGTGTGTGTGCATAGCATATATTTGTATGGTGTTCAAAATATTATTCAATCTCGGAAAGATGGAACAAGAGTATAGAGCTACTGTTGAAGGCGGCTCTTTTCACCTTCCCTTGCCTGCACAGAGTGGGGCACCATGGGATGTCGAATACATGAATGTATGTGATCATACATACTGAGGTTTTCTGCAGCACACATGTAAGCATGTCAGTCACTCCCTTTCTCCCGAGTAAATAAAGAAAAACATCCTTAATTTGCCCTGAAAGTCCTGCAGGGTCTAACTCCTTTGTCCCTTTCCAGCCCCATCTAGAACCATCTGGTGTCCCTTCAGCTTCTCCTACCACAAGGCCTTTGCACGACTCTTCTCATTCTCATGGAATATACTACCCTACCCTCTTTGCATCATGTAGCCCCTGCTATGGTTCAGGTCTCAGCTATCATCCCTGCTTTAGGCAAACCTTCCTTGATATCCTTGTGTAGTCCAAGCCTTCTATTATGTGCTCCCATATCACTCCGCACTTCTGATATTATGATCTAGTAAGAAATATATATTTGGTCTTTGTCCTCAGTTTGTGCTACAAGGCTCCTAAAACCCTTGGAGTTTCTGAATGATAGAATGAAAAGGGCATTTTTTATTTATTATAAGCCGCTTTCAACTATCCTTGAGTTTATGTTAATGAGGTGACTCTTGGAGGTTGGGGCCTGTTGCCAGAGGAATCAACCGTGTGATGAGAGGGTTGGAGTTTTCACTCCCCCCTTCCTTCAAGAGAGGCTGGAGGATAAATTCAATCACCAATGGCCAGTGATTTAATCAATCATGCCTAAAAATTGGGACTTCTGTAAATCCCTAAACAGTGGGGTTTAGAGAGCTTCTGGGGTGGTGAATGCAGGTGCTGGGAGGGGGGTGTACTAGGGAAGGCATGGACACTCTGTGCCCCTTCCCACATACTTTACCCTATGCATCTCTTCCGTTTGGCTGTTCCTGAATTGTATCTCTTATAATACATTGGCAATAGTAAGTAAACTGCTCCTCTGGATTCTGTGAACCACCCCAAAAAGTAATTGAACCCGAGGAAGGGGTTGTAGGTACCCCCAATTTATTGCCAGTTGGTCAGAAGCACAGTTCACAACCTCGGACTTAGGACTGGCATCTGAAGTGAGGGCAGTCTTGTGGATCTGAATCTTTAACCTGTGGAGTCTGTGCTAATTCTGCGCAGTTAGTGTAAGAATTGAGTTAAATTGTAGGACACACAGTTGGTGCCAGCTGAGGATTGGAGAATTTCTTGGTGTGGAAAAACCCACACATCTAGTGTCAGTTGTGTTGTAAGTAGAGGACAAAGTGTTTTTCTTTTAAACTCCTCTGTGGTACCATTAGCCTTACTATAGTTTTTCATTTCTTTGTGTGACCAATTGATTAATATTAGTCTTCTCTGCTAGACTGTAATCTCCATGAGAGCTGAAACTCAGTCTCTTTTTGCTTATATTGCATCTCCTGTGCCAAACACAGATGCATTGCAGTGGCTTAAATATTATTGCATGAGTGAGTAAATTAATAACAAAGCCAATGGGTTTCAGGCAAAGTTGGCTAGAAGTAGTGTGGCATGGTGGAAAGAGCACTGGACTGAAGTCAAAAGCCCAGAGCTTTTCACTTATTAAGTCAATGAACCAATTATTGATTTTGCCTCCTATGAATTAAGCACAGTGAATAAACACAGTGGTAAGCATATTAGACTCCATCCCTGACTTTGAGAATTTCATTCTATTTAGGGAAACAGACATGTAAACTGATCCTAAAAATACATCATAGGGAAGACTGGGTGGCTCAGTCCGTTAAGCATCTGGCTTCGGCTCAGGTCATGATCTCACAGTTTGTGAGTTTGAGCCCCACGTTGGGCTGTGCTGACATCTCAGAGCCTGGAGCCTGCTTTGATTCTGTGTCTCCCTCTCTCTGTGTCCTGCTCACACTCTGTCTCTCTCTCAAAAATAAGTAAACATTAAAATGTATATATATATATATATATATATATATATATATATACATACACACACATATATATTATAGTAGGCAACATGATGAAAATATCGACATCTGTGTGTGTGTGTACATATGCAGTAACGTTGACCTTGTCTTTGGGAGTAAGGTCAAGTGTCATAGAGAAGTCCCCTTCACTGGGGTCTTAAAGGACAATATAAATTTGCTTTTTGATTCTGGAAAAATAATTTATTCTCACTCATTTCACAAAAAATTTTGAGAACTAATAAACAGGGACTATCACTTAACTTCACCAAGACTTAGGCTTTCCATCTTTAAAAAGTGGAGATGATGCAAATTTCCCTGATTACCTCCAAGGCCTGTGGTGTTTTGGTAGATTGGAACTCCTCACCATCCAGGGTGAGGCTGTGTGAGGAGATAGGGTGCTCTCCTGAACTAGAGGAGCTGGAAAGGTAAACACTATATTTCCGAGACTCCTTTGCAGCCAGAGCTGCCCAAGTAGATCTCCAAGTAGATCCAACAGCTCATGATTTGGAAGATGGAAGTTAGGTGGAAGCCATTTGCCTAATGTTTTGGCTGTTTGCTCATAAGCCCAATTATGGAGACATTTTCCCCTCCTGCAGCGATGTTTTAGGGCCTACTCCCTAATTTTAAGGCTGCTGAGAGACAGCTGTGGCAGTAATGACTTACCTATCTTAGTATTGTAGCCTCAGTGATGTGTCTTTGAACTAAACATTTCCAGGGGTATCCTCCTGACTGCCCATTGCAACCAGCTGTGGCAAAGTGGGGGTCAGTAAAACAGTGTTGTTTTGGTGGTCATTCTTGGAGTCCCATTCTAGAGCTCACACCTCCAGCCCTTCAACAATTTCGTACACATCAAATTCCCTCATTAAATCCTTATTATTAAAATAACTAGAGTGGTGGTCTGTGTTTCCTTCTACCGAAGCTTAACTCATAAAGGGCTAGTTGCTGTACTGATAAGGCAATGAATGAAGTAGCACTTTTCATCCATCCATTCAGTGAATTCTTATTGAGCATCTGCTACAACCAGACGCTAAGCTTGAAGCTAGAGATATAGGGACAATAAGGCAATATGGTCTTATAATCATGGAGTTTATAACCTGGAGGAGGAAGCAAACAAAAAGCAAGAAGGAGCGCTTGGGTGGCTCAGTTGTTTAAGCACCCAACTCTTGATTTTGGCTCAGGTCATGATCTCATGGTTTGTGGGACAGAGCCCCAAGTTGGGCTTTGCACTGACAGCATGGAGCCTGCTTGGGATTCTCTCTCTTTCTCTCCCTGCTCCTTCCCACCTTGCCTGTGTGTCCCCCCCCCGCCCCCCTCTCTCTCTCAAAATAAATAAACATTTTAAAAAATCAAGTAAAAATACACTTTAGGATAATTACAGATGGTGACACATATTAAGTAAATAAGTGGGATGTTGAGATAGAAGTTAACTTAGGGAGTTGGGAAGGTGGAGAATTTAGAGCAGTTGGAAAAGACCTTGCTTTGAATAGGTGACAATTAAGGAAACAGTCATGTGAAATGTGTGTGAGTGGGACTGCGGGGGTAGGATGGGTGGGGTGGTGGTAAGAGCATTCGAGGAAGAGGGAACAACATATGCAAAGGCTCAAGGCTATCATACCAACAGTGAGAATGCTGGCTTGAGGGTGAAAACTCCCTAAACTGGCCCATCAGGCTCAAGGTGACATTGTGAAGCAGGTGATTTGTTGTTAGCATCCCCTGTTGGCTCTTTGGTTGGTAACAATTTTTTCTCCTCAGCACTTCTGCAAACCTCTGCTGCCCATTCAATCAACTTCTTTATTTGCTAAATACTTATTGGGTACCATGTGTCAGGGTGGTGACATGCACTGAAGATAGATAGGTACATAAATAAGACATGGTTTCTGCCTTTAAAGAGCTCACAGGCTCCAGGCTTTCCAATCTCCAGCCATCAGAAACCTTGCTTTCTTTTTTTTTTAAATTTTTTTTTCAACGTTTATTTTTATTTTTGGGACAGAGAGAGACAGAGCATGAACGGGGGAGGGGCAGAGAGAGAGGGAGACACAGAATTGGAAACAGGCTCCAGGCTCTGAGCCATCAGCCCAGAGCCCGATGCGGGGCTCGAACTCACGGACCGCGAGATCGTGACCTGGCTGAAGTCGGACGCTCAACCGACTGCGCCACCCAGGCGCCCCAGAAACCTTGCTTTCTTTTTGTCTTTGTTAAAATGAACAATACAACCTTCAGAATTTAGCTAATCTGTTAACCAGATTCTTGAGAACATGCTAGTGACTTAATTGTGCTCCAAAACCCTTTTGGCATGTGGCAGTTGTCAAATGAACATGGCATGCAGAAGGGCATGCTACTGCAAGCCCAGGAAGAGGCCTGACAGAGGACTCTTGGTGAATTCACCACAGTCTGCAGATCTAGTCCTCATCCCTGTAGACTCTTGACTGGCCCAGAGTACCCTGACTGTAGATTCAGCTTTCTGTGATGGGCACACATGAACCAGTGCTGCAGAAAGGAATCAATGAAATCAGAAAGATATTCTCATAATGTCTACTGAGAACTACACATGTCAAGGGAACTGGCTGCTTGCTTCTAGGTGTGTCCTGACCCAGAACACCCTTTCCCTAAAGGCATGCTACATGAGATGGCAAAGAAGAGTTTGCTTGGGAGGCCTGGGATCAGTTCTAGGGTGGTGAGCACTTGATGACTTGACATCTACTTTGTACCCTTCCACATTAGAGGATTACTTGATTTAGGCTTCTTTGGGCAGTGGCCACATCCACCTTAGTGGCTCCCCTTTTCTATACTTCTGTGGTTGATCAATCCCATTTCTGGTTAAAGTTTTTGGATGTGTCAACAAAGTATGACAAATATATGCTATCCCGCCATTATCCCCCTTCCTGTGTGCATGGCAGACATTGCTAACTGGTTATGGCTATCTTTCCCCCTGGGCTCAGATGAAGCCTCAAAAATCCTCCTGTACACAGCACTCCAGGGGAGCACAATTGGCTGGAATTGGCATGTAGGATGGCATTGATTTCTTTCCTTGGGTCCTAAGTCAAGTCTGGTTAGAGTCCATTCTCTCTTACTATGATTTGCATACCTAGGTTCTCTTGCATTGCAGAGGGCAATTCCAAATTCTTGGTGGGGAGAGTATGATGTGCCACTTACTTGACATTTTTGTGTTTTTACTAGGACTTTCAGAGTCCTCATTCATTCATTTGTTCCATGAATATCTACTAGGAGCTATTTAGTACCAGGTTCTGGGTCTCTCTGATCAACTCTACTGTCATGAGGCTTAGAGTTGAGTGGTTTAAACTTGGTATGATTATGAAGAAGGGAACCTGAAGCATATCCACTGCAGAGTCAATGCTGGAGTCTAATCTTTCCTCACAGGCCGGGTACCCTGTTTCCCCACAGGCTCTGGCTTGTCCTTTGGGACACTGGCACTGAAACTAATGATGGCTCAATTTTTTTGAGATTCTACATTTTATTTTACCCTTTGGTTTGTGTTCCAGTGGGCCCAAGCTTATTTATGAAATCATGCAATGGTGCCTGAAATTGGTTCCTGGAATACAGGGTTTTAACAAAGGGACAATCATGGGTCCCTTGCCTTCCAAAGGCAACAGTGGAAACAGAGGAGTTTCTTCCCAAACCCCAAGAAAAGCCTGTTGTACTGTAATAAGAAAGGCGGGAAATGATTCCGCTCCAGAAGTAAAAAGGTGGTAGGACAAACAAAAAGAAGTCCGTAAGGAGGAAGCAAATAACCTATGAGGAGGAAGAGAACCTGTTAGAAGGGAGGACTGGCTGAGTGGGTTAAAAAAAAGCAGGGCCAGCCCGCTGCTGCTGAGCCTCTCCCACCGCCTACCTCCTCCCTGCGGATGAGACACATATGCTAAGGCTAATGGGTCTGGAAAGTTCTGCACAAGCAGTTTCACCTGATGTTTGCTGGAAATTCTCACTGCGTGGCTTCTGCTTTGAGTGCCAGCTCTAATTCTGGGAGAAGCTCCTTCTGCGTCCCCATGGTGAACGCCTGGCAACAGGCACATAGGGCTCTGACGCTGGCAGCTGGGGGCCTGTCTACCAGTTTCCCTCCCTTCATTTCCTCCTAGAAAAGTTTCTCCTTGAAAACGATGGGTATTTAGGAGTGGCCTACTTTATTGTCAAGGAAGGAAGTGACGGAGAAGAAAGGAGGAAAAGTAAAAGAAGAGGCTCTACACCATAATGTGAAGGGCCACAGTCACGTGGTAAAACCTGGGTCCCAATTCTGACGTTGCCCTTTACTGACTTGGAGTTGCTGGACAAGCAATTTAACCTCTCCAAGCTCTATCAAATGGAGATAACTATCGTTCTGATCTCATGGGGGGGGGTGTCATAAATGAGGTGGGATATATAAAATCCTTGGCACAGAGCCCACTATGTGGTAAGGATTAAAAAATGGTAGCTATGACAATTATGATGCTCCCACTGAAGCTTTTGCTGTTAGTAATGGTGATGCTGGCAACCATCTCTCTGGGTTGCAGTTGTGTTATTTATGAGTAACTTGAACAGGTTGGGCTATGAGGTTCCTTTTGAGAGTCTATGCATTTGTGATTAGAGGAAAGAGAAACAGTAGGCTTAATAATGAAAGATAAGCACAACTGACATTTGTATAGTTCATCAGATTTGCAAGTCATTTTTATATACATTTTGATTAGAACCTCATAGGAATTCTGTGAATAGGGATAATTATCCCAATTTGGAGATTAAGAACCTGAGGTTCAGGAAAGTCAAGTGATCTACTCAAGGTCATGCAGTTAGCAAATGGCAGAAAAGACACTCATCTTTCCAACACAGCACTGGACTATGTTTAGGGCTCCCAGGTGCACCCCCTTTTCTATCCTGGGAATGTTCTCCCACCAAAATGTCTCTCCTTCCAGATTCTTTTGGTCCTTCTAGAGTGTGTGCTATGAACATGCCACTGTTACAGCATTTATCGCCATATAACTGTCTCCTCCCTGCACTAGAAAGCCCTTTAAGACAGAAGCTAGTTTTTATTTGTCTTTGTATTCCTAGTTGCTATCACATCATCAAACACAGTAGATTCTCAATAAAATTTCAACCAATCAATGAGTATAAGTGATACACATTGCTTATCAGCCTGGTGGGGAAAGAGACATATTTGATGCAGTATAAAAAAAAATGGAAAATTGATTTCACTGATATGTGGAATACAGAAAGCAAACAAACAAACAAACAAAACCCCCAGAAATACACTCACAAATACAGAGAGCAAACTGGTGTTGCCAGCGGGGAGTGAGGTGGGGTGATGGGTGAAATAGGTGAAGCAGAAGAAAGAGGTACAAATTTCAGTTATAAAATAAATAAGTCATGGGGATGAAAAGTACAACATAGGGAAAGTAGTCAATGATATTGTAATAGCTTTGCGTAGTGACAGATGGTAATACATTTCGTAATGTATAATTGTCAAAAACACTATGTTGTACACCTGAAACTAAAGTAATACTGTATGTCAGCTATATTTTAATTAAAAAGCAAAACAAAAAAAGATGAAACAAAACAGAAATATTGAAGGAGCACTCTATTTTATAATGGCTCACATGAATTATTATTTTTTTATAAGACCTCTGTCTTTGTAATTTATGTAACACTTATTGAAACCCATTAAAAATGACAATATGCTTTCTTGGAAATTTTGTTTAGTATTTCAAGGTGGCATTTGGAATCATAATTACATTTGAAGGGCTAAATTTGGTGAATATCATTCAACTTCAGGTACTCCACAAACAGGCCAACACAAAGTGATGTGTTATGAGTGATGTGTTCGATAGAAACCTTACTTCTTTAAGACCTATTTTTATTTCTTTCTCATCCTGGGCTTATGGGTCATTTATTTTATTCCCCAAAGGTTCAATCTGATGGTTGTTTTAGGCTACTTTGATAGGATTTTAAATGTCATGGCTCTGTGTAGGGGGAAGCAATTCAAGGTTAATGAGAACCTAGACCACACTGAGTGTAAATCTGGCTCTTTGGATTGACAGCCATGGGTGACAGAGACTGAAGATTCTTGCGCACAAACAATGGAGGCGGTTTGACCTTTACCTGGGAAGGAAATGAGCTGACTCATCCTGAGCCAGATGAAGCTCTGCTGGGATTAAAGTTTCAGGAAGATCAATTTGAGAGCTGGAAGGGACTTGGGGGGGGGGGGGATGTGTGTGTGTGTATGTTTGTGTATACATGTATGTATGTGTATTTATATGTGTACATATGTATGTGTGTGTGTGTATGTGTGTGTTTATGTACTCATCTTCCACTGCTTAAGGCGGTGGATTTGCAGAGATACACCTGCTATGGACTGAATGTATGTGTCTCCCCAAAATTCATATATTGAAGCCTTAACCCTCAATGTGATGGTAATTGGACCCTTGGGAGATAATTAGGTTTAGACAAATTCATGAGGGTGGAGTCCCCATAATAGGATTAGTGTCCTTATAAGAAGAGGAAGATACCAGAGTTCTCTCTCTCTGCCATGTGAGGATACAGGAAGAAGACAGCCATCTGCAAACCATGAAGCAGGCCCTTACCAGACACTGAATCATAGGGCACATTGATCTTGGACCTCCCAGCCTCCAGAATTGTGGGAAATAAATGTTCATTGATTAAACACCCAGTCTGTGGTATTTTGCTATAGTTGCCTGAGCTAAGATAATACTCAAGGGGTTTGGGAAGCCCACTAAAGTGTATACAAAAGGTAGTGAGCATGTGTATAGCTTCCACTATCTTCTCAAAAAAGATCCCTGAAAGGTGGCTTATTTCTTCCCAATTCTTCATTTTCTGTTGAGGAGAAGAAATGAATTTTTATTCTAATTCCCAGCAGTGGAGGATGGGAAGACCATTCTTGCCTTCATTCTCTCAACAACCTGGCTCACCCCTCCCCTGGAGGGTAGTCTGAGTGTCTTCCTCTAAGAGCCTCCTGGGCCTCTCTTGATGGTATCTACCTGCCACAGAGGCAGGGCCAGCTTCATGGGTATGCAACCTATGCAGTTACATGGGTCTGTTTGTTCAGTATGATCCTGCTCTTGGTTTAACATTATGCTATTGCCATTTTGAAATTAATAATAATTTTTGAACAAGGGGCCCTACATTTTCATCTTGTGCTGGTCCTTGCAAATTATGTAGCTGGTCTTGGATAGGAGGCCCATATCATCTGCTCTCCATTCAGGGGAAGGTTCTGTCCTTGTGAGGAGAGGCCTATAGTTTTGGAGGGTAAATATCAATTTAAGGGGGATATTTTAGGAAGCCCATTTGGCCACAGACTCAAGCTTACTCTCCCATTAACCTCACTGGCACGTGAAGGTGTTTGAGAGGCAGTGTTGGTTGATGGTTACCAGCATGGGCCCTGGCACCACTGCTGGGTGTAAAACCTGATTCTTCCACTTATAAGTGACACGACCATGGGCAAATAGTTCAAACTCATGTCCCTCCATCTCCTAGCTTGTAATACTATCAAATGACTTAACACATCTAAGTGCTTATGGTTCCTAGAGCACAGTATTAATAGTTGCTTTTATATTTTGATCTCGATGACTCCTGTACCTTATTTCTCCCTTGATTTGGGGTTTGGGAGGAGAATACAGGGCATTATATACTGGGTTCTGTAAAACCCACATCTCATAGGTTAAGAGTCACTGGTTCATTTTAGTAGAAGGATCTTTCCCTGCCCCCAAGGATCTTGTAAATGCATAGCCTGAAAATTGACCCTGCCAGGGAGAGTGGGATAAGAGCTTTAGTAAGGGTTAAAAACAGAGTACTCTAGAGTTAGTTGGTGACAGATGAACCCCTCTCATGTTTAAAAGAAGGCTCTTTGTGTTATCCTTCAAGTGCACCACAGATGGATATTTTTCTTTCCTTAGAAAATAGCCACAAGCATGTAACTGAGATGTACGTATAAGAGATTTGGTTTTCAACTCAATAAGTCAGGTCCAGTGCACTATTTGGGTAGAGCTCTGAGCCTCTATGTCTGGTTTCATAGTTCTGTAGAATCATCTTGATTGTTCTCTGAACTCCAAAGGGGGATTGAATTATGCTTTCACTGTATTCCTAACTTCAAGAAGGTTACAGGTTAGTGAGACAATCAAAATGTTGAGGTAAGTGATGAGGCAAGGTGTGCAAGGGGGTAGAAGGAGTGTCTTATCCAGTTTGGGCTGCTGTAGAAATTGCCATAGGCCAGGTGGCTGAAACAACAGTTTATTTCTCACAGTTCTCTGGAGGCTGGAAGTCTAAGGTCAGTGTGCCAGCAAGGTTAGGTTCTGGTGAGAGTCTTCTTCCCTGTCTTTTCTCTGTGTCCTCAGCTTCCTGCACCTAGTTAGCAATCTGGGCTCTAAGGGCACTAATCCCATAAATGAGGGCTCCATCCTCATAACCTAATCACTTTGCAAAGACCCACCTCCTAATACCAGCACATTGGGATTCGTTTCAGCGCATGAATTTGGGGCAATACAAACGTTGCAGGAAGGAAAGGTGCTTTGGCTTGTCTAAGGGACAAGCTGGAAGAGCTTCACAGAGTTGGTTAGCCCTGAACTATCTTGAAATAAGAGTGGAATTTTCATGGTAGACAGAGGAGTGTGCGTATGTGTACGTCATGAATCTTTTAAGAAAAGTGAGATGAAAGTAAAAATATTAATATGCAGATATAGCTTGCTCTCATGGCAGTTGCTTCAATTTTGGACTCATTGGTGTTGTAAAAGAAAATCTTAATTTACGTATTCTTCCCCACAAAGACTCCCTGTTCCTCCTTTCTCCCTAGAAGGCATTCATGCTTCGTAAAAATTATCCTCATGTGTGATTCGTACCTGGTTTAATAAAATTCTTCTTGGGAGTTTGTCACTGGTAAATCATTTTCTATATGGCCGTGATGGGATGAAGTTTAGAAAAAGCTTTAAATGGCTTTCGAAGGGCTTTTTCTGAGTGTAGATGCCACAGGGAGAAGTGGGTTAGGAAGGATGACTCGGCAGTGGCCAAGTGGGTCTGTGAGGTGCGGAGAGGCCAAGCCCGAGTGGGAGACACCTTCCACACTATAGCCTCCATGAGAGGCTGGTTGTAGCTGCTAAGGCCAATGCTTACTTCCATGGGCAGACTGTTAAACGGCAAAGATGAAACACCTCGAAAATAATTCTCAGATCAGAGCCTAGAACAACCTCTCTGTTGAAATTTGTAAAATTTTCTAGGTGTGAAGGTGGTGTGATCTAGTGGAGGGGTCTCGGTTTCCACACCTGTAAAACGGCACCCTTGTCTTATTAATCCCACATTAGATGTTTGTAAAGTGTAAAGCACTTTAAGCATTATTATTCCACATTTTGAAGCTACCTAAAAACAGAAACTAGAACAAATTAAACAAAAACAAAGCAAAGGAAAAAGTGGGGGATCTCTTTGAAGCTGCTATAATAAAAATATTATAGGGTAGGTGGCTTAAACAAGAAATTTGTTTCTTATAGTTCTGGAGGCTGGAAGTCCAAGATCAAGGTGCCAGATGATCCATTTCCTGGTGAGGACCTTCTTCCAGGTTTGCAGATGGCCACCTTCTTGCTGTGTCCTCACGTGGTGCAGGTGGGAAGAGGGGGAGGAGAGAGAGAGAGAGAGAGAGAGAGAGAAAGAGAGAGAGAGTTCATTCCTCTTCTTATGAGGGCACTAATCCCATTCATGAAGGCTCCACTCTTATGACCTAATCACCTCTCAAAGGTCCCATCTCCAAATATCATCACATTGAGAAACAGTGTTTCAACATACGAATTTTGGGAGTATACAAATATTCAGTCCATAGCATTAGGACTTGGAGAGCATGTAAATCTTGTTACTTCAAGGGCTCCAAAGCCTCAGGATAATTGTAGAAGCTCTGTTCAAGAGGCCACAGGCCTGCCAAAGCAGACAAAAGAAAGGTTTCTGTTGAAATTTATATCAGTACTATGGTAATGATGCCTTCCTTCCTCTCTCCCCCCCATTCCTTTCTACCCTCTTTTCCTCTCTTATCTATTAAGTGATGGGCATGGTCTAGGCACATAGCATCAAAAGCCTCCTGTGAAAATTCACAGCCCACAGCAGACAGAGGCCTTTAATTCCACCCTTACTACATTATGTGGAAGTATCTAGAAGGGGAATAGGATGTCGGGTGCAGTTGGACATTAAGGACAGGGCTCCTGAGACTGATGGTGGTAGTTAGGAAAACTTCTGTTTTGATCTGTTTTTTAAGGGTCTGAGTTCATATTTTGTTTGTATGTGAATCTTTCTTTCTTTCTTTCTTTCTTTCTTTCTTTCTTTCTTTCTTTCTTTCTTTCTTTCGAGAGTGCAAGTGAACAGGGGGTGGGGAGAGAGAGAATCCCAGGAGGGGAAGAGGGAGAGAGAGAGAGGGAGGGAGGGAGAGGTAGAGAAGCGGGGCTCACTTGAAGCAGGGCTCTTGCTCACCTGAGGTGGGGCTCGTGCTCACCAGATGTGGAACTCAAACTCATGAGCCATGACATCATGACCTGGGCCGAAGTCAGATGCTTAATGACTGAGCCACTCAGTCCATATTTCTTTCTTTAATTATTTACTACATATATATTTGTAAAGTGTCAGAAACAGGATTTATACTGTAGTCCTGATAGACCACATCTGATTAGCATTTGAGCTGAGGCCTAACTTTTAAAAGATCTTTTCTGGCAAAACTCTCTCCTTTTCTTTGATGCTAGCTGCAGGGAGGATCGTTCCCTTTGGTCTAAAATATACTGTGCTTTCCTTGGTTCAGAAATAGGTCATCAAATACTGGTCATTGTCCCAGCATAACCCTATCCATGCTGTGCTTATCCACTTCACTTCACTTTACTCCAAAACATTTGGGAACATTTGCCAGGCGCCAGGGATCCAAGGACCCTCAAACACTGGCTTCCTTGTGCTTCCTGGTATTGACAATTTACCTGGTGGCCACTGGATGGCAGTATGTCCCATGAAATGTTCATTTTATGGGGCAGGCTCCTCCCCCCGCCCCAGGCCCCAGGCTCAGAGATTGTTGTTCCTCACTTGGATTTGTTTAATGCACACTTCCAAATTGAACCGACAGCTTGTATTATAGCTGTGCATGTGCAGTATATGTGTTTAATTATACTGTGGAATTAAATTCATAAGGGTGAGAATGTGGTTACATGTATACGCTTCCAAATCTGCCTTGAGTTTGTAGCTTTTGCCTGGGGCTCAGTCAGGGGTGAAAAAACTGCAGGGGAAGCTGAGGGAAGCTTCAAACCCAATGGCAAGTGGTATCTACTTGAGCAAAAGGGTACTGCGCAAATTTTGCTTCCTGGGCCACTGATAACCATGGCCCTGAGGTCCCTTCCCTACCTGCCTGCAGTCCCAGGTTCAACAGATGCCCAGCCTCTGTGCTCTTCCTCTGCTCCCAGCTGGGTTGTCTCATGAACCGTGAGATCATGACCTGAGCCGAAATCAAGAGTCGGATGCTTAGCCGACTGAGCCACCCAGGCGCCCCATGGTAGTTTAAATTATTTAAACATTTCTCATTTTCTTTGAGCTGAAATCTGACCTCCTGTAGGTTTCAACCAGTGATCTTCATTCTTTCCCCTCGGGCCATTTGGATAAGACCCGTGGATATTGTTAAATTGCACATTTTGATCTGGCAGATCTCCATGGGGTCAGAAATTCTGCATCTCCAACAAGCACTCAAGTGATGCTTGTCCTCGTGGTTTAAGCACCACACTGTGAGTAGCAGGGGAGTAGAGGAAAAACTCTGGGCTTTGCAATTATCTTTGGATTCAAATCCGAGGCTCGGTGACCTCGGAAAAGTGATACTCAAGTTCCAACCTGTAAAATGGGGATAATAAAGCCTAAATCAATAATGCCTAATGAATTTATTATAAGAATTAAATGAAATTATGAGTTTGTATGGGCTAGGAATGCTTCCAGCTGTAAGTAAAAGAGACCTGACTAAAATTGGCTTAAACTACTGAAGTTTCTACTTTCTGTGTAACAAGGACTGGCTGCTGGCATTTGTTCAGCTGCTCATTGATGCAATCAAGGATCCAAGTTCTTTATATCTTCTTCCCTGCTATTCTTAGCTTATTGCCTTTTAATTCTCATGTTTCTTGCCACATGGTCATACGATCATTGCCATAGCTCCAAACGTTATATGTGCATTTAAAGAAAGAATAAAAAGGGAAGTGTCATTAACGGCCAAGTCTGACTCTTTCATCAGGAAAGCAAAACATTTCCTAGAAGCCTCCCAGCAGAGTTATCCTTACGTCTTATTGGCCAGAGCTGGGTCAGAGCTGGCATAACAAATCACTGTCAAAGAGAATAGGATTGTTAATGATTCATCACCTTGGGCTGGGTGCGTTGCTGCTCTGAACCAAATTGCAGTTTTGTTTTGGTAGGTGTTCTGGTATAACAAGGTACTGTAGGCTAGGTGGTTTTAAATCAACAAATATTTATTTCTTAGTTCTCAGGACTGGAAAGTCCAAGATCAAGGCACGAGCAGATCCAGTGTTTGATGAGGCCTGCTAGTGGTTCATAGATGGCTGTCTTTTTGCCGTGTCCATACAGTCCAGAAAGAGGCAAGAGAGCTCTCTGAGGTTCCTTTTATAAGGGAACTACTCCTATTCATGAGTGCTATACCCCATGACCCAAAGACCCCGCTTCCTAATACCATCATACTGAGGACTAGGATTTCAACATATGGATTTTGGGGGACACAGTCCATTATGGCAAGGTCGAAATAGGGGGTTAACATTAGATAGGAAACTATGTGGTTTTTAAAGCATGTCCATAAATTCATTGACATGCCTCCCTTTTGGAAGTAGGATCTATGTTCCTTCCCCTCAAATCCCATTTGTAACCAATAGAGTATGTTAGAAGTGATGCCGTGTGACTTATGAGGCTGAGTCATAAAAGACTATGCATCTTCTACCTTGTTTCCTAGAACACCTGCGTCTAGAGTGTGGAGATGCCTTGTAAGAAGATGGACTCCCTTGGGGCTGCCATGTTGTGAGAAAGCAAGCCACACAGGGAAACCATATGTGGATGGTTGGTCGGCAGTCCTGATCTTCTAGTTATCCCGGCTCAGGTCCCGACAGGTGAGTGAATGAGCCTTTAGATAATTCCAGTCCCCCACCGTTGGGTGTTCCTAGCTGAGGCTCTGGAGTTGTGCAACAGAGGCAAGCTATTCTTGTCATGCAGTCCAAATTCCTGACTCACAGAATCTAGAAACATAATTTAATGGTTATTGTTTCAAACTACTAAATTCCAGGGGCATTTTTTAACTAGTAATGGTAACTATAATAGAAACTAATAGAATTTGCCACAAAATGTTTTCCATAACACCTGGAAGAGAGTAGCTGCTCAAACTATGCTACTTATTAGAACTTTTCTTTACTCTCCAAAACAATTTACTTCTTGGCACCAAGGATTCAACTAAGCAAGCCATGATAGCATGTTAGTTTCCTTCTAGTGTTTCTCACTTGAGTTTATTTTATTTTCCTTTACCAACCTGCTTGCTTTCCTCTGAGTGTGTCAATGGTGATATATGTCTTTTTTTGAGGCCTGTTATCCAAATCTAATAATAATTACAGTTGAGATTCATTGAATGATTACTATGTACCAAGCCCTTTGATAAGCACATTAGTTTATGAGGTAGGTACCCATATTATACACATTTTAAAGTTGAGGAGACTGAGGCACAGAGGGGATAAATACTTGCCCAGTGTCACAGAGCTAGTAAGTGGTAGAAGCCAAACCATCTAGTTTAGCTGTTCTTCATAATGGAAAGCAATGTGTTGCTTGTGTTAGGACTATTGAAGTAGGAGCATGGGCCAAGCAATGCCTTTGAGATTATGTGGGGTTGGGGGGAAGAGATATATTGCATATATGAATAGCTCAGTAAAAACCATGCTGGGAGAAGAAGCCATTTGGAAGATTTTTCAAGTCCTCAATTTCTGTATCTTGAGAAATCTTGGCATTCTCTGGTACCTGATATTTGTCCTTGGAGTGACTAGAAATACTGGAAATACTGTTCTTGTTGTTCACTCTCACTCCTGACTCTTGTCCTGCCCAGTTGAAAGCCAGCAACAGTTTACTGAATCCACTTTGCCTCTCTTTGGGATATCTGTTTCTAACTTGCCTTCTTGGTGAAACCTTCTCTTCCTTTTTCATTTATCTCCCCTTCAGGGAGAGATAAAACAGACTAAATTTATCTTAGAAAACACTTCAGGGGTCCTGGTTATCACTACCCCATTCCAAAAGTGCTCATAATACATAATACATCCTTTCTCCTTATAACCATATCAGATAATTTTGACAGCAATGACATTAAAATCACTGAATCCATCTCCTGTTGGAGAACTAGAATAACGCATACTTGTCATCAGTCATTTGTTCATAACAAGAACTTTCCCTCCCCCAAAACTCTCCCTATTGAGTTGCCAGAGCCAATCACTTCAACTTTGAAAACTTTTGGTATTGACTGTTTTTATTTCTAAATAATAAGCTTAATATTTTCCTTCCTTTTAAAATTGTGAACATTTTCTGTTTACTTTCTGCTAGAATTCTCATGCCTTCTATTTTCTCTTCTATTAATATTTTCACATGACAAAGTCAGGTAATTCAATCATCTGTTTTGACATTTCTTTGACTATGGAGAGATTGCTGAGCCACTTAGGGCACTACGATCACATTATGAAAATTTTAAGCAAATGGAAATAGAAAAACACATCATGAACACCCAGATGCCTATTATCTCTCTTAGTCATAACCTAACATTTTGCCACATTTGTTTCAGGCCTAAAACAAAGCATTACAGGTACAGTTGAAACCCTTTGGGTTTGTCTTCCCCAACTCATTCTTGCTCTTCTCTCCTTATAACTTTAGAATAACCACGATACTGAAGTTGATGTTTGTCCACGCATGAATTATTTTTTTACTTCTATTATATATGTATGCATTCCTAAATGGTATATTATTTTGCTGTGTTTTAAAATTTGATATAAATGGCATAATTCTTTGATTAGCCTTTTGTGTGTACTTTTCTCCCCAACACTCACTTTTGAGATTTATCCATGTTGATACATGTAACTCTGGCTTTTAAAACTAATATGTGGTATTTTATTGCATGACTGTACCACACAATATATAAATCCATTTTCCTACTGATAAACAAAATTATATTTTTATCCATTTTTTGTCACTGTAAACAGTGCTGCAGTGAACATTCTCTTAATTATCTTCTTGGGCATATGTGGAAGAGTTTTCTAAATATGGTTTTAGTATATAATATGCATTGGTAGTTTTACTAGGTGTAAAATTGTTCTTCAAAATGGCTGAAATAATTAAATGCCCTCCAGCACTGTATGAATGTTTTCTTGGAATTGTCAGACTTAAAAAAATTTTTTTTAATGTTTATTTACTTTGTGTGAGAGAGACAGAGACAGAGACAAAGATGAGTGGGGGAGGGGCAGAGAGCAAGGGAGACACAGAATCTGAAGTAGGCTCCAGGCTCTGAGCTGTCAGCACAGAGCCTGATGTGGGGCTTGAACTCACAAACCATGAGATCATGACCTAATCCGAAGTTGGATGCTCCACCGACTAAGCCACCCAGGTGCCCCAGAATTGTCAGACTTTTATTTTTTTTCTAACCTCATTGGCATAAAATGGTATGTAAATGTGATTTCAATTTATATTTCCCTTTTACTTGTGAGGCTGAGCATCTTTTTATGTTTATTGGCTATTCCTTGTAAATGGTTGTCTCATTTTTAATTTGCTCAGATTTCAACTAATGTATTGTAATTTTTTTTCAAACAAGTGTTCTGACATCTGCTAAAGATTGCTCACGATATTTTCCATACCAGCTAAGATGTTTCTGGCCTCCAGTAACAGAGCACCAACAAACAGTAGCTTACATAACAAAGACATGTAATTATCTCACATAATAAGAATCATGGCAGTAGGGGGCTCGAGGGTAGGTATAGAAGCAGATTTGAACCCGGCTCTTCTTGTTTTTCTCTTCTGCCAACCTGAGCATGTTAGCTGTATGTCTTGGGTGTCCGAAGACCACTGCTGCAGCTCTGAAGAGCGTGTCCTTATACCACACAGGTTGGAGCAGAAAGGAAGATGGCAGGAGCTCAAACTGAGCCTTTGCCCTTTGCTCTCTTTTACTAGGGTACAAATTCTTTCTTAGAATTCCCCTGATGCCTGTTGCTTAATATCTCATAGGCCAGAACTGGTCACATGTCTGATAAATTAGACAAACCATTGGAACTTGGGTATAGGACTCCCCGATTGATTTAGGCCAATCCCAGTCCCTTTTGGGAACCGGACAGATTGCAGCCCCAACAAAATCTAGTAGTGTGGGGAAAGAGAAAAATGGCCCGAATACCTCTTCTTTCTCAAATCAACAAGGAATCTATCCATTCATTCCTTTTTCCTCCTGGACACCTTCCTTCTTCATCTTTTGTCCAGCTATTTCCTCCCATGGCCTGCTTCACAGCTTTCCCTTTACTACTCTCCTCTGTTGGATCTCTTACTGAACCACATTTTCCTCTTTCTTGTTTTTATCTCTGTCCTTTTGGAGAAGCCCAAAACTTCAGTAATTTCCTAAGAAACAGTGCATCAGAGATGCATGCTCTGAACCTTGCTTGTGTGCAGTTGTCAATATTCCATCCTTACATTTGATTCACCACTTGGTTGGTATAAAAAGTTTGGTTTCAAATAGTCTTCTCTCAGAGTTTTGGAGGCATTGCTCCATTATTCTTTTATTTCCAATGTCTACGAATCCAAAGCCATCCTGATTCCTGGTCCTTTGATGAAAACTCTCCTTCTCTTCTCAAAAGCTCTCCAGATCTCCTCTTTATCCCTGGCCTTCAAAATTTCACACAGCTGTACCATGGTGTTGGGCATTCAGGAAGCTCTCTTAGGCAGACTTCTATCTGCTATTTTTCCATGTTGTGTTTTTTTTAATTTAAATTTAAATTCCAGTTAGTTAACATATAGTGTAATATTAGTTTCAGGTGTACAATATAGTGATTCATCACTTCCACACATCGTCTGGTGCTCATCACAAGTACTGTCCTTAATTGCCTAATTCCCCCATCCCCCATCTATGTCTTCATTGGTAAACATCGGTTTTTTGTCTATAGTTATGAGTCTGTTCCTTGAGGCAGACTTCCATCTTGCAGTCATGGGAAATAGTCTTGTTTTATGCCTCTGATAGTTTCCTTCCCTTAATTTTCTCTATGCTGGACTTCTGGAACTCCTGTTGGTTGCAGGGTAGATTTTCTGGATTAATCTCCATAGCATTCTTATAATATTTTTGGCCGGCTTTTCCTCTCTTTATCTTTTTATTTTACTTTCTGTGAGTCTTTTTGGCTTGTTTATTAAGTTTTTAAATTTGCTTTCATACTTTTAATATCTAAGAACTCCTTGTTCTTTAATAAATTCACTTTCATGGCATCATATTTTATGTATAAAATATGGCTCTGAGGATACATTTTTTTAGAGATTTTCTTCTGTTTTCTGGATTTTCTGTTGTCTGTAGATTCCTTTTCTTTTGTTTGTTTTTAGTTTGCTTTCATGTCTCTCATGGTGGAATCTTTATTCCTATGTATGATGGCTCCTTGTCTCTCCACATTAAAGAGGCAGAACTGAAATACTGGTTAAAAGCTCAGAATGCATGGACTGGCTTGTTGACGAGGGGACTTTGTGTAGGTATTTGGAATATAGAATGACCTTTTGATGGGATATCCTCAAAGCCAAAATATGCAGGCCTTTATTGTAGGACCATTTCCAGTTTGGTCTTGATAGGACCTAACAGTAGGTCTCTGTAGCATCAAGTTTTTGCAATGCTAACTTACTCATATTATTCAAGATGCTAAACTTCCTTAGGCCTCAGTTTCCTTGTCTATAATCAGATGGAATTGGGCTAGGTGACCTCAAAGGACTCTTTCCACTCTATGGTTTTATAATATGATTCAGGACAGAGATTAGTTAAGAGATAGAAGCATATTAGAGGGAATCAACTATGCTAAAATATAAAAATCCTTTGAAGCTGTCAGGAGATCAGCTCCTAAAAATCTAATAAAAATTTTGACTCACTGGGGACATGACTCAATGGGAGATAATTAGAAATAAACCTGGGAGGGAGGACTCAAGGAGGGCTAATATTCAGCAGCAATGCCTTAATTAATTTTGCCTATGCCCTTGGGATGTTGAAGTCACTAGGTTTTGCTGTCTACCTCTTGGAGCTGAATTGCACATGTAAGCTGGACGTTGCTGATTGAATGGGGCATTATAGATCCAGAGAGAAGGAAGGAGTATTAGATTTTAATTTATAATAACCCATCTAAGACCCTGGGTCTTAGGCTGACAGATCCCTACACAAAGGTCAACATCTTGGAGGATTTCTAAAATTAGATTCTTGTTTACTCCTAAGATGATGCTGTGTCTCCTCCCTCTGGGGCTGCGTGAGGTTAAGGGACCCCCAAAAGGTGGTAGGAAAAACATTACTTGGAGATTTCACATTTCTGCACAGGGATTTACTAGGGTATGATGTGTATGTGTATTAAAATTAACCATAAGTCCTAGTTTAAACTCTGTTTGCTTACTTAGACTGTCAATTCCTGCATAATTGGTGCTAGTGTCCCCACTTTTTATGTCTCACTCGTACAATGTGTGCAGTTGGTGTTTATTACATATTCGAGTAAATGCAGCTATTGAGATGCAAACATGCCATAGAAAACTGCTTCCTTTTTCACCTTTAACTCATGTAGAAAATCTGTAGGTCACCATCCAAGCTCAGTGTGTTCTAAGCAGGTTGAGGATTGGAACTGAGGCTTGTTTGAAAGATAAATGTACATTTAGCTCCATTTGACGGAATTCCAATGTCACAAAGTACCTCGAGGAATAACTTCCCAGCCGATACTCCTTACTTTAGCAGCATGACTGGTCCTGCTGTCACCTCAATATCACATTGCCTGAGTAGAAAATATAGCTAACCTGTCATGATGGTATTTACACAGAGCACAAGAGAGAGTGATGATGGGGGAGACATTTAGGGGAGATTTCCTGGATTTACGATATTGATTTTTGTTCTTTGTATGAGGAAGAAATTAACATCTCTCTTCCTGGAAATATGTTCTCTGTAATAAGCCTGGTTAACTTCATGAAATACAGCTTACCAAGTCAGTGATTGCCAAGAAGGGGGACTGGGTTGGATTCAGAGAGGTGCAGGCAATTGCACCCAGCGTTGGGGCTCTATTAGACTGCAGGCAAGGAAGGGGAACATTTAGACTGTCTTTGGTTTTGGCAAAGCTGATGAAAGATACTCTTTAGTTGGGAAAACCTGTTTGAGAAAGTTGGAGGGGAGAGAGAGGATTTGTATGATAGCACAGACTTGGGGGCTACTTTTTATGCTTTTATTTTGAATAAAGCCATTCACTCATTTATCCCCTGAACAAGCATTTACCAAGGGCTAGACACCATCCTCATTACTAAGGATGTAAGGAATTGTCTTTTGGGAGCTCAGAGACCGGAAGAGGAAACCACCAAAGCCAGCCTCATTGAAGTTGAATATGGGGACTAACTCTTCAGGGAATTCAGGATCAGTGCTGAGCATTATGAAATGGGAAACTTAATTTGGGTAAAGCCTAATGTCTGTGTATTACCTTTTAGTTAAATGGCGCCTAGCACAGCATCTGGCCTGAACTTTGAAATCTTTCCTTCTAAAAATACGCCTTTCATCATTCCTCCCTTTCTTAGTGGTCCGCAGTGATTTCTTATGTAGCCCACAATGAGATCAAAAGCCTATGCCGGAGTTTTAAGGTTTCTCATACATTAGCTTATCTCCCTGTCTAACCAAATAGGAATAGCCACCCCCTCTCCCCAGGGGGCACGTTTCACCTCTGAAATTGCTCTGTCAGCTGGTGCTCTCAGATGGAATCTTCAGCTTGCTAAAATGTTGGTAGGTAGCTGCTGCCCTGAGGAGCCCTCCTACTCTCTCAGGTGCACCTTTGCCTGGGACCCACCCACCCTTCCACATTCCAGGAAGGAAAGGGTTAGCACCTGGCAATGCAGGGAGACACCAGCCTCAGCACCATCTGCTCTGCATGGTCTGAGCCCAGTCTGGACAGCTGGTGAAATATTTGGCATCCACCCTGTGCAGCCCCGGGGGGCCTACTGTGCACTCTTCCCACCTTCTGTGCTTGCTCTTCCTCTTCCTTGCCTGTTCAGATACTTGCCACTTTTCAAGACCCAACACAGCAAACTCCATCTATGCATTTAACAACTGTTTACTGAAGGCCTAGAGCCTAGAGTTTGGAGCGGGAAGAGAGATGTCCATCACATAATCATTCAAATGAGTATGAATTGTGTAATGTGGGCCACTACCCAAGGGGTGTGGTAGGGGGTTGGAGTGGTAGAGTCTGTGGGAACCTGCACCTGGACATCTGACTGGGCCTCTATATCCAGGCCCTGGACCTGATCTGGAGTTGGGAAAGGGAAGGGGAGATCAGGGATGCCTTCCCTGTGTTCCTGGCCTTTGGGCTGAAGTTTGATATACAAGTGGACATTAACTAAGCATAAAGAAGGGGGGTATCACACAGTAAAAGTGGCACGTATGAAGGCTCTGGGGTAGGGGAGGTATGTTGTGTTTGGGGCACTGACAATGGCCGGTGTGGTGGCCTGTAGGTCCCCTTTTTTCCCATGGACTGTTCTATGACTCCCCAGAATTATATCCTTATATCCTCTTATTGACTCATTAATAAAGAGATTGATGGCTTCACCAAGCATTAATTTAGGACCTAGTATGCCCTGTGAAAGGCTCTGGGAATACAAAGCCTACTATAAGCGCTCATAGTGCTTCTTTACTCTTTCCTTTCCCTTTTGTAGCCCTTAGCCCACTTTTAGTTTTTGTTCATTGCTTGTTCTCCCTTTCCTGTACTTCATCAGAGGCTTTAACTTATGTTCTGAAGGCATTGTCTGTCCTCTTTATTAGACTATCCCTAGACCCTAGAACAGAACCTGGCATATAGTAGGTGCTCAAGATATATTTGTTGAATGAATACTTGTGTTGAAGTAAAGCCTGATGAGACATGGTTGGGACCTTGAGGAGCTTATGTCTGGTAACTGTTTTACATAGTGCTTTGCATTATTCTTTAATTGCTTCATGTTCAGAGGTCTGTCTACTAGACTGTTAGCTCTCAGAGGGTGGGATTTGTCAGTTATGAACTGTGTGCACAATCTTAGTCTAAGAACTCACAAGAATGAAAGGACCTAATTTGAGTCAGAATCCAGAAGCTGATGGACAGAAGTTTGCCAAATAGAGTCAATCCATCATGATAAAACAAAGTCCTTTGAAACTTTCAAGAGTAATTAAGAGACAATGCCAAAGCAATAACAATAGCAATAGTAATAGTAATAATAATAATAATAATTTAAAAAAATGATAAAGTTTAACTTGATTCTCTCAGTGCTATGGTGCTTTTCCTGTGAATTCCTGTCTTTGCAGTACAGAGTTCCATATTTATTGGGATTAAGGAAGGTATTTAACCTGCCAGGTAAGCACCTTATATATTTTTTATTTTTTTGACATTTGAGAAGCTGAGCAGATGGACCCAATCTCTGGCCTCTTACCATCTCAGTTTATTGGATCACTGGCTGAACTCTCACATATAGAGGTGACACAAAAAGCTGGTGGTGTTATTATTACCTCTATCTGTGGCTTATTGCCTCCATTAAAGAAAAACAGGTCTGATATGGGATCCTTCAGCCAGGGATCCGAGCAGACTAGCCTGAGCCCCAGGGGATGGCCAGGGGTCATTTTATACCACTGTGAGCCTGATGCAGGAAGTTCTTAAGGGGGAAAACTCGTTAGCCATGGAATGGGATTCTATTTGGGGTTTTGCAGTTCTGCAATAACCCCTCCAGTGACCTCGCCCAGACTCGTAAGTCTGCTGGTCGTGCGCTGGCTGGTTTGGCCTTGTCTTCTGTTTTAGGTAATGCCTTCGAGGAAGAGAAGGGGGTGCGGTTCACGGGAAGAAATGAGCCCAAAGGAGATTCTGCCAATTACTGCACCTGTCAGTGTTCAACAACAGATAAAATTAATTCAGAAACCCAAACAGTCTGCAGAAAACCGAACACAATTATCTAAGAAATTAAGTTATACCGTCACCATGACCTTTAATCAATCATCCAACCGTTAATGTTAATTTTGTGATCTAAAAATCATAGTTCTATTTGCATTTTAATGGCTGCTAAATGAGTGTCATCAGGAAGAAATAATGGCAGGGTGGCCTTTTGCTACAAATTCTTCCTTCCTAATGGTGATGCAGAAAGCTAGGAAACAGTGTTTGGAAAAGGTTTTGTTTCGCCTTCTAGCAGATGTATGGAGCTGCCCTTCTCAAATGAAAAAACAAGCAATTCCCCACAAATACCACCACCTGTTGTTATAAATAAATCCAAGCTGTAAAATGGAACGCAAGCTTAATGGCAAAATCATTACTGGCATCCTACCCCCCTCCTGCCAACCCTTCATTATAGCCTCTTAACAACTTGTTTCTCAGTCATGTACCTTTTTAAGCTTCCGACTGGCCATCAGGCACCATCCCTAACCAAGAGAGATGGCCTGTGGATTTGTGGCTAAAAATAAAAAGTTACCAACCTCGGGGAGGATGATCACACATCCGTTTGCCCAGTTTAAATGGCTAGAAAGTGGCTACATGCCACTCCACACTTAGGGTTCCCTTTAAATCTTAATCCAGACATCCAGTAGTGTATTTCACAGCTAATGAACCTAACCTTCAAGTAGGAGCATAAAATACTAATTAAATCAGGGCATCGTGAGGTTATTGGCAGGCTGTTTATAATTTGGCAGAATCTTACTTCTATGAGTAGTTATAGGAAAATTATAAAGCATTAGCATTGGAATGTTGTATAATTATCTTCTTATCTATCTCCAAACTCCTTTAGTTTGTTGTGGAATGTATTGCTCCATCTATAAATATTAATTGTTTAGCAGGTCCAGGATAGGATACTTATTAAAGTATTGTGTTCCTCACCTAAAATTAAGCTTTTGTCTTCCAATATCTTGGGAGAAGGTCTATATGAATTATTTCCTCCAATGAAAGAAGTCTTGAACTTATAAATTTGGAAAGAAAGCTTTAAAAATAAAGAGATTTTCTGAGTAAAGGAAATTCAAATAGGGAAGGGAGGAGAAAAGTATTAAAGATGAATGCTAACTTTTTTTTCTTCCAAGGAAAGGTGGTGGTTTGGGGGGGGAAGGTTCCTGCAAAGATTGCAAAACTCTATTTCATAAAAGATTTATTAGCAATGACAGAGGGAGATTGCTGAGTGGAACCCTGATAAATGCCTCGCCTTTTTTCACTGCCTTAAAATTATGGGTTCTGTCCATAAAGTACTGATTAATTCATATTCACTCAATGACATACCCTCTTTTTCTCCCCCAAGCAAAGATTATAAGCATTTTACTTCAACAAATAAAGAACTCTGAGTGGGATGCATACTAATTCATTTAGCTCTGGAATTCGCACTACAATTTATGTAGCTAATCACAGCAAAGCAGGAAAGAATCTTTTCTCTTACTGTGACAAGACCTGCCTACCTTTCAGCATTTCCCCCCCTAAGGTATTATTAATCTCTAAACTTCACAAAATTGAAGACTTATCTAAGACCCTTTAGAATGGAATGGCATCATACGTAACGATTCCCAAAGAGAGAGGTTTCTTTCCTTTTTAAAAGACTGACTATAGCAATTGGAGTCTTTTCTCGTTTAAAGAATCCAAAGTAACTGGTGTCTGTTCTAAATTTCCAGAGGAAATTGGTTGGATTTTAAACACAGTACTTACTTAGGAATACTGGGTGGTTCAGGGCTAGAAAAGTGGTAAAGTGTCTGGAGGGAAGAGAATAGATGTCAGGCAGCTGATGAAGAGTCAGCGGTGGCTGTTGGCTCAGGAGTTTACCTGGGAGAACTGCAAGGCTATTGCAGTGAGATGGTCAGGACTTCCCCTGCTTCACAAGGTGGTCTGACAGATTACTTTCATGCATGTCTCAGAGAGTCAGTGAGTGTTTTCAATTTTAATGAATTTAAAAATTTTGAGAGGCATATGCTCCCATTTAAGATGTTGGAAAATGTAGAAAAGTACTAGCAATAGAATTATTTCACAAGCCAGCACTGTGCTAGACACAGTCCCGGATTAGTAAAGAGTTTTCCACAAAAGAAGGTCCCTTAATTCTGGTTGGGGAACACCAGACTGTAACCTCCATGAGGGTATGTATCAGGTCTGTCTTCTTCACATGGCTCAGTGCTTGGCAGATGATGGATGCTCACTATATATTTGTTGAGGGAAGGAAGTTGTAAGCAACTAGTAAATAACAGTGTGCGTCCCCATTTGATTTTTCCTCATTTTGATGGAGAGACCTGAAAGTATTGGTGTGAATAGCTATCTAGGCTTTTGAGTAATTTCTAAGTAGTTTTGTTAAAGAGCTGGTTTAAATAGGTAGAGAATGGCCAGACATCAGGTTGTAGTGGGGAGTGGGGGGTACTACTTTCCATCAAAAATAACATTGACCAGGGTGCCTGGGTGGTTCAGTCAGTTAGGCATCTGACTTTAGCTCAGGTCACAATCACATGGTTTGTGGGTTTGAGCCCTGTGTCAGGCTCTGTGCTGACAGCTCAGAGCCTGGAGCCTGCTTCAGATTCTGTGTCTCCCTCTCTCTCTGTCCCTCTGCTGCTTGTTCTGTTTCTCTCTCTCTCTCAAAAAAAAAAAAAAAAAAAATAAACGTTAAAAAAACTTAAAAAAAAATAACACTGACTCAGGGGCAGCTGGGTGGCTCAGTTGGTTAAGTGTCTGACTCTTGATATTGGCTCAGGTCATGATCTCACACTTTGTAAGATTGAGCCCCATGTTGGGGTCTGCACTAACAGTGCGGAGCCTGCTTAGGATTCTCTCTCTCCCTCTCTTTCTCTCTCTGCCCCTACCCTGCCTGCTTGTGTGTACTCTCTCTGTCTCTCCCTCAAAAATAAACAAATAAACTAAAAAAAAAATAACACTGATCTAGTGAATGCTTCTATAGGCCAACTATAGAACTATGCCTAATTTATTTCTTTCAATGCTTACAACAACTCTGGGAGATATGCATTTTTCTCCCCATTTTAAGTTTGGCTCAGAGAGTGTAAACAATTGCTCAAGACAACATAGCTAGTAAGTGGTGGATCTGGGGTGATTCGAACTCTCCTTTATGAAATTTTAGCACTGTGTTCATAACCACCATGCTTTACTGCCTGGTGTCTGGGTAAGCCAAAGACAGGGTCCAAATATAGCACAGTGAAGGTTGGCATGCAAAAACGTTTAGAAGATCCACCATGAGGAGCCACGTCTAGGGAAAGAACAGGAATGTAGGATTCCTGACCCTTTTAATACAGGGGCTATAGAGGAACTGAGGTCTGGAAGATATTTTGGCCTGGGACTCACACAGCTTTGAGGATGCTGAGTTTTGATCAAGCTGACAATGAGTGTTGGGAAAGCCAGCAATCAGCAGTCAGGTTGCTGATGACTGGCACTAAGGGACAGGAAACATAGCCATTAAGGGCTGGTACATAGGACTCCATATTTAGTTATTGGGAAGGTTTGGGCTTCACAGTTGGAAACTTGAGATGTAAGGGGGGGGGATTCAGTCACTGATAGAATGAATCATGATTGACTCCATAAGGTACCTTGTTTATAGAGAGGTCATGCTATTTGGATTATCTGGGGACAAAATTAGTACCAGTGCCTAGAATAGAACCAAGAAGGAATCCAATTGATTCAGTTATGAGGGTTGGAAGGTGTGATTCAGTGGGAGGCAGACTAACCCATGTTTGTTGGGCTTCAGGAAATAGTTACACCTAATATAGGAGACTCAGGTACATTTTTGCTAAAATTGATATGTTGCATATTTTAGGCTTTTTTCTTTAATAATAATGAGTGCTAATAGTTAATGGACATCTGATATGTATCAGGAGCAGTACAGAGCACTTTATTTGCATCTCATTTAATCTTCACAATGATTCTGGGTGGTAAGCACTGTAATCATCACCCTCACTTTACAAATAAATGAAATGAAGCCTTGGAAGGGTTTAGTAATTTGTGTAAGGTCACATATCTAGGAGGTGTGGAGCAGGGCTAGATGTACCAGAACATCTGGCAGGTCATTAACATACAATACTAAAAATTAAAATTTTCTTATTGTAGTGGGTAAGTAGTCATCACAAGCTTCTCTGGGTGTTGGTACACCCAGAGAGCCCCCTGCCAGACTACCCCATGATCAACCAACTAAAGAAGGGATACTACAACAGAAAATCCCTAGGGTTGTGTCTGCTCCTGGGTGGTCTCTTTGCTGTATTGGGTGTACATATTTTGAATATCATCCTTGGGTGGAAGTAGTTTCATTGTATTCATCCCAACTGGTGGGCTAGGATTTAATAAACCTCAACATTCTATAAGAGAATGTATGAATCAACCTGATAATTCATTTTTTTAAGTTTAAGAGAGTGAGAGAGAGAGAGAGAGAGAGACAGAGCATGAGCAGGGGAGGGGCAGAGAGAGAGAGAGGGAGACACAGAATCTGAAGCAAGCTCCAGGCTCTGAGCTGTGAGCACGGAGCCTGACGCAGGGTCGAACTCATGAACCAAGAGATCATGACCTGAGCCGAAATCAGACGCTTAACCAATTGAGCCACCCAGGCGCTCCTCATCCTGATAATTCAGATGCATAAACTGTTCCTGGTATTCCTTCACCAACAGTTGCTCCAAGGAGGGGGCTGATAGTCTTTCTTGTCATTAACCCAACTTCTTTCCTCAGCTTTTTGGATTTTGTCCTTTGTAAATATGTTAATCCCGTTGAAACCTAACTATATTTCCTGCCATTGCTTTCTGTGGTAGGGCAGCTGGTAAAATCCTGGAAGGCAGGTAATGCACTCCAAGAATGTTGAGGTATTTCAGTGTAGTTTAATGAAAAGAGCTGGTATCTAAAGGTAGCTGACTTGAGTTTGAGTTTTGGGTCCATCATTTGTCCTCTTTGTGACCTTGTATGGGCTACTAAGCCTCTTTGAGTCTCTTCTGTTTGTAAAATGAGGGTAATTCTATCTATCCCTTCTAGATTCCTGCCATTCACTTAAATATTTTCACCAGAGAAAGAAATAAATTAATATAACAGTAAAGTCTACTGTACAGTATATTTGTCTAGTCCTTGAGGGGACTGAAAAATTGGCAGAGAAGGTTATTAATAGTTTCCAAGGTAGAATCCACACCAAATGCTGCACTATTCTCTGCTTCCAAATTGCAGATGTGGGTTTTCTCTCTTATTTGTTATGATGGGTTTGTTTACTGACTTCTTCTTGTAGAACTGTCTAGAACTTTTCCAATTTAAGTGATTCTGAAATGACATTTCTAAAACTAGCCCAAGGCTTGTCTCTGCTCTCCCTAGCCTCACCTCACATCCTCATGAAAGCACACCCAGGCTTCATTACATTTGCCAAGATAGACTCAAGTAAATCCTACTGTAGATAAACAGCCCATAAAATTAACCATGGGTGAGCAGACTGCCTCTAAATGCACCTTTAAAGGGCATGCTCTTTAAGGAGAGAAACCAACCAGGGAATGAATTTGGAGATAATTTGTGTGTTGCAGGTGTGACCTGATAAGGCACTAAAAAGCTCAACTTTATGGTTGTTGAAATGCAGTATGCCCATCATCAGTGTAGCCTACATAAGCAAAGTCATTTATTAAAGTAAGATAAATAGCTCATTATTTGTCAAGAGTAAAAATGAATGGGTATAAAAATAAAAAGTAAAACTTTGAAGTACTTGTTATTTACATTATTTATTAGTCCTTAAAGCTACCCCGTGCATTAGATATTACTGGTCCTCTTTTACAAACAAGGAAATTAACTCCCTACAGGGGTTTACTAATTTATCTCAACTTTCATAGCTGGGAACTGGAGTGGTGGTTCTCAACCCCCAGGAGATGCTTAATACAGTTTGGAGACGTTTTTGTCATATCTCTTTTCCTCTCTTTCTTTCTTACCCCACATATGATGCAAATCCTGTTGGCTCAACCTTCAAAAGATACCCAGAATCAGATTGATTTCACCATCGCCAATATTATATCTCTGCTGCCAGCCATTATTTTTCCTTTTCTGGATTATGCCTTGGAATTGGTCTCCTGGGTTTAACTCTTAGCCCCTCTAGTTTAGTGTCAACACAAGAGCCAAACTGATCTTTTAAAAATATGTCTGATCAGAGGCACCTGCATGGCTCAGTCGGTTAAGCATTTGACTCTTGATTTCAGCTCAGGTCATGATCTCATGATTTGTGGGTTCAAGCCCCATGTCAGGCTGACAATGCAGAGCCTGCTTGGGATTTCTCTCTCTCCCTTTCTCTCTGTCCCTCCCCCTGATTGCACTATATTATTTTTGTAACCATTCATTTTTACTCTTGACAAATAATGACAAAATAAACATTTTAAAATATACGTATTTTTTAAAAATTTTATCTGATCATATCACTTGTCTTCAAAACTCTTCAGTGGCTCCCCATCTCAATCAGAGTAAAACCCAAAATTCTTCAGTAGCTTACAAGATCTCCCTGTTGCTATCTCTTCCAGCTCCCCTCTTGGCTCACTCAGCTCGAGCCATACTGGTCTCCATGCTGTTCCTTGAACTTGTCAAGCACACACCAATCCCAGAGCATTTTCTCTTTGCCTGAAACTCTGCTGCTCCTGATATCCACATAGTTCACTCTCTTCCATCCTTCATGGATCTGTAAAACTACTACCTTACCTCTTAGACCTTCCTTGCCCACCCATGTGAAATGGCAACAGTGAGATCATGACCTGAGCTAAAGTCAAGAGTCAGACACTCATCTGACTAAGCCATCCAGGCACCCCCACCCCTTTATTCTTTTATGACCTTTAGTCATTTATTCAAGTTTTCTTTGGTCTTTTTTCCTCCAGTGAACACAGTCTATTTTTTTTTTCCAACTAGTATTTACCTTTAAATTAAAACAAATGTTGAGTATAAAATTTTCTATTCACATCAAGATTAAAGCAGCATTTATTGCCTCCTCTGTTGTGAGATGAGATCATTGAAGCTCCCTTGCTTTTCTTAGGTGCTGAACCATTTCAAAGTTTTGGCTCAAGAAATCACAGACTCAGAGCATGTTGGGTTCTCATTTTGTAAGAGGGAGAAATTGAGGCCCAGGGGAGGAATAAGACTCTCTCCTTCTGAAAAGCCCCAACTGAGTGGAAGAATGAGAGAGCTAACCCAAATTCAGGGCTTCTTATCCACCTCCACCTTTAGCTCAGACAACACTCAAACAATACTTGACAACTCCAGACAGATGAGAAAATACACTAGTTGTAGAGGATTAAAGAAAATGGATTTCTCAGTTCACTGTAGAAGTTTAAAAGCCTTCCAGGAAATACTTCCATCTCTATGATAAAATTTTTTAGCCTACATTCTATTAATCTTTATGTCCACAGTGGAAAAGCCTTTTGCTTAATAATATCCTCTCAAATATTTGAAGACTATTCTTAAGTCTCCCCATAGACTCCTTTTCTCAAGAATAAATAATCCAAATTCCTTTAAACTTTTCTCATAGATTCTTATTTCCATTCTTTTATTAATCTTTCTAACTTTTCATGAGCTTTCTTCAAATTTTCTGTATTGCTTCTAAATTGTGAAGCCAGTAAAGGAAAAAAGTACTATGATACTGATTATTGAATTCATGCAAACTGCAAGTTCCTTGAGGGCAGGGGTCATTTCTCATTTACCTTTGTACCCCTAGATTTGGGGTCAGCAAACCTTTTTGTTCTTCTGAAAAGGGCCAGATAGTAAGTATTTTAGGCTTTGTAAGCCAAGAGGCAATGTCCTCTACTTTTTGAATAGCTCTTCTCTCTGAAAGGCTAATACTCTTTTTTATGTTTTACATTATGGAAATGTGAAAATCATTCTTAGATGAAGGGCTATGAAAAAACAGCTGGCAGGCCAGATTTGGCCTGTACATGCCAGTTTATTGACTGCTGCTTTAGATCCCAGCACAGTGCATGTTACATAGTAGGCAGTCAGTAATTTTGTTCAATAAAAGAATGCATGAATTTATGGAGATTATTTCATTTTATCTGTCTTCATATTCTTACTTAACACTTCTATTATATTGCTGGTTCAATGAACTTGTCCACTAAGACCTTCAGATTTTCCTCTGCCATACACACCTATGGCCAGCACTTTCAAATGCTGTTTGAAAGTGCTTGAGCTGTTTGAGCTGAACTGGGATGAAGTGGTCCCAAGCAGCACAAATCCATGGGCAGTTTAATCATTCCTCCCTTAATCTAAGATGTGGTAGAGGGCCCCCCACTAACCTTCATTTGCTGGTGGCTTTGGATCCCACTTGTAATTTAGTGAGGCCATCTTGAACTTCTGTTTTTCCAGTGTGTTCAGCTGCTGCCCTCGTTACAAATTGTGTACAAACTTAACAAGCAACCCCAAACGAATGTGACAAAATGAAAATCCTAGACCTGTTCAACCCCCTCAACTAAGGTCCCAAGCTCTGTTTCCATTCTTATGACTCCTACCTGGAGCTGGAAAGCTGATTCCTACTTATTGTCCTGGAATAGATAGGAAGGGATCAGGCAGGGTTTCACAGAGAAGGCTGGCACTAACGGCCAAAGAAAAAAAAAAAAAACCTTTCTTTTCTTTATCCTTAGTTGTTGGGCCTGTAGAGAACACTTGTGACAGCCTGAGGGAATGTGGAGTTCTGTATTAGTTAGAAGAATTTCCGTTCTGAGCTCAGTTGGGATGAAGCAGTCCTGAGCAGCACAGATCCATAGCATCAAGGGGATGGAGCTGTTCACAGAATGCCTGGAGGCTGATGCCTGGGAGTGAGCACACCTCTACTGCCACCTATTCTGTCCCACTCCCAGTTTCAGATGAATTGATTCCTAGGTTCACAGATGCCTTTTTGACTGAAGCCCCCTATTTATGTGCAGTGATATTATGTGGATACTTGCTGTCTGATACTTTTGACTGATGGGCCCACCCCTAAACTGCTAGAGGGTCATCAGGGAGCCACGCCTCTTCAGTCCTCATCATCCTGCCTTGGGACACAGAGGGGGCTATTAGATTTAGCCAGATGTGAGATCAAAGCTTATGGAAAACATGGGAAAGGAGTGCTCCTTTTTCTCCAAGCTCCAAGCTATAGGTGGTTACAACTTTCAATCCAAGGGAACTGGGAAATGCTTTACCTTGTTTCCCTAGGCATGATATGTGTTGCCCATTGCCCATTTTATATAGTCCTCTCTTCACTTCCCCTCTCCTCCTGTCTGTATTGCTGAAATTGCTGTGATTGCTACCATTTAAAATGTCCAGGAAAGCTGCATTTATTTACAATGACTTTCTTCTTAACCAGCTGGGGGAAGTTTCAAAATAACCAACCCAGTGGTGGATCAATCTTTAACGTTTCTTTCAAATGTTGAAGTAAAGAAAATGATGACAATTTTAAGGCTCTATTAGGTGGAAATGATGTACGAGGGATGGCGGACAGCTGAAGGTCACAAATCAGGCAGCTGCCTCTGGCTTAGTGACTCAGAAGTGTGGAAGGCAATGGGAAGTGTGTTCCTGAGTTTTATGAGTCTAAGTTTGGGAATTTATCAATGTATGCCTGGGATTTGCTGTAATGAGCCTCTTACCTCCTCTGCTAAAACAAATCAGTGTCTGATTAAAAGCTGGCTGTCCTTCCTTAGATACAGATATTAATTTATTTTGATTTTAGGGGAAAATATCACATCTTTGTCTGGCTTATCTGATAAATAGCCTCATTTGCATGTAGGATCATGCTTATTTCTCACCTGGTTAAAAGAACAATGTCAATGACACTGAGTATGCATATTTTCCATTATTAATGTTTGGAGAGTTTCTTTTAAGATATTTTAGAATCTGAGTATACTTTTTCTTTTCTATTTTGTTAGAGATCCTTCTCTATCCTGTGTGTCAGTCAGGATTGGGCTTGGTCATGCTGGGGCAGCAAAACCACTTCAAAATCTCAGTGGCTTGAAACAGTGGAGGTTTATTTCATTCTTATGCTACATGACTGTCATGTCCAGCATGGGCTATGCTCCATGATGTTTTCTGTCAAGAGTCCCACCATCCAGATCAGGGAGTGGCAAACTTATTTTGGTAAAGGGCCAGATGCTAAATATCTTAGGATTTTAGAGAGTATATGGTCTCTGTTGCATCTACTCAGCTTTGCCATCGTAGTGCACAAGTAGCCATGGATAATATGTAAGGAATGGGCATGGCTGTGTTCCAATAAAACTTTATTTATAAAAATGGACAGTGGGCTGGATTTTGTATGTGGGTGTAGTTTGCTCATCTAGTGGTGGGGAGAGGAAGGAAAAGTGGCAAATCTTGCACCAATTGCTTAAGGCTTAGCTTCCATTCATATTTCCTTGACCACAGCAAGTCACGTGGCCATGCCTAACTTCATGGTACTAAAGTGCACAGTCTTCATTTGTACCTGGAAGGAGAACTGGAAGTAACAGTGAACAGCACCAATGATGGCACCATCCTCCTCTATTCTTTTTAGAGAAGCCAGTATTTCCTGAACTTCTAGACTAGCAGTGCTTCAAAGGCATTCTTTAAATGCAATCTCTGTATTTTACAACTCAGTCACTTTGATGGGAGCTAAACAAATTTAATAGATGAACAGGATCTAATTTCCCCTTGTCATTCTAAACATTAAAAATATGTGATATTTTTCTTTAAGCCCACCAAGGCTCTGAATCCCTGCACCAATCTGAAGTGAGATTAAATGTATCCATCTAATTCATTCTTTGGTATTTAGATTTCTGGTTAGACTTCTAGAATCCAGAGTGACCACATCTTTCCCTTGGCCTTTGTTTTTCTCTTTGTAGCCACAGAAGTCTGGGGCTCTCTCACCTTTCACTGGGACAGGATTGGGCCGAGGTCTTGCTGACCACCTTGGGCATGGTAACCTCGCTTTGTGTCCCTAGGGGAGACCAACAGTCCCCACCTTGAGGGGCTCCTGGGCCTTCCCTTGTCTTTTAGCATCCGTTTCCTTCTAAGTTTTGCAAATCAGGAAAGAAGATGTCACTTCATCCAGGAGAGGGCACTGTGCGCAAAGTCTAGAATACTCAGTTCCTTGTGGTAGAGGTACAAATTAAGGATTAATGAAACCCATATTCAAACACTCAAACTATAGCACCTATCATAAAACAAACCAAAACACCACACTAGGAATGTACTCTATAAAAAGGGAAGAAATACAATTTATTAACAACTTGTACATTCCAGAAGGTACAAACTGCCTCGTTAAATCAAGCAAACATTTTTAATGGTTGCACCTCTTCTACAACATGAACTCAGTCTCTTTGAAACAAAGCCTGCCCTAGTGTTGGCTGCTTAGACCTTGGGGGCCAAGGCTGCAGGAAAGATGGGGAGGTTAGGTCCTACTGAAAAAAGAATAATTTGCCTCTTTTGGGCATCTTTTCCCACAGGAAAGTGAATAACACTTTAGAGAAACTGAGTACAAAATGTGGGAAGCAAACGTAACTATATTCAGTGGTTCCCTAAGTGCTACAGTGGAAGATACCAACAGTTTGTAAGTGGGAAAACTTTGAAAAGACAACTTGGTTGTAAACTTTTTTGTCTTACCCTCTTGGTTCATCTGTACATAAGCATCTATCTCTCTGTAGTGTGTTCTTAATGGAACCATACAGATAGATCCTTCTTTGCTGCAAATATCCACCTAGTTGCTAAGCTTTCTCCTTGGATCCTGAGTATGACTATGACCATTGGGTTACTAATCCCTCTCTGCCCCAGTCTTCTTTTCTCTAATACAGGCATAATTACGGTGCCTACCTCAGAGGTTGTCATGAGATTCTTATTATCTTGCATCCTTTTTTTGTCTCTCCAGCAACAAAGAGTAAGGTGTTATGCAACCAAGTGGACATTTGAGAGAACTGGAGGATAGGTCACTGCAGTAGCAGGTTGGAACAGAAATAGCAAAAGCTAGAGAAATACAATTGATCAGTTGATGAAGTCACAGTGCTTTAAGTCTGCACTGTGAGAAATTTCAGACAGAGAGATTGAGAAATCTCTGCAGTTGGAATGTTAACTCAAATTAAAAAAAAAAAAAGAACAGTTAAACATGAATGCATATAAATTAGCATGGAAAGCAGATTGGTGTGGGACATGAAAGAGAATTAGCACAGCCCAAGAAAATACATGGGTGACCAGGGTGGAAATAAATGAAGACCATCAAATGAGAACAAGCAAAGGCTATTTATTCAGAGCTTGATATAGTAAGAAAGTTAGCCATTATCATTTGCATTTGGCAGACTCAAAGGCAGGGAGAGGAGTGGGAAGGCTTTATAGTGGATAAAAGAGATGGCTTCGGGGATGCCCTGATTGGAAGCTGTTGACATGAGGAAGCTGAAGTCAGGCTGGAGCATCCTATGGGATTGGTTATGGGTATATACTTGACTCTACTCTAGTTGGTCCTAAGTTGGAAGTAGGGATGAAAATCAGGAAAGCTGTTAGTTATTAATCAAGCCGTGGCCATTTGGAGCCAACTGTTTCAGGGGTTGCTGATTGGCTTCCTGGGCCAGTTGTTAGAGATGGTGTTCTGACTTCCCACGAGGCTGACTTGCTGTGTCTTCTCACTGCCCAGACATCTCTGCCTTGTGGTTGCCTTCTCAGTCACATGACCAATGTCTGTACTTCTCACCCTGCCAGGAGCTACCCTCGGGATCAGAAACAGTCCAGCTGCTGCTCACTCTGGGATTTTTCTGTCCAACTAGTTCACGTGTCTTCAAATACCACTAGGTGAACAATGATACTGGTGTAAATCTGAGCAGTTAACGTCCTAGCTAGAAAGTGTGGATTTAGTCTTAAATTGCCTTTTTTGTCAGGGTACCCACTCCTCATTCTGGGCTGTGCAGAGTCGGTCCTGTAGCATGGGCCACTTCCCAGATACTTATTATATATTAGGAATTGTGGTAGGGACTAAGGAAACAAAGATGTATGAGACTCTGGTTTCCAGGAGGGGAGATGCCATACACGTAAAGGAGAGGAGACAGTGCCAGGTCTTACATTCTGAATGTGAGGTTAGCCACTCCTCTTTGTTTTCTGAGAAACTGTCTCAGTCAAGCCTACCACTTGTCACAGCACAGTGGAATTGAAAGCATGTTGCTGTTTATTCCACTGGACTGTGATTGCTGGCAGACGGGGACTGACTCTCTCACAACTGCCGTTTTGGCACCTCAGCTGACATCTGGTTCATTGTAGGCAGGTTAAGAATATGAGCTACTTGGTCAAAGAGAAGCAAGTTTAAGCTTCAGCCCTTTTACGTATTAATTATGAGAACTGGAGCAAGTGACTTAGCCTTTCTAAGACCTTGTGTTTTCATCCATAAAATGGGGATAATGATAATTATAACAATCCACTGTACCTCATAGATCATTTCCACATCATTGGCACATATTAAACACTCAATAATATCTTCTGCTACAATTATAAATTCAATTTGCCATTGAATTCCAGTGTACAGATGATACATATTCCAGCGTGGAAAGGAAGGAGGGATTGCCTAGAGCACATGCTGAAAGTTGGGTGTTTTCTGGGGTGGAAGCCAAGCAAAACCATTCCAATATTATGTGGCACCAGCGCGAGTGCTAACATTATGTAGCATTTCTGAATGGCACATGGTAAAATAAAACATCTAGTTAATGATGAGGGCATGAAGAACGTAAGTTAAAAACATTTGGGAATTTCTGTTCCACACCTCAAATGTTGGCATTCACCTTTCCACAGATGCATAGCAGAATCCTGATTATTTATGGATGTTTCAGCACAAGGGTCTTGATTGTGGGAGAGTTGAATAGGAGTTGTTGATTGAGTATAAGGAGGAGAAGAATTTAATGAAATCCATGTTACAGATGAGAAAGCTAGGAGGGGCTCTAAGCCTAAATACTCCCATTTCACATATTAGTGCTGTGAATCTTAGTTTCCCCAAATGAGGATGTTACCTTGTGAGAACTGAAGGCAGTAACAAATGTGAAAGCACCAACACAATGCCCAGTGTTTCCTGAATACTGGAAGTATTTCAGTATTATTTTCCTCTTGTATTCTTTAGTGACAGAAATAGTAACACACTTAGAAAATGTACAGAATACTAGAATAGTTATCCTGAGATAGGAAATGAATATTTCCTTTTCTTCCACTATAATAGAATCCATCATTCTTAGATGGGCCCATGGCCACTTAGAAGAATAACTGCATTTTCCAGCCCCTTTTGTAGTAGGTGTGGCCATGGATGGCGGGCTATAAGGGAAAGTGGAGTATGAAATCTATCAGATATTTTCTTAAAGAGAAATAGAGTGTCTCTTCCTTCCCTCCTCTCTGTTGCCTGAAATGCCGATGTGATGGCTGCATGGACCAATTGTCTGGATTCCATGGTATGGGCCTCACTGGAGAGTGCAGGTGCCTGGGTCCTTGATGACTATGGAGCTACCATATCAACACTGGACTGCTGATGCCTATTGGAGAGAGAATACACCTCTGTCTTTTCAAAGCCACTGCTGTTTGGGCTTTTGGTCCCTTGCAGCAAAATCCAATCCTGATAATTATTTCATCATCGATATAATCATTGAAAGACAGGGCTTTAAAGGGACCTAAACATTTTAGGAGACAAAGTCAAGGCCCAGAAAGAATGTGAGTTCCTCAAAGAACTTATTAAAAAAAAAACATTCCATCAAAATAAGGAAAGAAAACAACCAAGTTTATTGGTTTCCAGTACAAAGGCTGGCCAAGTCAAAGCTTTGATTTCATAATATTCATCAATGAAAAAGACATAGACAGTGTCAGCATGGACAAGTTACTGTATTCTAAACTTCTCTATCATTTTGGACCATGGCTGTCTAGGATTGCTAAGAATCCTGATAAGTAGTATTACAGTAACAGGTCTCCTTTTAGAATGGATTTTGGATGGCTTGTGGTAGTGCAATTATGTGTATTGGATGCTTGTACTAAAACACACATTTTATTTTATTTTTATTTTATTTGTTCTGAGAGAGAGAGAGCAAGCATGCTCGTGTGAGCAAGTGGGGGAAGGGCAGAGAGAGAGAATTCCAAGCAAGCTCTATGCTGTCAGCACTAAGCCCGAAGCTGGGCTCAATCCTACAAACTGTGGGATCATGACCTGAGCTGAAATCAAGAGTTGGACACTTAACTGACTGAGTCATCCAGACACCTCCTTACTAAAACACACATTTTAAAAATTAGGACTCTGCCTATAGCATAATCCTATGACTGCATTTGTATCTTATTATTGATAGTTTAATAATTACTAATGATTTGATAGGTTTCAAAAGAAATTGGTATAAATCCTCCCCCCCATCTCTGGAATAATAATTTGCTTCATTTTTAATTGCTGTCCACAGTGTAGTTGGTGGCTCATCTACTAGAGAATGAGCCCATCTTAATTGTAGTACTATGTATTATGAAGTGTTTGTTACCTTGGAGGCTAAGGTCAGTCAGAGTTATTTTGTTACATGAGTCTTCCCTTTATGTATAGCTCTTGGTTGATTTGTAGTGTAAGCATCTTCCTTATAAGGGGATCCATTAGAAGTTATTCAAGTAGCTGATGAGGTTAACTCTGCTTCCCACTTCTGTGAAGGCTTCTCTGGTGTTTCCGTTGCAAGAAGTTTTGAATGGCTTTCAATAGCTGTAGTTGGTGCCATCAACTTGACCTTGAATTTAGTATTTTGTATTTAGAAGTTTACATTAATGACTTTCTTTTGCTTCATTGTAGCCAGTTTGGTGTCTTGTACATAGTAGATACTTAAATGTTCCTTTTTATCCCATCCCCATTCTGTTCCCTATAGATAGTTATTGGACTATCATGTCATGGGTATCTTTTCTCTGTATGTGTTTTTTAAAAAATGAATAATAATAACACTTGTATGGAACTTAGTATGTTCTAGGCTCTGTTCTAAGTCCTGTATGTATAATCATGAACATTTATTTAATTGCCATAACAAACTTAGGAGTTAAGGACGTTTATCATCTCCATTTAATAAAAGAAAGAACTGAGGCACAGAAAGGTTAAGTAACTTGTCTAAGGTCACACAGCTACTAAGCAGTGAGGTTGGGATTTGAACCCAACCAGCTGAACTCTTGAATCCGTGCTCTTGATCACATTACCAAAATGTGCACTGTTCTTTGTGTGTCTGTGTTTTCAATTTATGTAAATGGTATTGTGTAAATGGCACTTTTATAAATCTCATTAGTTTCTTAACACTTTGCCTGTAAAAAGTACCCATGTTGTTTTGTCTACTTAGGATCCATTCTTCTGATGGCTGTGACCATCCATCGCATTTTGCCTCTCTATTCGCCTAGTGCTGACTCTCCAGTTTCCTATAGCCACAAATAATGCTGCAATGAACATCCTCCCACAGGATCTTTGGGAGACAATCTTTGGGATATAAACCACGATTTTTCTTTATATAGAAAATGTGTGCCTCCTATGAAACAGAAAGCTGGTAATTTTAGAGCCCTTTTCTGAAAAAAAAATTGCTTATGCCATTGAAAGCATGTCTCAAGCACTGTTCTATGATATAGGGTCCATCTCAAGGTGGAATGTAGAAATCCATTTATATGAAGTCAGAATCCTTTTAATTATTAAATAATCACTTTGTAAATGTTGATTCATGCCACTCATATGCTAGTAAGTACTGGAGGGATGACACAGGATAGCTAAGGCATCCTTGGTCTCAACACAATAAAGGGATTAAGGATATGGACTTGGCTTTAGGGAGATGTGGGTGCAGGGATCACCTCTGTTACTTGTACTTGTGTGAACTTGTGTCAAGCTTCTTAAACCCTCCAAGGCCAATTGCCTCATGTTTACAATGAGGATAACAAATGGTTGTTGTGGAGATTAAATGTTATTGGGATTAAATTCAAATGGACGTAATTGTTTTTGTTGTGAGGATTAAATGAGATAGGACCTGTCTCAGAACCTGGCCTGAAATAAGTGTTTGTGAGGGTAGGATAATCCCTCCCTCAAAAGCTCCTAGCCCTAGTGGAGAAGACAGGTATAGACCTAAATATTCACAGTGCAGCGTATAAGGACTGTGGCAGCAACACATACAAAGTGTGGTGGCGGCCCAGAGGAAGGCGTGCTGAAGAAAATATTAATAGTTACCATGTATTCCATACCTACCTTGTTCTAGACACTGTCTGTGTGTTATTTTATTCTGGCCTTCTAAGGTGGATGTCGGTATTTGTATTTAATGGAAGTAGAACCCAAGGCTTGATGCCAACTTGCCATTCAAAGTCACTCAGCCAGTTGTGGGCTAGAAAAGATTTGAATCCCTGCCTCACTGACTCCAAAGCCTGTGTTTGTTTCAACTATACCAAAGAGGAGCCAGAATTTGATCTGGATCATTAAAGACGAGCAGGCATTTTTTTCTAGGTGGACAGACCATGCAAACATTTTTCTTGGCATTTTTACTTTGGAGTCTTTCCAAAGAACCAAATTTTTTGTTCTTTCATTGACATTAGAGACATTTATCCAGAATTTGTTCTGGCTGGCTGCTAGCAATGCAAAGACTAAGAGATAAGGTCTCTGTCTTCTAGGGGTTTATAATCCGTTCAGAGAGATGGCTGCATTCTCATATGCCATCCATAACCAGATGGGTAATGATGCGAGGTTACATAAATTACATGCCAGGAAAATGGTAGGGGTATCAAGTTGAGTCCAGAAAAGGGAGACAGCACTGAGGAGTAGATGGGACAGCAGTTGGGTTGCAATTGAAACAAAGAGGGGAGTGGGTTGGACACTTGGAGTAGGTACAGTAGTGTTATAGGAATGCAAGGGTTGCATTTAAAAGAGGGGCACATAAACATAAAATACACATATGGAAAGTCATATTTTACTCTCAAATCTTCCTTAAGTAGACAACAGCGTATGGGCTCTTATATCGATTCTGTGGGGTGCATGCACCTTTCAAGTTCAGTAAGTCACTTTTCCCTGCAGAGTTAGCACTAATTGCTGCTTCTTTGGACTACAGAGCCTCTTTCAGCCCTCAAATTTCTATAGTTGGCTTGCCTTTGAGAGGGTGTTAAACAAAAATAGCACTGCTTTAATCATTAAAGTCAACTAGGTGAGGCAAGATGCCTGTGCTATTGGGAATATGAGGTATTGGGGATTGGTAAAGGACAAGGAAGTGGTCCTTTGCCTATGTGGCCAGCTCTTTGACATCTTCAAGCTCTATCTCAGTCTGCTGAGGACAAGCCCAAGTGAGCTCAAGCATGGAGGAATGATCACATTTACACTTCCGATGTGCATAGATAAGCTGATACGAAAGCATGTCAAATATTGAGGAGGTAGTTTAAGGTGCTGATGTTCAGTTTGAGGAGAGGGAAGTAGGTAGCAGAGCGAACTTCATTTGACAAGGAAACACAAATCTGTGTAAGTCTCATGTGCCATACAATGGAATGGAGGAGTGACTAGGGTATGGGAAGATTGCATGAAGACTGAATTCTTATAAATTTAACTTACTTAAGATGAGACATTATGTACAAATGGAGTTATGAGGATTCACATGGGTACATTTGGGTTTGTTGGGAGAAGAGGATTTGGGGGGAACTAGAGATAAATTTGGAGAGGGACTAGGTGGTGGAAGACTGTAATGTATAGGACAAGGGCTCAATCTTTTAGGTTGGCATGTTGGTGTCTTTGCATATGCCTGATCAGGGAATTGCCATTTGAAAATAAAAATTTCTGGAAAACTAAACGGGCGATTATGTGTAAGCTGGATTGGTTGGGAACCGATAGCTAGTGTCCTGGAGCCCACTTGGAGGTGGTGGCAAAATTCTGGTGAAAGGCAATTAAGGCCTAGAAATAGTGATGGAAGAGAAGAGGAATCAGCATAAGAGAGTGAGAGATCTGAAGAGAGTTATGAAGGATCAGTAGAGCTTTGTAAGCCTGAGTTGCACTGGGAACAGTCACATCACCATTATAATCACCAACTCCAAAGTAAATCCAGACTTGCCTCCCTTGCTTCCTAAAATCCATGCAACTGGAATCTTTTGTTGAGGTTGAAGGGGATCTCTGAGCTAAAAACCAATTGAAAAATAAATGTAGAATTTACAGGGAGGCAAAACCTTGGATTGCTGTCTAGCGGCAGTGGACTGGAAGACACAGCTCTGGACCATTGTCAAGCAGGGTCCTATCATATTTCCTCTAAAACTAGAACTTGGGACAATGCATCACAGGGAGAGTCTAGGTCAGTTACTGTGCTGGCCAACTATGGTGTCCCTGGTGGTGTGGACAAAGGGTGCACACCTGAGGGAACCCACCCCGGTAATAAATGTGGACTCTTCCTATCCATCCAATCAGATGTATGGATACTCTCCATTTGGAGGGGAGTAGCAAGGGGTAAAAGGGGTAGGACATGTCACAAGCTTTACTCTATGGGAAAGGTGCAGTAACATGCAGCTATGCAAGGAGAAGGAAATGGATTTCCCCTGACATGGCTGGATATGATTGAAGATGAGAATAGAATCGGGAGGAAAATCCATCCAGACTGCCCCACAGGAGTTATTTAATGAACCGGGTTCACCCATTTTGAAGGCAAAAGCTGAAGTGCTCACCAGCAATCTCAGGAAGAAACACAATGGACGGTGATTGGCATTGGAAAAGTGGCCTCATGAGTATGTCCTGGTTAACCACTTATCTGCTCCCCCATGAGGCTCACTCCATAGTCTCCGCACATATTCTTGGTTGTCCATGGCCTGGATGCTTAAGCCTGGCTGGTTAAGAGAGCAAAATTTTTGTAGTCATAAGAGAAATCCTTCCTTCTCCTGTTTTTGTTTTGTTTTGTTTTGTTTGTCTTGATCCATAAAATAGGAACATCTACTTTATGAAAGAATGGGAGACTTGTGAAGGGAGCCTCTGTCCCTTTTTCTGTCCCCTTTCCTGGCTGGGAAGAGAGTCATTGTGTTTGAAAGTCTGATCTATCTGGTCTGTCTCCCAGCACCCTGTTCTCCTCACATGGCCATTCTCTGTCCATCCGTACCATAAACTCAGTAGAGTGGATCTGTTTTTTTTTGGAGGGAGGCCTGGCATTGTGGTTGGCAAATCAGTTCTGGTCACAGGTCAAGGCAAGTTCCCCAAGTTAGCTTTATTGGAAATAAAGCTGATCATTTCAGCTGTGTAGATCTGGATCTATCTCCATAATGAGTTCACAACCTACTAGAGAAGAGGTGTGATTAAATAGTATCATCTCTTAAATCCCAACATCCACATCAATGTAAACATCCTAATTGTGAGATTCTTTGGAATTTTCTTTTTCTTTACTAAAACATTTACTAAACCAAGTAACCACTATGAGCTTAGATGACAAATGCGTTTAAATAGTCATGGTTGGCCATGATACATGGTATGTAGGGCCACAGGCAACCAAATGGGCACATGTACCCACAAATATAAGACACTTCTATACAATGTACACACTTTAATCCCAGGACCTATAAAGGACTCTGCAGATTATATGTATATATGTAAAAAAGTATGAGACCTTGCCATTTGTGACAATATGGATGGATGTAGAAGGTATTATGTATGCTAAGTAAAATAAGTCAGACTGAGAAAGACACATATCCTATAATTTCACTCATGTGGAATCTAAAAAAACAAAACAAATGAATAAACAAACAAACAAACAGCAGAACCAGACTTGCATATACAGAGAATAAACTGATGGTTGCCAGAGAGAAGAGGGTGAGAGATGGACAAATTGGGTGAAGGGGAGTGGGACATAGAGACTTCTAGTTATGGAATGAATAAGTCATGGGAATAAAAAAGCACAGCATAGGGAATATGGCTAATGATATTGCAATAATGTTGTACGGTGACAGATGGTAGTTACACTTATGGTGAGCATAGCATAACATGTAGAGATGTTGAATCACTATGTTGTACAGCTTGAAACTAATGTAACACTATGTATCAACTATGCTCAAAAAACTAAAAAAAATGTATTTATGGACATGTAAGTGCACATTCGTGTGTTCACACACCTATCACATGCACACCTGCTACCACATGCATATACTATGTGCAAATACACCCACATCATATGCACAGTGAACACATTCACAGTATCACATGCACAAACACACATTGTGCATACCCACGCACTCCACGCAGACATTGCACATACAAATACATATGATAAATGTAGTTCCACATCACACCCCCACATGTACACACATAACACATGAACACATACACCACATACATGTACACCACATACATACAGAAGACTCACACAAACAGTCTCAACTCCCAACTCCACCAAATACTCGTGGACAGATATATGTAACACTGCATACACTTGTAACCCAGGGCCAAATGCAGATTTATAGAAAGCTCCCTGACGTATTCTCTCTCTCTCTCTCTCTGTGTCTCTGTCTCTGTCTCTGTATTGTATTCCTTTCTCTCTTAATCCCAGGGTCCATATATATTGGACTACACAAAGCACACACACAGACATAGAGCAAAACTCTGAACTTATGTAAAAACAACCGCTCAGACCCTGGGAAGCTCAGCCTTTGTGCATAAGCCCCTGTGTCTGTGGACCACTCCCCCCCCACCCCCAGGAAGCCACATTGACAAAGAAGCACCTGCGCCCAGGCCAGACATCTTTATTTCTTTTTGCCTTTGATTAAGTCTCACAATAAAATGGTGCACCAAGGGGCGTGACATTACAGTGTCATTAAAGTGAACGCTTCACAAGGAGCATTGCCTGAACTGAGATGCTTCTGATGTTTGTATTTTCACTGAATCTTTGAGTCCAGCAGATGGAAAAGATTATTGTGGCCAGAGCTTAAGGAGGCCAGCTTCACCTGAGAGGTGAGGAGGTCAGGTTACCCAGAGCCCTGACCTAATTTCCTTAAGAAAAGGTAAAAGAGTTGAAATGCTCAACACAAAATCAGTAATCAGGACTCACAGGACAACACACACACACAATTACAAAGAAAGTCGACCTTGTAATACAAAGAATATGGCTAAATTGTTTTTCCTTCATTATATATCTGCTTTTTCTAATTGTAGATTTCCATGATTTCCCTCCCCCCCACCCCCCAAATTCATTTGCATGCATTTGCACAGACACATACACACACAAACACAGATATTTCTACCTCGGTTCTTTTAAAAATCAAATCGGGTACAAATAGCAGTTTGTTCTAAGGGAACCCTTTTCATGTGTATATTTAGTGAATTTGGAGCTTTCCAGACCATGTGCTTTTGCTAAAAGTAGCCACTGCTCACAGATGAGACACCATACTTCTGTTAATGTCATTAGCCGGCAGAACATCAGCAGTGTCTACAAAGCTTGGAGCAGAGGAATGCTACCCAGGGGAACCACATGATGCCAAAAAATGTGAGGTGATAGACTATTTTCATCACTACCTCCACAGGCTGGCGTCCATTTGTAAGGGGCTGCCTTGTGCTGATGGGGAGGGGGGTAATCAGACAATCCGCTGGCAATTTCCATTGTCCTCAAAGACACATCATCTCCAGGAACAAAGCCCTGGGTCGTACCGTTTGTCCTGAAGAAACTCCGATAAATTTTTCTTTTTTAAAAAAGCACCTTTTCTTTGATTAGCCATAATAAAAGCTTTTCCTTCTAAATATATGTCCTTACACATCAAAAGCCTGAGATGAAAAATTCATTGTCATTTGCAAAGAATAGTGTCTCTTTGTGACTTGTTATCGTTGAACTGGGTGTTATGAAGTCTCTTTGAGGGTTCTGATAGCAACTAGAGTATTCTGCCTCTTGTGACAAACATGCTTGAAGGCCTAAGTATGGGGTGTGGGCTGGGGTGACCAGCACATTCTCCCAGACCTACCAGATAGTCCATGGGTTTTGTGTATGCAGGAAACTTCCTCTCCTTTACCCTGTTTCAATGGAAATGAGACTGACATCAAGTGAGAAGCTGTTCCTATGGTTAGAAACCTCTGTCCTTGTCATCCAGTCTGGATTTACAAATAGCTGTCTTCTGTTGTTTGACTTTCTGAAATCAAAATTATGGATGGGTCCATAAAAATGACAGAAGAGCATTAGATAGAGGGCTGTCTCCAAATACTTTGAAGTGATTAAGGATGACTTTCTAATTAGAATAAACTTCATCATACTTGAATTCTTAGCCATCTTTTAAATTGTAGCAAATTTTGTTTTAAGAAACAAAAGCTAAGTGGTTGAAGGAAAATGATCCTGATTTAAAAACTTATTTGATTTAAAAATCATAATTCCAAGGGAGGAATAGGAAGCTATTGTTCACTGGGTACAAAATTTCAGTTTGGTGAAATGGAAAGAGTTCTGGAAATAAATGGTGGTGATGGCTGCACAGCCATGTGAATATCCTCCGTGTCACTGAAAGTGTACACTTACAAATGATTAAGATGGTAAATTTGATGCTATGTGTATCTCACCACAATTAAAACAATAAATAAAAAATAAAAAAATATAATTCCTGGGTAAGTGCTGGTAATAGGATAAATATACGTTTTTTTTTGGTAGGTGCTGTGTTAGAAGTCTTGCCCCCTAGGGGCGCCTGGGTGGCGCAGTCGGTTAAGCGTCCGACTTCAGCCAGGTCACGATCTCGCGGTCGGTCCGGGAGTTCGAGCCCCACGTCAGGCTCTGGGCTGATGGCTCAGAGCCTGGAGCCTGTTTCCGATTCTGTGTCTCCCTCTCTCTCTGCCCCTCCCCCGTTCATGCTCTGTCTCTCTCTGTCCCAAAAATAAATAAACGTTGAAAAAAAAAATTAAAAAAAAAAAGAAGTCTTGCCCCCTAAATGTCCTGCTTCTCTTATTTTATAAGTAACAGTTTTGATAAGACTCTTTGAAATCAACTTACTAATGTTGCTTTGTGGATAAAGCACTGCATATAAACTTGTGCAATTGCTAATGTGATCTTTTGTTTTAACTCGATATAAACTATGGCACTCTAACCAAATCTTTAGAGATTTAATTATACAGGAAAATATTCTTAACCCTCTCATTTTAAGTCAGCTGGTTTGCTACTCATTTATCTTTTAAAATAAAACCTTTGGCTTCTTTTGGCTTTCTTTTTGCTGCTTTACTCAGTTTTATGTCACAATACTCTTTCTCTTCATGAAACAGTTGAATCCACACCCTCTAAATGTTGACTTTTCAAAGATTGTTTTTTTTTTCTTTGCCAGTTGAGAGGCTGTTGGGAGTAGGGGAAATAACAATGGGTATGGAGCTAGGAGACCTGGGTTTAGTTCCAGCTTTGTGAATTACAGGCTTATTTCTTGGGGTTTCAGTTTTCTTATCTATAAAATGGAGGTAATAACTACTTGCAGTGTTGTTGAGAAGTTCATATCACATAATAATAAGAAATACTATTTATTCGGTGCTTACTATGTGTTAAGCACTGTTCTAACTAACTTATGGGTATCACCTAAATTAGCTAACCTTCCCATCAACATGGTGGAACTCTTTATCATGTCCATTTTACAGACGAGGAACCGAAGCACAGAGAGGTATGGAAACTATCCGAGGTCACAAAGATTGTCCATGGTAAGCTTGAATTTGAACCCAGACAGTCTGCTTGCTGAGGCTGTTCTTAATCACAGTACCATCCTGCCTTCATCAGATGTGAAAATGCAAAGCAAACTACTTAAAGCATTATATAAAGTGGAATCAGTGAGCAGAGTCAACTTATTCTAGATTTACTTTCCATGCAGAGTGCTACAAATGTTGGTTCTGTATTCATTAGATCATCTCAGCAAATCTTCAATTCAGAAGCTCTAGTTTACCAAGGACATATACACTCTTGAACATCTTTAGAGCATTTATAGTTCTGGCAATGTAAATAATTACCTGGATAATTATATGTATATATTTGCTTCTATACTGTAAACACCATGAGGCCAGGGACAACCTGTAGCCATGATCTTCCAGATCTTCTCAATAAGAAGTACAATGCCCAGAACATACTAGGTGTTTGATAATAATGAGAGGTAACATTTGTTGAGGATGTTTATCACATGCCTGGGTGCCAAGTCCTTTGCATACATCAACTCATCCAGTGCTCACACGCCCCATGAGGAGGGCACCTATGGATTATTGTGTCCATTTTACATAGAGAACATTAAGTATAACATGTCTAAGATCATAGAGCAGTAAATGGTGGAGTCCTATACTGACACCATGCTGTCTGACTCCAGAACCTGCTCCCCTTGTTTCGTTCCTGATAGGTCAGTGTAGTTGAAACCTGACATCCTTTTTTAAGTTTATTTATTTGTTTTGAGAAAGAGAGGGAGGGGCACATGCGCTGGGGAGGGGCATGGGGGGGGAGAGAGAGAGAGAGAGGGAGAGAGAGAGAGAGAGAGGAGAGAGAAGAGAGTAGAATCCCAAGCAGGGCTCCACGCTGTCAGTGCAGAGCCCAATGTGGTAGCTGCGAACATCACGAACTGTGAGATACGGTGACCTGAGCTGAAATCAACAGTCAGACGCTTAGCCAACTGAGCCACCCAGATGCCCCAACCCCTGGGTCCTTTCTAATATGGAATTGAAACTGCTGTAAAACCCCACCACTATGTAGTCTTGGCTTCCTAAGCAGGTGCCTGGTGGTGGTCAACAATAGGGAGAGATTGCAGGCTAGGAAATTGGGGACCCTTGTTATGATGTTGTAAAACATTTAGACTATTGCCTAGGACAGCCTTGGGAAAGAGAATGTGACTCTCTGGAGGCTGTTCCTTTAGAGGCAGTGGTTGAAAAAGGTCAGAATATCAGTGTTGGCTGCTTTGTGACATTTAGCAAACTTCCAGAAGAAATCTGGCCATTTTGTAAGCAAAGATGAAAGGTAACTGAGCTGTGCTAAAGAAATTTCTGCTGTCTCCACCTGTGTCCTGCAACCTAAACTGACTGAGGGTCTGATCATGTGAGGCCCTTCAGGACTGAAACAGCCAATTGCTTCTGATTCCAAAGAGTAGGAGGTAAGATGAAGTCCAAGCCCTTTGCAGGAGCCTCCCAATACATTGCTCTTGGAGAAATCATATTGGAATGGTCCAGATATATTAGTGCTGAGGTCTGGAAAATTACAATCATAGCTGCTACTGCCAGCTATGGGCAGAAGCACTTCACAAACCCCCTTTTCTCATTTATTCTTCATGCTTACCTCTGAGGTGAGTGTTCTTATTCCCACTTTACAAACAAGGAGCCTGCAGTCAGAGAGGGTAAATAATCTGCTCTGAGTCATGCTGTATTAATGATGGAGCTGGGATTGAACCCAGGTGGGATTGATTTTGAAATCTAGGGCTTTTCTTCCTGTGCTGGAATCGAGGCATCCCCTCCTGGAACAAGGCAGCGGTGTGGTCGCGCCATGTTCCATGGGAAGCCATGCCCGAGAGTCTGTCGTCTCCAGCACCCTTTCTGTACAGCCTCTGTGATGGTACTGGTCTGTGTCTGAATGTCGAGCTGCTCCCAGCGCCGCCCTGCCGAGGTGCCAAGGCCCCTCGCTGTGGTTAGAGCTGCTGAGGGCCATACACATTGTGGTTCCTAGCAAGCGCCAAGCCCCTCATGCTGAGCCAGCAAGGCTCCTAACGCTGGGATTTGCCAGGAGGGCTAACGAGTATTTCTTCCTCAGTAAAAAAAAAATCTTTAATGACACCTAAGAGAGAAACATTCCATTTTTATTCATAATTAAGGCATTTGTTTTCCATTTCGAGGAACATAGCGGAAGAAAAATTAGACTGGAAGGGTGCTGGCTGGGTTGGGACAAGTGACATGCAACAAAGGAAAGAAATCAGCCTTATTTCCACACTATCAGGTCAGAAAGGTAAATGTAAATAATCATCCCTGGACAAACCTGCACCTGCTTGCAGCTAACGTTCATTATTCACTCAACTGTGTGTCAAGTTCTGTTCTAAGCAGGTTTCATGGATCATCTAATTTAATCTTACAACAACATGAACTGATACTATTGCTACCCATTTTATGGATGCGAAGCTGAAACACAGAGGAGTTAAACATGTGCCCAAGTAGCATAGCTGGGAGCTGGTAAAGTCAGAATTTGTATCCAGCCAGTACGGCTCAAGGACTTCAACTCAGCCAAGATGCTATAGGCTCTTTGCGCCATTCATCATTGTGGCAGAATTCCTCAGCTGTGTTCATCAGTAGGCAATAATTGTACACTTATTACTGTCAGGTCTTTTTATACAACAGTCTATTTAACTTTGTAACAACACAAGCAGATAGCCGGTATTATCATTTCCCATTTCAGAGGTGAGGAAAGTGAAGTCCAGAGAAATTGAGTGTTGTCTGAATGCTAGAGCTGGGGTTAAAATCTACATCTTTTGGATTTCCAGTCTGCTTTTATAGCACAGAGTCAGCCTCAGCTTGTCCACACTTAGACTTGTACCTGAGAAATAGTTTAGGATACCAGTAATAACTGAAATAATGCACATTTTAAATATATGCATTGATTCACGTAGTAACTCTTTTAGTTTGCTGAAGAAATTTGCTGCCTCAGAATATTTACATTTATAACTCTACTTCTCTAGAAACAATAAAATAACGTCTCGACGTGGGTAATTAACAGAACCATAAAACATCCCTGCAAAATAGCATCTGCAGAAGCAAGGTGAAATGAAGAGCTGTCATTTGAGCCAACCCCATTTGAAACTCATTTCAAAACATTTACCAAAGAGAGATAAGGGAGAGATGCGTGGCTGTTGGTTGCAGGATCATTTAACTAACAGCAGTGTGCTTCAAAATTAAACCTTCCATTTCGAAGTGCTGAATGTGTGTGTGTGTGTGTGTGTGTGTACATATGCATGTGTCTGAGCAACTCTCTGGTTATATGAGCAAGTTGCATTGATTACCTGGAAGTAGGTTTTTCAACACTTTAAGAAGGCAGCCTGTCCTCCTCGGTCCTATGAATGCTGCCGTTTGGGACATCTGTGCTGTAAAGAATATTTATAATTTGTGACCTTGGCACATCTCACAACTTCTCTGGGCTTTGGTTTCTTAGTTATAGAATGTATTCCTGCAAACCTGCGAGGGAGATAGATAAGGAACAGATAAATTATACCAGTGTACTTAAAAAAATTTTTTTAATATTTTATTTATTTATTTATTTATTTAATTTATTTATTTATTTATTATTTTAATATATGAAATTTATTGTCGAATTGGTTTCCATATAACACCCAGTGCTTGTCCCAATATACCAGTGTACTTTTAGATGTATGCCCAGAACACCCACTGGAAGGGCTAAAACAAAACAGATAATATGAAGGGTTTGTGAGGATGTAGAGCAAAGGAAACTCTCATGCACGGCTGGTGGACATGGGGATCAGTACAGCCACTTTGAAAAGCTATTTCGCATTGTCTGCTAAAAATAAAGAACATATACTTTATGGCCCCAGTACCTCCATTTCCAGGCATATACCAACAGAAATGTGCAATGTGATTAACCAAAGACTTACACAAGAATGTTCATAGCAGCACGTAGCCCCCTGGTTGAACAAGACAAATAGCATCTATGGTAAATTAGAAAAAAAATCATGGTATGTTTGCTTAATGGAATAATGTATAGGAATGAACTAGAGAAAAAATGAACTCCAGCAACATGGATAAACCTTACAAAAATAATATTGAACCAAGGAGGCAAGGCACAAAAGAGTATGTATTATATGAGTCCATTAGCAGAAAGTTCCCAATAGGCAAAAGTAATCTCTTTGCTAGAAATCAGGATAGTAGTGACCATCAGAGACCTTGGTGTTAGAGGTTCAGATTGTCCCCAGAAGGGGAATGAAGGGGGCTTTTGGGATTCTGATAGAGTGTTTGTTTGTTTTTTTCTTGACCTGGGTGCTGGCTACATAGGTGTATTCACTTTGTGGAAATTAGGTGAGACTTATCCTAATACTTTGTGCTCAACTGTATGGCATACTTACATATATACACACACACACACATATATATATACATATGTGTATATATATACGTATATGTATATATACGTATATATATATCTAGAAGCATTCACAGAATACTATGATTGCCAAAGAGGGACATTTAATCTAGAAACTGAGATAACCAGGAAGGCTTCCTGTAGGAGACAGTTCTTAATCCTTTAGCTTTATCATTTACTCTTATACTTTAGTTACATACATTGAGATCTTTTAACTGTGAATCTATTTCCATTGATCTGGCTTTCAATTTTTATTTTGTTTGTATCACTAGTTTTAAAATTAGAAATGTTAGGTCAAACATGTATCTATCTATCTATTTCTCTACCTCTCTCTCTCTCTCTCTCTATCATTCTTCATTTTAAAACGTTCCTTAGCTCATTTCATTTGTTTATTCCTTCACATGAACTTTATTTTTGTAAAGTTTATTTATTTTCAGACAGAGACAGACAGCATGCATAAGAGGGGCAGAGAAAGAGGGGGAGGAGAATCCAAGAAGGCTCCGTGCTGTCAGCGCATAGCCCGATGCAGGGCTCAACCCCATGAACTGCAAGATCATGATGTGAGCCGAAATCAAGACTAAGATGCTTAACTTACTGAGCCACCCAGGCACCCCCACATGAACTTTAGAACAATCTTCTCAAAGTATATGAAACACTTCCCCCTCCGATTTGATTATGGATTGCATAACTATAAAAATGAAATTAATTAGGTAAGAAATAGATACCTTGATGATGTTTAGTTTTATCAGTCAGGGACAGGGTTGGCATCCCCACTGCTCACCCCATTTAAATTACATTTTCTTCTCTACAGGATGTTTTTGATAAATGCTACTTCATCCCCTAGGCCTATCTCAGACTGACCAGTTGCCTCTGACTGTTGAAAAGGCACATTATCATGCATGGCAAGAAGTAAACTACTAATTAAAAAAAATAATCAGGAGAGATGGAAAAAAATCAAAACGAGACATCTTGAGTCGAGGAGAAAAATCTCCTTGTAAGAAGAATGTCTGGCCTAGATACAGTCAATCACCAAGAGAATGGTGGGGTGCACCATCTTCCTGCAGATTTCTGGGGATGGAATGTACAAGAGACAGAAGAGTTCAGAATGGGGACAGAGGTGACTCCCTTATTGAGCCTGCATATCTTCCTGCCTGTTTTCCTATCTCAGATTGTTTTTTGCCCTAAGAGCTGAAGGTAGGAATTGTTGCAGGAGGACTGAGTTCCAACGTATCTCACTATCAGTGCCTGCCTGGCCCACAGGATGCCTCCCCGGTGAACTTAATCCATGAGACTAGATGGATTTTCAATGGGTATATTTACTCTGCGATCATGCCAGAGGCACAAATTGATGCAATATGAGTAAAGGGATTCTCGAGTCTATAACTGGTTCCATTAAAAAGAAAATCACACCCCTTCCTGTGTTAGAAGCATGGTATACCTTTTTTCTTCAGCTTTTCTAAAGCTATTCCTTTGCCATTATCTCATTTCACCAGCCCCCCAATACGCTAATTCCTGGCCAACAATTCTTTGAGGTAGAGAGAGGAGCCAGGGCAGGGCTTACTGCCCCATTTGCAAACAGGGAAGCAAACTGAGAGAGGTTGAACAACTTGTCTGGGTTCCATGGCTACTGATGGCAGAGCAGAGGTTAGAACTCAGGTCTGTCTGAGTCCAGATCCCATGCTTTCCTCTGTATTGTATGGCCATGTCTGTTCAAGTCTTTGGATTCAAGACTCCAACAATGTTGTGCTATGAGAGCAACAGGACTTGAAAGTGATCGTTCTGTTTGTGTTAGTACCAAAGGCAGCATTAAAAACTGTTTGATATATAGTCATTTTAGTTCATAGCCTGAATTAAACTGTAAGTAATTTCCTCTCTCAGTTTTTGGGGGCAGCTTCTTGCTTGTGACTAATATTAGTGGGCTTCGATATTACCATTGAAGTAGGGAATCTTGCAAATCAAGCAGTGACTCATAAATGAGCGGGAGACTAAATAATGCTGTGATGTATCATAGTTGTCAGAGGGCTCAGGAAGTCTAGACTTTTAAAATGGGTTGTTTTCCCCATAGAATGAGCTCATCTTCTCTGGGGTGGTACAGCTCATGTCTGGAACAAGGAAGTCTGTACCCTGGGAAGGGGAAGTGGCTGGCTTGTTCTGTGTCATACCTTATTACCTTATCCTCAAGAGCAGGGATAAGGAAACTACAGCCCTCCTGCCAAATACGGCCCACTCCCATTTTTATAAAATCGGTTTTATGGAACACAGCCATACTCATGTGTTGTGTTTACTATCGTCTATGGTTGCTTTCTTGCCACAACAGCAGAGTTGTTAGTTGCCAGAGAGACAATATGACTGGTAAAACTGAAAATATTGATTATCTGGCCCTTTCCAGCAAAAGATTGTCAAGCACTGCTCAAGACTTTTTGGCAGATGCAATCATTAAAATGCCTGTTTTGAAAAGGATTGGTCAAACGTACATCAACTGTTGAGAAGAATTGGAAAGGGGTGCAGCATAGACTCATGAGGCAGATTAAAACCTTGGTACAGACTTGGATTTGACTTCTCCAGGTTTTTTTTTTTCCTTGCGGGCAGTTTTGTTTTTGTTTTTGTTTTGTTTTGTTTTGTTTTTGTTTTTGGCAGGGTTCTCTTTAGGATCTGCTTGAGCTTCAAGCTGCTCAATGTGATTCCTCTCAATATGTTGGGAACAATCTATCCTGCACTCTGAAAAGGGTTATTAGTAGTTTACCTAATTACCAGAGTCATCTGCCAAAAAAGAAATGAATATTTGCTGCTTTCAGCTTTTATGCATATGGAACTTTCCAGAGTCATTAAAATTTCCCCCTTTATTTTCATGTACAGCTGAAGTGAATGACAGAATGAGATTGGAATTTTGTAATTGATTTATAAGTTGGTCTCAGGCTGAGCCAAATACCCTTGCAAATGGGAAGTTGGCCTGCAGAGGTGGACAGCGCCCATCTAAAAGCAGCCATATGGGGTTCTTGAAATAGGCAGCAACCATATCATGTTTATTTTTCTGCTTTGTAGAAATGTGCTCATCATCCAAAAAGCCTCTGGCTGAATGTATCCAAACATTTATTGTAATAAGAAAGAACCGATAACTGAATACAGGAGAGAGAATAATGGTCCGAAGGCCCATACAGGGCCATAGGAATTTAAATTTGAGCTCTGGCATGAATGCCCCCATGTGTAGGCCATGGCGGGAGGATTATCTCTCTTTACTGAAGGGTATTTAGCTGTCAGCATTTCCTGCTTACACTCACTGTTCCTTTTCTATTTGACTTTTTAATTTCTTGCTATGAGTAAATCATTTGTTTTTTGTTTTTTTAATCACAATTCATCTTTGTAGGGTTTAACTGGTTTGCTTTGCTTATATCTCACGGATACTTAGTTGCTTTGATTGCTGTTTTTCCCAAGCTCAACGAACCTACTTAAGACAAATGTGGAGACTCAAATGAGAAATCACAACAAAGGCAAGGTGCTTTCACCCCCCTCTACCACCCCATCTTGTATAGCCCATTACAAAACACTTCAGAAGTCTGAGGAGGTGAGGCAGCAGTAGAAAAAGCATATGGTCGATGAAATGCATTTGAGATGCAAGTGCCAAATGACCAGAACACAGCGTGACAAGCCTGGAACCCTATCTTCAAAAGCTTGTTGAAGGAAGAAGTTAATAAAAAAAAAAAAAAAAAAAAAAAAGCAAACTCCAAAACTATGGATGAGCGGAAAACGCTAAATGAGCTGACAGCAGAAGTAATTTAAAAGAGGAAGCTTGAGCCCAATGTTCACATATGAGGGGAAAGAACAGCCGCTACATCGGCAGTCGGGGAACGAGGGAAGAGGCGAGAAGCAGCCAGAAAAGCAAATTCTGCACACATTAGCGATTTATAAATACCCACAGAGTGCGAGTACATAACAATAAAAACAGACAGGAGCAAATTGCTGAGCATCCTGTCCAGGTATGCCAGGGGAAGAAACTCCGCACTTTCCCTAGCCTCACAGACCCAGCTGGAGGGAGCCAGTAGCTTCCGCAGATCAAGGAGCTGTGAGGGACATGGGCTCAGGCGCCAGCCGTTGTCACTACTCTGGGGAATAATTGTTCAGGATCTCAGGTACCACTGCTCCCCTTCATGTCCCAAATTGCTCTTTCATCCCGCATTCCCTGTTCTTCCAGTGCCGTGTCCAGCATATTTTGAAGTTGGAACAATGTGCATTGAATGAATGACCAAATGCTTTGGGAGGAAGTGGCAGACAGTCACCACAGTGGTTAAGAGCACCAGACAGAGGCAGGTGCAAATGCTGGTTGTACCATTTACCAGCTATGTGACCTTAAGCATGTTGATTATGTTCCCTGACCTCTGGTTTTTCCATCTGTATAATGATACCAATATCATAATGTTGTGAAGATTAAATGTAAGAGTGTTTACAGCATGTAAACAGTGTTTAGGCATGTCTGGTGCCTAAAAAGCATTTACAAATGGTAGACATTGTTAGGTAAAGCATTTGTAATTTAACAGAGCAGCTTAGAGGGAATTAGTGCCGTTCCTGGAGATGAAGGAAATGTGGTAACAGGAAAGGGCTGTGGGTAGAAAGAGAGCTGGGTGTGGACTTCCAATTGGGTCAGGGTAAGTAGTTTGGGACCAAGACAGTGAATCTAAGGTGAATCTGGAGGTCTGCTCTGTGGCATTGAGATGAGACTGAGCTTAAACAAACCATATAGAGTCAAGGAGGGTGACTCTGGGGTAGTCCTCTAGACTGAGCCTTGGTTTCTTCACTCAAAACAAACGAGTTAGACTACTAACTGTCTCTAACATCTCATGGTTCTAGGATAAACTTGAATTGAGACAGATTTTAAAGGGTATGTTAACAAGTCCAACAGATCAATGACAGGAGTAGAATTGGAATTCTGTCTTCTCACTCCTTTGAACTAGCACCATGGGCAAAGGGCATTTAATTCCTCATGCATTCTTCATATAATCAGCTTAAAAGTGTTTGAGGGAAGATGAGAAATGAACCAGGAATCCTTTTCTCTTTCCTAGCTTGCTGCCTTCCATGACATGTGTTGCTATTAGATGGACGGAAAAAATACTGCCTCTGCCCCCATGGTCCTTAGGCTCAGAAACTCACTAGAATCCAATCTTGAGAAAGACAATGCTCCATGCTTTGTATACTATCACACACAAGAAGTAATACAATCATTAAAAAATAATCATCCTGAATTTTTGATGGCATTCTGCTTGTTTGCAATTTTATTATTCATAGGTGTTAGCTTTGCAATTACAAAACATGTTGTTGGTATTTTGGAGCGGATTCTGACATCAAATTTGGTTTGCCGATAGATGGGATGAACATGTCAAGGAAAAATAGAGGATGGTGACAATGGATAAAATCCCATTTGGTTTCTACAGCTAATAATCTTGTTCAGAGCACAAGATATTTGAACACCATAATACGATTTCCACATTAAAAGCACGTTCCAGTCAATTCAAAAATTAAGTAAACAGAGCAGAGGCATACAGTTCTACTAACCCACCAGTGTCATAAATTTAATGATTCTGGCAGCTCAAGGAAAACAGGGATTGTTGTAAAACTTCACATCCTAATGTGTTACTGCTTTTAACAATGATTATTTGTCATTTATCTGACACCAAAGGTGTGAACTGCACATTATAGGAGTCAAGGGTTTTGCATAAAACAAAACAAAGCCTCTTTCTCCAAGGCTTACACTCTGGAAGTGTGCAAGTGACTCATGAGAATGTGTCAAAAAACCGGTGACAAGAGTGGGGCTAATATATCTGAAGACGGCCTTGAAAAGGACGTTTCATAAAGGGAAACCAGGAATGTATATGCACAAACTTTTAAGCTATTCTAAGATGAAATAGGTTATAGAAAAATCTGGCATCTTCTTCAGCCACCACTCATGGTACAAAACGTTCTTTCTTGGACATCTATACATTCCTGTACATTTTCTTCCAGGATCTTACAAAGCTTTGGGAAAATAATAGAAAAACATACATTTTAACCTCTGATTTATCTGTGGAAGAATTAGGCCTTCAAGCATATTAGTAAGTTAGTAAAGGTTTTGTGATAAGCCTAATGTTCAGCACTGTAGGCTTAAGAAATATTAGTTATTTCATAGGCAATGAAGCTTGTTCAGGAAGAGTTAATGCTGCTTACATGGTCACTTCTCCGGAGATCAGAATTTTTAGAGCAATTGTCAGTTGGGTCTGATCACTATCAGCAGCAGCAGTGGAAGCAGCACCCTGACTTTCTGGTACTCCTCCCTTATTTGGAGTGGTTCTTTTAACATGGAACTCTAGAAGATCACCAGTGATTACTTGAGAGTGGCTGAATCCACCCTAAAGAAAGAATGATATAGTCTACATAACAAGTACATTAAACTGCAAACAAATTACACTGATAAACATAGTGCCATAGGCTAGAGCTATGACTATTTTCTACCAACCCCTGTATACTAAGGTGTGAATTAAATATATAAGGGCAACGTCCCAGTCCTGTTTGGACCCTTTTCTTCTTTTGGCATCTTGAATCTGACTGTGTTGTCAGTTTTGGCACCCCATTCTGACCTATGTTGCACATATCCAAGCTGATGTAGGAAGCAGACTTGTTAGTCTTTTTATCTGTAGTTTTTTAAATGTTTATTTATTTATTTTGAGAGAGAGAGAGATAGAACTCTTGTTCATGCGAGTGGGGTGGGGGGAGGCAGAGAGAGAGAGGGAGAGAGAGAATCCCAAGCAGACTGTGTGCTGTCAGCACAGAGCCCAACTCGGGGCTTGATCTCATGAATGATGAGACCATGACCTGAGCTGAAATCAAGAGTCCAGCCGCTTAACTGACTGAGCCACCCAGGTGCCTCCACGTCTGTAAATTTTGGATGATTAGATTTAAAGCATGAGATATTCATCAACTGCTTTTCAATAAACTGGTTATATTCCTATTCTTAGTAGCTATTTCATTAATATATATAGTACTGGAACTTTAGTAAATTCTAATTTTGCAAATATACCCACCTGACTTCTATGGCCATCTGATGATGAGAGAGAACAGTCTCCTTTCTGAGAATTATCTCACACTGTCTTGTCCATTATGTTGAAGTCAGTGGCCTTATGTATATTTGGGTTTTAATTGTTCTGGAGAAGTAACATGGGAGCAGAAAGTGCATCAATCGGAAGAGTTGTGGGTCTTTATCAGTCACTTACTGTGATAGAATTCAAGATTCTTCAGTTCTGTCCTTTTTAAAATGAGATGACTAACATTCCAGGAGCTTTCATGGGTTTAAATGAGGCAAGGAATGTTAAAGTACCTTGTTTGAAACTTAGTATTTAATAGACATTCAATAATTGATCTCACTTCATGTCCATTTATGTTTGGCCTACATATGGATGCTGAAAAATAAAGGAAGTTTCTGAGAAGACATGTTTTATGTTTTCTTCCCCCCCATGGTGCAAAATAAATCTGTATTTTCCAGAAAGATTTCAGCTTCACTAAAATGGAGGTGTATAGGGAGAAAGCTTTTGATGAAATGATCAGTAAAGAAATAATTATGTTTTATGTCAATTATATCTCGATAAAACTGGGAAAAAAGGAAATAATTACAAGTATGAAAAAATAGAGGCTTTTACTACTAAACAAAAAGTAGGGTTGTCATAGGTACTTGTGTCTAAACTGAGGATTTTTGCAGTGGTCTAATTAATTCCATAGACTACTCTGAGAATCGTTTGTATAGGGCAAGAATATTGGAAACATTCTTTCCTCTCAGGCTGCCAAGGAAAGGTTTCTGGCTCACTTTGAGATGTACATATGCAAACATCTCATCATAGACTTTTAGTTGTAATGAACTGTGATTTCCCAACACTTGGTCTTTGAACTTGGAAGTACGGTCCACAATTTTCTTCTTTTTTTCTTTTGCCTCCTGAGTGAGCCCTTTTTACATTTGAACTAAAAAAATAGAATGGAAAAAAAACCAACAGAGAGAGAGAGAGAGAGAGAGAGAGAGAGAGAAAGAAAATTATAAGAAAATAGTTCCCATTCAGTTACATTAAAGATTATTATTAGCCTGAAATATCATAAGCTCCTGATAGCAAAGAGAATTTTTGCAGCTCTCTGGTTTTTCTTTTCTTTTCTTTTTTTTTTTAATGAAAAATTTAAGACTACTTGGCATGGAGATAAAGGCATAGTTTGAAACCCAAGTGTCATTGGTTGAAGCTTCCACAGCTACCTCAGCAAAATGCAGATGATACATGGGCTGCTTTTCTTCAAAAAGCACAATAGTTGAGAATACTTCCGTGTTTATGTGAATAAATTCTACATAAATTTACACCTCTTGGATTCTATACACATAATACCTGGGAGACAGACTTTAGACTTTGTGTCTAAAATCAAAGCAGCAGCTAGAACACGGAGAAAAAATCCTGGCATTTATTTTTCAGTGATCTTGACACACAGGATTATGAGTAGACATGAAAATATCGACTCAGCCATAGACAACCACTGTCAGCAGCTGAGAAATAACCTGGCAGAAGTTTCATTAGTGACTTAGGAGAGTGACATAGTCAAATTCTCAACTGGCTTTTGAGATAATGCAAACTGACATGTGCACCTTCAGGTTTCCTAAAAACTAAGTGGAGATGAACATCTGCATATGCCCCACCCACACCTCACTCCACCCTTTGTCAGTCCAAGATGATGCTCTTTGTCTTACTTGATGAGAGAACCCAGGACAGCAGTGAGTGAACTGCAGGCAATGGGGTTAAGATCAAGAATTGTGGAGCTGGAGGGGACGACTACATTTGAATTCAGTTCTGCCACCTGCTGGCTGTGCCAGTTAATTTAACCTGATTCTGGCCTCACTTTCCTTATTTCTGAAATAGGCTAAAAACAAAAACACGCAAAAAAACCTACCTCAATGGGACTATTGTGATGGCTAAATAAATCAAAATGCATTATGAACTTAGGAGAGTGCCTGGCACATGGTAAATGCTATGTAAGTATCAGCTTTGTTATTATCAGGAGACTGTGATACAAGTTCTGTGCTCAGAAGGTCCAGATAGGAGAGGAAGCCGGTAGAACACTTTTGGTTGCAGTGAACAAACACCCTAACTCAAACTGGCTGAAACAATAAAGGGAATTTATTAGTTCATGTATTTGACAAGTTGAGAGGGAGGGCAGACTTGGGGTAAAACTTCATCCAATACGTCAGTGATATCTTTGAGGAATCAGACTATTTCCCCCTATGTTGTTGCTTTGCCTTCCATCCATGCAATGGCAGCTTCTCCTGAAGCCTGGCTTGCCTTTGGATCCCTTACTTAGCTCCACCAAGGCCCAGGCATCCCTCCAAGTGAGCCTCCACACCTCTGGAGTAACTGAGGGCACAGGATATGCTGCTGGGAACATGTCTGTTTACTTGCTTCCTGCCAACTCTGGCATTTATTCTTTGGATATTCTTTCAATATTTATTCTTTTAATGTTAACTAAAAGAAAGCACAATCAAGCTAAGAAACTGGGTGGACAGATCTGCAAGGAGAGCTCTTGGTGGAGACTCTGGGAGAGGTCAGAGAAGCAGCACTGGGAGCAGTAAGGCCAGTTTGGGATCCCAGCTCGTTCAGGTAGCGGTGTGATACCAGACAAGTCACTAATTATCCTTAAGCCTGTTTCCCCATTTGAGAAATGGGAATAATAACTTAAGAAATATCTTCTGAATAGGATTATTATGAGGATTAAATGAGGTAATATATGAATTCTTTGTTGCAGGGAATAAATGCTTAATAAATGTTAACTATTATCATTACTGTTGTTATTTGTTCTTACACTGGCAGCAGATAGACTAGAGGCCTTGAGGTCTGAGACAGGAAGATGTCCTGACCCTCTTGAGATGGTAAGGGAAGCAGAAGACATTGAGTATATATAGGGTTAGGACTCAGAGGTTATTTTGGTTTCCATACTTTTCTCTATTGAATTAGTATTTGTTACATTTTTTCTATCAAACCTCTTCTTTCCATATTCTGGTTTGAGTAATTCCACTTGAGTAGGAATTATTTAGGAATCTATGCTAAGGAAATAATCAGGCTTGCACTGAGATTTAGCATCGAAGATATTCCTTGCAGTTTTTTGTTTGGGGAGGTTGCAAACATGTTGAAAATCACTTAAAAATCCAACAGCTCATGATTGATTAAATCAGACATTGTTATAAGCCATTATATCAGTTAGTATGCTTTTGGCTACAGACAGGACATCCTCCCTGCCCCCCCCCCCCCCCGCACCTTTAAATAAAGTATACGATTGAGGACATTTATCATCTAAATAACCAGTGTAAAGGTAGGACTGGTTCCAGCTATGGCATTTCAGGGTCTAGCTCAGTCTCTCCTGATTCTTCTTGTTTGGACCTTGCCATGTTGACTTCATTCTCAGGCACCATTTCCAGCCTCTCATCTAGTCAGAACAACCTCCAGGAAAAGAAGATCTATCTTTTCTTTGTTAGAAGTACCCAGGCAGCTAGCTGATCCTTCCTTCCCCATCATGATATACTAAGTGAAAATAAGCAGATTATAAAACTACAGGGCAAATTTCCCTGACTCTTTTCAAGAAACACTACCCAATTCTTACTTGTTTTATTTTCCAGATGAACTTTAGAATTAGCTGATTAATTTTCATAAAACATCCTAGTAGGTTTTGGCTCAATTATTTTGAATTTATAGATTCATCTGGGGAGACATGGCCTTAAGTATTATTTTAATTTAGAAAATTCCAAAGAGTAGCATTGTTTATATTATTGAAAAACAGGAGAAAATTCCCTATCTGTAGGAAAATGGATGAATAAAACATGGTCTAGTCATACACTAGAATATCATATAGCAGTTAAAAGTAATGAACTGGCAGCCTAGGGGTAGTGCTTTAAGGTATGATACCATTGATGTGAATTACGAAAAGCACAACAGCACAAAATTCTCTCTGGTTCACAAATACATGCATATGGATGTAACAACCATAAAAAGGCATTGGAAGGATGAATCAAATTCATGATAATGGTTGCCTCTAGGGGGCACTGAAAGAGAATGAGGAAAAGGAGACTTCAACTATATCTATAATGTTTTATTTCTTTTATTTAAAAAGTATTTAAAACATGGTAGCCTCTGGGGGCAGAGAACTGGATGTATGGGCAACAGTGGATGGGGGGGAAGATTTGCACTATATACCCTTTCTTACCTTTTATATTTTGAACCATGTGGATGTCTCACCAACTCAGCATAAAAGTAAAATCATTAAAAAAAAAAGACCCTAAACGCATGACAGTGTGCTGACAATGATCTATTCTCAGTGGTATTTTTATTCTGTATATTTTTCATATTAAGGTTTTCTCTAAAAAGGAAAAAAGAAGTAACTTACACGTGGTGCTGGTGCACGTGATGCTGGGGGTGGCAGCAGCTGAGGAGTAAGTGGAGGTGTGGAGGGTTGGTGGAGATTGTTGTACATGCTGTGTCTCCACTGTGGTTTATGTTCTCACATACTCTCTGTGTGAACTTTGCCCCTGCATTGAACTTGTTCCCAGTGTCCCCAAACCCAGAATCTTCTCTTCTTGAGAAGGATGGACATGACTTCGAAGAGTGCTCTGCACTCCTCTGTGCCCTAGAGTGGTGATGCCTTGGATTCCAGTCTCATTGGTTTCCTTTCCTGACATGGCCAACATCTCATTCTTCCTAGGTCATAAATTCCTGGACCATATTATTAATAGGATAAAAATCACAGCTTTCTTTCATCTGCCCTTTGTCCTCTTAGCTCCCCACTCCTTCTTCTAAAAAAAAGATCAGAAACTCTAGGTTGTATTCTCACAAGAATAAAGAAGCCTAGAAGAATGACAACTCCCTGGGGGTCTAGTGGGAGACAGGGTGCCAAGAGCTTGTTCCTGAGGGCAAGGAGGGGACAGGTCACTGAGGCACCAAGCTGATAGCAATGGGTGGGGAGGGGGTGGAGAGAGAGAGAGAGAGAGAGAGAGAGAGAGAGAGAGAGAAACAGAGAGATATCTTTTGGGAAAGTGGAGAGAGACACTTCTGAGAGTTTTAATGAGTTCCTGTGAAGAACCTTTAATATTTGAAGGAGATGGGGCACTTGGGTGACTCAGTTGGTTAAGTGTCCGACTTCAGCTCAGGTCATGATCTCACAGTTCGTGGGTTTGAACCCCACATTGGGCTCAGTGCTGACAGCTTGGAGCCTGAAGCCTGCTTTGGATTCTGTGTCTCCCTCTCTCCCTGCCCCTCCCCAGCTTGCACTCTTTCTCTCTCTCAAAAATAAATAAAAGTTAAAAAATTTTTAATATTTGAAGGAGATGAGTGAAGATTACAAACTCCTGGGCTTTGCTTCCTTAACCATGATGCTGCTGGGAGCTGTGATTTGGGGCTTCATATGCATTACCAATATAATGGACTGACGTTTCAAGGCATGCAGTGATCATGTGGCTTTTTTTTTTTTGGACTAATTTTATTACAAATGTAATTCCAGAGTTGTGGAACTCTGGGGATCCTTGTCCCAGGGTTTCAGCTGCACCTCTGTATAGGTCCACAGTATGAATTATTGCCTCTGCCACCTGACTGCATGTATTCAGAGGATGCAGTCTTTAGAACACTATGGGAACAGGAAGTCGGAAGGAGGAAACAACAGATGTAGCAGGAAGTCATGTCCTCTGTGAACAAAGACAGCTGATATATTCCTGGACATGAGGAGAAAAGAAGAAAAGGAAGGAAGTGTGTGCTATAGACCAAATGTGCGCCTTCCCCCTGGAAAATTCATATGTTGAAACCTAATGCCCAGTGTGATGGTATTAGGTGGTGGAGCTTTGGGGAGATGGTTTAGGTCATGAGAGTGCAGCCCTCAAGAATGGAATTAGTGCCCTCATGAAAGAGATCCCAGAGAGCTCCTTTGCTCCCTCTGCCATGTGAGGACACAATGAAAACATGTCTGTCTGTGAACTAGGAAGTTGTCTCCCACCAGACACTGAGTCTGCTGGCACCTTGATCTTGGACTTCCCAGCTTCCAGAACTGGGAGAAATAAACTAGGGGGTTGTTTACACAACCCAGTCTGTGGCATTTTGTTATAGCCCCTAAGACAGTGGGGTCTCTTAGCTCTTCATTTTTTGCATTTGCTCTTTTTACAGCACCAGGACGTGTGGTTTTTTGTGGGGTGTTTTTGGCCATATTCTTCCCTCCATAGTTCAGATGGTCATTGTTGCCATGTTTGAAACCACTTGAAACAATTATTGGTGTTATTCTGCAAGTACTTACCAAGAATGACAAAACTATTTACATGCTGCGGATACTGTGCCAGAAAAATTACTAAACAAATCATAATTTTTCTTTCTTTCCACAAAATCAGAGTTGCAAAGAGCAATATATTAGTGATTTTCTTTGTCAAAGTACTTGAGCAATGGTGTTCTGCTTCTTTAAAAAATTCATAGTAATGAACTTAGACATTGGATTTCCAAGGAAAAAAACTCTTTGCGACATCTTCTGTGTAGAGCCTAGGTGTTCCTGTGTTGAATTTACTTAAAAATCTAGCCTCTACAGTTTGATTTCAATCATGTAAAAATATACAATAGGAAGGCTGCTGGGACAAACAGTAACATGCTTTCATTAATTTTCTCTGAGCATTGACATTCTGGGTGATTTTATTTTTCCATACTTCCTTCTGTTTTCTAAATTTTACAATCTGTATTCATAACGTGAAGAATAAAAATAGCTATTGTTAACAGTCCCTCTATATAAGTTTTTTATATGTCATATTATTGCAAAGATTTAAAACATTGATGAAGCAAAGAGATTGCAAGTTGAAATACCAAAATATGAACGGTGATTCTTATTGAGTTATAATCCTTTTTTATTTTATAATTATCCTATAATGAACAGGAACTACTTTCATAAGAGAAAAAAATTATTTTAAGAACGAATTTATTAGACTTGATATAAAGAAATGCCAAAAGGGTCAGCCAGCTTAACATTCTCTCTTTCACGGTGGCATTCTAGAATCTTTGTTGAAAGGGCATATTTTCCCCTGGTATCAATCTCAGGAGGTTGAAGGACATACCCTAAACACCTCTAGCTTTCTTTAATAACTGATTTGAATATATTATCCTCATACTTTTAGAAATTCTTCTTGAATCTCACTGTGACTCAATTTGAAGGAGAAAATGCATGTGTCTAACTTTAATGAAAGTCTTACAGAAAGTATGGCTGAATTAATGTATAATTCCTTCTTATTGGAGTTCTAGTGGGGATACTGGTTTATGTGCATTTACCCTGGGATAGAGTCAAGGGAGCTAGTCTCCACTGGAATGGAGAAAGGATCAGTGTCAAGGTTCTGGAGGCTGACCACCGCTGGGAATAGTGAATGTGCAGACTGTAACTGAGAAGGGAGACAAGTTTAGTATCCAAAAAGCTGTATAGTATCAGCTTCACAGAAAAGGCAGAAATCAGGAGGAAAATAGTCAGTTAAAATGCAAGCGTTAAGCCAGGTGGATCTTGATGCAAATTTGGTTCTACCATATATTTAGCTTTGGGCAGGTCACTTAATCTCTTTGACCCTCTGTTTCCCCATCTTTACAACAGTTGTAACCCAGATGTCAGCTGAAGTGATTGTGTTCTTTGACCCTAAAATAAATTTGGCTTCTGGGTAAAGTCTTATGTCCTCTTTTATCAGTCAGGGTTAGGATTGGTTGTCATTAATAGAGACTTGAAAACACTAGCTCAAAAAGAGGAGTTTTTTCTCTTCCCTAGTAAAGTCCAGTGATGGATAGTTCTGGGCTGGCATGGTGGCTCTAACCATGGGGGATTCAGGCTGCTTCCAGCTTTTCCTTCCACCTTCTCTAGGGTGTGGCTCCTGTCCTCATGGCCCCAGATGGAGTCCCAGCCGTCTCTCCTAGCTCCAAGCAGCAGAAAGGAGAAAAGGAGCAATAAGAAAATGGGGGAAGGGTGTATGCTATCTATCTTTTATGGAAGTGGCTATTAACCAGGGTAGTCCCTCCACAAGAGGCCCTCTGATGCCAGCTGTTAAAAAGAATCCTTTATTCATTCTTCCACATTGGAGTACTACTGCTACTGCTACTATTTACCTTGCAGTATTATTGCAACATATAATACTTGGCACAATAACTGATAACAGCAGATAATCAAGATTTTAATTAATAACTGATTATTAATTCTATTATTAAATTTGTTAATATATTAGTGCTAAATTATAACTCATTGTGAAATTCAAAACAGGCTGGGAATAAGCTCACATTGTAGTGGATGTGGTCTTCTTGGACATTGGCTACATGATGGAGGCCAGGCAGTTTAGCCAGATCAGAAGTGCAAGGCCAGACTTGGCCAATTATAGCTGTTTTTTCTCTGTCTCATTTAGTCTTTTAAATAACTCTAAGATATAATTCGTGGATAAATTTCTTTTGTTTTTAGTTTTTATCTTATTTAAATTTTAGTTAACATACAGTGCAACATTGGTTTCAGGGGTAGAATTCAGTGATTCATCACTTACATATAACACCCTGTGCTCATCACAAGTGCCCTCTTTAAAATCCATCACCCATCTAGCCTGTCTCCCACTCACCTTCCTTCATCAACCCTAGTTTGTTCTCTGTCCAGAATCTCTTGTGATTTGTTTACTTCTCTCTTTTTCCCCTTTCCCATATGTTCATCTGTTTTGTTTCTTAAATTCCACATGTGAGTGGAAATCATATGGTATTTGTCTTTCTCTGATTGAATTACTTCGCTTATCGTAATACATTCTGGCTCCACCCATGTCATTGCAAACGGCAAGATTTCATTTTCTTGATGGCTGAGTAATATTTCATTGTGTGTGTGTGTGTGTGTGTGTGTGTGTGTGTGTGTGTGTATCTCATCTTCTTATCCATTCATCAGTCAATGGACATTTGGGCTTTCTCCATAGTTTGGCTATTGTTGATAATGCTGCTATAAACAGTGGGGTGCATGTACCCCTTTGAATCTATATTTTTGTATCCTTTGGGTAAATACCTAGTAGTGCAATTGTTGGATTGTAGGGTGGCTCTATTTTTAGTGTTTTGAGAAACCCTTGTGCTGTTTTCCAGAGTGGCTGCACCAGTTTGCATTCCACCAACAGTGCAATAGTGTTCCCCTTTCTCCTCATCCTTGCCAACACCTGTTATTTCTTGTGTTGTTAATTTTAGTCATTCTGACAGGTGCGAGGTGGTATCTCATTGTGGTTTTGGTTTGTATTTCCCAGATGATGAGTGATGTTGAGCATCTTTTCATGTGTCTGTTAACCATCTGGATGTCTTCTTTGGAAATCTGTTTATTCATATCTTCTGCCCATTTCTTAACTGAGTTATTCATGTATACATTTCTTTTACAGACAATTAATAACAATTACCCAATAAATCAGATTTATGGAGAGCTAAATCCGGGCTGGGCATTGAGCTAGGCAGTTTCCGCGTTGTCTCGTTGAACTCTCAGTCTTATGGGATGAGTGCAGTTAGTTCCTTCCTGCTGCATGTGGAACTGAGGGTTAGAGAGAGGAAGTCATATTTTCAAAGTCACACAGCTAGAAGGTCATGAGGTTAAAACCAAATCTTTATCCTTCAACCAGTCCACTTTGTGCCCTCCCCGCCCTCTCCCCGCTTGCAGGGATCCTTATCACTGTCCTCAATAGGGGTCATCTCTGTTTGTAGGTCCAAGGACACCACTGAATATCTGTGTTCCCAAATGTGCACATGAGCTTAACCTGTAAGGCCCAGCCTCTCCTCAGCATCGGGTGCACTGAACCTCGGGGGCAGGTTCTTACCACGGATACCAGGTGCAGCCATAGCTTTTACTTTGCCCATTTGTGCTCCAGTTTCACTTTTGAGTGGCTGTTATTTACTGCATGTACATTGTCTGTTTCCATTTTGTCAGTTAGGTCTAGTATATTCTGTGTGTTTAACACAATTCCCTCTATTATCCCTCAACCCCCAGTTATCAAAGGACATTTAAAAAAATTTTTTTTCTTTTAATGTTTATTTATTTTTGAGACAGAGAGAGACAGAGCATGAACGGGGGAGGGGCAGAGAGAGAGGGAGACACAGAATCGGAAGCAGGCTCCAGGCTCTGAGCCATCAGCCCAGAGCCTGACGCGGGGCTTGAACTCGCGGACCGCGAGATCATGACCTGAGCTGAAGTCGGACGCCCAACCGACTGAGCCACCCAGGCACCCCTATCAAAGGACATTTTGAAGGTAGGGTCATCTTCAGTGAATTTATCATTAAAGATGATTCTGCACAATCGCCTCTTTATTTTGGTCTTTCCCCCTTACCCCCACACCCAGCAAATAGTTGATTCTTTAGCTGATGTCTTTTCTTTACTAAATATAAAAGTAGCAAAAAAAAAAAACTCACAAAACAAACCCAAACAAACAAAAACCATGAAAAGATAACTAGCAAATGAACATGTGATATAAACTGCAAATAAAAATGGAAAAATACTCAATTTGCCTTGTAATCAGGCAATGCTGGTTTGAAAATATAAAGAGGTAACTTGTTTGCCTCTTACATCAGCAAAAATGATTTGTAAATGATAATATCTAATACTTGTGACACTGGTGAAATTGGTATTCTTCACTCTAGTGAAAATGGCATAACCGTATAGAAACCAGCATCTCACTATCTACAAAGTGCCATAAAAATGTTTACAACTGTTGGGGCACCTGGGTAGCTTAGCTGGTTGAGTGTCCAACTTCAGCTCATGGCTCAGGTCATGATTTCAGGGTTTGTGAGTTTGAGTCCTGCATCAGGTTCTCTGCTGTCAGCACAGAGTTCAATTCTGATCCTCTGTCCCCCTCTCTCTCTGCCCCTCCCCACTCATGCCCCCCCCTCTCTCTCTGCCTCTCCCCACTCATGCCCCCTACTCACATTCTTTCTCTCTCAAAAAATAAATAAAACATTAAAAAATGTTTACAACTGTTGATCTAATGGTATTATGTTTAGGAATCTTTCACAAGAAACTGACATGTGCAACCAAGGGAAATTAGTGTGCACAGATATGTTCCTTTCATTCTTCTTTATTAAAAAAAACCCCAAAATTGAAACATACAATTATAAGAGAATGACTAAACAAATGGGATAGCTTTGATTTGAGAATACTATTCAATCGTTAACATATGTAATCATATGCTTGTGAGCAAATATTATATTAAAGACAGGAAAGAAGTTTGTAGGCATAACATAATTACAACTGCATGCAAAGGTTAGGATAAACTTTTAAAGAAACTGACTTAAACAGAAATATTCCATTTTATATAAGGGCTTATCACAAGTTCATTTCCACAAATAGATTTTCACTGGGTGCTAAATAAAGTTATTTTGTGAAATGTAGCTCATCGTTTTTGCTGATTCTGACTCATCTTTGGGCATTAGGGCCACTCCTTGGAACTGGAGGCAAAGAATTCGTGACTATCTGTACAGAAATATGGCCATGGTCTGGAAGAAACCATATTTAGTGGCACTAAATATGTGGCTATGGCAGAATTTGGACCCCATTCAAATTCTAGATTTTTATGGATGTCAAAAGTTTTCACTAACCTGTGGAATTTCTTCACTGAGCCCAAATGTCAGGTGGCAGGGGTTAAAACTTCACAAACACATTCTAGTTCTTCAAAGCTCAGTGTAATGAACACAGAATAACCATCTGGAAATGGTTTTAAATAGAGCATTCTTGGGACACATGGGTGGCTCAGTCGATTAAGCATCTGACTCTTGATTTGATGAGACTGAGCCCCGCATCAGGCTCTGTGTTGATAGCACAGAAACTGCTTGGGATTCTCTCTTTCTCCCTCTCTCTCTGCCCCTACCCTGCTCTCTCTGCTCTGTCTTTCAAAATAAATAAATAAATGTAAAAAAAAAAAGTAGAGCATTCTTTCATTCAAAGTCTCATCAAACACTCATCATCCCCTTGTGTCCACAGATTAGTTAAGCCACCCATTGAGACTCATGCCTTCTATATTTCTGATCATACTTTCTAATTCCAATTCCTCGAATTACTGCATTTTTCTGCCACTATTTTCCTACTCCAGCTTTTATATCAGAGGAAACAGAGATACCCGAATCACAATTTTATTGGTGTATGCTCTGGAAGCTGTAATTAGCCCAGATAAAGTAAAATATACATAAAAAACACATGGCCAGAGGTGTTTTAAAAATAATTCAGACTTATACCAAACAGTTATTTTCTAAGATTTTTTTAAATGTTTATTTATTTTTTTAAAGAGAGAGAGAGAGACAATGTGAGCGGGGGCAGGGCAGAGAGAGAGAGGGAGACACAAAATCTGAGGCAGGCTCCAGACTCTGAGCTGTCAGCACAGAGCCTGATGCGGGGCTCGAACCCACTAACTGCGAAATCATGACCTGAGCTGAAGTTGGACGACGCCTAACCCAACTGAGCCACCCAGGCACTCCCCAAAGCAATTTTTAAAAACATTTCCCCAACTCTTTTGAAAAATAGGACAAATTCATGGATCTGACCATGTTCTGTGTGTGTGTTTCAAAAGCAATTATGTTGGATGTGAGGGCGATCTGGCTGCGACATCTGTCACCCCATTGATCGCCAGGGTTGATTCAAAAGCGATTATGTTTTTTATAGTCTCATCTTATGCATAGAATTATATCATTTTCTTTTAAAAGAGTGCTAGTTAACTATTGTTACACCAATGCAACATAAAATCATAGTAGCATACATAATAAGCACTCATGGATATGTATAACTCATGGATATGTAGGTTAGGTGAGTGTTGGCTCAACTGGGCTGGGCTCAGCTGGGTGTCAACGGTCCAGTTGCAGTGTCTGGGGATGGCTCCACGTCTCACTGTAGGTCTAGGCTAGATGGATTCCGCGTCTGTCTTCCTCCCTGAAGCAGCCACTTAGCCCCACCTAGAGGGGCAAGTTTTTCCCATAGTGATAGCAGAGGAGCAAGATGGCAAACAGAAATATTCATGTCTAGGCCCTGGACTGTCCTTTCTTTCCTCCTGCCAATGATGACAGCAAGCCATGTGGTGGAGCCCAAGTTTAAGGCCAGGAAATACATTCTGGCCATAACAAAGCCATGGAGAAGGGGGGTGAAGGACTGGAATTCATCATTCAATCCACCTCTAGAGGGTGAGAAATGAAAGACCATGTCATAAAGTTGAAAAATGACACACTGGTAAATTAGGCACCCAAACTGCAGAGAATGATAATTTGAGAAGAAGCAGTTATTCTGATGACCTTTTCTTTGGCTGAATGATTGCCTTAAGTTTTTGTCTACTTCTTGATCAATTTAGGAATTTAAGGGCAACAACTTACAGAAAATAGAGTGGATGTCTCATATTCAATCTTCCATTTTGACCAAAGTGGCAGAAATAGAAGGCTTCTGAATACTGTCCCAAGTAAAGGTTTTGTAAAGAATTATTGATTTCTTTTTTCTAGTCCAAAGCAAGTCTAGCCCATGCCAGGCTAAGAGTACCATAAGGATCTCAGTATGCCAACGTAAGAAATGCAGACAGCTGTGTGCTATCAGATCAATGCTCCGATGAGAAGAGTGTTTGTACCCCCTAGCAAGGGAATATGAACAAAAGAACTTCATTGGCTTTCTCCATCACCTGCTTTGACATTGATTTCCAATTTTTAAAAAAGGAGCCCAAAGTTAGTCCCAATGGAGTCAAGTATGAGAATGGAGCAGCTGCTACCACAGCACAGATAGCAATTTTGTAGAGGGTTCTGAAGGGAGAAGGGGACCTTTCTTTCTAAGTGCAAATGCTCATTTAGGATCTTTTCTCTTCAGCAGTTTCTACTCCAGTCAAGAAGCTGCTAATATCTCAATTGTTTAAAACTCCAGATTTAACAATAAATTAAATAAATATAAAAAGGAAGTAGATCTCCCCCAATGCTAAGATAGATAAACCTTTAACAGATATGATAAATCTTATCTAAGAAAACTAGGTTTCAAGTTCTGGTGACTCAGTGGCTTTGGGGCATATAATAGTTTCTCTTAGCCTCAGTTTCCTTACCTGTAAAGTGAGGCAAGCTACAGATGTTACCTAGGGCAGCTGGCTTCCTCCAGGCCAGATGAGGGTCATAGGAGATAGCCCTTCATTTTGTAAGCAGGGAAACTTTGTAAGCCCTTCATTTTGTAAGCCCTGTAGTAGTGTGGCTTAGAAGGCACTCTCTAGAGTCTAATCTGTCATTGGTTAGTTGTGTGATCTTGGGCAAGTTGCATAAACCCTCTATGCTTCACCTTTTGAATCTATTATGCATATAAAAATACTGCCTGCCTTGTTGGTGGTTATGCAGTGTTTGCAAAGTAGTTAACCTAAGGTTGGTTTATAGTAAATACTCAAGGAATGTTAGTGCACATCTGGCGGCTTACCTAGCACTGCCCATCCCCTTTCCTAAAAGCACATTAATTTCGTTTGGGTGTCCATGCAACCCATGGAGAGGAGGCTAATTTACTTCAGCTTTAAGGGAGGTCCTGATTATTTGAACCCAGTAATTCTCAAACTTTTGTGTCATCAGAATGACCTGGAGGGCTTGTTAAAAAAACACAGATTGCTGGGCTCCACCCCTACAGTTTCTGATTCAGTAGGCCTGGGGTGGAGCTGAGAATTTTTTATTTCTAGCAAGTTCCCAAGTGATGCTGATGTTGCTGGTCCATTCAGCATTTACTATATGACTGGCAATGTACTAACCTCTTTGTATATATCATATTATTTAAACTTCAGAATAACCTGGTGAAGCAAGTATTCTTGTTCTATTCATTTTGAAGATGATGAATCTGAGGCCCAGAGAGTTTAGCTAAATTGCCCAATGTCAGACAGCTATTGGTAGAACAGGAGTTGAGTTTGGGATTTTCTGGATCCTAATCCAAAGGCCAAGCCATAATTCCTCCATCATACTTTCAATGGCAGGAATTTTCCTTTCCTGTGAATGTCATCCCGACTACCCCTAGTAGAGTGTTAGGGTACCTGGGAAGCTGAATTAATACCAGAGGTGGCTAACTAAACATGGAATTGAGAAAAGGGAGGGAAAGACTTTTGATGGAGTATGAGCTTATAAAGATTTCTAAGGTGAGGTCCAATGAACTATTCCTTTTCCAGAAAAAAGGGGCAGAGCTCTCAGCTTCTCTTTCCTGCACAGGAGAACAGAACCTCTGGCAAGTTTCAGCTGTCTGGTTCCCATCTTTCTAAGTCTCAGTTCACATAGTTACCCTTCCATTTTGCCCACCTGAATTCACCTTCATTTTACCTTAATTGACCTTAGCCCTTCTCAGATCGTCTTAGTCACAGCTGTACAGATGATTGCTTTTTTTAAAAATTTTAAATGTTTTTTTTTTTTTTTTAATTTTATACTTGAGAGAGAGAGAGTGAGCATGGGAAAGGCAGAGAGATGGGGACAGAATCTGAAGCAGGCTCCAGGCTCTGAGCTGTCAGCACAGAGCCCAATGCAGGACTCGAACTCACGAACCATGAGATCATGACCTGAGCAGAAATCTGATGCTTAACCGACTGAGCCATCCAGGCCCCCCACAGATGATTCTTTACTTACTTCTTCAGAGGCTTATTCTCACCTATTTCAAACATACAAATATGTACAGTAAATAATTTATCAAGGCACTCATGTACTATTGCCCAAATTTATGAACCATAGGTTCACATTTTATATTTTTACCTCATATTGTGAAAGGAAATAGCAGAAGAAAACTCCACATCCTGACATGAGTTGGGTATCATTCCCATGCTTGCTTTTTAATTTTTACTAACAGGCAGTATTTTTTGTGTGTTTAAAAATTTACATAAGTGTACATACACAAACCTGTATATTCTGTGCAAATCATTTTGCAATTTTATTTTTTCCATTAGCATTCTATCAAGATTTAGTTTATTGTAATGGCTTGAAGTGTTCCATTTTTTTTAATGTTCATTTATTTTTGAGAGGGGGGAGAGACAGCATGAGTGCAGGAGGGCCTGAGAGAGAGGGAGACACAGAATCTGAAGCAAGTTCCAGGCTCTGAGCTGTCAGCACAGATCCCGGCACAGGGCTTAAACCCACGAACAGTGAGTTCATGACCTGAGCTGAAGTCGGACACTTAACCGACTGAGCCACCCAGGCGCCCCTGAAGTGTTCCATTTTATGAATACACCACACATTTTATAGTCCGTTCTGATGAGCACTTTGTTCTGGTTGTTTCTTTTCACAAAGAGTAGACTGGACTTTGTGTGCACTCTCATTGCGTGCGTGTGCCAAGGTTTCTCTCAGGTAGAGAACAGAGGGTGGACGTGCCAAGTCGGAGTGAACAGCACTTCAAATTTACTAGGTACTCTGCCTTCCTGTGAGCGCACCTAGGAATTTTCATTTCCCACATACTTGCCAACAGTTTGTGTTAATAGATATACCATTTAAAATGATTTTATTTATATTGTGAGAAAAACAGATTATACTATTTTCCCACTAAGTTTAAATTTTTTTTTAACATTTATTTACTTTTAAAAAAAAATTTTTTTTTTTAATTTTTTTAACGTTTATTTATTTTTGAGACAGAGAAAGACAGAGCATGAACAGGGGAGGGGCAGAGAGAGAGAGGGAGACACAGAATCTGAAACAGGCTCCAGGCTCTGAGCTGTCAGCACAGAGCCCGAAGTGGGGCTCGAACTCACGGACCGTGAGATCATGACCTGAGCCGAAGTCGGACGCTCAACCGACCAAGCCACCCAGGCGCCCCAACACTTATTTACTTTTGAAAGAGAGAGCGCACTAGTGGGGCAGAGGCAGAGAGAGAGAGAGAGAGAGAGAGAGAGAGAGAGACACACACAAAGAGTCTGAAGCAGAGTCCAGGTTCTGAGTTGTCAGCACAGAGCCAGATGTAGGGCTTTGAACCCATGAACTGTGAGATCATGACCTGGGCCAAAGTCGGACACTTAATGGACTGAGGCACCCAGGTGCCCCTCCCACTAATTTTTAAGGCTTCTTTTGTTACACACTAGGTTCCAGTGCAGAAAGCTAGGTCTGTTTCCAGACTTTCTATCTTGTGGATAATTGTCCACTGTCTCACTGTGCTCTATGAAACAACTTTATAAAAAAATAATATCTTCTAAAGTGCATTCCTTTTCATTTATTTTCCTCGAAATTGTCATGGTTATTCTTTGCTCTTTGTTGTTCCATGGGAGTTTTAGCATTGGCTTGGTGAGGTCTACAAAACACCTTCTAGGAAGATCGGACTGGAATGCATGGACTTTACAGATTAATTTGGAGAGAATTGCTATCTTTAAAAAATGGGAGTCTTTCTTACCCATTAACATGCTGCATTTTTCCATTTTTTTCAGGTTTTAAAAATTTACACCCTTCAATAAAATTTTATACTGTTTCCATAATATTAATGAATGTCTTTTGTCAGCTATGTTCTTATATACATACCTTATATTTTTTGTTGCTACTGTGACTGATATGATTTTTAAATTATATTTTTAATTGTGTGTTGCTGGTATATATAGAGATGTTATTGATTTTTGTACATTATTTCGTATCCACCAAACTCTTATTGCCTTTAATGGTTTCTTTATATAATCTCATAGATTTTTCCATGCAGACAATCGTATCATCTGTGAATAATGGCAATTTTGATTGTTCTTGTCTAATCTTTACATCTTTTTTCCCCCCTGGTCTTTTTGCTTTAGCCAGGACATCCAAGAAAAGGCTGAATACAATGCTAAAGGCCATCCTTATTTTTAAAAATGGAATGTTCTAAACATTTAACTATTAATCATGATATTTGTTGAAGTTTTTTGATAGATACTCTTTATCAAGTAAAGAAAGTTCCCCTTCAGTCCTGGGTGCTAAGAATTTTTACTTGAGTAGATGTTAAATTTCATGTGTTCTTATTCTGTATCTTTTGAGATTATGTCTTCTCCTTTTATGTGTTAGGGTTGCATATTACTTTTATTGATTTTCTAACATTAAATCATCCTTGCATTTCTGAAATAAGCTTTACTTGGTAATGGGGTATTTATTTTTAAATACTTCCCTGAATTTGGTTGCTAATAAATTATTTAGCCCTTTTACATTTATGTTCATGACTGAGCTTGGCCTGTAATTTTCTCTTTTTGTACTACCCTTCTCCACTTTGGGCAATAAGGTTGCATTAGCCTCATATAATGAGTTAGGGAGTTCTCTTTCTTTTTTTCTGTTTTGTTTTTTTTTTGATGCCGTGATTTTCTTTTCTTTTCTTTTCTTTCTTTCTTTCTTTCTTTCTTTCTTTCTTTCTTTCTTTCTTTCTTTTATTCTAGTAGTATGTTGTTTACTTTCTTCCTTTTTTTTAATATGAAATTTATTGTCAAATTGTTTTCCATACAACACCCAGTGCTCATCCCAAAAGGTGCCCTCCTCAATACCCATCATCCACCCTCCCCTCCCTCCCACCCCACCATCAACCCTCAGTTTGTTCTCCGTTTTTAAGAGTCTCTTATGTTTTGGCTCCCTCCCTCTCTAACCTTTTTTTTTTTTCACTTCCCCTCCCCCATGGACTTCTGTTAAGTTTCTCAGGATCCACATAAGAGTGAAAGTATATGGTATCTGTCTTTCTCTGTATGACTTATTTCACTTAGCATAACACTCTCCAGTTTCATCCACATTGCTACAAAAGGCCATATTTCATTCTTTCTCATTGCCATGTAGTATTCCATTGTGTATATAAACCACAATTTCTTTATCCATTCATCAGTTGATGGACATTTAGGCACTTTCCATAATTTGGCTATTGTTGAAAGTGCTGCTATAAACATTGGGGTACAAGTGCCCCTATGCATCAGCACTCCTGTATCCCTTGGGTAAATTCCTAGCAGTGCTACTGCTGGGTCATAGGGTAGGTCTATTTTTAATTTTCTGAGGAACCTCCACACTGTCTTCCAGAATGGCTGCACCAGTTTGCATTCCCACCAACAGTGCAAGAGGGTTCCCATTTCTCCACATCCTCGCCAGCATCTATAGTCTCCTGATTTGTTCATTTTGGCCACTCTGACTGGCATGAGGTGATATCTGAGTGTGGTTTTGATTTGTATTTCCCTGATGAGGAGCGATGTTGAGCATCTTTTCATGTGCCTGTTGGCCATCTGGATGTCTTCTTTAGAGAAGTGTCTATTCATGTTTCTGCCCATTTCTTCACTGGATTATTTGGTTTTGGTGAGTTCTTTATAGATTTTGGATACTAGCCCTTTGTCTGATATGTCATTTGCGAATATCTTTTCCCATTCCGTTGGTTGCCTTTTAGTTTTGTTGGTTGTTTCCTTTGCTGTGCAGAAGCTTTTTATCTTCATGAGGTCCCAATAGTTCATTTTTGCTTTTAATTCCCTTGCCTTTGGGGATGTGTCAAGTAAGAAATTGCTGCGGCTGAGGTCAGAGAAGCTTTTTCCTGTTTTCTCCTCTAGGGTTTTGATGGTTTCCTGTCTCACATTCAGGTCCTTTATCCATTTTGAGTTTATTTTTGTGAATGGTGTGAGAAAGTGGTCTAGTTTCAACCTTCTGCATGTTGCTGTCCAGTTCTCCCAGCACCATTGGTTAGACTGTCTTTTTTCCATTGGATATTCTTTCCTGCTTTGTCAAAGATTAGTTGGCCATACTTTTGTGGGTCTAATTCCGGGGTTTCTATTCTATTCCATTTAAAATTTATTTATTTATTTATTTAAATTTAAGTCCAACCTAGTTAACATATAGTATAACAATAATTTCAGGAATAAAATTTCAGGAATAGAATGGATTCATCATTTACATGTAACACCCAGTGCTCATCCCAACAAGTGTGCTCCTTAATGCCTCTCACTCCCTTAGCTCTTCCCTCCACCCAACACCCCACCAGCAACCTTCAGTTTGTTCTCTGTATTCAAGAGTCTCTTATAGTTTGTTTCCCTCTCTCTTTTTACATATTTTTTGCTTCCTTTCCCAGATGTTCATCTGTTTTGTATCTTAAATTCCACATGTGAGTGAAAATATATGATATTTGTCTTTCTCTGACTTATATCTCTTAGCATAAACACTCTAGTTCCATCCATGGTGTTGGAAATGGCAAGATTTCATTCTTTTTGATCACCGAGTAATATTCCATTGTATGTATATACCATATCTTCTTCATCTATTCATCAGTTGATGGACATTTGGGCTCTTTCCATACTTTGGCTATTGTCGATAGTGCTGCTATAAACATTGGGGTGCATGTGCCCCTTCGAATCAGCACTCCTGTTTCCTTGGGGTAAATACCTAGTAGTGCAATTGCTGCGTTGTAGGGTAGTTCTATTTTTAATTTTTTGTGTACCCTCCATACAGTTTTCCAGAGTGGCTGCACCAGTTTGTATTCCCACCAGCAGTGCAAAAGGGTTCCTCTTTCTCCACCTCCTCGCCAACATCTGTTGTTGCCTGAGTTGTTAATTTTAGCCTTTCTGACAAGTATGAGGAGGTGTCTCTTTGTGGTTTTGATTTGTATTTCCCTGATGATGACTGATGTTGAGCATTTTTTCATGTGTCTGTTCAGCCATCTGGATGTCTTCTTTGGAGAAGTGTCTATTCATGTCCTTCGCTCATTTCTTCACTGGGTTGTTTGTTTTTTGGGTGTTGAGTTTGATAAGTTCTTTATAGATTTTGGATACTAACCCTTTATCTGACATGTCATTGAAAATATCTTCTCCCATTCCAGCCATTGCCTTTTAGTTTTGCTGATTGTTTCCTTTGCTTTGCAGAAGCTTTTTATTTTGATGAGGTCCCAATAGTTCATTTTTTGCTCTTGTTTCCCTTGCCTCTGGAGACATGTCAAGTAAGAAATTGCTGTGGCTGAGGTCAAAGAGGTTTTTGCCTGTTTCCTCTTCTAGGATTTTGATAGCTTCCTGTTTTAATGTTTAGATCTTTCATCCATTTTGAGTTTATTTTTGTGTATGGTGTAAGAAAGTTGTTCAAGTTCATTCTTCTGTATGTCACTGTCCAGTTTTCCCAACACCATTTGCTGAATAGACTGTCTTTTTTTCATTGAATATTCTTTCCTACTTTGTCAAAGATTAGTTGGCTGTACATTTGTGGGTCCTTTTTGGGTTCTCTATCCTGTACCATTGATCTATGTGTCTGTTTTTGTGCCAGTACCATACTGTCTTGATGATTACAGCTTTGCAATAGAGCTTGAAGTCCAGAATTGTGATGCCTCCAGTTTTGATTTTCATTTATGGGTTACTTTGGCTATTCAGGGTCTTTTGTGATTACATACAAATTTTAGGAGTGTTTGTTCTACCTCTGTGAAGAATGAGCTGGTGTTATTTTGATAGGGATTGCATTGAATATGTAGATTGCTTTGGGTAGTATTGACATTGTAGGAATATTTGTTCTTCCAATCCATGAGCATGGAATGTTTTTCCTGTTTTTGCATCTTCAATTTTTTTCATGAGCTTTCTATAGTTTTCAGTGTATAGATTTTTTCACCTCTTTGGTTAGATTTATTCCTAGGGATTTTGTGGTTTCTGGTACAATTGTAAATGGGATCAATTCCTTGATTTCTTTCTGCTACTTCATTATTGATGTATAGAAATGCAACTGATTTCTGTACATTGATTTTATATCCTTCAGCTTTATATCCTTCAATTCATGTATTAGTTGTAGCAGTTTTTTGGTGGAGTCTTTTGGGTTTTCCACATAGAGTATCATGTCATCTGAGAAGAGTGAAAGTTTGACTTCCTCCTTGCCAATTTGGATGCCTTTTATTTCTTTGTTTTGTCTCATTGCTGAGGCTAGGACCTCCAACACTATGTTGAATAACAGTGGTGAGAATGGACATCTTTGTTGTGTTCCTGACCTTAGGGTGAAAGCTCTCAGTTTTTCCCCATTGGATGATATTAGCAGGGGGTCTTTCATATATGGCCTTAAGATGATGAGGTATGATCCTTCCATCCCTACTTTCTTGAGGGTTTTTATCAAGAAAGGATGCTGTATTTTGTCAAATGCTTTTTCAGCATCTATTGAGAGGATCATGTGGTTTTTATCCTTTCTTTTATTAATGTGATGTATCATATTGATTGATTTGTGGGTATTGAACCAGCTGTGCATCCCAGAAATAAATCCCACTTGATCGTGGTGAATAATTCTTTTAACGTATAGTTGGATCTGGTTTGCTAGTATCTTGTTGAGAATTTTTGCATCCATGTTCATCAGGGAAATTGGTCTGTAGTTTTTCCTTTTTAGTGGCGTGTTTGTTTGGTTTTGGAATCAAATTAATGCTGGACTCATAGAATGACTTTGAAAGTTTTCCTTCCATTTCTATTTTTTGGAATAGCTTCAAAAGAATAGGTGCTAACTTTGCTTTAAATGTTTGGTAGAATTCCTCTGGAAAGTCATCCGGCCCTGGACTCCTGTTTGTTGGGACATTTTTGATTACTGATTCCATTTCTTTACTGATTATAGGTCTGTTCAAATTTTCTATTTCTTTTTGTTTCAGTTTTGGTAGCTTATATGTTTCTTGGAATTTGTCCATTTCTTCCAGATTGGCCAAGTTGTTGGCATATAATTGCTCACAATATTCTTTTATTATTGTTTGTATTTCTGCAGTGTTGGTTGTGATTTCTCCTCTTTCATTCATGATTTTACTTATTTGGGTCCTTTCCTTTTTCTTTTTGGTCAATTTGGCTAGGAGTTTATGAATTTTGTTAATTCTTTCAAAGAACCAGCTCCTGGTTTCATTGATCTGTTCTGTTTTTTTTCTTTTTTTTGATTTTGATATTGATTTTTGCTCTAATCTTTATTTCCCTTCTTCTGCTGTTTTTGGGCTTTATTTGCTGTTCTTTTTCCAGCTCTTTTAGGTGTAATGTTAGGTTCTGTATTTGAGACCTTTCTTCCTTCTTTAGAAAGGCCTGGATTGCTATATACTCCCTTTTTATGACTGCCTTTGCTGCATCCCAGAGGTTTTGGGTTGTTGTGTTTTCATTTTCATTGGCTTCCATGTTGGGGAGTTCTCTTTCTATATGTTTGGCAATATTTGTATAAATTAGGAAATACTTGTTCCTTGTAGGTTTGGCATCTACTTGTGCAATCATTGTTGCCCTTTTTTGGAGGGAGGGTAGATCATAGGTTTTTAGTTATTGATTCAAGTGCTTTAGTAATCATAAGTCTGTTTAGGATTTCTATATTTTTTATGAGAGTTTGATAATTCAAATGTTGTTTTTGAAAAATGTATGCCTTTTTTTAGGTTTCAAATTTATTGGCATCAAGTTGTTCAAGCATTCTCTTAAGACAGTTTACATTTCTAATGTATCTGTAATTTTATATCTTTTTTAAAGTCTAATATGATCAATGTACCTTGGTTCTTTTTCTTATTTGGTCTTGCTAGAGGATTGGCTTCATTTTGATCCTTGCAAAGACTCAGGCATTGGTCCTGTTGACCCTCTTTATTTTGTTCTTTGTTTCTATATGATGAATTTCTGCTCCTTTCATTTTCATTTCTTTTTTTCTACTCCTTAACTTGGGTTTCTGTTTTCAATTTCTAATTTTTTGAGTTAGATGCTGAAGCCATAGCCTTTTGATTTCTCTTCTTATCTAGTATATGCATTTAAGGCAACAATTATCTCTTTGTACTGAGTATTGAGTTGCATACAACAATTTTGATAGGTAGTACCTTTATTGTCATTCAGTTTTGAATAGTGATACTGTCCTTTATGATTTATTCTCAGTCCTATAAATTATGTACAAGATATTTTAAAATTTCCTAACATTCATGGTTTTGAGGTTTATTTCTAAACTATTCGTTTCTAATATTATAGTACTTTGGTCACAAAATGTGGTCTGTATGGTACAGAATGTTTTGACTTTATTAAATCCTGCTTTGTGAGCAAGTATCCTGTCAATATTTGGTAAATTATTCATATATTCTTGAAAACAAAATGTATTCTTTAAATTTTGGTGTAGGATATAAGTTGTAGTTCATTTGGTGAGTTTGCTAATTGTTCTGGTACTAATTATGCTTCTTTTCTTACTGCTTTTTATATAGCATTTATAGTAAGATGTTAAAATCTTTCCCCAATGATTATGGATTTGTTCATTATTACTTGTGAGTTTTTTCTAAATATATTTTATCTATATCTAGTAATCTCTGTACCCAACATGGGGCTCAAACTCATTACCACAAGATCAAGAGTCATATATTCTTATGACTGAGGCAGCCAGGTGCCCCTCTATATATTTCAAAGCTATGGTATTCAGTATATACAGGTATAAGATGATTATATATTTCTGAAAACATTATTCATTTTATCACTACATAGTAATATTTTTAGTTAAATATATATTTAGTCATATTTAGTCAAATATATTTAGTCAAATATATATTTCTCTCTTAAATATATCAGTGTGGAGCCTTCTTGGGATTCTCTCTTTCTCTCTCTCTCTCTCTGCTCCTCCTTCCTTTTCTCTCTCTCTCAAAGTAAATAATAAACAAACATAAAAAAACCATACTCACATAAGGTGAATGAATATTTTTGGCATTCTTTTATGCATTCTTGATGCTTCCCTAGTTCCTTTTGCTTCTTTACTTTCATTTTTTCATTTCATTTCATTTCATTTCATTTGCTTCATTTACTTTCATTTTCCATTTAATTTTCTTCTTTCTGAAGAATATCCTTTAATACCTTTTTCAAGGAGGGCCTGTGAATGGTAAATTCAGTCTCAGTCTTTGTTAATCTGAAACATCTTTATTTTGCTCTCATTATATTGTATTTAATTGAGTGATAATAGGATATAGTAAAATACAAATAGCTCAGTTCAATGAATTTTGATAAACTACCACCAAAACAGTACACAGGACATTTCCTTTACTCTCCAAATTCCTTATTCCTGTCAATCCCATCACCCATCTCCATTCTAGAAACAACTGCTATTTGGTTTTCTGTTGTCATTAGATTAGTTTTAACTCTTTTAGAGCTTCATAGAAATGGAATCATGCAGTATATACTTTTGTACTTGGCTTCGTTTATTCACAATATTTTTGCAATTCATACAAGTGTTGTGTATTTAGTACTTTTAAAATTTTTTTTTTCAACGTTTATTTATTTTTGGGACAGAGAGAGACAGAGCATGAACAGGGGAGGGGCAGAGAGAGAGGGAGACACAGAATCGGAAACAGGCTCCAGGCTCCCAGCCATCAGCCCAGAGCCTGATGCGGGGCTCGAACTCCCGGACCGCGAGATCGTGACCTGGCTGAAGTCGGACGCTTAACGACTGCGCCACCCAGGCGCCCCTAGTACTTTTTAAAAAATTTTTTGAGTAGTATTCCATCATATGAATAGACTACCATATGTTTTTCATTCTCCTACTGATGCACAGTGGGTTTTCCCATACACCAGCCTTATCTCTGGCCAGGTATCCATTGCTCTGAGATCTTTTTTTTTTTTTTTTAAGTTTTTATTTATTTATTTTGAGAGACAGAGAGAGTGCAAGCGGGGGAAGGGCAGAGAGAGGAAGAATCCTTCTGTGCTGTCAGCAAGGAAGATCTATGCTGTCAGCACAGAGCCCTATGTGGGGCTTGAACTCACCAACTGTGAGATTATGACCTGAGCCGAAATCAAGAGTCAGATGCTTAACAGATTGAGCCACCCAGGTGCCCTGCTCTGAGATCTTAAACAGTCACTCAAAAAGCCAAAACCCATTCTCTGACACCATCTAATAACACCAGCTCCTCACTTCCTGGATTTTGATTCCTCTTTCATCTTTCAAATTTCTTACACTGATGCTACCCTCAGTTCTTTCAGTTTTTTGACCAGTCCTTGAGAAGTATCTTAAAACCCAAGGCTTTTTCTGATGATACAGTTGTTTTCCAAATTTCTCAGCACAATTTGGGAGTGGTTGGTGCATGGGATCATTGTTAAAAGGATCTTTCATACATAATAGTCAGTCATGACATTTTAAGAGCATGTACCATGTGCAACTTATTTAAGTACTTAATTTAGATGATTTTATTTAATCCTTACTACAATTCTATGATTACTCCCACTTACAGATAAGCACACTGAGACTTAGATAAGCTCAGCAAGATGACACATCTAGTAAATGGCAAGTCAGAATTTGAACTCAGATCATGTCTATATTTTGCATTTTTAAGAATTGTTTTGCATTGCTGGACATTAAATTCTACTTTTAGCTTTGTCAGGAAAGCTTCATACATTTTGCCAGGCCAGGGTGATTACCCATGATTCCTTTTCTTTCTGAGGCCAAGTCATCAGTTAGCCTGCAGATTTTTCTATTTCATGATTCATGGGCTGCTGTGTTTTCTCCAGGAAGTGTGGCTCACTCTCTAAGGAGAGCCTCATTTTTGGGTGATGATCCTGTGGTCAGAAATCCTTTTCCTTCCATTTCTCCTTAGGGATAACCAGCTTTCCGGTGAACTAGAAGGAAACCAGAAAGGAGAAATTCAGCCTCTGCTATTATAGGCAGGTCCAAGTGATGCTCTCTTGTCTTCTGGAAGGCCTTTTGGTTATTTAGTGATTATTTTTACAACTCAGTTGGGCATTTGGTTAGAGTCTCTTGGATTAATTTAGCAGTGGTAATTAACTGAGTCTTGGGCCTCCATGGAACAGTTGCAGTTGGTTATTTCTAAGTTACCATGATGATAGCTTTAAATCTCTCAGGGAATCTTACACAACTTCTTTCTTGTACCTGGACAGTACACAGCTGATTTCCCAGAGAATTTTGGTGCCCTATTTGTGTGAATAAAAATAATAAGTATAGATGAGGTAGATAAGCCAATTGGCTACTTGTAATTCAAACTTTCCCAGGTTGTCCCTTAACTTATGGTATAAGAGAAAAAAAATCCAGAATACAGTGAATGGAAAAGAAATATATTGAAGTTTGGTCTATAGAGCAAATGTGAAATAGAAGGAAAATGTAGTTACTGGAATAATTCAGGTCAAATCCATATTGGAGGGAGACTAAACAAAGAAAGGGAAAATGGTAAAGAGAGAATAGGGAAACAAAGCATATGAAAAACTGGAGCTGGGGCGCCTGGGTGGCTCAGTTGGTTGAGCATCCGACTTCGGCTCAGGTCATGATCTCATGGTCTGTGAGTTCAAGCCCCGCGTGGGGCTCTGTGCTGACAGCTTGGAGCCTGGAGCCTGCTTCAGATTCTGTGTGTCCCTCTCTCTGACCCTCCCCTGTTCATGCTCTGTCTCTCTCTGTCTCAAAAATAAATAAACATTAAAAAATAATTAAAAAACAAAACAAAACTGGAGCCACCTGGGAAGAGATGAATGTTTCTTCTTGTAAGCTTGAGTCAAGAACTGTCAGTCATCTTGGTAACACCAGGTTGGATGCCTAACGTTCCCATGAAAAAGACCAGGAGAAATTTCAGGAAAAAACTTAGCTGTATCCAGCAATTCAGATATGGCGAATTGAAGTCAATGTTCCAGAAAATTCTTCCAAATCAAGTTGTCTGTGGAAGATATAACTGCAATGGTGCTGTGTAAACCCAAACTTTAACCCTTAAAATTTCTGAGCCTGGAAAAACTGAAGAAAATGCAGCAAGTGGCCCAAGATACAATTCACCAACAAGAAAGGGCAGAAAAGGAACAGCAGCAAATAACTCATTGAATGATAATTTAGCATTTATTTTTTTATTTTGTTTATTTACTTATTTTTAAATTTTGTCAATATTTATTTTTGAGAGAGAGAGAGAGAGAGAGAGAGAGAGTCATAGAGCATGAGCGGGGGATGGGCAGAGGGAGAGGGAGACACAGAATCCGAAGCAGGCTTCAGGCTCTGAGCTGTCAGCACAGATCCTGATGCAGGGCTTGAACTCATGAACCATGAGATCATGACCTGAGCCAAAGTCGGAGGCTTAACTGACTAAGCCACCCAGGTGCCCTGATAATTTAGTGTTTATAGAATACCCTACCTCACTTACTATTAGCAATAGCTAGAAAATAATTTGCATGTGTATGCTAAAGATAGTAGGTGTTAATAAACTGATAGTGCTCATATAAATAATATAAAAATACTCAAGACTAATGAAAGTTGTATTGTGAATTTAGATGCTTTGGTTTATATTGAACATAAGCAATTAAAAAACTTTGAACTATCCCCTCCCTCTCAAAAAAGCATATGAAAAACTGTTTTTTTCTCTTAAATGAGGAAGAATAGTAAAACACATTAAGGCCACATGGAAAGAATATAGATCAGGAAGACATCCTGGTTTGGAGAGTCAGGACTCCGAATTATTAATGAATTTAGAAGGATGATTCCAGAGTTTGATTTATGCCTGTAGAGAACAGCCCAGAGTTCAGACTAAACAGCCAGAGAGAATGAAAAGCCTCAAGGTAGACACTGGGTGTGTTTTCCTGTCCAAACTCCTGTTCATTCCAAGGCAAGCAGAGAAATGGAATCATGCTACAGTTTGGTCTTATTGTCTATATTGAGGATCAATCATTATGAAGTATATGGTGGATACAGACATGTGTCCAGAAGTGGCCTACTTACTAGTTCCATAGTCTGTCAGATGATAGGTTCTCGCTAAACGGAGGAGCTATTTGTCCTCAGGAGCAGTGACCAAGGCGGGAGAGAGAAGGAGAATATCTCCTTGGGTTCGGAGAAGACCCAAAGTCCCCTGGTCACTGAGTGTGAAGCAGCAATATGGCAAGTTCTCTTGCTACTGATTTCCTTTCAAGCCTTAGGGTCAGTGTCAAAGGTCCAGAGGCTGGTCAGAATGGAGTCACACGATTGGGCTTCACAACCTGTACCTTGCAGGTTTGGATGATCCATTTGTTGAGGCAATTGGGATCCTGAGTGAACAGGTTCACCTTTTAGGCCCTGTATGCTGTCCCATAAGAGGGGAAATCTTCTGGGGAAGTGTATGAGTCAGAAATTTTCAGAGAAGCAGAACCAATAGGACAAGCACAACAAACAGGAATTAAGGAATTTAAGGAATTGGCTCATGCAATTGTGGGAGCTGGAAAGTCTAAAATCTGTAGGGCAGCCGGACAGCCTGGAAATTCTGGTAGGAGTTGATGATGCAGTTTGAGCCTGAAGGTAGTGTGGGGGCAGAATTCCTTCCTCTTTGTGGGACCTCAGTCTTTTCTCTGGAGGCCTTCAGCTGATTGGATAAGGACAACTGACATTATAGAGGTCCATTTGCTTTACTCCAGGTCTACTGACTTAAATGTTAATCTAAATAATACCTTCATAGCAACACCTAGACTGATGTTTGAGCAAAAAATTGGGCACCGTGGCCTAGTCAGTTTGGCATTTAAAATTAACCATCACAGGAAAAGAGGAAGGATGCTCTCTGTCACATTCCTCCTTTTCTTTCTCTTTTCAACCAAGAACCAAGTGGGATCTGAACCCTCAGAGGTGATGGTTGTGGATCAGGGCTGCCCTGGTGGGTGTTAGTGTTCAGGACTGGACACCGGCAGCTGCAGCAAAGGAGTACGACTAGATACTAAAACAGCACAATGGGGAGCCCCCTTCCCTATGGTATGGAATCCAGGATGAAAGGGAGAGGGTCTCCTATACATACTCCCACCATAAAGAGGGGTTGAAACTAAAGCTGAGCAGAGTTAGTTTCAGAAATAAACTTGGTGGGATCCTCTGAGGTCAAGATCTGGGCTTTGATTTTCTCAGTGGTGAGCCTTGCCCGGCTTGTGGCAGGCTGGAGGATGTTCATAACGCTTCTTTAAAGTGCTGTAATTAAAAGTTTTGGAAATATCCATGGGCAATGTATTAATGCCACTCCAACACCTTAGCCTCCTCACTCGGCTGATATACTGAAACAGGATTCTGAGCCACAACAATGGGATCAACTGATTTTGTTGTTAAGTAGCTTCTAAGAGCATTTTGAAGTCTCAGAAATGCCACCGAGGAAAAGCTCTTCAAATCCCCTTCTCTTCTTCCCAGCTCCCCCTCTCTGTTGGCCACAGAAATAGATTAACATTTGTTACACCTCCATTGTAAGCAGTCAGGCAGGCAATCGGCATTTTATCTTTGGTATTTGATTGAAGGTAGAAGGCATTTTTCATTTATATTTTTGCCTGAAGGGAAAGGGGAAGCAGATAAAAGGAAGAAAAGGCATTGCTATGATGTACTTCTCCTGTATACGAAAGTTGTAATCTAATGTCGTACTCCATTTCTTTTCAATTCGGTGAATATTCCTTCATTATCTGACAAAACACTCAGGCCTGGGATGAGGTTACCTGATATGTAGGGGAATATCACAGTGTTAATAAAGTTGTGTCAAACGTCCTCTAAAATGCTTATAATTTTGTTCTCATGCTTTATTTTTGCCTTCAGTAGAATAATTTGGATTTATGTGTTTGTTATTTTAGAATCCACTTTGAAAAATAACTTGGGTTATAAGCAGACAATTAGGAAGAATTGCAATTAATTTATTCCAGTTAAAAATGTAAATGAAAATTTTTATTATTCTAATACTAAGGGCAATCAATTACAAATGCATTATGCTGAAGGATGATATTAAAATAAATAGAAGTTTGTACACAAATAACAACCTCTCCTAGAAAACTCATGTATACTAAGTACAAATGAATATTAGATATACTACAATGTTGTAATAATACCTTATATTTATTTAGCCTTACATTTTAGAAGTACACTCATGCACATTGCTTATTTAAGGTATTTTTCTCAGTTGAATGATCCTCTCAACCTCTGCATTTTCATAGATGGAGAAAACCTTCTTATGTACCCTGAGGATTAAATTTCAGATCATGGAAATGAGATGGAAGATGAAAATCAAAGAACTGACTACCAATTTTTTTATTAAAGTATTTTTCTTCTTCAGACAACTTAATGGAGGAAATCAGGAAAAAATATTTTCCTTGAAGAATTACTGTATTTCCATTTTTTGACATTAACCAGTGGCCACGGGAGGAGTTGAGAGGACATTAATCAGATTTGCCTGAGGCACAGATTTGGAGGAGGCAGTGGTGTAAAGGGAAACCTATAAGAACATGTAGATTTCCAAGGAACTTTGCCAGTCAATGCCAAGTAAGGTTTCTAAGACAAAATGAAGAGAAACTAATAAAGATAAAGGAAGATTGTCACAGGTGCTGGGAATGACCAGAAACCTGGCGACCAAATGATTGTGTATTCTGCCTCTCCCATTCATCTTAGATTAATATAAGAAGAATTTGTAAGAATTATTCAAGGAAGACACACACACACACAAACATAAAAATAATTTTTATTATTATAAAAGCAATCAATATTTATTATGGAAAAATTAGAAAATATAGATTAACCAAAAGAAAGTAAAAAATTCCCAAACCAATGACTCAGAAATAATTTTATTTTTCTTTATATCTGTGTATCATGTATGGAATAAGTGAGAACAAATAAATTTTTTAAAGCTATTGGTAGAGTTTCTTTTAGGGAGATAATTCTCTTTGTTTAAGAGAATTCTGTGTTGGGGGCCGCGTAGGTGGCTCAGTCGGTTGAGCGTCCGACTTTGGCTCAGGTCATGATCTTGCGTTCCATGAGTTGGAGCCCCGTGTCAGGCTCTGTGCTGACAGCTCAGAGCCTGGAGCCTGCTTCGGATTCTGTGTCTCCCTCTTTTTCTGCCCCTCCTCCACTCATGCTCTGTTTCTCTCTGTCTCAAAAATAAATAAACAAAAAAAATTAAAAAAAAAAGAAAACTCTGTTGGATTTGCCAGGTTTGAAAGAGAACACCCTAGAACATCAATGTGCTCACAATATCCACTTTTTTCCTTCTGGATCCTGTGGCGGTTTGGAAGACCACAAGACTAATTCTAATGTGTGTGTGTGTGTGTGTGTGTGTGTGTGTAAGATGTGTCCATGTGTTTTCTTTGTAGTGGTGTTGTTGGAGCCAATATGTATGTCTCTTCCTAATTCTTTATTCAGTGACTTCATGTTGGTAGCTAGAAATTGGCCATGATGGGAATATTTTTTGATGATGTTTCGTCATTGTAATGTTCATCATGATGGTTTCAAAATGTGATGATGTTTAGCCATATCTTGTGCATGTCCTTATTTATTTCTTGAACTTAACTTCCTGGAAGTAAAAATTAGGATAAAATGGTATGAAAAAATGTAAAGGTTTGGGTATGTTTTATTAATCTGTTCACTGAGAGCTCAGGTCATTTTATTTGCTTAACAGCAAAGACTTATTGTGGGTATATCTAGTTTGATGAAAAAGCAATATTAGTGTTTATGTTTTATGATTTGGCAAAAGTTTATTGAAAATTCCATGTGGATTCAGCATATAGAACAGAGAGATTTGATTATTAAAATATAGTTTGGGGGCTCATAGAGGTAGACTTCTGGGTAGAGTGTACCCACAATTACCTTTTGAAAATTAATATCCTCTTATACCTATTTTGCCTTACACAATTTCCCCCTTTCATACAGTTACTTACATACTTAGGATCAGAATTTAGTGAGGATTAAGAGAGGTGAAGGAAGGGAGAGTGGAAGAAGGAAAAGAAGTATATTATGTGTTTGTGTCCATATGCTGAAACCATTTGGAATCAAAGAATATTTTCTGAATTATATTACTCAGTTTTAAAGCATATTCTTGTTTCTCTTGGCCCTAGTAATGTCTCCTAGTGATTGGGGGCTAGGGTAAGTCCAAACTCATTGCAATGGAAAAGAACACAGGGATATCCAAAATTTGTATTCTGGGTTGTATGTAAAGGATGAGTTAGCCTGGTTCCCAACACTCTCCAAAATTCCTCCCTTTTTTCCACCTCAGTACCAGCCTTTGCCCCTACTCACTGCACACTCTATTCTCCAGCCACTCGGAGCTGTCTGCAGTTCCCCAAAACATGGTTTTTCTGTTAAGTCTTGACCTTTGCAATATGTTTTTCCTTCTGCCAAGACACTCTTTCCCCTCTCTTTTCACTGCTTGTGCATACAGTTTCAGGTTAGACATCACTTCCACCAAAGCTCTGGGTCCTCCTCTGAATAAGTTAGGAGCTTCTCTCATATGTTTCCATCATGCTTGGGATTTACCACACACAGTCTTATGATTTCTTGGTTTCCTTATTTGTTTCCCTCACATTAGACTGGGAGCTGCCACAGCACGAAGACTGTACTTGGTTTATCCTAGTCACTTTGCAAAGTGACATTTAGTGAACTATCAGCAAATCTAAGTGGGTAAATAATTTAAAAGTAACAAATAAACAGAATTCTTGTGAGTCTGTAGGTTTGCCATATGACTTCAAATATAAGTGAGAAAACGTTTATGAGGGTCTGCTTTGTGGCTGTAACTTTGCTAAGTTTCCTGGAAGATACAGAGATGAATACATCTGAGGAATTTATAATCAGTGACTCTGGTGATAATCCAGTCTCCTGAACATTTGAGCAATTGAAGTAGCAAACATTTGGAGGGTTGTTATTTTTTGTAGATTGAGAAACTAAATAAAAGACCCTGAAGTATCAAAAGTTATAACGTTGCAGGTAAAGAAGAATTTGACTGCTTAAAAATATAATTACACACGTCCAAGACACCTAACATATAGATAATTGTGGGGTTTGTCCTTGTGAAGCTATCTCCCACTTCTAAATGATCATAAAATTACAATTTAACTTTCCCAACAAAATCTGTTATCAGTTCCTGTTTCACATTAGTTTTCTGTGCATGCAAAATTCAATAGAAGCTGTCTGAAATGTTTTCCTCATTATTAAACAGTTTTCTAAAATCCATAATTCAGCAAGACAGTAAGTAGTTACATTTATTTCTATACAATTCAGCTCTGCAAAGCCAACTGTGAATTCGGGGGGGGGGGCATTCTTGCAGTAGCCAGTTTTTGTTATCAGCTACACAACACGAAAGAAGATTGTATTTTCCAGCTAATGTAAGAAACTGAGTGAGTATAAAGACCTTAAGTATTTTAAAACATTGGCTTGAATTGCAGCCCCGAGATCAAAAGGTAAAGAACAGTGCAAGTCATGGAATGGATACATCAGTTACCTATTTGGAACAAAAGGATCTTGTTTTCCTTTTGCCTTAGATGAAATTACCCATTTTATTTGTTCTGAACCTAAACATTCAAATCTTAAAGTTCCTTTCCTTATCAAACTTCTTCCATCTCCTCATCTCCCAGATTTTAAGTACAATAAGGAAATAAGCCTGAACTTTAATTGCAACATTTTAAAAACATATCATTGTGAAGGTCCTTTTGTTTCAGGAGAGATGTTAGGATAAAAAGAAACTTTCTATGTCACAAGGGGGTCTTCCAGTTGCAGTATCTACAGTGCGACTCCTCTAAGGACATTTAGTCCAAAATGCACGATTGTGATCTGAAGCAGAGATGAAACAAATCACAGATGCAATTTCATTTTCTGTGCTGTTTTTATGTTTTGTTTTGTTTTGTTTTTTTTTGACATTCTTTTAATGTTAGTCCGTAAATGATTTTTGCTAGCACGGGGCAGTGAAAAACATCTTAGAAGTGATTTTCTTTTTTTTTTTTTTTTTTGAGAGTCTTTCTCCCCTCTGTGACTTTTTGATTCAGAGTGCCTTTAATTTGGCAATATGTATAGACTGTAACAATTGGAAAGGCCCAAACAAACAGCAAAATCCTCCTAGCGAATCTACTTTTTAAACTCTTTCATGATTTGGAGAAAGTTGATACAGGTCAAATCCCATTAAAGTGAACAGAGATTTGACCTGTGATGATATTTGTCAAAACAGAATTTGACATCTCTCTCTAATTAACCAATCTGGTATCACTGGAATTATTCTCTTTTGACTCAACTGATAGGAAATTAGTTCCAAATGCTTTTCAGCATGTTGGGTGTTTTTTCCTGGGCTAACCCCACTCTTCAGTAGTTTTCTTTTAATTGCCTTCAAAAATTTCATTTTCAAATTACATGGCAAATTCAGATACCACCTACATGAGACCATGAGAAATGCTCCAAGAAACAGCATCCAGTTAAGCTCATTTTCTCCGTTTCTGCTTGGCATAAGCTGAGAAACTGGTAATATGGAAGAAATGACCACTAAAACTTGACTTTTTATGACAGCCGCATCACTATTCACATTTACTTTAGGAGACACTAGGGGTTATAATGTTTCTGTACTTTAAGATCTCAAATTTAATTTTGAGAGGTGGCTAGAGGTAGTAGAGTTGTCTAGATTTACGTTTTAGTCCCAACACTAGATGTGTTCGTTTGGGCCATGTAATTGAACTCCCTGAGCCTTTGTTTCTTCGTCACCAAAATGGGTATAATAATACCCACATCGCAGAGTTGTCATGACATTAATTTTGATTACATATGGAAAGTATCCAACCCTGTAGCTGGCATCTAGTAAGTGATCAATCAATGCTAGATCCCTTCTCTACCCATTCCTTTCCTTGCTCTTCCTGGTTGAGCTGGTACCCTGGATGTTTTCTAAAGTGTAGGATGAGGGTGCTGAGATGTGGATGGTTAAAGTCTTCCCAGTCCTCGAATACCTGCCTGTCATATTCTCTGAATTTCTTGATTTTAGAAATTAATTTGTATTAAAAATGTTTTTTAATCTTTATTTTTGAGACAGAGAGAGAGACAGAGCACGAGCAGGGGAGGAACAGAGAGAGAGGGAGACACAGAATCTGAAGCAGACTCCAGGCTCTGAGCTGTCAGCACAGAGCCCGGTGTGGGGCTCGAACCCACGAACTGTGAGATCATGACCTGAGCCAAAGTCAGACGCTCAACTGACTCAGCAACCCAGGCACCCCTAGAAATTAATTTTTGAGGAGAGAGTTAAGGCCTTGTATATATGGTAGTCTTCTGCTCAAATACACAGGAATGTTAAACTGTTAGCTGCCATACATAAGTGGCAACATTTGCCATATGTCCTGGTTTATTCAGCACAGTCTCATGTTTGTCCTGGTCTGATTATTAATAGCACCCCCTTTTCACTCTCAAAAGTGTCCTGATTTGCTGATAAATTATGTGATCATCCATGTTTCATGATGAAAGCTTCCCCCACCTCTCCCCCCCCCCCCACATTCACTGCTATATTTGCAGTGTTTAGCATAGAGCCTGGTACATGGTTGATGCTCAATGTATACTTTTTATATGAATGATGCTATATCTGTTTCTTAATACATAATGTGATAGTCCTGATTATAAAAGTAAGACATATTACTTAGAAAATTTGAAAAATGGAAAGAAAAAAACTACAACATGATTGTTAGTTGTTAATATTGTGATTGTTAATATCACAAGGTAGTTTGCTTTATCACATAATTAACTGCTTCTTGGAAGACAGTGGGCTGTATCAAAGATATTTGTGACAAGGAGGGGTTGGCATATTAAAAATGTCTGTCATGGTATCTGCTTGCTTAGAGCCCATTCTAAATAGGCAGGCCTAGACTGTCATGTTTTGTATTGTGGGACTCTGGAGCTGGTGGTATAAAAGGGTTGGGCTTTGATCCAAGAATAGTCAAACCAGAGGCTGGCCAACCCATGACCTGGTGCAAAAGGATAAGCATGGCTAATCATATTCTCTCTTTTGAAGTTGAACTAGAAAATACTGTTAGCAGTGAGATCTGAAGAAGAAGGAATCTATAAAGAGAAGCTGTGAGGCAAGGTAGGGTCATGAAGAGTTCTAACAGACTGAGGTTATGAAGAAGCAAAAGCTATGAGGATGCAGAATCTTTGAGGTAGAGGAAAGCTTTGCAGAGTGGAGGGAAAGAATAAACCAGTTGGTATAGACAGGAGAATGGAGCAAGGCCCTGTGAGGGACAGAGGCACCATCAGAGACAGACTGTGAAGGCTCTACAAGAAGCAGAGAAACAGAGACAAGCTCATCCTTAACCTGTCTTGGTTCTCAGAAGCTTCTCTGTATATCTTTATGATAATTCACTCTCTCTTAGGGATGCCTGAGTGAGTCTTTGTTCTTTGCAATCCAAAGAATCTGTCTGCGATGACTGGCTTGTTACAACAATGAGATGTATGTTGAGTGTCAGGGGCTACACAGGATCAAGGCTTTTGGTTATATTATAAGGATGTAGGGGATCTCAGGGAACTCAACTGAGGGAATAAGATTCATACCTCTTGGGAACTGGAAAACCGTCAGACAGCTACCTTCCCCACTTCTCCTTTTTTTTTTTTTTGGGATCACACGGGCTCTCACTTTTGTTACTCCCTGCATATCTTAGTTTGTCTTTCCATACCCACTTCCTTCAAAGGCTCATCATTTCTGCTCTCCCATGACTCTGGCTTGCGTGTGACTTTGGATTGTTGTGGCATTGACTCTGGTCCCAATTCTCTATGACTTTAGAGATCTAGTGCCCAACACTATTTGACTAGCTGCAATCAGTAAGTATCTTTTATTTTAATTCGAGAGAGAGAGAGAGAGAGAGAGAGCGAATCAGATGGCTGCTGGTGATTTTGCTGTGTTTGAATCAGATGTTCCTCTGATCCCACAAGTTACGGCAAAGGTGTGTGAGGCCTACATTAGCCCCTGCTCCATCATTTGGTGATGTGGACATTAATTTTCTGATTAGCAGAAAAGAAGAAGGGCACATTGAGCAACATACAACCTACATACATCTTGTTTCTGCCCTGCCATTTAATCTGACCTTTATTCCTAGTGCAAAACTCACTGTTGGACTGCTCTGCAAATTTCAGACCCTAGCTGTCATGACTCCCAGTTTCTAGGGAGACTTCCTCATTTCTACTATTGCCTTAGCTCATCTCTTTTCTGATGCTTTTCCTGTCCGTTCTCAGAGCTGCCAGTTTGCCTTCTTTCCCCAGTTTTGCCCCTAGGTCACCCCTTGAACCCACACCTCTGGTAGGCAATCTGAGCTCTTCTTCAGAACTGACAGTGCTGTAAATGCCCACTCCGTGAGTGCGAAGAGAAGGCTGTACTCTACATAGGCTAAAATAAAGAAATAGTTGAAAAAATTACACAATCTTGAATACTGACAGATTCAGCACTACTTGCCTGAGGGCGCCAATCGTGTAAATTCTTCCCCCAGCAAGATGACAATCTCTTAGCAACTCTGAGCTTCTCTGGTTTCAGTTTAACAGCAACAGGGCAGCAGACCACAGGGGAACTCATTTCATCCCATAGAGTGTGTTCACCAAAGCCATCTCAGCTTAGCTGTCTGTCTGAATCAGCATACCCTGATGAAGGATGATTTGGCCTTCTTTCCAAAATGTCTCAGTGGGAGTGACAAGAGAGACGTGAGGACATGCAGCCTTAGGGAATTGTCCACATGGCCAGCTGAGGCTCTGGGCTACACTCTGTCCACAGAGGCCCATGTCATTTGTTGCAACTGCTCCTTCCAGGTCCAGTGTCTTGTTCATCCCTTCTCAGAGAGGGGGAACTTCATGTTCATCACCTCTGTGATGCCTTTGCCTTTGCATTCTGTGCAGTTTTCATCTGACACCACAGATTCTGTGGCTGTCACCCCCTCAAGACTGTGTGGCCAAAACAGATTATATCTGACAAGTTGAAAGCTTCATGGAGCCATTTCCATGAAGGAGGAAAAAAAAATTCAAACCAAAATTGAAGGCTTATCTTTCTCATAGTGCGTGCAAGTTCTATTTTATTTAGAAAACAAAAGGAAAGCATTTGACTTGGACGAGAGGGAAAGATGTGGAGTATGTGTATGTATCTGTTTTTTTGTGGCTCTGTCCCAGGTGGCTACACATTTGGTTTTTAGGACAAATTGCTGACTTTCATACTTACCCATTCCTCAAGTAGTATTAGAAAATAATTAGCAACAAAAGGAATTCTATGAATTTTTTTTTTTTTTTTTTTTTTTTTTTTTTTTTTTTTGCAGTTAGATCTTCTCAGTGGATGGGCCACTCCATGGGAGTAAGTCAGGCACTTTCTGAAGCTGTGTAAGTCTTTCAGGCAACTGAGGGACCATTTAGTAAATTAGTCCTTGGAATGGTACTCACAGAAGTTGTTGGCTAGGGTGAAATGTACCAAAATTGCTCCCTGGGAGCCTGAAAGAGCTAATGAATGCTTAAAGGATTCTTAGAAAATTTTCTAAGTGAAAAACAAAAAAGGTTCCCCAAATATCAATTCTACAGTATGTATTATGTAGAGGCAATAGGCAGGCAGGGTTCTGATCCTGGCGCCATCCAGCAGCAATGGTGATCCTAACGATGGGGTTCTGAGAAGTGTTTCCTCCTACAGAGGCCAGTGAGGAATAATTGGAATCATCTGTGTAGTCAGCTAAATGACGACCTGGTCTGCAAAAGCCAAGTTGGAGTCCTGGCAGGGTGGAATAGATACCAATGGAAGGGTTGCCTCTTTAAGAAGATAATCTCGGGGCGCCTGGGTGGCGCAGTCGGTTAAGCGTCCGACTTCAGCCAGGTCACGATCTCGCGGTCCGTGAGTTGGAGCCCCGCGTCAGGCTCTGGGCAGATGGAGCCTGGAGCCTGTTTCCGATTCTGTGTCTCCCTCTCTTTCTCTGCCCCTCCCCAATTCATGCTCTGTCTCTCTCTGTCCCAAAAATAAATAAAAAAAAACGTTGAAAAAAAAATTAAAAAAAAAAAATAAAAAGAAGATAATCTCTATAAACCACTCTGGAGAACTAAGAGAAAGATTTTAATTTCTAGGTGGGCGCAAAGGTAATTAGCAAGCTATGACAGTCATCTTTTTCAAGATGACTCCTCTGTTTATTGTAGAAATTAAGTATCTGATATTAGTATTAGATAAATTGGGCAAGACAGTATCCCCTATCTCCTTTTTAAAAATATGGAATCCTGATTTTATTAGAGATGCATCATGCTCAGCTAAAATATGCTAGATTTTCCAGCTTGCCCAGAAGGTGGGAAGGATATATGATTGAATTCTAGCCAGTGGATATAAGGAGAGGTTATTAGGTGGGTGTTCTGGTAAAGTTACATTCATAATAAGAAAAAAAAAAGGGCAATGGCTCATCTGGTATCCTCTCTTTGTTTCTTGTGTCTTTCTTTCTTCCTATCTGGAATGAGAAAATGCTGGCTGGAGTTCCAGGAGCCACTTTGTGAAGGTGAGGCAGGCTTGAGGAAGGAAGCCACAGGCCAAAGATGGCAGAATAGAGAAGGTCCATGATGGGGTTGTGGAGCCACCATACCACACCTAATTTGTTTAAGCCTTGTTTTTCAGATCTCTGCTACCCACAGTTGGACACATTTTCTAACTGATACAATATGCAAGGCTGGAATCCCACATCTTCTACTCTTAAATAGAAGTTATTCTGTTCACACAACAGGAACATCAATGGGGAATAAGATTCTAAAACCCAGCCAGCCCATCCATATGGATGGGCACCATATGGTCTTCCCTTGTTGCCAAGGCCAGTCTAACTAACAGAAACAGGAAAGAATGGCAAGTGTAAAGTCAATAATGACATCCAGAATGCCTGAAATGGAGACAACCTGAATAACCTTGAGATACTATAGAGGTATTGATTCTGACGTATTAAAAAGAAAAATGCCTTATAGTGCATACCAACAATATTTTATGGAGTCTTTAGAGCAACCACCTCACCTTTTTAAAACCATCATATTGGTCAGCTACCCTTGTTATTGTTATCTGCATTATTCATCAAATTCACTTTACAGTAGATTTCTTTGGTCAAATTATGTCCATTTTAGTCCTTAATATATGTTGGTTTTACATGTACGTACTCAGAGATGTGTGAGAGCTAAGCACATTGTTTCTCCATTTCCTACCTCCAGCATAATATCAGCCTCCTTCCTCAAAGTGTACCCCTGGTCATTTGCTCTCATATTCTGCTCCCAGAAGCCTCCACAATGCATAGTAATGGCCTTCATTTATTGGATATATGAGGCATCACACTCTGTGAACTAGGCATTGCTAACCTCATTTCACAGATGAGGGAATTAGGGTTCAGAGAACTTCTGCAACTGACTGAAGATTACACAGGTGCTAATAAATGATAGAGCTAGGATTGAAATCCAGTCTGTGTAACCAATATGCATTATTTTAACCACTTTTTATTTATTCAACAGATAATTTGTGGCATACTCACTATGTGCTACTATTTAAAAAAAAATTTTTTTAGTGTTTGTTTATTTATTTATTTATTTTTTTAATTTTTTTTTTTCAACATTTATTTATTTTTGGGACAGAGAGAGACAGAGCATGAACGGGGGAGGGGCAGAGAGAGAGGGAGACACAGAATCGGAAACAGGCTCCAGGCTCTGAGCCATCAGCCCAGAGCCTGACGTGGGGCTCGAACTCACGGACCGCGAGATCGTGACCTGGCTGAAGTCGGACGCCCAACCGACTGCGCCACCCAGGCGCCCCAGTGTTTGCTTATTTTTGAGAGAGACAGAGACAGAATGCGAGTGGGTTAGGGGCAGAGAGAGAGGGAGATACAGAATCCGAAGCAGGTTCCAGGCTCTGAGCTGTCAGCACAGAGCCTGACGCGGGGCTCAAACTCACAAGCTATGAGATCATGACCTGAGCCAAAGTCAGACGCTCAACCGACTGAGCCACCCAGGTGCCCCTCACTATGTACTACTATTGTTCCAGGCTTTGGGGACAAAAAAAGTGAAGAAAAATTGCAAAAAATTTTCTGCCATTCTGAAGAGTTCTCTCTCTCTCTCTTTTTAAAATCCTAGTGGGGGAATTAAAACAATAAACATGATAAGTAAGTAAATTATTTAAGTGGGCTATGTATGATAAGTAAGAAGGTGATGTAGCAGGTAAGAGAGAGCAGGCACATGGTAGGGGCAAGTGGGGGACAAGATTTCAGTATTCAGTATGGTAGTCAGGAAAGACTTCCCTGACAAGGTGGCACTTGAACAAAAACTTGAAGGAGGTGATGATGTGAGCCATGTGGATAGCTGCTGAGAGGAGAGCATTCATGGTGAAAAGGCTCTGGGGTGGAGCATGATTGGCATTTTGTTTTTAAATGTTTATTTTTGAGAGAGAGAGAGAGAGAGAGAGAGAGCGCAGGAGCAGGGGAGGGGCAGAGAGAGAAGAAGGCACAGAATCCAAAGCAGGCTCCAGGCTCTGAGCTGTCAGCACAGAGCCCGATGCGGGGCTCGAACTCAAACCGCGAGATCATGACCTGAGCTGAAGTTGGACGCTTAACTGGCTGAGCCACCCAGGAGCCCCAATGATTGGCATGTTTGAGAAAGTGAGGAGGTTGGAGTGGAGTGAAGGGAAGGGGGGGGGGCGGATAGTAATTAGAAATGAGGTCTGAGAAGAAATGGAAGGCCAGATCATATAAAGTCTTACAGACCATTGTGAAGACTCTGGATTTTAGTCTGAGGGAAATAGGGGACCATTTGTGTTGACAAGTGATGTGACTGACTTCTGTTTCAAAGGATCACTCTGGCTGCTGTGTTGAGAAGAGACTGGATAGAGGTACAGATGCAAGAATTCTGGTTAGGAGTCTTCTGCACTATGTTCTCCTGCTTTATAGGTGATTAGAGAATACTGTCAGAAGAGAGACTTCTTCTGCCCTTTTCCTCATTCTAATCCTTTTTGATTAAAAAGAGTGAGTAACAGGACGGTGAAGGTAGTAGCAGACAATGGCCTCAGCACTGGCAAGTGGATTGGGGATGGAATCTCAGCTGTCTTCCCCATTCTTTTTTCCCCTCGTGGAGAATATGTAGGCAGAGACAGGCACCACTGGGATGGTCAACTTCAGAAGTCCTATAAGGGAAACTTTCCTGGGACCAAAGTTCTGACCATTTATTTTTCTTTAAATTTTTATTAATTAATTTCATTAATTTGACAAGTATTTGCACAAATATTCTGCTCCCAGAAGCCTCCACAATGCATAGTAATGGCCTTCATTTATTGGATATACGAGGCATCACACTCTGTGAACTAGGCATTGCTAACCTCATTTCACAGATGAGGGAATTAGGGTTCAGAGAACTTCTGCAACTTACTGAAGATTACACAGGTGCTAAATTTAATGGCTTAAATTAGTGGGGGAATCAGACAAAATGCAAATTATATAATGTGTTAGGTTGTGACCAGAGTTATAGAAAAATGTAGGATAAGGTGAGTAGGAATTCCAGGGGCAGGGTGGTGGGCAGATTGCAGTATTCATAGGGTGGTCAGGGTAGGCCTCACTGAGAAGATATTTTGGTTTGGTGGCCAACAGCCCTTCACAGTTCCAGAATGTCATTAACTATAGAGACGTTGTGTCATCACTTTGTCTTGTATGCCATACCTCTCACTGGCAAAGAAGATAAGTCAGCTGACATCAGTTTCTTCTCTCCAAATGGGCTAAGAGAGCTGCTGATGCTCAGCTCTTATGTTCTTTACTATCAGCATCTCAATCCTATTGACTCCTTTGACCTTTGGGGGGGAAATCCTTCTTACAAAATGTGAGCAATCTCATTCCAGCCAGATTGGTTTTCTGGGAAAACCTCTGCTTCTTGTCATTTATCTGTATTTTTTCAGTGTCATTGAAAGGACTTCTGAGATTGGGTCCACATTGGCTGGGTCTGTACTATAGGATGGCAAAATATGATGCAGATAATGAAAACATCTACTGACCAATCTGTCCTTTTCTCTTTTCCCTCTGTTTACAAATTCTTGAAAGTGAAACAATTGTCACACTGTCAAATAGTTCTTTAAATTTGGCCTTAAGATGATAGAGAGGGGTGCCTGGGTGGCTCAGTCAGTTAAACATGCAACTCTTGATTTTGGCTCAGTCCATGGTCTCACGGTTGTGGGATCAAGCCCTGTGTCTGCCTCCACTGGGTATGGAGTCTGCTTAGGATTTTTTTTTTCTCTCTCTCTCTCTCCTTCCCCTACTTGCTCTCTCTCTCTCTCTCTCTCTCTCTCTCTCTCTCTCAAAAAAAAAATATGATAAAGAAAGAGGAAATTTGCAGTGTCATGGTTGAATCAGCTGTGTAATGGTCATTACTGATTAATTAGTCATTTTTGGTCCAAAGGGAGTAATTTCATAATTTTGAACAGATACTGTGACTAAAGCACTAAGTGCAGACACTGTTTACAATAATAATCTAATGTAAACATCTGCAAGAGTCTAACTGAGAACTTTTTTGAAGTGCATTCCATAGAACACCCCACTTCCATAGAACAGTCCCACTTGTCCTTGGGAAAAAAAAAGTATTCATTGAAAATAAGTTTGGGAGGTGCTACGTGCTATAGTCCTCTTTTGGAGATTTTTGATGTACATTGGTCTTTTAATAGTTTTGAGAACTTTTCAATAAATAAACCTATTTTGTTTTGTTTAACTCTGTGTTTCCCAAACATATTTGATTAGGGAATCTATTTGTCACATAACCATCAACTGAATCCTAGAGAGCTACCAATTTATAGGATGTACTCTGGGAAGAGCTGATGTGGCTGATGTTAAAGTTCTTACAAGGATGAACAGAATTGCTTACTAACAGGATTCAATGTTTATTGAATGAATGGGCTTCAGGGTGAGTTACACATTTGAACTTATTTTTAATTCCTGATCTTCATTGTGATTTTAGTGCTAAAAGCTTCTCTATATCCTTCTGAATCTGAACCTTAAGAAGTCCTCCTAGGCACATGTTAATTTAATTCTGGGTTTGGCATAAAGTCATAAAAGAGACAGGGTATCAGTGGTCACCAAATTTACAAAGCTACTTATAGCAAAACATTATTGACATTTAAACAAACCAGGGACATGGCTTCATCTAGCTTCTAATTTGTGATCCTGCTCCAATAATCATATGAAACTACTGTGGTAAAATTTACTTTCCTGAATAAAAATAAAAATAGCCTTAAACACTGACAATTTGTTTAACAATTTAGGTTTTTAAAAAATATTGTCCACAACACTAAAACATTTTTAAGACTTTAAGTGAATACTCTTAGCTTTCTAAAACCTCTCAAGATTTTTGAAGTACAAATCATAAGGGCACCTGAGGAGGCAATTGATTTTGGCAGTGTTAAATTGTCAAAATTAGTTAAACTTCACTTTTTTAGACATTGCCTCTTAAGCACAGTCTCCATCCCTAATGCAAAATGAAATTGAAATGTAAGCTTCTTTCGCTGAAATGCTCTTAGGAGACTTCTCTGGAAAATTTCTTTTCATAAATGATTATAACATCCTTTAAAGTTCTCTGTTACAATAAATAAATAAAGTTCTCTGTCACAGTGGACATTTGATTCCTCTCATTCCTTGTTGAAAATACAAAAATTAGTTTTTGTAATCTTGAGCCAAATTTGTTTTTCAGGTGAAAATAACTTTTTCATTCTTTGTCATATTATTTAGTAGTTCAAGTCAATAAATTTAGCTTATCTGGAATTTTTTTTCTTAAATGAGAGTCACGTTTTCTCTTCAATGAATAGACATGACCGATATTGCCTTGGAAAACAAATAGTATACTGAAGTGATTCTTCCCTGATTTTTATGAAAAATATTAGTATAGTCACTGTGGTGTATCATATGACTGTATACCATATATTTTGGTGCTCCTCTTTGTGGTGTCTCTTCCTGCAGGAGGATGATACATTTTCTTTCTTGCTGAGGCTGGTTTGGTCACATGGTATGCTCTGGCCAATAAAGTAAGAGAAGAGGTCATGTGTGGCACTTCCAACAGAAGCTTATGGTGCCATCTCATGGTTTGTTGTGTCTTTATTTTCTCCCTGCTATGGAGATCTGTGCTGTCCCAGATAAAGGTTTTTCTGTCATTCTCAGTCCTAGAGGGAAGCTGACATGGGGGGGCAGATCCATGGCCAACCAACAATAGATATGTAACACACGGGAAAAATAAACCTTCATTTTTCTTGAGATTTTGGAATTGTTATTGCTCATAACCCATATATTTTGACTAATACAAACACCCTTCTCATTGGATTCTTTCCAAATTTCTTTTTTAAAAAACTTGATAGAAGAGCAGAAAATTCGACTAAACCGTCATCTATCACTTAATCAGTATTAAACAAATAGAAGACATTGTCAGTGAGTTGATACAAAACTAAATTTCAGCATCAACAATGTAAACTGTAGAACTTTTAACCACTGTGATATAGCTAATAACTGCTATTTAGTTTTAAGTAATGAAGCAAATAAAAATATAGACCACACTGCAATGCTGCTGTTTAATGGACCAATTGCAATGATTCTTGAATGTGAGTATGATACTTAATCTAAACATTTTCTATTCAGACGTTAATAGCTGTCTTTGTGAGTTGCAATTTAGTCTCTCAAAAGAACCAAATAAAAAAAGCAAAATTGTTTTTAGCAACTTGTGTTTGAGTAAGAATGATTCTTTGAGGCAACACTGGTTAGTGAAATAAATTCCCAGAATACCAGATGCACATTTTTTCCCCCTGAGGTGAGAGTAGAGTCTGCAATTGACTTTCCAAGTTAATTCCTTGGAGGGAGGGCAGCACTGATCATGGTAATTATTAATTCATAAACTATAATTAACATTAATTAATTAAGGCCTCACCCTCACCCTTCCAGGAAATGTAAAAGGAGTATTTGAGAAAAATTTTTAGGTGACTATAAGAGATGCTATTTTTGAGGACGTTTACAACTTTAAATTTTAAGGCAAAGGTATATTTTTATTTTTGATTTGCAAAGTATATGAATTATTGGAGGATTGATGGAGGATTTCAGAGTTTAGTTCACAGAAACAGATATTAATCTTGGAGACTAAATAGTACAATTAATTCTGTGTGAACTGGCTCACAAATAGGTAAAGAGGAAACAGACTATCTTTCTTCAGTTGTGGACTAAAGCCATTCTCTTTCAATTTATAGAAAAGTACTAATATGTTCTAATGGGAAGAAAAGATATCTTTAAAGCAGTTTGTATTAATCATGTGAGAAAGATATAATCTTATTGTCAGAAGCTTTAGTAAAAATTTTTAACTACCTTTCCTCTGCACATAACTCACACATAACTAAGGCATAGCCTTTTCTCCCTTATGCTATTTGGTTTATTTTCCCTCTATCATTTTCCTAAAAAAAAAAAAGAAAGCAAGAATCTTAGAATGTTTTAATTTTAATTTAAACCCACCCCATCATTCATGTTATTGTTCTCATATTTTAGCTCTATTGTGTTTTTAGACAACCCTATGATGATTATTATTTTACAAAGTCTTTTATATTTAGATTTGCAAATGAAAACCGAATTCTTTTTTTACCATTGTTTCTTGCATTCCACTCTATTTTTTGCCTATTACTGTTTTGCTCAAGTTATTTATTTATTTATTTATTTATTTATTTATTTATTTATTTATAAAGTTTTGTTTATTTATTTTGAAAGAGAGAGAGAAAAAGAGAGAGAGTGCATGGGGAGGAGCAGAGAGACAGGAGATAGAATCTCAAGTCAACTCCATGCCATCAACATGAGTCCAAAGTGGGGCTTGATCTTATGAACCATGAGATCATGACCTGGGCTGAAATCAAGAGTTGGCTGCTTAACCGACTTAGCCACCCAGGCACCCCTCAGGTTTAGTTTTTAGTAGCTCTTTTAGTAGAGAGGGAGGGTCTATGAGTAGCAAAATCCTTTATTTTTTGTTATGTCTAAAAATATCTTCATTTTACTCTCATTGTTTTGTATGTTAGCTTCATTGGGTAGAGAATTCTAGGTTGACAGTTATTTTACTCTGAACATTGAATATGTTTTTCCTTTGTTTCCTGGAATCTGTTTCTGCTGTTTCAGTAGTGAAACAGCTATTGCCAGTCTGATGGTTGATTTGCAGGTAAATAGTCATTTTCCCCAGGTAGCTTAAAAATTTGTCTCTATTTCTGATTTTTTGAAGCTTTACTATGATGCATAATTAAAAAAACATCCTGCTAAGAACTCACCATGTCCCTTAAAATCTGATAACTCATGTTTTTATTCATTTATGGAAACATCTTTCCCATTATGTTTGAATATTACTTCTTTACAATTAACCTTTTCCTCTTCCTGAAACCCCTATTATATGTGTACTGAATAAAGCTTCTTATTTTGTTTTTTGTATGTTATAACTACTTTTTTTCATATTCTCAGTGATTGCTTTGGTTTTCTTTACCTTCCAACTCACTTATTTGTCAGTTATGACTAGTCTATTGTTTAAGGCATCACTTGATTATTTCAATGACCACGGTTTTGATTTCTAGAATATTTTTTTCTTTCTTAAGTCTATCTGTTCTTTTTTCATAGCATCTTGATCTTGTTAATACTTTTCCTATACTTATTATTTTTTTATTTTTTAAAGAAAAGTGTTGCAATTTTATTTATTTTATTTTTATGGAGAGAGAGAGTGTGTGAGGAGAGAGAGGGGCAGAGGGGGAGAGACAGACAGAGAGAGAGAGAGAGAGAGAGAGAGAGAGAATCTTAAGCAGATTCCATGCTCAGTGAGAACCTGACATGAGGCTCCATCCCACAACCCTGGAATCACGACCTGAGCTGAAATCAAGAGTCAGATTCTCAACTGACTGAGCCACTCAGGTGCCCCACTAGTATACTTATTTTAAATATCTCACATTAGATTGTTCTATTACCTCAATTTCTGCCAGTTGTAGATCTCCCCATTTGTTGTGTTTGCTTTCTGTCTCAAGGCTATGGGTTTCCATATATTTTAAAGGAGATTTGTTTGTACTTTGAGTTGAGGAGACACCTTTCTGGGGCACTTTCACCCAAGTCTTTGTTCAGGGTCTGTTTTTTTCAATAGTTCTGGACTATTTTATATGTGTTTTCTGGCTATGAATTTATACATCACTTATATAATGCTAAATTCAGGTCTGACACCCAGTACTTTTAGGTCAGAAAAATGTGGAATTAAGCCATAGAGTTGCTATTAAGAGTGTTTGGTGCCCGAGAAATAACAGATGCTGGTGAGGATGTGAACAAAGGGAACCCTCTTGTACTGTTGGTGGGAATGCAAACTTGTGCAGCCACTTTGGAAAACAGTGTGGAGGTTCCTCAAAAATTTAAAAATAGAACTACCGATGATACGGCAATTACACTACTTTGTATTTACCCAAAGAATACAAAAATACTAGCTCAAAGGGATACATGCACTGTGATGTTTATAGCAGCATTATCTACAGTAGCCAAATTATGGAAATAGCCCAAGTGTCCATCAACTGATGAATGGTAAAGAAGTTATAGTATATATATATATATTCATTGGAATATTAGTCAGCCATATAAAGAATGAAATCTTGCCATTTGCAATGACATGGATGGAGCTAGCAAGTATTATGCAAGCAATATAAGTCAGAGAAAGATAAGTATGACTTCATTCATGTGGAATTTAAAACAAAACAAACGAGCAAAGGGGAAAAAGAGGAGAGAGAGAGAGGAAACCAAGAAACAGACTCTTAACTGCAGAGAACAAAGTGATGGTTACCAGAATAGAGGTGGGTGGTGTGATGGGTTAAATAGGTGATGGAAATTAAGGAGTGCACTTGTGATGAACACCAAGTGTTGTATGGAAGTGTCGAATCACTATATTGTATATCTGAAACTAATATAACACTGTATGTCAGCTAACTGGAATTTAAATAAAAACTTAAAAAAAAAGCTGAGGTCAGCAATAAAAAAAAGTGGTGCCAATATGAACTTTAAAATTTCTTCTTGGGGGCACGTGGGCGGCTCAGTCATTTAAGCATCTGACTCTTGGTTTCAGCTCAGGTCATGATCTCACAGTTTTGGGTTTGAGTCCTGTGTCAGGCTCAGCACTGACAGTGTGGAGCCTGCTTGGGATTCTTGCTTTCCGTCTCTCTCTCTCTGCACCTCCTCTGCTCACAATTTCTCTCTCCCTCTCTTTATGCCCCTCCCCTACTTGCTCTCTCTCTCTCTCTCAAAACAAATAAATAAAATAAAAATAAAATAAAAATTCTATTTGGAGGGCGGTAGAGCCTGTTAAGGAAACTATATTGGGGTGCCTGGGTGGCTCAGTCAGTTAAGCACCCGACTTCAGCTCAGGTCATGATCTCACAGTTTGTGGGTTTGAGCCCTGCGTCAGGCCCTGTGCTGACAGCTCAGAGCCTGGAGCAAGCTCTGGATTATGTGTCTCCCTTTCTCTGCCCCTCCCCAGCTTGCACTCTGTCTCTCTCTCAACAATAAATAAACCTTAAAAAAATAAAAAAAGAAACTATATTAAAGTTGTATTTGCAATTTACATAGCAAACACAATGCTTTTGCTAGATTTACATGTTGATTTGGAATAGCTTGGGGGTAGGCTGATGGAAATTTGATTTACATTGTACTAAATAGTAAGAATGGTGGTTTTACTTATAATATGTGTTTATTTGGAGTAGATTGAGAAGTACCAACACAGATAATGGTGGGGTGAAAATTATTTTAAGCCTCTCCTTGTGGTTGCAGCTAGATATCCAGTCTGGAATAAAATAAAGAAACCTATCAGCCCTTGGAGAGGTGACAGGAGGGAACTCTTAATAAACATAACTTTTACTTATTTTTAAAATTTTTGTAATTATTACTTTTTAAGTAGGCTTCAGGCCCCGTGCCAAGCCCATTGTGGGGCTTGAACTCACAACTATGAGATCAAGACCTGAGCTGAGAACAAGAGTCGGTTGCTTAGCTGACTGAGCCACCAGGCGCCCTAGTAAGCATATCTTTTAAAACCTATGCATCTGGATTAAATTTTAAAAGTGTTAAATGATGTTTAGGTTTATTGTGAATTACAACACAGTTGACCTAATAAAGTGTGAGGTGTGAGTTTGCTTAAGATTACAGAAAATAAGCAAGTCGATCAAAATATTTGTCTCCTAATTTAGTTTGCTATGACTCTGAACTTTTAGCCTCATATACAACCAAGAGGAAGATATTTAAATTAAAAACTAAAGAAGGTTTTTATTAACTTGAACTGAAAGAGCTTTGATTATAGTCTTTCCCTGACTATATGTCTAACTATAAACCTTAGGGAGTCCAGAGCTGTAACAAATGAAGAGGAGAATGCTGCTGTTCTTGTGACAATGTCTGGAGAGTGTAAAACAATAGTAGGTCCAGGAGGATCTTGTCTTGATGTATGGCCTTAAAGTGAGTAAGACTAAAATAAAGAAATATGGGACCTCTTATTGATGGCTTAATTATTAGGATTAGAAGAAACCAAGTAGCCTGGCTTGAGTTTAGGAAAGGGAAGGCACAGCATTTGATTCTGCATCTGCCTAAGTTTTGGAAAGTAAGGAATTCTTCCTAAGGCTATGTGAAAGTAAACCCCACTGCTAACTTGATCAAAGTGCGTGGGGGCGGGGGCGGGGAGATTGAGTGCTAGTGATGTGTCATGCTCCATACTGTCAAGAGCTAGTCTCAGGAGTATGGATAAAAATTTCTTTCTTTTTTAAAATTTTTAAATAAAAGTGATATATTTTTAGAATAGGGATGGGGAATGGAGACAGTATCTCATTGTGGTCATGTATATGTGCAAGGTCGTTGGAGGGAGATAGATGGGCTTCCAGGCCTGATTTGTCACTTCTCAGAGGTGAGTGATGATAATAAGTTGCCTAACATTTCTATGCATTATTTTCCTCATCTGTAAGATGGGGAAGTTTGAGTTGCTATAGGAAGAGATAGTCTTTATTAGTGTGCTATGCTGTCCCATAGGAGTCTAAGGTGTTCCTATGGGAAACTGTTGCTGAACATAGGGATTTTAAATTATAAGAGGTTCTTAAGAGTGCCTCTCTCACATATAACTGAAATCCCTTCTATGCATATGTGAATTTTTCTTGGGAAGGGGCAGGAGGCATAGCTTCCTTTGGGTTTTAAAAATTATTCAAAATCCTCTAAAGGTAAATAACCACTGTCCTAAAATTTCTACAAGGGGGCAAGACAGTCCTGATTTGTGTACTAAATCATGGAGTACAAAACATGATGGAGTTGAAGATGTGGTTTTCAGTTTAATAAGATGAGCTCTGGAACACACTGGAGTATTAGAGCAAGTGTCAGAGCAGATGGGGGCAGAAGTATGTTCCCACGGCAACAAGAAAGTACTCCTCAAAAGGTTTAGGAACACACACAGCCAGCCATAAGGACTTCTACTGGGACCATGTGTGAATTAATCTTTAGGAACTTCCTAATTTATAGGGAGGATTTGATTAGAGTGGTGGTCTCCCTAATTCTGTGGTTATTTAGTGGATAAACCAAAGAGAGAACTACTGGCTTTTAATTTCTACTTTGATTTTGCGGTAATGTCATGCCCATGGTCAAGATATTTCACTATCTACTCCTATGTGTTCTCAACTGAAACGTCTCATTCTCAATGACTTCTTAGTTTCATAGTATTACAAGGACTTGTAGTTTAATTCACAAGTGAGATGATTACTTAGGTTAATCATAGTCTCTTAGAATTTGCTATTTGTTTTTTCTTTGTTCTTTGAGAAGCTCAAAATTAGTGAGGGACACCCTCTAGGTAATGTCAACATTTTCCACTCAAACTTGAAATGTCAGCTGAGATTTAGAGATTACTTAGAAAAAGGTGGTAAAGTACACTGGGCCCTTTGGCTGGACCAGAGGAATCCTAATGCAATGCAAACATGTGTTCAAGGTGGCAGAATCATGGTCCTAATTGAGGTAGTTTTATCCAGTCTTTTTAGCCAGGTATGTTGTTTTTTCCTTCCCGACATAGACTTTGCAAAATTGTCTGCATGGGCCCCCTCATATTCCTCTGCCTAATGCATACCTATCTCTCTACCTCTTCTTTTGCATATACTGTATTGTTTTATTTCTTGGGATGGTGCTGCCTATTTATCTCCAAATTCTACCTATTTTTAAAGTCTTTCCTTAGAAAGCCTTCCCTGACTAATCCAGTCTCTAATGATTCTCCCTTTTAATCATGTGTATAATACTTCATTTGTTTCCTCTTTGAATTATAAGCAACTCAAAGATGAGATGGTGGCAGAGACTGGCTAATTGTTGACCAAATCCTTTCCCTTCCTCTTGGGCATATAGCTAGACCATATTCTTATCTTGCCTTGCCTTGCATTTAGATGTGGACTGAGTTCTAGCCAAAGGAATGTAGGCAGAAGGAATCAATGCTACACCTAGTCTGACTTATTAAAACATCCTACACATGGTTTTCCGTGCTCTTTCCCTATGTGCTGGCTGAATGCAGAGGATTGGGAGATTCTAGGGGAGGGTGGATCTGTAATATGGAGGAAGCCTAGGTCTCTGAAGTATTATATGGAAGTGTTCCATCAACTTATCAAGTTACTCCAACCAACTTATCAAGTTACTCCAGCCACTTGGCTTTGGGAGCTTATGTGTTGTAGCAGCTACTATTTACTCTAACAGATGTGGAGTAAATTACACTATATTTCTTTGTTTCCTTCACAGTACCTAGAATAATGTGGAGAGAGGCTCAATTTCTGGCTGCGTCACAAAAAAATGATAATTTACTGACTGTCACCTTTCACAAGGAAGGGTGCTCTCTCTGCTCAGGTCTAGAGAGTGGGAAGTAAGAAAAAGAAGGGAGGTATTAGCAGTGGATGGCCCAGTCTGAATGTACATAGGGTGAATAAAACACATAGATTTGGTCTTCTTCCTTGATCAATGGCATCAAATAAACAAACAGTATTGTTATTGATTATTATATTAAGTAAATATCAGGAAAGGTATTAGTATTGATTATTACATTAGATAAATGTGCAGAGTGGTGGCATTATTGATTTTTATATTCAACAAATATGGGAATGGACAAAACTCATACTTCAGCCAGCCTATCTTAAAATGACTTACGGTTTTGAGTACAATTCTAGGACAGGGAGTTACTTTATGATGAATGTTTTAGAAAATCTGAGAACTTTCCTCATCAGATTTCCATTAAAAATGAAAGCGATTAGGGACACATATGTATCTGACTATAAAACAGGCATAGAGATGGCAGCATTGTTGTCAGCAACAAAGACCCATGGGATCTATCAAATACCAAATGTTGAACAGACCCCCTTTAAGATATGGGACAAATTAAAGAAATCAAGCTGAGAGATGGAATACAATTGCAAAGGGCAGGAAAATTTTAATTATGTGCAAAATGTAAGCAAGGTTATCTGTAATTGGAGGCCCACAGTTTTGTACGTCTTAGGTTGAGAAATGGTAGCTAGATATGGTGGGTGAAGAGATCCTTTATCTTCACATGCTTGTGGGTAAAGGGATTATTCAGTTTTTGGCTATGGGACAGGATGACATGGTTGTTTTTTAAACTTGCCTTTTTGAAAAATTCAAGAAAGTAAAATTATTGATTTTAACTAATAATTCTCAATGTTAGATTAAAAGGACCTATAGAAAAAACTGAGGGAAAGATAAGGAAAGGGGAGCAGAATTGGTGGGAAGGTATTGAGAATTCCAACGCACAGGTTGAGAAGAATCTGAGGAATGGGTCCTGCAGGGAGGGAGACACAAAAGAAAGACAGTTCATGTACCCAACACTGGCAAGAATTAAAGACACCCTTGAAGCTTAAATGTGGACAGCTAGTAAGGTATGTATCACATTATATTATGATTTTGGGGGGAGTAGTTTATTTCTGTCACATGACTGAGTTCTTTGATCTAGGGACAATGCCCATTTAGCCTTGAGTCCTATAATAGACATTTGTAGGTTTTGCTTGCCCAGCTTTCATTTGCCCTGTTTTCTGGTATTGTAATCTATATCCTGGAGAATCATCCCTGCCTCCATCTCAATACATTTGGTTCACGTAGATTTACTGAATCCTTGACTTCCTAGGATAGGATGTGACCCAGACCTGGTCAGTCAGAACAATAGCTCCCCTGGTCAGAGTGATTGTTCTAGGAGCAAAAGTATGACTAAACCTGTCTCGTCAATTTTAGGACATTTGTTGGAACTGCTGAGGAGGAAGAAGCTTTTTTTCTTTTCTTCTGGATTTGAATTTGGGAGGATATAAGTCACATCAAACTTCCTTCCACAGACTGAAGACAATATACAAAAAGTAGAGTTGGGATCTGGGGAGAGAGAAAAAGAGGGAAAGAAGTGGAAAGAAAGAGAGATAGATTTATTGTTTGAGCACTTAGACTAGCCCATACTTGAAGCCAAACTCCTGGACTTTTCAGTTATACAAATCAAGAAATCTCTTTTGTTTAAGCGATTTTGAGCTTTTTCAGTTGACTTTGTATTCCTCTTAACCAAAAGCATAATTAATGTAGATCTCCTACATAAGCATAGTCCTAGAATATTATGCTTACTCAACATTTGTTGACTGAGTGCATGAATACATGAATAAATTTCACCTGCCAAAGTTCATGCTAATTAATGGTTGATCCAGGATGAAAACCTGCATTGGCTGGCACCTAACTTATGACAGCTTCCACGACTCTACCTGATCTCTCCTTTCCTGTCCCATAACACCATGTACACACTGCTGTCAGAGCACTTATTGAATTATATTCAAATTGTTTGCCTATCTTTGCCACTAGACTGAGCTCTTTGAGGATAGAAGAAGAAGTTTTCACTTCTGTATTCAGAGGCTCAGTGGTGGATGTATTGCTTTCTTGTCCAGCTGGAGTGAACCAGCCTCGGGTCTCATTTATACCTCAGGCCTTTGCACTTGGCTGTTGCCTTGTCTAGAGTACATCCTCTATCCCCAACTGCATTTGATTGGCTCTTGTCATTCAGGTCTCAGCTCAGGTCTTTGCTGACTACCCCCCATCTAATGGGGGGTGGTTTCTTTAGAAACTATGGTAGGCAGAGTGAAGACAGTGTCTTCACATTGTCATACTGAATTTTCTTCAGATCCCTTTTCTAATGTATTCATGTGTATGCAGTCCATCTTCCATGACAGCAGGGTTCTCATCTGACTTGCTCATCGCTATACCCCCAGCACATAGAACAGTGCCTAGTGCAGAGGTGGCACTCAATAAATATTTGTGTGATGGACAAACCAGGTACTTACTGTTAGTAGAGAAGATAACTCTGAATCAGAATAAAGTAAAAGAGAAGCTTAAAAGCATACCTAAAAACTTTCTGTAACCAAGGAGAGGGCCTTCAGGACACATTAAATATGTTGCTTGGAATGCAAGAACACTGAAGAAAGGTTAAGCTGACGATATGTTGTAAACAATAGCTAAGGTCTTCTGACTCTGAAATTCTTTTTTTTTTTTTTTTTTTTTTTTTTTTTTTTATATGAAGTTTATTGACAAATTGGTTTCCATACAACACCCAGTGCTCATCCCAAAAGGTGCCCTCCTCAATACCCATCACCCACCCGCCCCTCCCTCCCACCCCCCATCAACCCTCAGTTTGTTCTCAGTTTTTAACAGTCTCTTATGCTTTGGCTCTCTCCCACTCTAACGTCCTTTTTTTTTTTTTTTTACCTTCCCCTCCCCCATGGGTTCCTGTTAAGTTTCTCAGGATCCACATAAGAGTGAAACCATATGGTATCTGTCTTTCTCTGTATGGCTTATTTCACTTAGCATCACACTCTCCAGTTCCATCCACGTTGCTACAAAAGGCCATATTTCATTTTTTCTCATTGCCACGTAGTATTCCATTGTGTATATAAACCACAATTTCTTTATCCATTCATCAGTTGATGGACATTTAGGCTCTTTCCATAATTTGGCTATTGTTGAGAGTGCTGCTATGAACATTGGGGTACAAGTGCCCCTATGCATCAGTACTCCTGTATCCCTTGGGTAGATTCCTAGCAGTGCTATTGCTGGGTCATAGGGTAGGTCTATTTTTAATTTTCTGAGGAACCTCCACACTGCTTTCCAGAGCGGCTGCACCAATTTGCATTCCCACCAACAGTGCAAGAGGGTTCCCGTTTCTCCACATCCTCTCCAGCATCTATTGACTCTGAAATTCTTGATTACGTTATTGCCTATTTTATATATTTCTTTCAGTAGTATTTGGAAGAGTAATATTTAGGAGGAAAAATTTTTTGGCCACTCACATAAAGATCTTCACCACCCTAGCAAATCCTTTGCTTGGGCTGTAGGCAATCCGACCCAAATGAGAAGCAGGTGGTGAATTAATTGTGTGATTTGCATTTCTGAGGGGGTGTATGTGCAGAGTTTTGCTTATACTGATCTAGAATTCTTTGTATTCAAATTTGCTTATATTTAAAGAAATAAAAGCCGAGATATTGGCCCGCTTTTGTCATAGTTGTAGTATAATCCACCGTAAAAATCACAATGTAATTTCATTTTTCCCTTGGTTTAATGCCACTAAAGAAGCCAACTCTAAGTCTGAGGAAACAAATCTACTTTTAAGCATACCTGCATGCAAATGGGCTCTGGAGTTGGCTTATCCTTTTACATAATAAATTAGAGAATTCTCTCTTTCAGTGCAATAGATGTATAGATTAATATACCAAGACGAGGCATATGGATACGTGGAATCAATGGAAGCCTGGTTAGAGATGACAAAGAGTTTCATGCTCGAGTGCTTTGCAGCCTAATTCAATAAAACAAAATGAAAGGCAAATGCTTGAGGAGCCGAAGAGAGGATCCTTATGAAAATATTAAAACTTCTGTGCAAAGAAAGTCACACATTCTCCTTTGATTTTGCTCTTAACGTTGCAATATAACGAATGGGCCTCTTTTTTGGGGGGGAAGGAGCTTTGTGATTTTTAATAAAGCAACCAAAAGGAACCATTTTGAGTGTAGAAACCTACTCTTTGGTCTTTAACTGAAAAGTTAAACACACTGAAATAAAAACTAGATTTTTTCCCCCCATCAATTTGCAAAACTAAAGTAGAATTCAAACTGAAATGGCAACAGCGTGAAAAGCTATTTATGTGTCTGCAACCGTCTCTGATTCCATCCATTTGTTTTCCAGTCTTTGTTGTGATTCTGTGTTTCTCATGGATCTCCAGAGAGTTTCCGGCTTGAGGAGAGAATATCAATAGCCTGCATGCCCTCTAGGATATGCTTCCCTGCGACAATCACAGTGTTTCTGTGGATCAGATCTTCTATTTCTTTTAATAACTGTAGTAGAACAACAAAAATTATTCATTTTGGGGACACATAAAAATCAACAAAGCAATAATGTCTAAGTAAGGGTATAATTTTGCTTCCTTTTTGTGTGATAAGCTCAAAGGCAAAAAGTAAGAATCAATTGGTGTTTTTTCAGGTATTTCATAAATCCATAATTATATCACATGCATTTAAAAAATGAAGCAAAGAGCTAACAAATTGAACAGAACTTGTCAAATAGAATGTGGCCCAGCGCAGTGAAAAATAAATACTGGATTTTCTAACTGGGTCTGGATGGTCTGGTTTCTGATTGGAGTCCTGTCAGGAGACAGGTCACCTCTGATCAAGTCCCTAATTCCTCTGAACTCCATATTTCATATCCATGAAATGGGAATAACAATATGTGCTTGTCTCACCTCACAGGGCTGATGAAATATAAAATGACATGTTTGCAAGTGTTCAGAAAATATTGGGATGCTGTATTAATATAATGTGTTATTAAATTGTTAGAGGAGACGTAGTTTTCTTTAATATTCATACTATTCTCTAGGAACTCTGTCCAGAACATCCTACAGTGTTTGTAAGAGAAGAGTCCTTGCTTTCCAGATGTTCATTTTGAGTTCTAAAATACTTGCATGTATATGTATGTGAACGTTTATATTTTTCTGCTTTTTCCCTCTTTCTAACTTTCTAATCCCCATAGCCCTCCTGGCTTACTCCTGCTTATCATTGAAAATTGAAAATCCATTTCAGTGTTACTTCCTTCAAGAAACCTTCCCCTGGGGGCACCTGGGTGGCTCAGTCAGTTAATTGTCCGACTTTGGTGCAGGTCATGATCTCACGGGTTCGTGAGTTTAAGCCCTGCATTTGAGCCCCTGCTGTCAGCACAGAGCCCACTTTGGATCCTCTGTCCCCTTCTCTCCCTGCCTTTCCCTGACTCATGTGCTGGCACACTCTCTCTCTCTCTCTCTCGTTCTCTCTCTCAAAAATAGATAAACATTAAAAAAAAAAAAAGAAACCTTTCCCCATCCCAAGGCTGGGGTGGTGCCCCACTACTGTGCTTTCAAAAACCCTTTAGTTTATCTTACACTGTATTTTCCACATATGTTTATGATTACTTTTCTGTCTCTTCTCTTGGATTGTGAGAATCTTGAGAGTGAACTCTGTGTTTTCATCATGTGAGTTCCCAATGCTTACCAGTGTTTTCACATAGTAGGCGCTCAGATTTTGTTGTATTAGTAATTGCTGGTCTTACCATATACATGTGAAAGTACAAATGCTCCTATTCCAATGTGACGAGCCAGGGACCAAATAGATTTATCTATTGCCATGGTAAACTTAGTTCATTTTCTTTAGAAACTGTGATAGGCAGAATGGTTCCCCTGAGAATGTCCACATCCTAATCATGAAACCTGTGAGCACATTATGTAACGTGGTGGAAGGGATTTTGCAGATGTGTTAAGGTTACATACCTTAAGGTAGGGGGATCATTCTGGATTATCTGCATGACCCCAATCTAATCCTATGAATCCTTGAAAGCAGAGAAGTTTCTTTGGCTGGAGGTAGAAGAGAAGCAGCAGAAGGAGAAATCGGTGAGAGTCCAAGGGCGAGAAGGACTTGCACTGTTGCTGACCCTGAGATGAAGGGGGCTTTGTGCAAAGAACAAAGGGAGATCTATAGGGGCTGGGAAAGGTTTCTGGTTGACAGTCTGCAAGGAAGTGGGGACCTCAGCCCCACATCCACAAGGGACTGAATTCTACCAACCAAGTGAATGCATCCAGAAGCAGATTCTCTTCCAGAGTCTCCAGATAAAGTGTTCGGGTTGGCCTACACCCGACTTCAGCCTTTTGAGACCCACAGCTGAGAAAGAAGTCTAATCTACTTGGACTTCTGACCTACAGAACTGTGAGATAATAAATTTGTGTTGTTAAAAATCACAATATTTGTGGTAGTTGGTTAGGGTAGCAATTAAAAATAGAAAAATTAATTTACTAGCTCCAAAAGGTCAGATTTTGGAAATCTATCATAAAGGTGGAATGGTCTGGGTATGCAAGAGATGATGTACATCCCCACAGAAAAGGTGCCCGGAGTTGATTCTTTGGAATGGCAACAGCAGCATAGGTGGGTTCCAGGATTGGCCTGTGTTGCCACACCTGCCAAGTCCAGTACAGGCCAATCCAGGTGCTCCTGGAGATTTACTTAATTTCTTCCAGATTTGAAGCTGGTTGCAAGTTTGATTGGGTTGGCCAAGGCAGAGCAAGAGAGGTTGGAGAAATAGCAAAAGCTAGTTTGGAAATCCTTTTCCCTCATAATTATGAATTATGATGATATTTCTTTCCTGTCTGTTAACTTCTAGAATTCCTCTTAAGAAATCTAATGTTGTTCTGATTCTTAATTCTTTATACATGTTATTTTTTTGCTCTGTGAAGGTTCTTTTGATCTTTTCTTCATCCCTGATATTCTGAAATTTATGGGCCCAGCACGCTTCCGCTGCGCTACTCTGCTACTATTGATATTCTGAGATTTAAAATGATGTACCTTGGAGTTGTTTCTTATTGTTTATTATGCTGGATAGTCAATAGGCCCTTTTCAAAATTTTTTTCAGTTCTGGGATATTTTCTTGTATTATTTCTTTGATAATTCTCTCCTCCCTTTTCTCTGTGTGGGGGGTGGGTGGGTGGGGGAAGGATTCTTTATGGAACTCTTACTGATAAAATATTAGAATACTAGATTGATTATGCAGATTTCTTGTCTTATTTTCCCTTTATTTGTTTATGTATCTATTTATTTTCTAATTTCTTCAACTTTGACTTCCAATTTTTCTATTTAAATTTAAAAATTTCTGGCGTCATTTTTTAAATTAAAAGATTTTTTCTTGTTTACATGTATATTTCTTTTATTATTATTATTTTTTAAGTTTACTTGTTTATTTTGAGAGATAAAGAGAGAGATGGGGCAGAAAGAGAGGGAGAGAGGGAATCCCAAGCAGGCTTCATGCTGTCAGTATGGAGCTTGATATGGGGCTCAAACTCACAAACCATGAGCCCAAATCAAGATTTGGATGCTTAACCAACTGAGCCATCCAGGCACCTCTATTTCTTTTTTTTTTAAATATCATTATTCATTTCTTTCTGGGATGTTATTGTTTTTCTTATTTCTTTGAGAATATTCTAGTTTTTTAAAAATTTTCTTCTGCACATTGTTTCTGTTTTCTCTGAACTGCCTCTCTTCAATTTGTTTTGGTTCCTCTTTTTCACATTACAGACTTTCCTCAAATGTATGGTGTCCTTGGTTGTCGGTTCATATTAAGTTGTAAGGTTTAAAAAAGTTGAGTAATAATTCTGGGCTCTTGGTGGGTTGGGCTGACTGGTCACTTTGATCAGGCAGGACTTGTAGGTCTTTTCTCTGTGGTTCTTCAACCTCTATAATGATGAACACTTGAATTTATGATTGGACCTGTACATCTGAATCATGGCTTTCTGGAAACCATGACTGGGGTATGATCATCCTCTTTATGGTGGTTAATAATCAGATGCTAAAGTCAGACTTACTGATTTTAAAGTTCTGCTGTCACTGCTGGTGGGAATGCAAACTCTGGAAAACAGTGTGGAGATTCCTCAAAAAATTAAAAATAGAACTACCCTACAATCCAGCAATGGCACTACTAGGTATTTATCCAAAGGACAGAGGTATGCTGATTTGAAGGGGCACATGCACCCCAATGTTTATCTTAGCACTAACGACAATAGCCAAAGTGTGGAAAGAGACCAAATGTCCATCGACAGATGAATGGATAAAGAAGATGTGGTATATATGTATATATATATATATATATATATATATATAGAGAGAGAGAGAGAGAGAGAGAGAGAGAGAGAAAGAGTATTACTTGGCAATCAAAAAGAATGAAATCTTGCCATTTCCAACAACGTGGATGGAACTAAAGTGTATTATGCTAAGCGAAATTAGTCAGAGAAAGACAAATATCATATGACTTCACTCATATGAGGATTTTAAGATACGAAACAGATGAACATGAGGGAAGGGAAGAAAAAATAATATAAAAACAGGGGGACAAAACATAAGATACTCTTAAATACAAAGAACAAACAGAGGGGTGCTGGTGGGGTTTTGGGTGGGGAGATGGGCTAAATGGGTAGAGGCATGGGTAGTGTCCTCCTTAAGGAGGACACTTGTTGGGATGAGCACTGGGTGTTATATGTAGGGGACGAGTCACTGGATTCTACTCCTGAAATCATTATTGCACTATATGCTAACTAACTTGGATGTAAATTTTAAAAAAGTCAATAAATTTAAAAAGATATAAAGTTCTGCTCGGTCACTCTGAGTTGTTTTTACCTGTGCCCTCATTTGTAAAATGAGGGCACTAACAGTATCTACTTTATGGGATAGTTGTTAGGTTTAAGTGATTAATATCTATAAAGTGCCTGAGGTATTTGAAACAATGAGTATTCAGTAAGTTACCCATTTTTATTGTCATTGTTGTCATTGTTATTAATCCAGTGTAATTCCCTGTTGTGCCTCATCCCTCCCTCCGTTGCCCTAGTATGTAGCTAGCTCCTCTGGTTCAGTGTTTCTAGAGTGGTAGCTTCCCACATTGTGACAAAGCGGAGGATGAGAAGAGTTGGGAAGGAGACCTTGGAAATACACCAGCTCCTTATCCTGACTTTTAATCAATTTTCTGGATCTTCATTCCCATGCCTTCTGAGATAACTGGTATCACCAAGTCCCATGCCTTTCTGGGAGTTTAGAGGCACAAGCAGGTTTTCTCACCGTTGGATTTCCCTCTAGAGGCACTTAATTTCCACATTTCTCTGTCTGCTAACCTACCACCACTCGTCTATTCCACTGTGGTTTCTTGTGTACTATGTCTCTTCTCCTGTTCTCTTTTCCTAGTGGGCTTACACCTTTCGTGTTCCTTTACTAATAGTCTAATTGGATATGAAAAGGGAATGAAAATCAACTTATGTATTCAATTGGCCATGTTAACTACAAGGCCACTGGCCTTACCATCTATGAAATGAGGGGTTACAGTGGATAAACCTTTAGGCGTTTTCCTCCACTAAAAATCTTTGCTCCTTTGTATGGTTTAGATTTAATGTAATTCCCAGCTGATCACAGCTAGGTTCTTTATCACTTATCTCACTCTCAGAATAGTAGTGATTATTTTTGCTTTTGTTGTTTTGAATCTCTTTGAGCAAGAGACCTGCGGTGTAGCAAATTATATCTTGTGTACAAATTAGAGTAAACTGAAAAACACAGGTGACTTTTGTTCCCGTCTGCATCACAAAGACCTTTTCAATACACCTGATTGATTGTAAAGAGAACCCCACAAGCAGATGCAAGCGACTGGGACTCTGCTGATGGTAATTTGGGTGCTATAATATTTATCATGCTGTGCTATTTGGCAAGTAGGAAGCTTTTAAACTTTTTGCTCTTTCAGAAAAAAATCCTAAAAGAAGATGATACAAACATTTGAATTAGGAAGAAGTTTCCTTTTTATGGAGAATCACAGAGAATGTCTTGATAAATTGATGCAAGTCTTGTATTTAAGATGATTCAGGTCAGATTTTTGTCACTTGCATCCAGGAGAGTCTTTGACTTATCAAGGACAGTGGAGATGGAGAAGGGTTTGTTGTCTTTCTCTCTGCATCTCCACTACATGGCCTGACACTTTGTACTTACAGCCTCACTGTCTGTCACTGTTTGCTGTGGTCACTAGAATTAATGACCAGCTCTTATGTGTTCTATTTTGGAATCCAGGAGAGAAACTTCACAAGATAATATTTTTGAGAGGGGGGTTATATGGTGTTTGAAATAAATAATAGCCTCCTAGAGTTTGGTGCAATCCATTGCATATGGTTTTTGTTTGTTTCAGTGCCATGGCATAGGGGATGGGGATACATTCCTCAGAAAGTTTTCAGTTAAAACAGGATAATATAATGAAAGTAAGGGAGACATTAACAATTTTTTCTCTCATACTCCCCATTACTTTGGACATAAAATCTGATTAAAGGTTTGTGGAAAAAGAGATTAATGTATCAATATTGACAATTTTGGGTTCATCAGTGATGAACCCCTCCCCCCCAAAATAATTCTCACCACATTCCCAATGGCTTTTTTATTATAGTAATTATGACATATACTGTTGGTTGACTCTCCAGCAACATGCCTTCCCTTATTCTTGCTACCACCCTAATTTTGTTCGGGTAGAAAGTGGCCATGCTCTTCAGGGACTTTGGGATCTTCCAGGACTCTGGTGTCCCAACTCCAGAACTGAATCCTGATTGGTCTTAGGCATCTATTGTTCTTTTATCTCCCTTGCCATTGATTGGCTTAGGACTGAGCATGGAATGTGATTTTGGGCAGTGAAATATGAGGTAAGTCTACAGACTGGCTTTTGGGAAGTTTATCTTTGTTCCTCACAAAGGACCCAGAGAAGGGCTTTGTGTGTGAATATGATGTTTGGTGCAGCTGCAGCCATTTTGCAGCTATGAGATGTTCTTAAGGACCTCACTGAGGATGGCAGAGTAGAAAGATGAAAAGAACCTGAATATTGATAATGTTGCCAAGCTGCTGCCTTGATTAATCCTGGGGCAATATCATCTTTAAACTCTGCATTCAGTGAAATCATAAATTTCCTTATCACTTAAGCCTTTTTTAGCTGGTTTTTCAGTTACTCATAGCTGAAATAATCCTGATACAGTAATAAAACAAATATAATGCTTTAACTCTTTGGACTAAAACTTTTCTTCTATTCTTTCTCCATATGTGAGAAAGGTATGAAGTGAAAAATAAAAATGAAGAATTGCAAATATTAAAGGATCACACAATGTCAGTACCAAAAGAGATTTTAACAAATTATTTAAAAAACACTTGTTGATATAGAATTGTAGATCCTGGGTATAGCAGAGAATAAGAGACACTGTCTCTGCTCTTTTGGAGATTATATTCTAGTGGGTCTTAGAGAGTATTTGGTCTAATCTTATTACGTAGAAAGGGACAACTTTTATATCATTCAGTGTTGGTGTAAATTTTTTTTTTTTTGTTACTTAACAAAAGAGGGTAGATCCTATTAGAGGAAAGACTATATACATTTGTGGTTCTTTTTGCTTTTGAACATATAGCTAGCTGTTTTGCTTATCTGACTACCTGAAGGTTTTTGTTATCTAGGGTTTGGCTGGGACTGAGTCTGGGTATAAAGAGAGAAGAGAGCTGAATTTCTGTGCATAATACAGTAAGAGGAGTTTAGAATTAGACTGTGTGTGTTGTGTGTGTGTGTGCACGCGTGCATGTACATTTGCATGCAATCGACACACACACATGAGAAACACCAAGATGGTCAGTGTCTAAGTGCTAACTGAAATAGAGAGGTCACAAACTCCCTGTGCCATGGTGGCCAAAAGGACTTTTAGGATGAGATGACCAGTATGTAGTTTTAAGTTATTCGCTCTGTCATGCAGGGATATAACTCTTTGACGGTGACCTAGAAAACCTTAGCAAAAGTTTTGCTACACATCCACAGGCATTGTTCCCTTGTTGCTTCAGTGGGGAATCTGGGAGATAAAGGGTTGACCTCAACGCATAGAGCAGAGAACAGGGATTCAGCAGAGGCAGGAAATGGGAGAGAAATCAGCAGATGCAGGAACATATATCTCCTTCTTCCATTTTCCTCTTCCTGGGAATTTTGCAGACATTTTGAAGAGGTCTCTGCACTTAAAAATGGGTATGGAATGGGATGTGACCTCTTTAATTTACATCATTTGGGACATCTGCATTAGGGTCTTACCACGCTGGTGGCTGCAGGATTCATCACACGAGTAATTATTCAATTACTGGGAATTGCCTTCCCCTGTAGAGAGTAAGCTCCTTGAGGGCAGGGACCATGTCTTTTTTATCAATAAAGTTCATATTGGGCAGTGGTTCAGCCCCTAAAATAAGTATCCAATTAATATTTATTAAATAGTTCCCTCCTAATAGGGAAAAACTATCATTTAAATACTCATAGCATCCCTTCTGCCCTCAGCTTCTGCCCTACTTCCCTGAGGACAACTGTGTTTTGCCAGGCAGGCTCCTGGACCAGCACTTATTGCTTGTGGATGATGGGGAGACCAGACGAGTTGGGAGAAGCCAGCCAGGTTTACACTGGAAATATCAAAGAACTCCTGACAAGAGAAAAGTAGTGGATACAGACAGTGGGAGGGGAGACAGAGAAGACATTTTGTGGGAGTTGAGTTTGAGAGGTTTGGGGGTCTTGGAGAGGGAAAAGAGGGTCTTTGGAGGCAGGTGCAAGGCATATGAATGCACACACAAATATGATTCTTCTGTGGATAAAACTGGAAGGAAAAGCTGGTTTCAGTCAGTTTTGGTGTGTGTTGTGTTACCAGTGTGATCTCTGGACAATTTTAATAGATTTCAGTAAAGATAAAAATTGCTTCTTGGTTAGTTCTGGCTGTATTTCTTTTCTTTTCTTTTTTAAAGATTTTATTTTTAAGCACTCTCTACACCCAACATGGGGCTCAAACTCACAACCCTGAGATCAAGAGTCACATGCTCTACCGACTGAGCCAACCAGATGCTCCCAGCTGCATTTCTTTGAATGAGACTCCAGACTAAGGCTGACTGCTGGGTAAAGAAGGCCAGCCTGGCTTTACATGGCATACACCTTCATGTAGGAAACTGGGTTTTACACTCTGGTATCCTCCACAGAGCTCCCAGGCACTCAGTAGGGACAGCAAATATTTGTTGCACGGAACTGAAATTGCAGTGATTAATCTAAGATTGCATGCTGTCCAATCTGGTAGCTAAATATGGGCAGAATTAGGACTAAGGCCTAAAATGCGGTATGTTCTTAGATCTTGTTCTTTAGTAGATTTAAAGAACAGTGTTAGAAAATGCAGTGTGAGAGAAGGACATTCCATTTTGGGACTATTCCAGAAATATGCATGAGGGTCATTTAGACTGACCTTATTTTCCATTTGAGTTAATCTGTGGGTAGCAAGTCACTCCCTGTTACCAGCCAGATCCTCCTGAGGATCTTAAAATATTCAAATTGGATTTTTTTTCAACCCCCTGAAACTCACAGAAAAGTCACATACTGGGCCAGAGTCTCAGTTCCGCCTCCCTGCTGGAACTCAGTACAACAGTGGCCTTCCTCCTTGTTGGGAATACATGCCTATGCTCTCTCTTTCTGCTGGATTAACTGGATTTAAACTAAATGGAATAAAATGTTTCATTTTTGAGAGTCCACTTTGCATTCTGCGGCTAGGAGAGAAGGCTCTTATTTCAATCTGGTGATAGGTGGGAGCTTCTTGAGAGAAACTAGGATTCCTAGAGTTTGCAAATGTCCTATACAGCTCAGTGCTGCATTCGGGGCAGGGGCGGCTCTGTTCTTACAGAGGCTACCCCAGAGACTTTCAGAGGGCCCAATGCTTCATTTAACAACCTCAGACAGGGGCCTGTGAGAGATCCAGTCCTATTCCTTAGCTGCCCGTTTCCATCTTTCTTACTTGGCACTTCTAGAAGGCTAATGAGAAACTGTCTGTGGCCATGTTAAGGTAGAAGGATAGTGCATTTCTTTTTTGTTCTTGCAGGTATTTTTAAAATCCTGGGCCCGATGCCACCTGTCAGGAAACACACACTCTGACATCTCTCACAAGTGCTGCAGGGAGGAGGCATGATGCCCAACAATGACCCGACAGGAGATGTGATCCCTCTGGAAGCTTCCAGACACTGTGCTCCTCATTGGGCTCAGGTGTTGAGTGTCAAGCAGATGAGCCTGAGGTTATTCAGGACCCTGTCAGGTCATTCAGAGGAACAAAACCACAACAAACTGACCGGAACCCTTGATGTCTGGAAGAAGTTCACTGCCTGTGCCAGCCAGGGGCTGTCCCACCACGTTCTTGTCGGCCTGAAAGAAAAGAAAGGAGGAACTCAGGATTCCAAACTAATGGCCTGGTGTTGGAAGCTGCTTGGGAGTATGAGACATGCAGATAAAAAGAGGCACTAAGATGCACAGGTATGTGTTTGGAGAAGTGGTTATACAGCCTCGGCGTGGAGAGTCCCTGCTGCCAGATGAGCGATGTGGTCTGCGTTTGTTTCTTCAGTGTGAAGCTGGCCCAAGGCTCAAGGGACCCATTCACTACACGTGGTCTCCTGCCCATGCACCTGTGGGAATATGTGTGCTTGGGGTTAATGGCTTTGGGGACGTATCCCGGGTTTACAGTGTGGGCCATGGAATGGCCAGACAAATGCCTATCATCACAGACTTGGAAGAAATTCTATGAAGAATCTGAAGTTGTCTCAGAAGTTGCTTAAACCTAGATGCCTTGTCTAAATTAAAAAATATGGCATGCACACGCACACATGCACACACACATGCACACACACACTTCCCTCAGGGGCAGTGCATCTTTAGTTATTTGTTTTCCATCCATTCCAAAAGGGAAGAGAATACCAGATAGATGGGATGAATCAAATGGGATTATTTTAAAATGCATTCTCCCTCCCCTTCTGCAGGGGATTGAGGAGGATTACATGCAGCTTTTGTGAAATGTCTGTGCTCCTCTCTGGGAAAGGAACTGTAAATGTCAAGTCGTCAGTCTCCGTGACAACAACTCACACAGGTACAGGGCGGACTGGCAGGGAGGGAAGAGCATGGCCAGCCCGTGCACCAGTGTCACCTACGTTTGTAGAGACCAACGTCCCAGCAGTCCAGTGTAGCCAACAGATGGAGAGGCAAAGACAGTTAGGGACGCGGAATGGATGGGGGGGCCTGGTGACACCCCAGAGATACAAACAACCCGGCAGAGGGAGCGTGCAACAGAAGCAGCAGGCTTAGCAGGTGCAGCCCCCATCACTTCGCCAACCCAAATCCCAGGGGCCTCGTACGCACTTGGTGTTAACTGAGCTTCTTAAACCCTGATGTGCACGTGAACCACCTGGCGATCTTGTTAAAGTGAAATTTCTGATTCAGTAGATTGAGGGATAGGACCCAACACGCTACATTTCTACAAAACTCCTGGATGATGCCGATGCTGCTGGCCCAGACACCGTGCCCAAGGTGTGAAGAGAATTTCAGGTCACAGGTGTGCTTCAGGTAGCACAGCTTCAATAGAATCAAATTCTGTACAAAGATATGCAAATACAGTGAAGTCACACTTAACCTCACTAACATTTGGAGGAAATTGTCCAGGTAACTCCTAAATCTTTTGTATTTGAAATGCTTCGTCTGATGAAAAATTCTCTTTCTATAGCTGACAGCTGATGTGGGGCTGTTCAGGTCTATATTAAGATGGCCTAGCAATTCCTCAACAGACACCAGCTGAGGGAAGGAGTATGCTGGGTGGCAGGGGAGGCGAGCTTGGCAGGCACACTGGCCAAGGACCGTCCGTAACATGCACTGCCCACATGTGCATAGTTGGGAGCTGGGTTTTGCAATGGATTCTTCTCTGGTTGAGCGAGAGAAGCGAAATTAACACAGGGCTCTTAAGTTCTCCTTGCTCTCCTTGGTTTCCCAAAAGAAAAAAAAAAATTAAATAGGTAGGAAGAAATGGAAAATGACAGGAAGAGAATGAAAGTCAAAAGACTGCTTGGGTTTCTATTTTTACTTTTTATTTTTGAGAGGAGAGAAGAATAAACTCCCAAGGATGAATCAAGAAGAAGAACATTAAAAAAAAAAAAAAACAAAGAAAAGAAATGTGTGATGAAGAGAGGAAGGAAATCTCCTTGGTAGATAAAACAGATTTGCCAAATATATTACATTCATTAAGATTTTTCTTTGCTTATAATGTGTGCTTTTTGGAGGCTTTTCTTAGCATTAACGGACGCTCTGGGAGAGGAGAAAGTTGGCAGAGAGAAGCCTGGCAAATATATAAATAAGCTTTGGAGGCTTCAGAAGTTTCATATCCCACAATAGAATGTTCTCCAGGCTGGGCAAACTTTTTCTTACTTAAACAAATGCTTTGAAAGACAAAGATTTCATATCGTCAGTGGAACATTCAGACTAATAATTGCCTTTGTTCTTCCTGCCTTGAAGTCTCAACAGCCAGCAGATTTATGATTCACTTTCAGCAATAAGCTCCTTCAAATAAATATCACTTTCCCAGGCTGCAAATTGAGTTTTTGCAAACACAGAGATCGACTTCACTAAGAGGAACTAAGTTTTCTTGTGGTGTATGTATATACGATTAGGAAACACTGCTTTCTTCCCCTATTCTGTAAAACAATGGATTAGAAAACTATGTTAAAAAATAGCCGTTTTTAATGCTTGATGTACTATCAGTGAGATTTTGTAGAAACTTTTGTTGGGGGAGCAGGAGGTGGAGTGGCATGGGAAAGAGGCAGTTTCACTTTTCTCTTAGGTTTGTGGACCTCAGAAATTTTATGTAAAGTCTGAGGTTGTGTTTAAACTGGTTTACTTTGTAGTTGGGCAAGATAATTTCAAAAATTTTAAAGTAAAAGAAATAATGCAAGCAAGTATAAATGTAAGATTTAAATCGAGGCTTATAGACTCTAACTGTTGGAATCAAGACCCTTTCAGAGCTACCAGCCTTCTCCCAGTGCTCTTTAGCTCCCAGTGCTAACTCAATGGACATTAAATATGCCAGGCAGTAGGGGTGCCGAGGGAGGTGAGACATGATGCTGATACCCACATAGATACCTTTAAGAACAAAGTAGAAGAATCAGAGTAAGCTATGGGAGTACAAAGGATGCCCAACCTGGGGTGTGGAGGAGGATGTCAGGCCCCCAGAGTCTTATATCACTTTGGAATGTGGCAGTCACCTAGATCCTTGTCCACATGCATTAAGCCAGATATAAGGCAACCGAGCCTCTTTCAGTAGACTGATGACACCGTTTCTTTGGCCTGCTCCTAGTTCTATTTGGATTTCATTCTCTGTCCCTTCCCCAGTTTGAACTTTGTGTGGTACCTGCTGCCTTAATGATAATGATCCTTTCTGGAGAACTTAAAAGTGCCAGACATCATGGTGCTGGCCACTTTCAAATATATTATTTTCCTGATACAGGTATTATTGCCATATTATAGAGGAGGAAATGGAAGTTGACAAAATTTAACCAAATCGCTCAAGATCACACAACTGGTAGTTGCTGGAACATGGATTAATTAATTTATTATTATTATTTTTTAATGTAAGCTCTACACCTAACAGAGATCTTAAACTCATGACCCCAAGATCAAGAGTCACATGCTCTACCAACTGAGCCAGCCAGGTGCCCCTACAACATGGATTTAAACCCATGTCTGTCTGATCCAGAACCTGTAGTTTTGACCATTAGTAACAACAATGACAGTTTAACACTTTCTGGACTTTATGTGCCAGGCACATAGTTCTTATTGTGATTTAATTTGCTTAATCTTCACATGAATCCTGTGAGAGTATCAGTGTTTTTATTATTTCTATCTTACAAATGAGGAAATGAGGCTCATCTGTGACTAACTTGTCCAAAGTCACACAGCTGGTAAGGCAGGGAGCCTGGATCAAAGCTCAGATAGGCTGGCGCCGGAACCAGTACCCTTACCCACTGTGCTCCCCTACCTATGTGCCCAGACCCTACATGGGTCTATTCCCTTCTTTAAGTTCTGAATAGAGACTTTGGTTCCCCTACGTGGACTTTTCAACTTGTTTCCTTCCTTTGATATGTTAGACCCATCATCACATCTACAATTTCTAGTCTAAGTATCTGTGTCTGTTTCTTCACTTTTCCTCGAACAGGTACTGCACATCTATGTGTTCCAGGCACTGTACTGTGCAGTTGGGAGCTGCAGATCAATACCCAGAAATATTTATTTAGAGGAATGATGGACCCTTTTCTGGAGCCAATCACAATCCAGTGGGGAGACAGACAAGTCAGCAAAGCGTTCCAGTGCCATATAACAAACGCTGTGATGGAGGAAAGTGTGAGTGCTCAGGTAACCTCAGAGAAGGGAGGGCCTACCTCTGGGCAAGGTGAGGTGACCCCTCACAAGAGGCATTATTTGAAAAGAATCTTTAAAAAGCAGGAGTTGATGAGGCAAATGAGGGACGGAGAAACAGATCTTAATTTAAGTCAGAGTTTTCTTACCTTCTTGCATTGTAGGGTTGGAAGATGTTAGTGGCTTGTTGGTACCTCAGGAATCAATATGTATAAAAGTCTGCATAATAATAATAGATAACACTTGTTAAGAGCCTTCGAGAGGCCAAAGTTTTGAGTCTTTACATGCATCATCTAGTCCAATCCTCACAGCCACACTTTGACATAGATGCCATTACTATTTCCAGGTTCCACACAGGACTCACGGGGTCCTGGGGAAGGAAAAGATTCCTTTTGCATTGATTCTGCTCTGGTTCCAGGAAAGGGATGGAGACATTTCTTAGGCATTGTGCACAGACCAACAAAACTTGATGGACTAGGGGCTTGTTTAAAATGCAGATGCTGGACTGAGAACAACAGAATCAGAATCACTCTTCCGTGCTCTGCCGGTGATTTGGGAGCACACCAAACACTGAACTACGCCCCTAGGTGGTGAGCACTGAGCATGTGGGAAAATCTGTTTCCTAGTGAACTTCTTTGTGATCTCATTGGCCATTTACTAAAAGAACCAGCAAAGAGAGTTCTAGAGGGGCTGGTATTTCCCTAGGAGATGGAGTTTCCCTATCCCCTTTAGTCTTACATATATATTCCAAAGAAGATATTATGTATTTTTAGAAATTTTTTGGATATGATTCCTGGCATTGCAACAATAATTTCCAGAAACTGAAGATATGTTTCAACAGATGCTAAGGATACATTGCTCTTTTCATAAGAGAACTGGCTCATTCAGTGATGTTGAAAAATCAGATGATTTTTCTCTTTAGGTCACATCAGGAGCTGGTGGTTATATCAAGAGGGTTTTAGTCTTCATGGTTGATTGGAATGTTCAAGCACAGAGAGTACTTGTCTGTCTCTCCCCTCTCAATGGGAGGAAGATCATGAAGGAGAGACTATTGATAAGAGGAAAGTACAGCTCTCCAGTGGTGGAGACCATAGTCTCTTCTCTCAAACATAATCAGTTTCTCTTATTTTAAAGGACATAGAGGTTATGGACTTTGGGATCATACAACAGCAAGGATGGGCTAAATGAGTATACAGTTCAGTGTTATTAAGTACATTCGTATTGTTACCACAATAATAGAAAAAGTAAAAAAAAAATGGGCTAAATGAATCAAATCTCCAGTTTTTTTTTAGTTCATGGTAGCTGAGCCCTTGACAATTCAAACTGTTACAATTATGAACATTCAATGCAAGTGAAGAGTTGGGATGTGATATAAAGGCACAAGGGATTAACAAAGGACTGTTAAATTCTCTGCATCTCCCTCTTTTCCAAAGCACCATGTGGAAACAGGTGCATGAGATGGTCTCTTTGATGACTATTTAAGTGCAGTTTTCACTACTGTATTCAGGTTTCCAATAACCATTTACAGAAGAACAGGATCTTAATTCCTAACAGGTTTTCATGTATTCAGTCTGACTCTGAATCTAATTTATACAGGTTGGAGAGATTTGGAGGAACAGAGAATGAGATGCCAAATGTAAGAATATGCTTTATTTGTAAATGTTCATCCATCTGTTTAGTACTGACTGTAAAACCACAATGAGATAAACAATAATAGATGAGCAAAATAGGGCCTTGTGTTCACAATCATTCTGTCTAGCATGTGATCAAATAAGCATAATTTGCTTTGCAGAATGGTTGTCAGGTTAAAGTGCTGTACTTGCTGTGGGAGGGCTTTGAAAAGTGTAGATGGGCAGTTTGCTGTCAGGGCTAGAGAGAGACTGGAGAATGGCAGTGGAAAATGTTTTGCAGTGATAAAGAATTCATTCAACAACCATTTATTTAATGGGTATCTACTGTGAGCTAATAGCCTGTATTAAAGCTTGAAATAATATAAGAAGATAAGTATAATTTCAATTGTATTGGAATATACAATCCTCAAGACGGAGAAAATTAATTCTAGGATTGTAATAAGACTTGATAACTGCTATGTTTATGCTGTATAACAAACCACCCCCAAAATCAGTGGCTTAGAACGGTAATCATTTGTCATTTCTCAGTATCTGCAGATTGGCTGACCTAGGCTGAGCAGCTCTTCAGGTCTTTTCTGGACTTGCTAACATGTCCATGGGTCACCTGGAGAACAGATGATCTAGTCTGGGCTTGGTTGATGAAGATTCTCTGGGTAGCTCTGCTCTGTGTATCTCTTATCCTCACCCTGGGATCAGCATATGGCAACAGTGATGAAAGCAAGTGGAAGTACACAAGACCTCTTAAGGCCTATGAGCAGAACTGGCACATGTTACCTCTGCCTCAATCTATTGGCCAAAGAAAGGCACAAAGAAAGGAGTTGTTCTGGGCAGGAGAAACAGCCAATGTGTAGTTCTAGAGGCATGGCAGGTTTGAGGGACTGAAAGAAGGCCAGAGTGGATGGATAGAAGAGAACAATGCTGGGAAGAAATGAGAAAGGTAGGATCAGATAGGGAAAAGTCTTATCCACCATATTAATAACTGACTTTGGAGTTTCTCTGAAGGGCCTTCAGAGCCAGTGAGGGGTTTTGATATTATGGTTATTATTTGCCAGTCGTCATTGACCCCTACTCTAGATTTAAGGGGGAATGTCCTTCCTCCAGTTTGCAATCGCATAAGCAACAAAGTGCACCTTCCCCAATATTTTGATTAGATTTTCCCATTATTTGTCCAATATATTTCCATTCCCTTAGGACCTCTGATTAATGTCTCTGAACAATCCCACTTTGTTTTAATTAGTGCAAATATTTTAAGTTCAGCATATTAATTCCTCTTGCAGGAAAAGCATTCTGTTTGAGAATCATCATAAATCATTAAAAAAATGAATTGGCTAGTGAGAGAAAGGCCATTTCCCAGCAAATACTGGCAGTCTATTTTGTTAAGGGGTGAAACTCTAGGTGCTGGAAATAGCTTCTGACCTGCTCAGACCTTTGACCCGTTCAAAGCAAAGAAGTATCTTTCTTCTTCTGTCATTCCTCAGGGTCTTTAATCCTTTGAAGTATTTTAAGGAGGCATCATGGCAGAACTAGAAGAACTGGATTTTACTCTCAACATTGCTCCTGACTGCTTGGGTGACCTTGGGTAACTCACTTATTTCCATTGAATTTCAACATTTTTGTTCATAAAAGGGGTGTGTAAATGTTCCCCCAGAATCTTTCCAGTTCTAAAATTCTCCAGTTTTTGGGTTATGCTCTGAGCATAATGGTAATACCACGAACAGAGATTTATAGTTTTCAGTTCCAGAGACTGCCTGAAGTACCCTTTGCATTGTACAAAGTCAAGAGTTGGGAAGATGCATTAAAGATGAAGGAGAAGGAAGTCAGGAAAAGGACATTTGCATGCATGTAGGCAATAAATGAATTTGTTATGAGTTAAGACATCTGCCAAGAAGCATTAATGAGAACAGCGGTGGCTGCTTGATCACCTGTGTGCCAGGTTAAGGGCAGTATTATATAATACACTAGCAACTAGAATTATGCTAAGAATCCTGTGGTTTTTATTTATTTAGTTATTTGTTTTACTATTTTGTATGTATCCTTTACCTTAACTCTTGAGATTCATGGCTATATAATTTTATCTGAATATTTTCTAAATTCAACGATTCGTTGACTAGCAAGGAAAGCACCCCACCTCCAGCCAAGATCCATGAGTGTTGCGGCTACCATGAGTCAAATTCAATTTCAAAATTTAAATTTACATTGAGGCTAAACTTATTTGGTCTCCTGGATAGCAGCTGTATCTGGGAGTCTCTTGGTTCAGTATTTGATGTGCTTGTAATTGCTGTTTACTTACCCCCATCTCCAAGACACAAGAATTTTCTCAGAACTGAGCGTGAAAGGGAAACAGATCTCACTTCTCTGCTGTCTTTCCAATACTCCCCAGCACACTGATGGGGGCATCTATAGCTCAGATAGTTAGAATTTCCCAGAGCAACACAAGCACTCAATCCCAAAGATAAATCTCAAGCATTCTAAAGGTATCCTAGCACTTTAAAAGCCAAGCTAGTTATTTCCCAGGGAAGGGTTTGGCTGGTGTTGATTATAGAAATAAATCTGCACTTCATTTTTAGCCCAGTGGCCCATTACAGCTCGCTTCAGAGTCTAAACCCCCAAGAATAACGAGAGTCATTTTATGGGAATGAGAGATTATAAATCACTGACTTTGTCAGTTCAGTGTTTCCTTCGGCATTTTTTTTTTCTCTGAGAGTTGTGCAGACAGCAGCCCCAGAGACCACCCCTTTGAGAAGCTTCACCTGCTTTTTGTTGGCTTTTGACTAAAGCCTCAAGTTGGCCCTGGCCTTGTCCCAGGGCCACCTGTTAGTCTCAAATAGAGAGGTGATTGAGAAAACATTCATTTTTAGTGTGTATATAGTTTCGGAAGGTTTGACTCCTGTTTTCCAAGTAAGTTTCCTCCCAAACTTACTGAAAACAGAACATTGCTTTGGAATGCAAACCTCAGGCAAACAAGGGCTTAAGCAAAATCTATGCTGTGTCTGCAGAATTCTGACAGAAAGGAGTGCATCCAAGGGTCTGTTCATAAAGCAACACTCGCAGTAGCAAAGTGAACCATTCAGGATCTGGGACATGCTCGGGAAAGGGAGTGGTTCGAGTCTGAGGTCTTCAAGCTGAGTGCATGTGAAAAGAAAAAAATAGCATATCAATTCCTATTTTTATGTCCCTTTGGTATCAGTTTAAACATACAGTGTATCAACGGTCCTTTATGTATAGAAGTTATTTACACATATGGTCTGTGCTTTAATTTTTTTTTTTAAGATTTGAATTTTAAGGAATCTCTGCACCCAACTTGGTCTCAAACTCAGAACCCCGAGCTCAAGAATCATATGTTCTACCAACTGGGCCAGCCAGGCACCCCTGAATTTTTTTACCCATAGAGTGCATGATCAGAAAAATTTGGAAACAACTAATTAGTGCAGAGTCATCTTTCTTAGTGAGTACCAGTTAACAAGATTCACTTTTAATGCAATGCCTCACATAGCCGTTTGTTTTATTTCTTTAGTCCTAAATATTATTTGACCAGCCAAACAAACTGAAAAGCTTTGAGGCATAGAGGGAAAGAGTGAGGGAGGGAGGCTGAGAGGGTGGGAAGAGGAGGCAGGGAGAGGTGGAAGAGGAGACAGAGGGTGGCATGTAGTCCATGACCTTGAAGTTCCCTTCCAGCCCTGAGGCTTAGTGGCCATAGGTTCTGTCTCCATTTGCCAGCCACCTCTGGGTGCAGGTGCTACGGGCTGTGACGTGGCTGAAAGGTATTGCATAGACTTTAAAACACAGTGGGCAGGGTTAAGTTACAAACTACCATTAGCCTCTGAAAAATTGGAGAGGTGGTTGTATAAAGCAAGGCAAGGATGGCAATTATTAATGAATAATCACTTGATACAAGGCAGATGCTAAAGTGATAAACACATCAATTAGGCTGGTTTAAAAACAGTTCACAGGCATATTCATCAACCTGAACTCCTCTCCCTACTTTACCCTCCCTCCTCCCCATGTTGGTCAATGTTCTAGGGTGGGTCAGATGCCGAGGGCAATCACTTCCTGGATTTACTGAAATATAATCCAAGTAAGCATGTTCCTTCTCAATTTGTTTCAGCATATCGAGAGGCCTAATGAGTTGAAATTATTATTAACTACTTTTTTGGTTCCTCTCCTCTGCTGTTGATTTACATACAAAACAAATTATACTGGGAGGTGAAATTAGCATTCTTACGTGGTACCAATAGGAGGCAGATGTTGGATCACTCATTTTAAAGATTTGGTTGGTGCTGAAATGAACATGTATTAATATGGTGAGAATAGGGGATAAGTGTATTATGCCACTGGGACGGTATGACAATTCATTTATCACCATTTATGAACTATGGGTGCATACACTGTCACAAATGAAGATGGATGTATTATCTCTTGAGGTCCCCTGACACACAGAAGTAATGTGTGTGGGCATATGTGATTTTAATATATATTAACTTGCAAATAACTCTGTGATGCACACAAGCCATTGCATGTGACAGGAGGGGTGCTTATTAGTCAATACACGGCTTAGATTGAAGAGACCCAGCAGGAATTAGATGCTGACTGATCAAGACAACCTGTTACCTTCATTTTTCTTTTTTAAAAAATTTTGTCACGGGTTTCTGTTCAGATAACTATAATAAAGAAATAGTGGGCTTAAATTTTTATTTTATTTATTTTATTTCTTTATTTATTTGAGATCTCTGAGAGAGAGAGACAGACAGAGAGAGAGAGAGAGAGAGAGAGGCAGAGAGAGAGGGAAAGAGAGAATGAATCCCAAGCAGGCTCTGAGCTGTCAGTGCAGAGTCTAAGGTAGCGCTTGAACCCACAAACTGTGAGATCGTGGCCTGAGCCAAAATCAAGAGTCAGACACTTAACCAACTGAGCTACCCAGGCACCCCAAGAAATAGTGTGTTAAGGTAAGACAAAACCTTGTGGCCCAAGAAACCTGTGTTGTGATCCTAGCCTTAGAAAAGAACCACTTTCTTATGGGTTAGTGTAATTGTGCTCAACGAGAAAGATTATCTTGACTGAAAGGAATAGCAGATAGAGGCTGTTTGCATTATTATAACTATGCTGTCCCAGGTCAGACTGAAATCTTGGTCATTTGGACCAATACCTATTTATAATTTGGAATTTCCACATAGAACTAAGCCTTGTGGAAGAAGCATTCTATGATGAAGCTACTTCTATGGTTTTACCTATTCTGGGTCTCAGAGTGATGACTGTGCCATTTAGATAGGGTCCACTTTCTTTAATTTCTCTATTGATTCCTGGAAAGGTTCTTGAACTGAGAACTTTAAGGAGAAGACAAAAGGGCTCACTTGAGGATGACTAATCTACATTCGGTAACGGGAACGATTGCACAACCTAATGTGTGACATGTGTGATGATACTAGAATTCTTAATTAGTAAAGATAATTCCTGTTTAGAATAAAAATTGTATTAAGGCCTCACTATGTTCTAGGTTCTCTGGTAAGCATTTGATCCTTTTATCTCATGTAACCCATAGTAGATGGGTTACATCTACATCTACAGCTTCCTGTGTGGAAGCTAAAATTACTATTCTCATTTTACAGATGAAGATTTGTAGAGATAACTTTACTTGGCAAAGTATCAGAGCAGAGGCAGGTTTCTAACTCAGAGGGTCTCTGACTCCAGAACAGAGGTCCTTCTGACAGACATCTTTGTTCTCCTCCAGCAGTAGCACTGAATTTGTGTGGCTGAACCAGTAGTCCTAGTGCTGGTTTGATATGGAGTCTTCTATGTTTTTTTTTTTTTAACATTTTGCAAGTTTATTTATTTATCTTTTGAGAGAGAGAGAGAGAGAGAGAGAGAGAGAGAGAGAATGGGCAGGGGAGGGACAGAGAGAGAGAGAGCGAATCTCAAGCAGGCTCCACACTGTCAGTGCAGAGCCTGAGGTGGGGCTTGAACTCATGAACTGTGAGATCATGACCTGAGCTGAAGTCAAGAGTCAGATGCTTAACCAGCTGAGCCACCCAGGTGCCCCGGGGAGTATTTTCTATTATACCACAAAGTCTGTGCTGCTTAGGAGATTTCTTGCTTCAGTGAATTTGTTACTCCACTTTGGTCTTGTCTTTGTATGCTTTCCTGACATGTAGTTTTGGGATGCCACCAGCCTTCTTAGCTGTGGAATGACTGGCCAGTGCTTTGTGTCTATGGTATCTTTGAGAGTCTACATCCAATTCTTGAGGGTGTCTTCTCTTTCTGGGTGTTGTTTATGTGGGAGGGAACTCCCAGCATCTTTGCTAGGCTGTGGTTATTCCTGTCTAGAATATGAACTGAAAATTGACCTTCCCATTATTATAGGCATTCTTTCCCCAAAATACCCAAAGTGTAGTTCAAGGTCATTCTTATTTAATCACACATACCTAATATCATGTGAATTTTACTATATCATGACTGTGTTTTATGTTTCCTTAATTGTTAGTTAGCTGTTTATTCTTTTTATGTCTATAAGACATAAAAAATTGTATTTATGGAGGATGTTTTCCAAACAACAACCCAGGATGTTACCTGACCTGGTTTAAAAGTAGAACAGAATGCCTGAATTTAACACTATATAGAAAACCTAAATGGTATAGTCATGCAGTTATAAGAAAAGGGGCACTGGACTTGGGAGTAGATCAGGCTTCCAATCCTGGTTGTATCACTGTCTTTCTCTATGATCTTGGTTGAGTCATTTAATGTCCCTGGGTCGTATTTTCTTTTCTGTAAAATGAGGATAATACATGGTTAGAACATATCCCCAGGTTGTGCTGTCTCAATCTGAAGGGTGAACTGACTCACAAATTCATCAACCATTAATTATATGCTGAATGCTATGCTGGACTTTGGAGATACAAAGATGAATGAGATATGCTTCTATTCCTGATCTCACATATGTCTCCAATTTCTCCTTATAAGAAGCTTACAGTCTTGGACACATGAAACCATATATTATGGAAGAGCCCTTTGTAAACTTTAAAGTTCTTGATGAAGGTGATATGTGAAGAAAGGGTTCTATGGTCAAATAAGTTTGGGATATGCTGTATACCAATTTTCTTCTAATTGGAAATTTATTCTTGGAAAGACACATTGAACATTAGACATTTAAATCTTTGATAAGTTATATAGTAAAGAAGCATATTTAACTCTGTTTAACCTAGTCTACTTCAAGATTCAGGAAACATTTTATTGTCTATTACCTAACATTTGGAGTAACACCTCATTTGAAAAAATCTCCTTTTGTGAATATTAAGTGAACCCATGGGGACGCAGGATACTCGATACACATTTCCATTATTGTACTCATCAACTGGATTATATTGCTTACTTACATTCTATGACCCTGACTAATCCCTAAACTCCTCAAGCTGTATCCATGCCTGTTCATTTTTGTACCCCAAGGGCTTGGATGGGAAGTGTGTTCCTGACCACTAGTTGCCATCCAACAAACGCTTGTTGAATGAGTGTATGGAATTGTACATTCACACGATACAAATGTGGATGATTTGCCTGAATTTATAAGATCCCAGAAGGCAGTGATTAAACTTCCTTAATATGCTTTGTACAGTGTCCAATTTAGCTGATTTCTATGACCTTAATAGCAACTTTTTTATTATAAGGATCGAGCTTTAAAAGTATGTCTTTGTTTGGAAATAGGATAGCCTCCAATGAGAAAAGAATTATTTTCTATGTTTAAAAGCTGTTTATTAAACTCCAGTATTTAAAACAAATTTACCAAATGGGAGAAAAAGATATTATGCCTTTAAGAGGCCCAAATGGATACAGCTAAGAAGTAATATAGATTTGTCCTGGAAATAGGAGCTTAAGGTTATGGAAAAATTGTAACCCAGTAGATTAAGCATTTATTGGAATGGAAGTCAGGCTAGATGAATGGGTCTTTTGGTGGCAGGATATTTCTGATAGGGGACTATTGACAGAGAAGAGAAGGGCACAGGGGTGCCATGTTGCTTGAGTTTTAGTTTTAGCAAGGGAGTAAAAATAGAGGTGTTGGTACTGCTGGAATAGTTGTGAGATAAAATGAAATGCTAAGTATAGCAACTTGAGTGATAAAGACTTTCCACACTTAGTGGCCAGCTACCAGTAAGTCTCCTCCCTAGGGCTCTTGGTGGGGCCAGCAGGTAGAAATGGCAGGGCTGTGGTTTCCCTGTTATGTTCCATCAGTGAGGAAATAGGGTACAATAAACCCAGATTGAATGAAAGAACAATTGAGCACAGTTGGAGTAGTAGAAGTTAATGTTTAGAAAGTTCTTTCTTTTCACTCTTAAAAAATAGCTCTTATCCTTACATGTTCACTGTAAAAACTTTAGAGAATATTGACTAATAAAAAAGAAGGAATACAAATAATTTCAATCCCATTAATCAAAGAGGGTATCAGTTTCCATTTGTGAGTGCATTTTATTGGTACATATTTTTCATTCATTTACATATACACATGTAATATATACTACTTTAGTGACTGCTTTTATGCTAAATCAGAAAATCATTTTTCTGAATTATTTCATTTCTGTCTGGGTAGCTGTAATGACAACATAGTTTTCTATTTCATGTATGTATCATAATTTATTTAGCCAATTTTCTTATTATTGGATATCTAGGTTATTTTCAGATTTTACCACTATAAACATCAATAGAATGGACTCCCTGCTTCCAAAATCTTTGTCCATTATTTCTTTTGGATTAATTCTAGGAAGTAGAATTGTTGATTCAAAGACAGTTATGTTGATACATATTGCCAAGTTGACCTTCAGAAGTGTTGAGCCATTTTTTAGTATTGCTTTCTAAAGAAATGTCAATACTGTTCACCATTGAAAACATTTGCCAATTTGATAGACAAAAATGGTATTTTCTTGTCTTAATTTTCATTCCTTGATTTTTATTGAGGTTGATTTTCAAATGTTTAAAATGATTTTTGAAATACTTATTGGCCATTTATATTTCACCCAATTGATTTTGTGTCCTTGGCTTATATTTCTTTTGGACTGTTCATCTTTTTATTCATTTGTAGGAACTCTTTATATATTATCACTGTCCCATTATAAATAACTCTTTGATTCTTTAAAAGCTCTTTAGTTCTTAAAAAAATATTATGAATATTTATTTTGTAATTTCAGTTTATCTTAATAGGAAGAGTGACCATGTAGTTCTAGTCTTTCATCCTTCGAATTTTCCTGTTGTTGACAGAAGCCTGAATGTCTGGCATGGTGAGGAAGCTGTCGCTAGTTGCTTGGTAGCAGCCTAAACTATCAGCTCAAAGTAGCTTAGGATTTTCAGAGATAACTGCGGGTAGTTATATGAGATGCTCTCCTGAGTTACCAAATCATTTAACTTTATTTGAGGAGAGTGTTTTCAATATATAAAATTCTTCCTTTGTTCATACATGTTTCAGAGTTCAGACTATCCTTTGGAACTGACATGTTGTCTTTCAGAATAAAGGCTAGGATAAACATAAACTTTTAAATTTGGTGGTTTGGCTGACTCCATTCAACATAGAGGCTTGCCAGGAATAAGAATATTTTGCATAAGCAACAGTGCCACTGATCCTCCCAATAATAAAGTTTTAACAAATAATAGCCAATCAGTTCCAACACTAATTCAGTCACTCAGTTTTCCACAGGTGTTTTGTTTTCAGAATTTTGGCAATTATAAAAATTTTGCCCACCCGTTTTATCCAACTTACCCACTTTTCCCTCTGGCATTTCTTTTTTTTTTTTTTTCTTTTTTAAATTTTTTTTATTTTTGGGACAGAGAGAGACAGAGCATGAACGGGGGAGGGGCAGAGAGAGAGGGAGACACAGAATAGGAAACAGGCTCCAGGCTCTGAGCCATCAGCCCAGAGCCCAATGCGGGGCTCGAACTCACGGACCGCGAGATCGTGACCTGGCTGAAGTCGGACGCTTAACCGACTGCGCCACCCAGGCGCCCCTCCCTCTGGCATTTCAAGGCAAATTTTGGACACCATTTTGTTTCATTTGTATGCATCTTTACCTTCTCAGAACCTTTCCAAACACAGCCAGCAAATATTGTCATACCTAACAGAAATAGCAATAGTTTTATATCTAATTCTCAGTTACATCAAATTTCTTCTACTTTTCTCAAAGATGTGGTTTTATATTTGATTTGTTCAACTCACAATTTAAAACAGATCTACCTAGTGTATTTGACTGTTGTGTCTCTTAAGGCTGTTTTATTCTAAAGCAGTTTTTACTCCTCACTTTCTTTTCACGTTATTGATTGGTTGGAGAAACTGGGTCATTTTTCTTTAAAATGTTCCAATTTTTGGATTGTGTGTGTGTGTGTGCGCGTGCGTGTGTGTTTAAAGCTATTTCTCTACTCCTTGTAGTTAGAGCTAGAGGGTTGGTTAGATTTGGGTTCAATATTCTTAGGCAAGACAGTTTCATAGGCGATATGTGTACTTCCCATTACATGACATTATGAGGTACCTCATGTCTGACTGTCCCATCTTTAATGATGTGATTGATTAGTGAGTTCAGAAGTTGTCAACATAATCCTTCCTTTGTTAAGTTCCCCACCAACATTCCACCTAATAGTTTTGGCATTCATTGATAGATGTTGTCAAACTCCATCATTTCATTAAGAGTTGCAAAATGGTGATGTTTAATCCTATTATTTCTTCTGGAATTATTTTTAAAAATATTCTCATCAGCTATTTGGTTATACAGAAATACAATTCATGCAGGAAAGGTAAGATATATATTTCATTCTTTCCTATTATTTGTTAATTTTCAGTAATGAGTTGGTGGCTTTAGCAATCCCTAATCTTGGTCAATGAAATGTTTTTTTTCCCCCAGTATCATTAGGAACTCATAGAATTTTATATATTTGAGGTATTTCGATCCATTGCTATTATTATTCTTTTTGATGTTCGAATTGTCCCATCTTAGGCCAGAGGGAGCCCTTTAAATCGGCTCTTGTATCCCTTTGATATGACCCCGTTAGTCTTTGATATCCTGTATATTTTTAATATAACATCCTACCTCCACATAGCCATCACTTCCTAATGCAAGAATTGAAGTACCTCTACCTCGCCGTGTCTGGAGTTTCTGGAAGACATGTTAAGCTTCACTTCCCGTAGAATTTAATTCTTCTCAGACTCCAGCATTACACTGAAAAATAAATTCAGGTACCAAGCAGACTCTTCATCCATGTGCATTGTTGAAATAAATTCTGCTTTGTAGAGCCTCATATTTCACATGCTGATGTAAACAATATATGGACCCAGGGTAATTTAGCTCATTTCCATGAACATCTCTAAACCCACACATATTGTTGTATCTTTCTAAAGGAGCTTAAATACATACCTATCAAGCTTACAAATATCTTTGTGTAACTGTTTCTGTCATTTGGTCTATTAGCATTCTCCTCACAGTGCTTTGCTTATATAAATTTAACAAGATGAAAGGTTGATGCTGAGGGAAGTCTTTGGACAGATTCGTTACCTTAGCAACCTTGCCCCAGACTTCAACAGCCCTGACCCAGCTACAAAGTCCTTCACTGGCTAACGAGACACTCTTAATGACAGCTGGCTGGAACTCAGGCCCGCTGATAAAATGACTTGTAATCTGGACAGTAACCTTTGGAGGAATATTATCTTTATCAGATTTCCAAAAGAATCCAAACACCAAACACAGTTCCACTAATAACTATATTCATAAGGCCATCATGCTTAAGTGCTTCTGGGAAAGCATTAGTAACAGGAAATTAAGTGTTACAGAGTAATTGCTAACCTTGCTGCATAAAATAGAAGCTGGCTGCCCAGTGATTTTGTGTTGGTGGCAGTCATTAGATGCCACTGTCCTGTATAATTGAAAAATTGTTTGTATAAAGGAAATATTGTCACCGCCTCATTAATCCCAACATTTAATTGTATTGGGGAAATATGAATGCCTTTTTGAGGTTCAAATTACACGTATAAATTTATTGGCTAGGCGGTTTCAATAGTAAAAAAAAATCAATTTTTACCTGAGCAAAGACCTTAGATTATCATAAAATGTTCTTACAGCTGTCAATTTTAGAAAGCTCTGCATGAATAAAATTATAATTAATTAACTATTAATTAATGTATTCATCATCTGTTGAGCACTTTGGGTTTTAAGCCCTTTTGTAACCCACAGATATTTTCCTGCCACACACCGGATGATTATAACACTTGTTTACAGCTGACATCCATTCTGCCTCATCAGTGTCCATGCTGTGTAACCGACTGAAGTTTGAAGATAGATTCCTTTACACATTCAAACATTGAGTTGAACTTTATTTCTAAGATACTTAGATGCTTTTGCCATGACTCAGCAAATCTTATTTTCTAAATGACCCAGAGCCATAATTAAAAAAAAAAAAATATCTAGAAATGTAGGGAGACTCTCATAGCCCTAGTGCAAAATAAGGAAACATAACTACATATCTAGAAAAGAAATTGTAGATATACTAAGCTTCTGTTTAGTGTGTGTTAAGAGGCTATTTAGGTGCTTTAGGTTTTGTCCATAGTTCAAGTTAGATCCTGTTATGGATTGAATGTTTGTATCTGGCCCAACATTCATATGTTGAGGGACTGGCCCCAGTTTGATAGTATTAGAAGATGATTAGGTTTAGATGAGATCATGAGGATGCAATCCCCGTGATGGCATCAGTGCCCTCATAAGAAGAGGAAGAGCTGCTGGGGTGTCCTCTCTCCATCATGTGGATTTACAGTGAGAGGGTGGTTTTCTACAAGGCAGAAAGAGTGCCGTCTCCAAGAACTGAGTGCTGGCACCTTGGTCTTGGACTTTTCAGCCTCCAGAGCTGTGAGAAAGAAGTATCTGTTGTTTAAGCCACACAGTCTTTTTGGTATTTTGTTACAGCAGCCTGAGCTGATTGAGACAGATCCCTAAAGTTTACATGTCTGGAGCTTATTAGTTTAGGTTGGTACCTTCTCTCCATCAAAAGGAATTCTGCTGCATTACTTGCTTTTGGTTAAAATGCACATTGTGAAGCCCTCACGTGTGCCACTGTGCTAGGAACTTGGTTTCTGTAATAAGTCACAGACCCTATCCTCGCATAAAACTTAATCTCTCAGAAAAAATACGTACATAAACATAGTGAAGATGAATGGCAATATTAAGATCTAAGGTTTTATTAAGGGTTGAAACCAGAAAAAATCATGGAAATCCCACCTTTGTTTTCTGCAAAACTGTCATAGGGAGTACTGTGTCTTATGTTGTGCAATATCCATGAAATAAGGACATAAATAATATGTTTCTTTAATTTTTTTGGTATCTACAAAAATTGTCATATACTGCTTTTTTAAAAAACATGTGAATCACCCACTCATATTTCTCATTTCTTTTGGGTGCCAGGAAGCTCAGCGATAAAAATTCTAAGCTCAATCTCAGGATAGCAGTTAGGAACCTCAGTCTAACGATCTGCACCAACTGCAAGATTCACATGTCATCCCTGGAATTGCCCTTTGTCTTAGTTTGGGCTGCTATGACAGAATATCATAGACAACAGACATTTATTTCTCACGGCTTTGGAGGCTAGACGTCTGAGATCAAGGTTCCAGCAAGGTTGGGCTCTTGGTGAAGATCCTCCTCATGGTTGATAGATGGCTTGCTTTCTTGTATCTCACACGACAGAGAGAGAAAGAGCACACGCTAATCTCTTTCTCCTGTTATAAGGGCACTGATCCCATTACAGGGGCTTTATCCTCAGGATTTCATTTAAAGCTAATTACCACTCTAAGTCTCCACCTTTTAATGCTGTCCCATTGGGAGTTAGGCTTTCAATATATTAATTTGGTGGGGGGGGGGACCAAACATCTAATTCATAACACTCTTCCCCATCCAGAAATTTAGGAATACAGGTGAGATTTTAAAAATCGTTGTCGGTGCTGCTGCCTCTCCAGGTGCTTTTCTCGGTCTCAACAAATTCCCTCCATCTCTGACCAGGCTGCATTCACCTTCTCTCCTTTCCTTCTACCAGTCTGTTGGCACCTGCCCAGGAGAGTTCAAGCATGCTGCAGCAGTCTTTCAAATCCACTCTCATCAAGTCCCTCAATAGTTTTACAATCAATAGTTGCTTCTAGTGCACCTCATGCTGCACATCTGGCTGAACATCTCAGAATAATTTGACCTTAAACCCTTGGTGCAGATACGTTTGCACAAAGATTCCCACATGTAGCAGGTATGAACCCCGGGGAACTGTTCAGGGGTGGGGAAGAAATAGAACTTTTATTTTCCTGTATCTCAGCTTGTTATAATGCCACTAAAATTCTCCACTCTGCCAGCGTTTTAGAAACTCAATATTAGTCAATATATTATCACCTTCTAAGTTCTGGGGTGGGAGGGTTCACATAACACCAGAGTGTTGAGGGAGTAGTTGGTGTCTGATTTTATCTGTGCATAGAAGATGTGTGTTGTTCTATGGGGACATGGCTACACACCTTTGCTACTGAGATGTACTTTGTTCCTGTCCAGTTAGCTCCTTCAGTCTGGTTGCTCTGTTACCCAGGACCTTGTTTTGGCCAAAATAATCATTTTACTGCTTCTGGGCCATGCTAGATATGAGAATCCCTGGAGGTTATTCATGGCCCTATCTGCCTGTAATTGTTCTGCAGCCATTTGCTCCCTTTCTAAAGATTTGCAAGGAAGGAGGCTGCTGGTAACATCTCCTAAGGTCTAATAAGTTTGTTCAGCAAGCCTTTCTTCCTTCAGAAAGTTGTTTTTTTTCCCTAACTCAACCCCCACCTCTTCTCTTCAACTCAAGCTTGTTTACTTGGTTTTCATTTTCCAACAAAACTGTGCCAGCACACACCATTTATTTGTTGATCGATTTTCAGTAGTTTTCCCCTTATCTCAGGCCAGGAAAAGTTATTTTCCTTTAGAAAGTTTGCTAACGTGGCTAAATAGTCCATTAAATGAATTCATAAATGACTTGGTCGTGATTAGAGCAGTTATGCCCATTCTCAAATGGGGTCCTAATTCTAAAACTCTTTATGAGATTTGGAAATATTAATATGATTTTTTTTGCAAGAATTAAAAAAAAATGGTTTGCATCTACGCTTCTGGAATTTTATTATAATTTTGTTTACTGGAACTGCTTAATCTTATTTGTTTTATTAGATCATTTTTTACTGCTCTATGAGATTCCAATAAACTCTTTAATAAACATCAAAACTTGAGAGCTCATCACTCCCTGTTATTTCTCCACAAACAACTTGTTAACCCCATCCTGCCATTACTTTCGTGCCAAGCGGATCAACTAGACATTAGTTTATGATTTCTTTTTTTCTTTATGTAGGTAATACACATTATTTGAAGAAACCAATTGTAATGCAATTCAACACAGTAACACTGATCAAATTACCTCCTCCAAAGATAGCAGTTGGGAATATTTACTATGGAAATATCTGCCTTTAGAATGATTTTTAAAATCAAATTGCTGTAAACATAATCGAGAATTATAAAGACTGTCTCTGTTAGGAACACCTCTTCAAGTAGGAAAAGACAGTTTTCCAAACAAGAGGATCCTGGCCCTTTCTTAAGGCTAAACTATACTTTAATTGTGTGGGTGCAATATTTTGTGGTCATAAACAATGTTTAGCAAATACATAACTGGTCGAGTTAGGCAAAATTTTTCCAGCCTCAAAAATTTATAAGCTCAACTTGGGAATTTGCTCTGAGGCACCCCAGTTTATTACAATAGTTTCCTTTGAGTTAGAAAAAGAATGTGAGACTTTGGAACAAATATAAAGGAAAAATGGACATGTTTGATTACATTCTCTATTCCTGATATCAAACAGTCACCATGTTCTACAATTTTACCTTTTTCATATTGTTTTCCCCTCTCCATGCCATATTGGAGCCCACTGTCATCTCTTGCTTAGGTAGCTGCAATGTAGCTTCCCAGCTACTTACCCTTCTTCAAGTTTGTCCCTCACAAAGCCTGAATGTCTCCTGTTGCGGAATTATGAAGCTAGAACTCAACTCTGCCCATCTTATTCTCTTCCTCAGAACGCTTAAGGGCTCCCCGGTATCTTTGACGTCAGTTCCGAGTTCCACAGCACATACACAAAAATCTTCAAAACAGTGTCCCAGCCGATTATTCTTGTGTCATATCTGTGATCCAGACTTTGTGCTCTTGCTACATACCACTTCACCATACACGCCAAGCTGCTTCTCACTTCCAGCTTTGCCTTGACACATGAAAGGTGTTCACTTAATATATGTTGCATGGTTGGAACCCCCAAACAGAGGAGAGGTTAATAGTCTATGGCTCTAAGCCCGAGCAGTGGCATGGTGTAGTGGACAGAGCGTTGCACTCTGCTGCTAGGTTATACTGAGTATCTGTATTTCTTGCAGCCATCCATCCCATCTATACTTCTTATAGCCGTATGACTTTTTCACCTTAGGCAAGTCATCTAGCTTTTCATTGGTTAAAATGGGCATGAAATTTAGCTTGTATCTGGCACATAGTAAAAACTTGGGAAATGGTAGTTTTCTTTTCTTTTCTTTTCTTTCTTTCTTTCTTTCTTTCTTTCTTTCTTTCTTTCTTTCTTTCTTTCTTTCTTTCAATGCCATCAAATTCTAGAGCTTAAGAGAGCAGCAACTCTGCTTTTAAGTGCCTCAAATCAGTTACAGCTGGTTACTTTTCTGGTCCTGCCCCACATACCTGTATTAACAACAGAACACAGAAACATAAATCTTGAAACTCATTCTGTGGAGGATGAAATATTACATTTTTATTGTCTATGAGTAACATGTTGGTGGAATTTTCCTACCGGATTTCTCCTAGAAATGACGCAATGGGGAAAGGGACACTAGGCATCTACTTTTTGAAGGATGGGAGTTAAAAGGACAAAACCAGAAGGTCTGGAGTGTGGGGTGCCTCTGCAGGAGGCTGACACACATGAATGAAAAAGTACTAAAAGTGTGTGTGGTGGCACTCGTATATCTGACCTACTTTACAAATTTGCCTGGGGCCAGCTTTTTCAGAGACATTCAGAAAGGATGACTAAGTTTGTGTCAGTGGTTCAAAATTGGAAAATCAGGAGTGCCTGGCCACCATCCCTAACCTCCAGCCAGGCCTCCTGATGAGAAAGCAAAAAGGAAGAGAAGCAGATGGGAGAATCAAGAGCAGATGCAAGTTATTTAAAAGTAATACAATAATTCAGCAGGAATGGAGTGGAAATTCAACAACTTATTGGGTATGACATTTGGATAAATTAAACTGAACAGACATCTAGGAAATACCAGATAGGAAAAGCAAAATGAAGGCAAAAGCTGGCAGGCAAGTAAAGGAAAAGAAGTAAATGAAAACAAAGAGTTTCAAGCCAAGGGAATACATTCAGATTTTCATTTTTTTAAATAAAAATTTTAATTATACATATTTGCAAGTAACTAGGCATTTAGTGCCAGGTAGATAAAAAAATGATCTGTTTTACTGATTTTTCCTCCTTTCTACTTCTTCATGGCACAAAAACACACACAAACACACACCCCCGACACACACAGTCACACCCACACATGCACAGACACCCACACACATATACACAACCTCATCGCTTTTTCTCTTAGTGTTTTTGGGAGATGGGAAATTTTCAGATTTAGTTTAGTTTGCTGCAAAGCCAATAAAAACTTTATAAAATATACATGTTCCCATTCAGTAGAAATTCATCTCTTATTTTAATTGTTCACTTTTGATCTGTAGATGCTCTAGGGGTTATGGGATATTTGGGGTAGAATTATAGATAGACTAGAGACAGATATATAAGTGAAAGATAAATCAAACCAGAATGAGCTCTAAGGAAAGAGGGTGAGTAAATAGCTCGATCTGAAACACGAAAATGCCTATTAAATAGAGATAGGAACAGCTATTTGTCAAAATTTTTAATATTGATTGTTTGTTGATCTTGCTGCCTGAGAATCATACTGTGGCCATGCTTACTGATTTATCAAATAGATACCTTGCTTTGGAGGTCTTTAAGGAGTGTGGGCTTGCTTCATCTAAGTCAACATTAACAAACTTCTAGCAGAATTCTGAATTTCACTTACTGGTGAGTTAGTTTCAAGATGAAGACAGAGTTAATTTGTCAAGTTTGGCCTCCTACGGGGAGATACTCTCACTCATGTCTTCCAAGTAAATTTGACTCAATCTACTGGACATTGAACCAAGATTCTAATTAAAGGAACCCATTTTCTTGGCATTTCAATGTTCGGCGAGCCACAATTTTATATAGGTGCCCATATAGGTGTAGATGTTGTATTTTTCATCTTCAAAGATATTATACCTTGGAGACCAAAAAGACCATCAGGACTTTGCCCAGTCTTTTTCTTTCTCTCCTCTTTCACACCTGTCTCTCACTTCCACTCAGCATGGCTGCAGCCCTTCCTCTTTTTATTTCCTCACTGTTGGGTCAGGTTTCAGCACAGAAACCTAAAAATAAAGACTAAGATAATAATAGGAGCTCTTGTGGAAATAAAACAAAAAGAAGAAACCATGAAAAGGACTTGAAAATAAAAAGATACAAAAGCACAGTGCATAAAGGATGAGGAAGTTGAAAAGATTATGGAATTAAGGAAAATGTGATAATGTAATCTTAAAAAAGTGAAATGTTTTAAATAAAAAATCATAGGAAATGGGAGGTACAGGCTTCTAGATAGGGAATGAATAAGTCACAGGGATGAAAGGTACAGCGCAGGGAATATAGTCCATGGTATTGTAATCATGTTGTATGGCAGATGGTGTCTACACTTGTGGTGAGCATAGTATAAATGTATAGATGTGTTGAATCACTATGTGGTACACCAGAAACTAATGTAATATTGAAAAACGTCAAAATGAGGGTAATAAACATGATTTCTCTGGGGAAAAAAGTCTAGGGAAGTGGATTAAAGAGAGAAAAAATGAAAGTAAAGTAAAATTTTTTTCAGAAAGTTTTGTTGCCTAAGAAGAGAGTTTTCAGGCAAATCCTATAATATTTTACTACACTTATATAACAAAGTTTATTACTAAACACAGGACACTATAAAAATGAACAATAGAGAAGACAAGATACATTTCCTCTTTCTCTTCATAAACTGTAAACTTGGAACTGGCCACAAACTCAACTTATTGGATTTCATAATATTAATGGATGCCAACCATTTAGAGTAGTGAGTTAGCTGTCTGTTCCATAGAACAAAGCTGTCTTTCCAGGACAACGTAAAGGATTGCCCATGAAAGCGTTTATACAACAGCTGTGTAGGTTATGAGCAGATTTTAGCATCAGTTGTCTGACTTTGGGCGAGGTTTTTTTTTTTTTTTTTTTAATTTTTTTTTTTTTAACGTTTTATTTATTTTTGAGACAGAGAGAGACAGAGCATGAACGGGGGAGGGGCAGAGAGAGGGGGAGACACAGAATGGAAGCAGGCTCCAGGCTCTGAGCCATCAGCCCAGAGCCCGACGCGGGGCTCGAACTCACGGAGCGCGAGATCGTGACCTGGCTGAAGTCGGACGCTTAACCGACTGCGCCACCCAGGCGCCCCTGGGCGAGTTTTTAATATATAGTATATGTGCTGCCGAAGCGAGCACAAGTTTTTAATATATAGATTAGAGATAATGACATTTTCTCTACTTACCTTGAATGAGCCACACTATGCATATGATAGAATTTATGATTCACTATAAAGAGCCAGACATAAAAATCGGATGTTATTTGGTTCTGAGATGATAATATCAGAGCTACTTGGAATGTTAAAATTTATCTTCATTGGATTTCTCCCTCCCCAAATTAGGAGAACATGTATATAGTTCAAAATGCAATATATACAAAAGGATAATTAGTGAAATGCTCATCAGCTAATTTCCCCCTTTCGATTGGTTTATTCATTCATTCCACACATATTTATTTATTGAGCATCTATTATGTGCAGGGCAACTCTTCTATGGGTACCACTGTGTACTACACGCAGTCTTTACTCTCAAGATTTTGTTTTTCAGAGGCAACCGTTGCTACCAGTTTCTTGTGTATCATTCTAAGGATTATATACATCCACCCCCCACCCCCGCCACGTATCCTTTTAAAAGATTTTACACATAATATATTCAGCAAGTGCCATGTTAATGGACATTTAGGATCCGTTAAAGTCTTTTCTATTATGTACAATGCTGTACTCAGATTCTTTTATAATATTTGTGGAGCCCAGGGCAAGAGTATAAATGGATGGGGCATCTGGGTGATTCGTTCTGTTAGGCAGCTGACTTTGGCTCAGGTCATGATCTCACGGTTCATGGGTTCGAGCCCTGTGTTGGGCTCTGTGCTGACAGCTCAGAGCCTGGAGCCTGCTTCAGATTCTGTGTCTCCCTCTGTCTCTGCCCCTCCCCCGCTTGTGCTCTCTCTCTCAAAAATAAGTAAACATTTTAAAAAAAGAGAGTACAAATGGAGCCCTCCTGCAGCATATCTAAGTATTTATAAATTATAAATCAAGCTCACAAACTGTTAACTAATATGTGACCTATCCCTTTACTTTGACAAATATATTTCTATAATATGAAATGGAAAAATGTGCATAAAGCCATGTTTCATATATAACTGAAAGTTGGAAAAATATAAAAGATGGAATTAATTATGAGTGCATGTGTCTGGCTATTCTGGTGATGGAGTACCAATTTTGGATTAATAATAAAAATAAGTCATATATTTCATCATTAATTATTTACATGTCTATAAAATTAATTCTATAAAGTCTATAAAATTGTTACTTTCATTTTAGCAAAATTACAAATTATATTATTTTAACCAAGATTTACATAGAATTGTGTTCTAGTGACAAAAATGATTTTAGGATTAAAAAGGTAATTGTATTTAAAGCGTGCAAAATTTGGGTGCATTTTCACCAAAATGTAAATTAACATAAGTCTAAAGCATTGATCAATTAAAATTCATTTTTATGTCTTTGAAAAGTTATTTTTCTTTCATTTCTTTCTATTTATTTATTTATTTATTTATTTATTTATTTATTTATTTTTAAGCATTTATTCATTTTTGAGAGAGACAGAGAGAGAGAGAGAGAGAGAGAGAGAGAGAGAGACAGAGCGCGAGTGGGGGAGGGGCAGAGAGAGAGACACACACAGAATCCAAAGCAGGCTCCAGGCTCTGAGCTATCAGCACCGAATGTGATGCAGGGCTCAAACCCATGGACCACGAGATCATGACCTAAGTTGAAGTCGGACGCCTAACCGACTGAGCCGCCCAGGTGCCTCGAAAAGTTATTTTTCTTTTAAAATAACCATCTAAACATAAGGGCAAATGGATATTTTAATGATTGAATATCAAAAACAAAAATTTAAGTATAGTTAAATTTCTTGCATATTTATTTTCTGAAATATAATAGATCTCATTTAAAATTTTAATTACAAATATTAATAAAATAATAGTTTTATATTAGTAAAAATGTTTTAATTTAAACTAAAACTCATTTAGCATAAAAGTAAAGCTTTTCAATTCTGGTGTTCAGACTCTATCCAGTGGCCAAACCGTAAGGAATCCATACATGCCACAGTTAGATAACATTTATTATTTATATTGGACAATGTTCCTCAACCAACTGTTACTCAGAAACTCTGTGGATACTCTCATAATTTAAACATTAAAAAACCCCCAAAACACACAACGTAAGAAAATGTATGCTCAGCTTTATTGTAAAAAAGAGAATGCAAGAATCTACTGCATTCCTGCCATCTGAGAGGAATGTTTGACAACTTAATTTGTTTTTGCTCTTACATAAATGCTTCCGCAGCCACTTCTTTCCTGTTCCCCAAGGCCGTCTCCATTTCTGAGGCTGGCAGGGGGACCACCTACAAATTTCTACGTATTTAGATAGAATTGCATTTTTTTTAAGGTATAGTGCAAAAAAACACGGAGAAGCTTTTCCTTGGGACGTGAACGGTGTTAAGCCTTTGAACAGATGTTTAGGGTTACAATGGGCACATGCTGTGCTGAGTGCCAGATCGTGTGTGACAGAGGAGCTTTCCTGCTCTTTACTAAATCCATTGTGTGGATGTGATAAAGAGAGACTTCTCAAGCAGTCAAAAGGGACCCATTTTATTCATGCTAAAGACTTCATACTGTAGCGCGTATCTCTGAACGTATGGTCCTTTATTTATACTGTCTTCAGGATCAGTTCCTTAGAGATCCAGTGGTTGTATCAAAGGGTATAGGCATTGTAATTTTTGATAGAGATTGCCGAATTCCTTTCCTTAGTGAGTGGCAATTTGCAATCTCATCAGAAATGTAAGAAAATGGCTGTTCCCTCACATCCTTATTAAAAGAGTATTTTATCAAACACGACTGATCTTTACCAATCTGCTGGGTGAAAAATAATATCTAGTTGTAGTTTGAATTTACATTTCTTTTATTATGGGTAAGATAAACAGCTTTTCATGTATTTATATTGCTATCCATATTTTCTGTCTAGTTAACTGTTCATATCTTTTGCCCATTTTTCTTTTGGGTTATTCATCTTTTTCTTACTGATGTGTCAATACTTTTCATATATTAGGAAAACTATCTTTTGTTTTATTATGGGTTGCAAAAGTTTTTCCCAGATTGTTTTTTACTTTTTTTTTTTTTCACGATTCCAAACAAAGATTTTACAAATTCTTATGTAGTCAAACTTACTAATCATTTGTGACTCTTGGGATTTTAAAAACCATTCTTTAAAAAGGCCTTTCCCACTTGAAGATAATAAAAAATAAAAAATAAAGTACCTCCCCATCTTCTCTTCTATTTCTTTTAAAGTTTTATTTTTCACCTTTAAATCTTTCATCTTTTTGGGACCTGTTTCTGTGGAAATTGTGAGGAAGTATCCTTTGTCTTTTAAATGATTTTTCCCCCAGAATTTTCTACTATTCTTTTTTTTTTCCTTATTAACTTTAGAACCAGTTATTTTAGTTCCAAAATAAATCTCCTTGGTAGATTTTTGGATTTGTGTAAATTTTTAAATTAACTTGATGAGAATTAACATCTTTATGATAATTAAGACTTTCAAGACTGTGGAATTCTTCTCCATTAACTTAAGTCATTTTTGTGGGACTTATTTTTTAAGACTGTAAGACTGTTTTGTATAGTTCCTGCACATTTCTTGCTAAGTTTATCCATAAGTATTTTACATTTTTTGTGTTACTTTTGTAAATAAGAGAATTTCCTTCCATTATTTCGTCTAATTGTTGTATGTGCGTGAAGGCTATTGATTTCCATATATTAATTTTTTGGAGCATTACTTTATTGCATTCTCTTAGTTACAAACACTGTTCTCTCAACTATTCTCAGTTGATTTTCTTGGATTTCCAGGCAATCACCTTATTTGCAAATCATGACAGTTTTACTTTCTCTTTTATAATTTTTCTCTCTTACTTCTGTCAGTTACCTAATTTCATTGTTGGAGGAGATTACTGAGAGGACATGACTGCCAGTTGACCTGTCAGCTGTACCCATACAGTCAGAAGCTCCTCACCCTCTCCCCTGCCTGCACAAGAAGCTGCCCTAAGGACACAGCCTTGAGATAGTAATGTGTTGAGATCATCTGGACGGTATATGTGAATGAACCCAGGTAAGGCCTCTATATAAACTTTTAAGATTTGGCAGGCGGGTGCAGAGATCTACTCATCTTGTGGCCCCCTAAGACAAGCCTTGTATATAAATATGGTTGCTTATTAAACCTGTCACCTACCAGTCTGGAGCGATCTGCCTCTTTCTTTGATCTCTCCTTGCCCTTCCTCTGTGTGGGCCAATATCGAATTTCACCCAGGGAACTCCTGAGGTTTCGAACCAACATTCATTGACTAGCCAGGTGATCCAGAGTAATATGAGATATAAGCAGTATAAGTGTATTTGTTTCAGACTTTAATGGGAATCTGTTTCTCCATTAATTGTGATATTAACTTTTGGTTTTAAGTATACATTTATATATTTATCGCATTAATGAAGTATCCATGTTCTATCATATTTTTCTTTTGAAATTAGGAATAGATATTACATTTTAGCACTTTTTAGTACTTTTTAGCACTCATGAGATGATAATATGTTTCTTCTTTGATCCTCTTAACTAAACAGAATTTTATGAATAGATTTCCTAATATTTAATCCTAGCGTTCCTTGTAATTCCAAAGTAAACTCCACTTGGTTGTGTTATCTTATTCCTTCATTATGCTTCTGAGTTCTGTTTCCCGATGTGTCATAGAATTCTTACTTCAGTATTTATGGGAAGGGTTCGTCTTTTGTTTGAATCAAAAAAATTATGTTATAAACATTATGTCAGCTTTTTCAAACTCTCTTTTTTTATGTTCTGGAAGAATTGCCCTACTCTGCCTTGCCTAGTGTTCTTTGGCTTGGGCGCCATTGGATTTTCATTTATGTGGCCTGGTATTTTGGGGCTATATGTGTTAAATTGCTGATTTGCTTAGAATGAATCAGTCAGCCAAGTATTTTCACATATAACATTTTAAATCTTCTAAAAATCTAATGTTGTATCTTAGTACCACCTTACTCACCCCATCCCTGCCAGCCAAAGTAGACTGCATAGTGACAAATCACTGCCCCTGGGGTCCTGTTCAAATGACACCTTCTTCATGAAGATTTCCTGGTCCCTCCGACTTGGAGATGAACTCTTTCTTTGACAATAACTTCATGTTTTTCTTTATAACTGTTTTCTGACACTTCCCAGTTTTCTGACTTACATTATTCAACAGATTCATTAGACATTTGTAGGCATTAGACAAATGCTTTTATGATATTATATCACTTAATCCTTACCTCAGTCCTATGATTTAAACACCTTACAGATAAAAGAATGTTAACCTGGAGAGTCAATAATTCTTCTTCAGGTCACAGAACTGGTAGGCTGCAAAGTAGAATTCCGCTCAAGTCTGTGTGAGTTAAAGCCACATACTCCTTCCAACAAATCACGTTGATAAAGCAGCAGATTATCTTTACAATTATTTTTTATTTTTTCCTTTCCTCTATGAAATTCTGATTTCCTTCAGGATCTTGCCTGTATCTTATTTCTCTTAGAATCCCCTACATTTTCTTGCACATGAGAGGTACGAAACAAAAGCTCATTGAATTGGTAGAACAGAGTGTATATCTTGAATTTGGTTCCAATAACATTTCAAAATGAATTATAGAGTTTTACTCATGCATTTAATCTCTATTTATCGTTCATCAATCCATACATTTATAAGTTCTGGCAAAAGACTCTACTGAAGGATTTCTGGAGCCATAGAATATGTGGTTTGCTTTCATGGTCATTCAGCTATAGAGCATTCTGGTGGATGTTCTCTGGAGCCAGGTCACTGGGCAGAATTTCCAGTGTTAATTGGCTGTAGTTTATCTCAATGCTGGAAAAATGTGGAGTGCTGCTTGCCTGTCACCTCTGGGTATCTGATGGCTTTCTGGGCAGGCCAGAACTTCATCATTGTTTCATCTAGAAGCGACAGCTTCCTCTTTCAGTCCTCACAAAACTCTATCTGTACCTCTCTTTTATCACTCTCACCTGGTATTATGATGATTTATGTGCGTGTCTTATTTCCTTTATTATGTGGTAAGCTCCTTAAGGTCTGGGCCATGTCAAATTCATTACCCACTGTGCTCACATGGTGCCTGGCACATAGTAGGAGCTCAATACATTTTAAAAAGTGATTAAAGTAAGTTCTAAATTCAGCAAATATTGCTCCCCTTATTTTCCTAGTGCCATTTCAGCATTTTTTGCTGTTGCCCACTATTCATGTGGGTGGTGTGAGCTGAAATTGCTGAAAAAGGATGTAATTTCCCTTGTTAATATAATTACTACCATATATTATTGCAGCACTAAAGTCATAACATTCTCATTTTCAGTGGCCTATACACATCACCAAAATTATCTCTGGAGGAGAAATTTATCATGTTTGTTTTCAGTCACAGAGTGAAATGCTGCCAAGTTTGGTGAATATATATGCTCAGCCTCTTTTGAGTGACAAGTGTGTAAATAGGGCCATCTTATGAAAAAGTGTAAATCTCTTATTTGCATCCAGACAATTTGTTAACTGTTTGGATTCCCAATTCAGGGCAGAGGGTGGGTAGTGAACATGCTTTTCTCTGTGGGTCTTTCATAGTTTGGGAAAATAATGAATGAGGAACTGAATGAAGAACCTAGAGAAGGAACAGGGTAGAGAGTATTTGACTCCTGCATTATGAGGGCAACAGGCCCATCTGGGGAGGCTAATGCCCTTGTCAGCTGAACTCAGGGTGGACAAGGACAGGATTTTGAATTGTGAGTGCATGATCAAGCGCTAACAAAGTCTAATATGAATTTGTTTTTGCTTTTGGAGAAAGAGACTCTTGTTCTAGGAATCTTGTCTCATCCCAGAATTTAAAGGGGACTTTACTGGAAGCAAGACTGAGCTGCTGGTCTTTGTCATGCTTGTGGGGAGGATAGAAGTGGGACATCTGTATGCTGGGGCTGATGCTGGAAGGTCAACCATGGGGGTGAAGACATGACATCTGAGGGTTGCCTCAGCCTTTAACCAGGGCTAGCTAAAGACAGCACTAAGGACAAGGACATGTCCCAGTGTTTAATTAAGGCCTCATGTCAGGGAATCTAGGTTGTGGGATGGTGGTGACTGAGGACACAGTCAAGCTCAGAGTCTAGGGTCTGAGTATGACTAGGATTTTTAGTAAAAAGCCAAGAGATGGCTCCTACTAAAATGGAGGATCCCAAAGTTGGATCCCATGCCACTTGGGTCCTAGAACTTTTAACTGCTTTGGTTTTTACTAAGAAACATCCATTTCCTTGCTGTTTCAACTTTAAGAATCGTTGGCTGTGGCCCTTTCTAGAAGTTCTTGGCTTATAGTGGCTTTTAACTCTGCTGCTCAGTAGAGGCACTTGGGAAGCATTAAAAAAATAGATATCCAGGCTCCACCCCTGGACATGTATGTATATATGTACCCATACAGTACACATATGCATCTATGCACATATGCATGCACATATATATACACATGCATATATGTATATATTAATCACACACACGTACACATGTATGTATGCATGTATGTGTGCATGTATTAAGTATGCATGCAGGTATGTATTTATCCCCAGGAGATTTGAATGTACAGGCTGAGAACCACTGACAACTAGATGGTGTGAGAGGCAGGGAGTGGAGGCTTGAGTGACCCCTAGAGGCCAACACTAGCACCACCAGAACAAAGCAGGTGCAGGGAGAGTTTATAGTTTATAGCTACTATTTATAACATCCTCCCTCTGTGCCAAACACTTTCTTCATAAGCTCATCTGATTTTCACATGCTCTTACATGACACTTTACCACCTCTATTTTTAGATTACTTTATTTTAATTAATTAATTAAAAAAGTTTTTATTTAAATTCCAGTTAGTTAACATACAATGTAATATTAGTTTCAGGTGTACAAGATAGTGATTCAACACTTCCATACATCACCCTGTGCTCATCACAGCAAGTACCTTCCTTAATCCTCATCACCTATTTTTTTTGACTTTATTTATTTACTTATTTATTTATTTTTACTTTCTATAAGTTATTTATTTTTTATAATTTACATCCCAGTTAGTTAGCACATGGTGCAACAATCATTTCAGGAGTAGATTCCTTAAGCCCCTTACCCATTTAGCCCATACCCCCTCCCCTAATCCCTCCAGCAACCCTCTGTTTATTCTCTATATTTAAGAGTTTCTTATGTTTTGTCCCCCTCTCTGTTTTTGTATTATTTTTGCTTCCCTTCCCTTATGTGCATCTGTTTTGTATCTGAAAATCCTCATATGAGTGAAGTAATGATATTTGTCTTTCTCTCACTAATTTTGCTTAGCGTAATACCCTCCAGTTCCATCCACGTTGTTGTAAATGGCAAGATTTCATTCTTTTTCATTGCTGAGTACTACACACCCCACATCTTCTTTATCAATTCATCCATTGATGGACATTTGGGCTCTTTCCATACGTTGGCTATTTTTGATAGTGCTGCTATAAAATTGGGGTGCATGGGTCCCTTTGAAACAGCATACCTGTATCCCTTGGATAAATACCTAGTAGTGCAGTTGCTGGGTCTTAGGGTAGTTCTGTTTTTAATTTTTTGAGGAACCTCCATACTGTTTTCCATAGTGGCTGCACCAGTTTGCATTCTCACCAGCAGGGCAAAAGAGATCCTCTTTCTCTGCATCCTCGCCAACATCTATTGTTGCCTGAGTTGTTAATGTTAGCCATTCTGACAGGTATGAGGTGTTATCTCCTTGTGGTTTTGATTTATATTTCCCTGATGATGAGTAATTACGCATCTTTTCATGTGTCTGTTAGCCCTCTGGATGTCTTCTTTGGAAGAGTGTCTATTCGCGTCTTTTGCCCATTTCTTCACTGGATTATTTGTTTTTTGGGTGTTGAGTTTGATAAATATTGTATAGATTTTGGATACTAACCCTTTATTTGACATGTTGTTTGCAAATATCTTCTCCCATTCCATTAGTTGCCTCTTAGTTTTGTTGATTGTTTCCTTCACTGTGCAGAAGCTTTTTATTTTGATGAGGTCTCAATAGTTCATTTTTGCTTTTGTTTCCCTTGCCTCTGGAGACGTGTTGAGTAAGAAGTTTCTGTGGCCGAGGTCAAAGAGGTTTTTGCCTGTTTTCTCCCCTAGGATTTTGATGGCTTCCTGTCTTGCATTTAGGTCTTTCATCCATTTTGAGTTTGTTTTTGTGTATGGTGTAAGGAAGTGGTCCAGGTTCATTCTTCTGCATGTTGCTGTCCAGTTTTCCCAGCACCATTTGCTGAAGAGACTGTCTTTATTCCGTTGGATATTCTTTCCTGCTTTGTCAGAGATTAGCTGGCCATACGTTTGTGGATCCATTTTTGGGTTTTCTATTCTGTTCCATTGATCAGAGTGTTTTTGTGCCAGTACCATACTGTCTTGATAATTACAGCTTTGTAATACAGCTTGAAGTTTGGAATTGTGATGCCTCCAGCTTTGATTTCTTTTTCAAGATTGCTTTGGCTATTTGGGGTCTTTCTGGTTCCATACATATTTTAGGATTGTTTGTCTAGTTCTGTGAAGAATGCTGGTGTTATTTTGATAGATTTCATGATATATGTAGATTGCTTTGGGTAGTATTGATATTTTAACAATATTTGTTCTTCCTATCCAGGAGTATAAAATATTTTTCTATTTTTTTTGTGTCTTCTTCTTAAATTACTTTCATAAGCTTTCTATAGTTTTCAGTGTATAGATTTTTCACCTCTTTGATTAGATTTGTTCCTAGGTATTTTATGGTTTTTGGTACAATTGTAAATGGGATTGATTCCTTGATTTCTCTTTCTTTTGCTTTATTATTGGTGTATAGGAATGCAACCAATATCTGTGCATAGATTTTATATCCTGTGACTTTGCTGAATTCATGGATAAGTTCTAGCAGTTTTTTAGTGGAATCTTTTGGGTTTTCCATGTAGAGTATCATGTCATCAGTGAAGAGTGAGTTTGACTTCCTCCTAGCCGATTTGGATGCCTTTTATTCCTTTGTGTTGTGACTGCTGAGGCTAAGACTTCCAATATGATGTTGAATAACAGTGGTGAGAGTGGACATCCCTGTCTTGTTCCTGACCTTAGGGTGAAAGCTCTCAGTTTTTCCCCGTTGAGGATGATATTAGCATTGGGTCATTCATATATGGCTTTTATGATCTCGAGGTATGATCCTTCTACCCCTACTTTCTTGAGGGTTTTTATCAAGAAACGATGCTGTATTTTGTCAAATGCTTACTCTGCATCTATTGAGAGGATCATGTGGTTCTTGTCCTTTCTTTTATTGATGTGATGTATCACATTGATAGTTTTGCAGATATTGAACCAGCCTTGCATCCCAGGTATAAATCCCACTTGATCGTGGGGAAATTTTTTTAAATGTGTTGTTGGATCTGGTTGGCTAGTATCTTGTTGAGGATTTTTGCATCCATCTTCATCAGGGAAATTGATCTATAGTTCTCCTTTTTAGTGGGGTCTTTGTCTGGTTTTGGAATCAAGGTAATGCTAGCTTCATAGAATGAGTTTGGAAGTTTTCCTTCCATTTCTATTATTTGGAACAGCTTCAAGAGAATAGGTGTTAACTTTTCCTTAAATGTTTGGTAGAATTCCTTTGGAAAGCCATCTGGCCCTGGACTCTTGTTTTTTGGCAGATTTTTTATTACTAATTCGATTTCCTTACTGGTTATGGGTCTGTTCAAATTTTCTATTTCTTCCTGTTTCAGTTTTGGTATTTTATATATTTCTAGGAATTTGTCCATTTCTTCCAGATTGCCCATTTTATTGGCATATAATTGCTTATAATATTCTCTTATTATTGTTTGTATTTCTTCTGTGTTGGTTGTGATCTCTCCTTTTTCATTCTTGATTTTATTTATTTGGGTCTTTCCTTTTTCTTTTTGATCAAACTGGCTAGTGGTTTATCAATTTTGTTAATTCTTTTTTTTTTTTTTTTTAATTTTTTTTTTTCAACGTTTATTTATTTTTGGGACAGAGAGAGACAGAGCATGAACGGGGGAGGGGCAGAGAGAGAGGGAGACACAGAATCGGAAACAGGCTCCAGGCTCCGAGCCATCAGCCCAGAGCCTGACGTGGGGCTCGAACTCACGGACCGCGAGATCGTGACCTGGCTGAAGTCGGACGCTTAACCGACTGCGCCACCCAGGTGCCCCTGTTAATTCTTTTAAAGAACCAGCTTCTGGTTCCATTGATCTGTTCTACTGTTGTTTTTTGGTTTTGATAGCATTGATTTCTGCTCTAGTCTTTATTATTTCCTGTCTTCTGCTGGTTTGGGGTTTTACTTGTTCTTTTTCCAGCTCTTTAAGGTGTAAGGTTAGGTTGTGTATCTGTGACCTTTCTTCCTTCTTTAGGAAGGCCTGGTTTGCTATATACTCCCCTCTTATTACTGCCTTTGCTGCATCCCACAGATTTTGGGCTGTGGTGTTATCATTTTCATTGGCTTCTATGTACTTTTTAATATCCTCTTTAACTTTGTGGTTAGCCCATTCATTCTTTAGTAGGATGGTCTTTAGTCTCTAAGTATTTGTTATCTTTCCAAATTTTTTCTTGTGGCTGATTTCGAGTTTCATAGCATTGTGGTCTGAAAATATGCTTGGTATGATCTTGATCTTTTTGTACTTGTTGAGGGTTGATTTATGTCCCAGTATGTGATCTATTCTGGACAATGTTCCATGTGCACTGGAAAAGAATGTGTATTCTGCTGCTTTAGGATGAAATGTTCTGAATATATCTGTTAAGTCCATCTGGTCCAGTGTGTCATTCAAAGCCATTGTTTCTTTGTTGATTTTCTGGTTAGATGATCTGTCTATTACTGTAAGTGGGGTGTTGAAGTCCCCTAATATTATGGTATTATTATCAATGAGTTTCTTTATGTTCGTGGTTAATTGATTTATATATTTGGGTGTGCCACATTTGGAGCATAAATGTTTGCAATTGTTAGATCTTCTTGGTGGATAGATCCTTTTATTATGATATAATGCCCTTCTTCATCTCTTTTTACAGTCTTTATTTGAAAGTCTAGATTTTCTGATATAAGGATGGCTACTCTGGCTTTCTTTTGGTGACCATTAGCATGATAGATGGTTCTCCATCCCCTTACTTTCAATCTGAAGGTATCTTTAGGTCTAAAATGGGTCTCTTGTAAACAGCATATAGATCTTCTTTTCTTATCCATTCTGTTACCCTATGGCTTTTGATTGGAGCATTTAGTCCATTGACATTTAGAGTGAGTACTGAAAGATGAATTTATTTCCATTATGTTATCTGTAGAGTTGGAGTTTCTGGTGGTGTTCTCTTGTCCTCTCTAGTCTTTGTTGCTTTTGGTCTTTTTTTTCCATCTTTTCTCCCCTCAGAGAGTCCCCCTTAAAATTTCTTGCAGAGCTGTTTTAATGGTCACTAACTCCTTTAAGTTTTGTTTGTCTGGGAAACTTTTAATCTCTTCTTCTTTTGAATGACAGCCTTGGTTGATAAAGAATTCTTGGCTGCATATTTTTCCAATTCAGCACATTGAATATATCCTGCCACTCCTTTCTGGACTGCCAAGTTTCTATTGGTAGGTCTGCTGCAAACCTGATCTGTCTTCCCTTGTAGGTTAAGGATTTTTTTTCCCTTGCTGCTTTCATGATTCTTTCCTTGCTTGAGTATTTTGTGAATTTGACTATGATATGCCTTGTTGATGGTCAGTTTTTGTTGAATCTAATGGGAGTCCTCTGTGCTTCCTGGATTTTGATGTCTGTGTCTTTCCCCAGGTTAGGAAAGTTTTCTGCTATGATTTGCTCACATAACCTTTCTATCCCTTTTTCTCTCTCTTCATCTTCTGGGACCCCTATGATTCTGATGTTGTTCCTTTTTAATGAGTCACTGATTTCTCTAATTCTTAAATCATGATCTTTTGCCTTAGTGTCCCTCTTTTTTTTTTTTTTTGCTTCATTATTCTCCACAAGTTTGTCCTCTATATCACTGATTTACTGCTATGCCTCTCCATCCTTGCCATTGTGGCATCCATTTGAGATTGAAGTTCAGTTATAGCATTTTTATTTCATCTTGACTAGCTTTTATCTCCACAGAAAGGAATTCTAATCTGTTTTCAACCCCAGCTAGTATTCTTATTATCGTGATTCTAAATTCTGGTTCAGAAATCTTGCTTGTATCTGTGTTGATTAAATCTCTGGCTGTCATTTCTTCCTGTTCTTTCTTTTGGGGTGAATTCCGTTATTTTGTCATTTTGAAGAAAGAAAAGGAATTAATAAGGTAAAAATATTGAAATTAAAAAGTTAAAAACAACACAAAAAGTCAAATGAAAGATGGTAGATCCTAGGTGTATTCTGGTCTGGTTGTTGAAAGGAGCTTGATAGATTAGAGAAAAAAGGGAAAGATAAGAAAAGAAAAAAAAAGAAAATGTTTGAAAATTTGAAAAAATGAATACAATGAAATATAATAAAATAAAATGATGGAAGTAAAAAAATAGAATTTGAAAAAATTACAAAAAAGTAAAAAATTTAGTAGAAAAAATTAAAGAAAAGTATTTTTAATAAAAATGGAAAACAGAAATAATGTTTTTCTCTTTCTGTATTCAAGAATAAGAAAAGAAAAGAAAAGAAAAGAAAAACGAAAAGAAAAAAAATGAATAGATGGACCAGCAAACAGACTGAAGTATGATTGAAATTACATCAGTTTCTGTAAACGTTATAGTCTGTAAACTAAGCAGGCGAAGAGACTTGTGTTGTTCCTGAAGAGCAAGGTTGGCCCAGTTAGGCGGGGCTTAATGTAATGACTCTGTTCTCCATTAGATGGTGCTGCTTAGCTTACTGGGGTGGATTGTTGTGGCGCCTGTAGGTGTGTATGTGCGTGCATGGGAAGGGTGAAAATGGTGTCACCCAGGTACCCATTCTCTAGTGTCGGAACGCTGTGCTCTCCCTGACCAGCAATCACTCACCCATCCTTTGTCTCTGGCCTCTGTCTATTCCCCACTTTTACACTGTCCGTGACGAAGCCTTCAGGTTGCCAGGTGGCACCTCCTCCTGAGTTTTAGCTCAGATGTGGCTGTGTTTCCCAACCCCTCACTTCTGAGGGACTGTGGCTTTGACCCACTCAGACCTTCTGGGGGAGGGTCTCACTGAGCAATGACCAGGTGTTGACCCATCCCCAGGAACGTTTTGGAGACCGCTCCTGCTGCTGATGCCCAGAGACTGCAGCTGGGTGCCAGTCCTCCCCAGGAAAAGTTCACGCAATTGCGTAGCAGCAGTGTTTCAGGGATTATGGAAAATCACAATATACCACTGGCACCAGGCTTCCCCCTTAACATCCTTGTTCCAGCACCAGTGAATGTGGTTGTTCTCCAGGGTCCACTGGGACCTTTGTCTGTGGGGAGGCCACACAGCCTCTACCAAATGTCCTCCCAGCAGGGGAACCACCTCTCCCCTTGTGGTCTGAGGACCTCACTCTCTGCTCCTGGGGATTTGCCCGTCCCACCAGAGCACCACCAGGTGTTGAGCTGCAGAGTTTCAGACTCTGGACTCCCCCTTTCTATAGGGTCTTAGTGGAATTCAAACCCTCTCCTTTCTCCTTTCTCCCTTTTTTGTTCAGTCCCTTGTGTACTCTTTGTTTTTTCTCCATCTGCTTTCAGGTGGGGAGGGGATGCTTTCTGTACTCTCCCCCTCCAGCCACCCCCATCTCCGTCCTCTGTCTGCAAGCAAAAACAGCTCCCTGCCCTCTGCAGCTTTCTCCCCCAGTTCACCTCTCTGCACCATGTACCTGCTGAGTTCTCTGGTTCAGGTTGTGCAGATTCTTGTGTTAATCCTCAAATCAGTTTTCTAGGTGTGCAGGATGGTTTAGTGTTGATCTGGGTGTATTTCAGGGATGAGAGATGCAAAAAAAAAATTCCATGCTGTTCTGCCATCTTGGCCCCCTCCCAATTTTTATTTTAATTTTAGAGAGAGTGTGCGAGTAGGGGAGAGAGGGAGAGGGAGAGAGAGAGAAAATATTAAGCAGGCTCCATGCTCAGCATGGAGCTGGACATGGGGCATGATCGCACAACCCTGGGGTCATGACCTGAGCTGAAATCAAAAGTTGGATGCTCAACCGACTGAGCCATCCAGATGCCCCATTAACTCTATTTTTCAATAAAGGCACTAAGATCCAAGTTTCCACAATCGAACTGGACCTTGAACCCAGGTTAGGATGGGACCATTGCTTTTTAGGTCAGTCTTATAGAGTTATTGTAAGATTTCAGCCTGAATTATGGGCATTATAGTATTGAGGTTAAGAATTTGGGCTCTGGAGTTGAATTTAAATAAATTAAACTCCTGACTGCAATTTAGAGCTAGGTGATTGGAACAAGTTAGTTAACTTCTCTGACTGTCAACTTTCACCCATACAATGGGTATGAGTTTCACCCATACAATGGTTATGAGGCCTACGTGAGATAATGCTTGTAAAGCTCTTAGAATACTTGCTAGCCCAGTCTAAGCACCCAATTAGCATTCCCTGTTAATATTAGAACTGGCTCGGGGTAGCAAATTCAGGTGTTGGGCCCAGAAACCTAGCTATGAGGAACTGGAAAAGGCATTGCAGAGGATGTCAGGGGATGCTGATATTGTCTTGTATGAATTTTGTGTACCAGTCTCAATTGGTTAGAACAAGGAAAAAATGAGGAAAGTTACAAATAAAGTGAATTAGTGATGCTCTTAGGTGTGTCCTTTCTTCATTTCTTTAGTTCTAAGAACCTTTCCTCCATCCTCTGTGTCTAATGCTTGGGTCCAATCTCAGCTGATAATGAATTAGGAAAATACCTATCCCAGGGGTATTTAATCTTTGCAAAAGACTCAATTAACCTTCAGGATCCAAAGGAATTAATCTTTCATAGTGTAATTTAAGACCCTGTAAGGGGTACTGGGGATATAATGTTGGGTAGGGGCTGTTTCTCTGGTTAGCCAAGAAATATTGCTGCCATGGCTGCTTGAGGGATTGTCATCAGATAGTTGTCCAGATGGCAGGGACCACCTCCAGTTTACCTTAGTATCCTCCAGAGTCTTGTGTACAGTCCTGGGGACATAGTAAGTTCTCAAAAGTCTTTTGTTGAAGAGAATTTAAAGAATATATTTAGTTGCCAATCTTAATATTGTTTCTGTCTAGGTGTTTATGAATGCTTAGTAAAATTTCCTTGCAAAATTTTGAAAAATATTACAAAAGTAACTAATTACATTTTATGCACTTAAACAATTAATTTTGTTTTACTCCAAATTCATTTGTTTGTTCATTCAGCAAATATATATTGTCTACTCTGTGCTAGTTGCTGGGGGAAACATTTTGGATTGAGGACATTCTTTCCAGATTTGTTGGGCTCATTTCTTTCATAGTCTACTTTAAGTTGACCCATCTCTCCTTCAGGCACCTTCCTGACCAAGTGAATGCCTGATCCTTTGGATCTAGCTGTTTGGGAGCCCCATTCTTCAGCTCTCAGCTCTTTCTCACTCATACTGTAAGTGCTTTTTGTATGGGTGTTTACATTCTATGTATTCCAAAAAGACAGTCAATTAAAAAACAAAATAATCAATCACCTCTCAGTTCAAGACCGATGGAGATTTCTCCAAATGAATTATGAAGCACATTTCTTACTTTCATTACTTGGGACCTGGTTTTGTTGTGACTCAACTGATGAATTTGAAGCTCTGATAGTAATATTAACATGTTCCCAGTTACTTAGTTGGCCTTCAAGGGAGATTGTTTGCAGAATGTCCTTGCCAATTTTGGTGTGTATTGAGGCTAGTAACACATTTAGAGTTAAGGCAAAAAAAAGTGTGTCAAAGGATCTTCAATGATAGCAGACCTGAGAATAGTAATTTTGCATTTCTGACTATTGTCACATGTGGAATTTTCAATACTGGGTTGTGTTCATTTTGGTTTATTGTTTAAATTTTGCATCTAGGATGATGTTGACAGTTTTTGAGGAAGCAGTGACTCTAGGGACCAGCTATGTGAGCTTTGAAAATGAAAGGGGGAAGGGGAATGATTTCATGATAAGGGAACAGAATGAGAGTAGTGGGGCCGTGTTGTGGAGAGGATTCAGAAAGGCAGAGGAGAGGACAATGCAGGGGAAAGTGCCAAGCATTGAATTAGATGCTGCTTCTGGGGTCTGACCCATCCTTATATTATCCTCTTTTCCTTTCTGGAGTTTACTTAGTTTTACTCAAGCTCACTAACTTTGAGTGTATATGTCTTCACATAATTTATGGTCACCTATTTTTACATATCCTTGTGCAGGTACATTTTGAGGGTAACTTCCACTGAAAGATTTATTGAGTGCCTCCAATGTCATGAACACAGCATATATAAAGATGAGTAAAACCAAGGCTCTTGCATTCCAAGAGTTACAATAAGGAAAGGAAACTAATCTGCATGTAACCATCCAACTGACCAACCAAGCAACCGACTAATGAATCAACCAGCCAACAACAAGACAAGTGCTAAGTTGATGTGTTGGGCAAAAGCTGAGAGGGGTTTTTAATTTAAACCGCAATGGAAGTGATTAACTTAGTCTATGAGATTAGAAAGGGTTGAGTAGTAAAATTCTACCACTGTTGAAGGGGGTGGGCTATCCAGCTGGAGGCGACAGTTAGCGTAAAGACTTGGAGGAATGATTTGACCTGGTTTATTGGGGGAGTGGCCAAGTAGACCAATGTGGTGGGATTGCTGGGCACTTCGGAAGGTTGGGGGGACAAATTGAGGCTAGAGTATGAAGATAAGGATGATGGATTGCAGAGGTGAATGGGTGTAAAGTTGGATAATATCGCCCAAAGAATGTGACTGCTGCAGAGAGTTAAAGGGAGACTGAATAGTGTTCAAGTTTGTGACCCTAGCTTTCCCTCTTGGCAAAGGGCAGAAGAGGGGATGTTCTAGCCTGAGAATGGATATAACTAAAACATTTTAATTATATCCTGACCATGAGCCTGGGCATCCCAGGTCGGGGTTGGGGGCAGATACTCTGAGAGCAAGCCTCTGAAGCACAAGGGGTCCACGGTACCCAACTATGCTGCCCTCCCGGAAACAGTGTGGACAGCTTTACCTGCAGCATGTCTCCCTGGGATGTCAGTGACATGGACCAGTGCGAAGGGAAGCAGCTGGTACCCAATATGACTGTGGCTACAGAAACGCCCAGATTGTTAGCCAGTCTAGGTCATATGAACTGGCCATCTCAAAGATGTTTAGAGGAAAGATGAACCCAGCGAATGAGCTCACAGTTCATTCCAGGTGTGCCAGCCCTGGGTCTAAGGTAGGGATGTTCCATTCCAGACACCCTCACGAATGAGAAGTTAGCATTCCTAATGTCGTCCTTCTTTTGGTCCAGAGTGATTGAGAAGTGGGTTCAGATGAACCTTTCTTTTTGGCAGACAGTCAGTAGTCATTTCCTTTCCCTTTTTTAAAATGCCTGTAGAATAGGGACACTGTTATGGAAATTAGTTAGCAGCTGCTGTACACTAATGTTTAGAAAATTAATATTACTTACATTGTGCAGTACGGAAGCAGAATTTTAATGAAGCACAGAAACTACAGGCACATTGACCCCTTCCCCTTATCAGAGAAATCTCAGGATGCACAACTTTCTTTGAGAAAACTCATTTCCACTAGGCTTCTATAGGCCTATTAGTGACAAAAATAGCACATTCACAACCCAAAGGAGCAAATATTTCAGAACATATTGTACTAAAATATGACAGTGTCAGCTAAACCATTATCTATACTTATTTCTTATTATTAATTCTTAACAATTAGCTGTTCTTTGTTGCATGGTAATGGGATTTGCCACATTGTAAAAAATGCTTTGAAGTTGTTAAGTGTCAGACCTTGTTTGTGCCAATTCTGTTCGAGATGATTGTTATTTGCTCTACAGACTGCTGGGGATGCGGCCGGCATTGGGCAAGAATAAGTATGTGTGTGTGGGGGGTAGGGGTGAGAGTGGGGTGTGGTGGGGAAGGAGGAAATGACAAAGATTCCATACAGAAAAGCCAGTCTTTGCAAAGCTGAACCTGGAACCACCTACCAAATTCGATGCAAATGCCCTCACAGTTCTGAAATGTTATTTTCGGTGTGTGGGGCTCCTGGGGAAAGGTGCAGAGGGAAATTTGGGTGAAGAAGGTGGAGAGTAGTCAGGGGTAGGAGAAGGTGGGATGAAAAGAATCAAGTTTTCAGGTGGCATGATGGTATGATGAAAAGCAACACACAGAACCTTGTCTGGGGCAATGGGGGAAATGCTCTGAAGGTAACAGATCTTTTGGTTTTAGTTGAAGAGGAAGCTCAAGAAGGAGGAGAAAAGGTAAGCTTCCAAAGGTAAAGTGTCTTTTACATGATTTATAACCTCAACCTATGTAGAATGGTATTTGGTGGTATCAGAGCACACCATGATTTTTCCTGCCAGAGGAAAGCATGGTCAATGGTGCAGGGAGGTACAGGAATGATGTGATGAGAAGAATAGCAAGAACAATGAACCAGTGCTAGAAATTACATGGAGAAAGGGATGTGTGTACTTTTTGTGGGGAAGTTTGCTTTATACAGATGTTATGCATTCATTATTTAAATGCATCACCATCCACCCTGGGAAGAAAGTGTGTGTGCGTGTGTGTGTGCGTGCGTGTGTAGAGGTTTGCTCTGTGTGTGGACATGGGTGAAGAGGTGCAGATCTTCAACCTTACCACCACCACCACCACCACCTGTATTACTGAGTACTCATTGTGTATAGTCAGTGGGCATTGATCTTGAGTCTGGTGCTGGTCATAAGGGCCAATTATATTTGTCATCTACAGCATAAGACTTTTCAAAGTCTGCAGTGGTGTGTTGGAGCCATCTTGTACTAACTTACAAGATGATGCAACCTGATGTCAGCTTGAAATCAGCCATGGTAGGAATATTTATGCCATAGGAATTGGCAAATGTTGCAAACCAGGCTTCTCCCTGCTCTCCACCTCCACATACAGAGCTGATTGGTAAACATTTACTAGCATATTACTGGGTCTCTGCCATTTAGATGAAGAGGAAATAGTGAAGGGAAACAACTCCCTTCAGAGAAGAGAAGAGCTACTTGCCAACTCTTTATCTGTTCTTCAACATTAACCTTTTGGCCAAGGGCAGCCTGTGTTAATAGCAGAAAGAATATGAGCATTGACATTGAACAAACCTAGAATGGAATCCCCACTCAGCCAAACACTTTGTGTTACTCTCTCAGCTAAACTATTCAACCTCTCTGAGGCTCAGTTTTCTCATCTATAAAATGGGGATATAGTATTCACCTTGCAAGGGTGTTGTCAGATTTACAAACAATATCTGTATAACAAGCAGATGTTAAATGTTTGCAATTTACTTTCACATGCATTAAAGAGATGGCTTGATGTGGCTAGAAGGGTAGACATGTGAAAAATCAAGTCTAGTAAAATGGTAGAATTCAGGTAGTGAGTATATGGCTGTTCACTGTAAAGTCTTTCAACTTTTCTATACTTTTCATGATAAAATGTGGATACCAAAGAAATTTATTGTGTGACAGTACTGACAATAACAACAATAAACAATAATAATAGCAGAGATGACTCATCTTCTCTCATCTTGTCCTTTCCTGACTCTGCTCCAGTAGCCCTGCTGGTTCTGGAACATTCTAGGCTTGGTCCCCTCTGCACCTGTTTCCTCATGCCTAGGCTGACACTTTTCCTCCCTAGCTTGCTCCTCACTCCCTTCGGGTCTTTGTTTACATTTTACCCTCTTGTTTAGCCCTTCACTGCGCACCTATTACATTGCACATCTCAACTGCTGGCATTCCCTCTCACGGTCCTTATCTTTATGTTCCTCCATACCACTCATCATACTCTGCCTTACAGGATATTTTTATTTATTTTGTTTATTATTTCCCACCCCCCAAGAATGTAAACTCCACGAAGACAGAGATTTTTATTTCATCACTGCTGAATGCCCAAAGGTAAGAACAATGCTGGGAACATAATAGGTGCACAATGAATATTCGCTGAAGAAGGAAATAATAATAATAATAAATAATTCATTAGACCTACAGCTAAGCCCCCAATAAAGGCAGCTGTCTTGGTTTGGGTTTCCCCAGAAGAGCAGATCCTAATATAAGGTTTCAAATGCAAATAGGTTACTTGGGAGGTGATCCCAGGAAACACTGGTTATGTATGGAGTGGAGAATTAAGATAGGAAAAGGATGGCAGGTAATAAATAATGCGTTGTCAGGCAAGTTGTCCCTGGAGCTTCAGTGGCCACACTAGGAACCATGTATGACATTGCACCCAGAGTTATCTTACGGAGTGAGGGAGTGGGATATTTATAGATCAGTCCCCAGTAGTTGAGAGTTGTTCCCAGGGGTACATATTTCCTGACTCTTGCCTGTGTGCTTGGACAGAAGAGGCTCAGGAGGCCAAAGAAACTTCTCAGGCAGAGGATGCAGATGCCAGCTTTTAGAAAGCAGGCTGGCGTGTAGGAAGTGGTATGACTTGGAGAGATGTGGGCAGGGCACCCACAGAATCTGCTTTGCTTCCCACATGACGAAGTCTCCAAATTGGTATTGAGAGCTGTGAGGTTAACATTAACGTCACTGATCCTATAAAAATTATTAAAAAAAAAATCAGTGAGGGTTTTTATCTATAAAATATTCTAATTTAATTTTACCACCTAGGTCCTAGATAATTTACATTTTTTTAAGTCAGAACCCATTTAGTTTATGGAAGAGAAGTTATTTCTTCACATATTATACTAAATTTAAGATGGTCTATTCTTTTAGCAATGACCTAACTAAAATTAATCTCACTCATAAAACAGGAGCTTCCAGAACAAAATCATATTCACAGATCCAAAAGCAAATATGCTGACATTAAAAAAATTTCCAAAATACCAGAGTCCCACACTAGATTTAACTATCTCATAAAAAAACCTCATGTTTCACTGATTGCTGTTTATGACTAAAGCTAATAAGTTGGGCAAGAGGGAGACATACAGTTCCTCACAGTGAAAATAAACAAACCAAAACACCATTCCCAGAAGCAAGATGTGATTTGGAACTTAATAATGAAGTCACAAAGCTTAAAGGAAACTTAAAGACTTATGATCTCATCCTTCATTTTACCCAGGGCCACACTTAATTTTTATGTATATAAGTTAAAACACTGCTCAATTTGGTGGCATTAATCTAAATAGTTGGTTTTGTAGAAATCCAAAAAAGAGTGGGGCAAGAGGTTGGGTGAACAGGTAGCTTTTTAACTGGTTGCGCTGCATTAGGAGAAGCAATAATGCAAAGAGGTTAAGATCTCCCTTTAGTAGGCGGACAGACTTGCGTTCAGTCTTCTCCCTCTCCCTCATTCATTCTTCTGCTTATTAGAATGACCTTGGTGACTTATTAACCTTCTGGTTTTCAGTTTTCTTCAGCTATGGAATGGGAATTATAATGACTCACCTCCCCTTCCTGCCCTTCCTGTTTTACCTACCACTGATGGAAGGGATAAATGAGATAATGTAGGTAAAGTACTTAGTTTAGTGCTTATAAGGAGACAATGCTTAGTAAATTACTTTTATTATGTCCATAATCTTATTATGTCATTCATGCATTTGTTCAGCAAATATTTATTGGGCATCTGCTATATACCAGGTACTTGGGATACGTCGGTGAGCAAAAGAAAGATTCCTGCCTGATGTGATGTTTACATTCCAGTGGGGAGGGGGATATAGACAACAAGAAACTGATACAGCAGATAAGCAAATTATGCAGCAGATCAGAAAATAGTAAGTGCCATGAAGAAAGAAAACGGATAGAAAGGAAAATGGGATTAGAAGGGCCAGGGAGATGGCACTTTGCAACTTTATATACAGCGGTCAAAAGAGGCCTTATTAAGAGGTGGCTGGCATTTGAACCAAGATTTGAAGGAGGTGAGGGAGTAAGCATATGAGTATCTAAGGAAGAGTGTTCTAGGCAGAGGGAGTAGCCAGTGCAAAGTCCTCGAGGGTTCTGCGTGATTGAGGAATAGAGAGAAAGTCAGGCTAAACGGAGTGCATGAAGATCAGAGGGGGGGGTGCAGTAGAGGGATGTGAAGACAGAGAGGCAATGAGTGGGTGGGTTAAGTTGAGCAGGTAGGGCCTTGTACACCGATGTGAGGACTTTAGCTTTTATGCTGAATAAAATGGGAAGTCACTATAAGGTGTTGACATCAAGCAGAGACTTGATCTGAAGTACATTAGAAAAGATCACTTTGCAGGGGTATTGAGGAGGGCACCTGTTGGGATGAGCACTGGGTGTTGTATGGAAACCAATTTGACAATAAATTTCATATTAAAAAAATAATAAAAATTAAAAAAAAGAAAGAAAAAAAAAGAAAAGATCGCTTTGGCTGCCGTGTCCACAGCAGACTTTCTGGGGAAAAGACAGAGGCGGGAGACGTGCTAGGAGGCGGTTGCAATCATTCAGGTGAGATATGGTGGTATCTTGAATCAGGGTGGTAGCATGGGAGGTGGTGGTGGTCAGATTCTGGTCATAGTTTGAAAGGAGTCCAAAAAGGTTTCCCGATAGGTCGGGTGTGGAGTATCAACAGTACAGCATGAAGACTTTACAACATCAGAACGTTTGGCAGCTCATTCTGTTTTAGGGGCTGCACCATACACCATTAGGCAGGTATACCAATTCATTTAAGCATTCTTCTTTTAATGGAATTTTAGGTTTTTAAAAATAGTTTTGTACATGGTTGATACTAGGGAAAATGCTGTAATGAAGTCTTTGGTGCCCATGGATAAACATGTTTATAGACTGGGGTGCTAGAAGTAGAATTTTGAGTAGAAAGGGAAGGGCATTTGAAGTCTTGATGGCTTTGGCCTGTTGACACCTTCCATGCTGATACCAATGTACCTACGCGCCAGAGGGTACGGCAGCAAGCACGTCTCCCAGCTGACACAATGTATATTACGGTTCTGTGAGGTTTTGACTCTACCTAATCTCTGTCATATGGTAAATTATAATAGGATTATCTTAAAAATTGCTACTGACAAAGTTGCCTGGTGCTTCTGGGTGTTGTTACCAGATATTAAACATCAGCAAAGTTTGGAAACAGTTTGAAAATGAAGCATTTAGGTATCATTTCTTCTAGAGAGAAGGCTGATGACATTCTAATGACAAAGCGGTGAAGTGTTACAACATTACTTAAAGGTCACCAGATGTGGGATTAAATTGTCACTAATCTATTTTTTATGCCAATGTGAAATTGATAATTCAAGGGAAGCAGGAATCTTTATCAGTTAATGTCACAGTGTTCAATAATTATTGTATTTATTATTTCCCCATCCAAAATTAAAAATCCTGATTGGCGAGGAAGCACTTTATGAGTCTGGGGAGCTCTTCTGACATTTAATATAATCTTCCAATAAGTCAGATGGGTAGTTGTTTTGATGAAAGCTGTGGACAAAGTGCTATTAAACCAAATGCAAGGAAGACATTATTTTGTAAATAACTATGGTGATTAAAGCTTTGTTTCACATCATTAAAAACGTGTTACTTGATCCAGCATTGCCTCTCCCTAACACCGTTCAGCAGGAGATGCTTCAGTTTGAAGAAGCACAGAGAAAGAAAAGATGCCCATTTAGAGAAAGACCTAAATAGAACCAGAAATCTGCTAAACACATTAGAGGAGGCTGAGCTATGGGCCCCTCTCCCTGCAGATCCTTTAGGGGTGCAATTGTGCACTTAGCTATCACCGTGCTTCCGGAACTTTCTCACGGAATCTGCCGTATGGGCTGAAGATTTATGGAAATGCCGTTCCAGCATCACCTCTGTCTTGGGACTCTGTCTTATTGATCAAGTGAAAAGTTTAAAAACTCAGGGCAGTCTCACTTAGGCAACATTCGACTTGTGCCAAACCTCCAGTCCCCTGCAGTGTCAGCTTTATTGCTCATACAATTAGAGATGGCTGCCTGCGAGAGGCTCCCCACCGCTGCCACTCTCCCCAGTCCGTCCGCTTCCCCTTGCCCAGCACGCTGGCTCCTGGCTCATTTCAACTTTCATTAGCCTCTCCGGCTCCTGGGTGTGAAGGTGCAGCTCACCTAATCTCTGCCATCCTGGAGCACAAAATAAAACATCCCAGTGTTTGAATCCCTGCTCTTACCACTCAAGTGTTTAACTAGAGGCTAAAAAACTTTTTATTGTTTTATTTTTTATTTTTTTTTTTTAATGTGCTGGTCAGTCCCATCAAGAGGGAATCATCAAAAACCTGATATTTTCTGAGCTGATGTCTCTCTCTCTCTCTGAAAGGGGACAGGATGTACTCCATCCCACCCTGACATATGTGGGGATGATGAATGAGGAGATATGCAGTAGCCTGTTTGGGGGTCAATCTGGACAGATCACTTGACTGCATGCATGACAGATCTGATTGTGAAGGCAGTGAGCAGTAACTGGTCTGGGCCAAGTTGTTGCATTATTATGGAAGTCACTACTCTCCAATTGATTTGAATCGTTGCTTTAGTGACTATTGTGGATGAGTGTCTCATATATCACGTACTGGCTTTAGTGAAAACAAATTGGTTTACATAATGTTAAGTTCCAACATCTTGTATAAATGGTTCCAGAAGGGCACACAAGTTGTTCAGGAATCTTTCTCCCCCACCTCCAGGTCTACTTTCTGCAGGCAGTGTCTTCCTATGTGAAGACAAAGTAGCTGCTCAGTAATTCCCAGCTTATAGCCATCCTGGGCAGAAAAGTCTCTTCTGTAATTCCAGCTAGTGGCCTGGGTCTGCATTTCATCATTCAGGCTTCAACTGCCTGCCCACAGGGGCTGAGAAAACAAGGCACCATTCTGATGGGCCAGACCTGAAATCCATACCCATTCTCTGAAACCACTGAAGGGTCAGTCCCACCCAGTGCACATGGTCTGTGAGAGGAGGAGAGGTGGTTTCCAAAAGAAAATTGGGGCAGTGTTTCCAGAAACAGGGGTATGGATGCTGAGTAGGAAAAAAGTGGCTGATGTTCATTCCAGTGTGCAACTAACTCAGGCCCTGGGCTCCTGGGAGCACCAGTAACCTGAGTAGCACCGCCATGGATGCCTTTAAATCTGAAGATGATAACATAAAAGCAGTTCACATAGCACATTTTGTAGGAGGGGGATCTGAGTTAATTAGTAGCAGGATAAAATGAAATAAGGTTTGGCACATAGTAAATGCACAACAAACGACTGAGATTTGAGTGGTTTATCATCCTCTACCTACTTTTTCATATATGCATACTTTATCACATGCATTATATGTATGATAAAATTTTGAAAATTTTTAATACATGGTCTTACTCCATAAGCAAATTTCGTGGTTGCGGTTTGGTGCCCAAGAATAGATAAGCTCACTAAAATGGGAAGTGCAAGGGATGGATTGGGTTCCTAATGGCTCCAAGGAAAGACAGCTCTTGAAGTTGAAGGCAGAGGCTAGAATTGAATGAGGGGTTACGGTCAAGGGGAAATAAAGTTTTTTTCCTTCAGAAACGTGTCTGTTGTGCAAGAAATGGTCCTGGGGGACAGAAAATAAAATCCCACAGGAATGTAGACCTGCCTGACTCTACATGGAAATCATTTGAGGGAGCAGGAGGAAGCAGGCTTTGTAAATTAATAAATGGGGAGCTGAGCGCTGAGACCTATATTCTTTCAGTTCCCTGGTTAGCCTTTTACTTAATGGCAGCAGATATTTCTGGCTGGACTTGAGTTTTGCAATTAATTCTCAAGACCAGTAACTCCATGAAGCTTAGAGTAGGAACTCTGGGCAAGAGAGATAAACCTGGAACTGCTGTTTCGATTTTAAGAAATGGGCATTTTTGCATTTATCGTTGGTAAGGTAGATTCCTAAAATCTTTCTTGCCTAAAATCTTCCCTTCCTGTGTGTATCCAGGTCGGCAAAGGAGCATCTGGGGGCCTGAGGATGGGGAGTTTGCACAAGAGAACAGTTGGGGGATCCTTTTCTTCATTTATTTATTCATGTCATCTTGATGAAGCAGCTCTTCTAAGCAAAGCCAGAAGCCAGGTGGCACAAGTGAGGCTCATAGAGCACAAAATTTTAGGAGGTGCTCCCTCTTGGGTTGGTGGAAGTGTAGAGTTGGTGCCCAAGAGCGATCACCACCTTAGGTTTTAGGCAGCAGGACCCTCCTTTGCCTCATGTGTGTTCTGGTCCAGTTCTGCATAAGATGTCAGAGATCCAAAGATAAGTGAGATGAATTTCTGATTCCAGTAAGTTCCTTCCCCAGGAAGTCCATGAAAGGTGATGTTAAGCCTGGGAAGTATTAGGTCTGCCTGAAGCTCATGGGGAAGACAGTGTAAAAAAAAAGAGAAACTTGAAGTTCCTGGACTTTTGAAGCCTCTGGATTGGAACTGGAGTCCACAGAGGGAAGCACAGGCCTGGGGGCTTCTTTCAGATGCTTGCGTTGGAGTTGTGCTGGCCAGTTTTTAAAGTAAAAAATTCGGTGTCATACTCTTATTGTTAGTAGTAGTAGTATTACTATTGTCTGACAGGACAGACCATATCATAATAATGGTAATAATTAACATATAATAATAATAAGACTGAAAATAGAGCTCGTATTTGCTAAATGTATAATAAATGCATTTTTCCATTTAGTCCTCACAACAACCCTTTGAGGTAGGTATTATTTTTATTTTATAGAAGAACAGATTGAAGTTCAGTGATGTCAAATCATTTCTCTAAGTTCAGATAGTGCAAACTGCCAAGGTCAGGATTCAAACCCAGGCTTGTCTGCCATGCTGCCTCAAAGGGTAAATCTAAGCCAGTGGTGGTGGGAGGTGTCATGGATGACTCCTCCAAATTCCTAACCCTGAATGGACTTTAAAACATTGCTTATTTTAAAAAACTAGACTAAGGGCAAACCAAATTTCTTTAAAAAGATTCTCAGCTTTCCGAGGAAGACTGAGCAGGAAAACACAGCCATCTGTGCTCTCAAACCCCTGTCTCCTTCCCACAGCCCACCCCTCACCTTTCACTCTCCTCCACTGCTGCGTAGCAGAACTGACCTGGGAGAGAAAATAGAAAGACAGTGGAAATTGCTGTCACTCTCATACTGCCCTCAGGGAACAGGAGAACACTTATTGCCACACTGGGGCAGCCAGACAGGCCCTGGATTTCTGTTCTTCTATGTTAATTAGAAAGCAGAATCTTAAGAGCCAATTTTGACTAAGAACTCTGAGTCCAATTTTCTCCTGGCCCTGATTGTGAACGGCCTGATCAATATTAAATCTAATTTACAATGATGGCCCCTGTGAAGCTGGCAAATGTTATGTCAACATACCGTAATGACTTCGGCTTCCTAAGCACACTTGTTAGCGTGGCCGCATCTGCTGCTACCACTCTCTTAACCGCTCCCACCTCTAATGCCACATCTGTGATAATGTCTCCCAAGTTCTCTCGCCTTCTTTCCATCAACAGAGGCCCCAGGCCTGTCAATCCTTGTTGCCTCATTTCTATGTGATGAACTCGAGAAAAGAAGGAGAACACAATAAATTTTCCTCCCACAACTGATGAACCAAAGAAAGAAATAATTGCTACTCAGTTTTAATAATGGCAAATTTTATGAAATTTCCATAAAGACAATTCGGAAAGGAGCACAGGGATCATTTCTCCACGGGGGGCCCAACTGGTTTGCATTGTTCATAATGTTTATGTTATTACAATTCCATGTTGTCTGCATTTGCATCCCCGTTGTCTCCAGGGCAAGTTCTTGCAACTCATTTGTGAGGCGCTGAATAAAAGAGCTGTGACAGGAGCAAGGCTCCCATTCCAGAGGTTTCTCGTCTTTCCTCATCTCAGGGGAGACTGGGGTGACTCTGCTGGACAGAGGCGCTGAGGTGCTGGGGATGTTTCTGAAAACCAGTAGGCAGATACCATTCATGTTGCCTTCCTGCCCAAAACACGTCTTGGACTTGCATTGTTTGTTAAAAAAAAAAAAAAAGTACAACTCTTCAGCTCTCACCTCTCAGGGTGCTTCAGACAACACATTCCCATTGTCTGCTCCACCCAGCAGGCCACCCCCAGTCTCTAATATTTGCTATACTTCCTCCCACCACAGGGACTTGGCATTTGCTCTTCCCTGTGCCTGAAGATTGTTCCCACTCCACCTTCCCGAGGAGAGGCTTTCTCACCCTCCAGATAGCAGCCCTCCCTGTATCTTTTTATCACGGCTCCTCCACCAGGTCAAACTTGTCCTTTGTTGGTTCTGATTGCCAACACTCTTTTGTCCCACTTGCAACTTGATATTTGTTGGTGCAATTATGTGATTAATGTCTTCCTCTTCATTCAAATGTAAAGTCCTTGAGGATAGGGGCCTCATCTGTCTTAGCTCACTCATTTACCCTTTTGGAAGAGTATTACCTGGAGGTGGAACATGATGCCATAGTGGGGCATCATCGCATCTCTGTTGAAGGAGAGAATTACCATCTCTGTATTAACTGAGTATTGGTTTGGCCATCATAACAAAGGAGAAGGTAATAGTAAACTTAAAACAGTGGTTTACTTCTGTCTGAGCTTAAGGTGATACAGCCACTCCACAGTGTCAGGGATTTGGACCCCTTCTATCCCTTTCATTCATTCAATGCAGAATTCAATTATGCACCTGCTATATTCCAGGCATTGTTCCAGGCATTGAGGAACCAGTAGTGAACACAACAGAAGGAGTCCCTGTCCTCACAGAGTTTATATTCTAGTGGGATTGACAAGTACATGAGCATGATGAAAAGTAACACGTATAGCATGCTATATAGGACTATAGGGAAAAATAAAGCAAGGGCAGGAGGAAGAGTTGGGGGTGGGGAGTGGATGCTATTGAAATTCTAGACAAGATGGTCAAAGAATTTCTCTCTAGAAAGGTGGTATTTGAGTAAAGACCAAGAGAGAGTGAGGGAGCAAGCCATGAGTATACTTGGGGAGAATGTTCAGCAAATAAAAAGGTTCTGTGGCAAGGGAGTCTCTGGTTTTTTGGGAATAGCAAAGAGGGCAGTGTGGCTACAGGGGAGTGATCAGTGGAGAGCAGTGGGAGCTGAGGCCAGAGAGATTATGCAAGGCTGGATAACACAGGGCCTTGTAGGTCATTGCAGGGACTTTGGCTTGTTGCTGTGTCCTCCTCACTCGGACTTGTATCTTGTAGTCCAGGATGGTTGCATGAGCTCCTGGCATTCTAGCCAGTGGCAAGAGGAGAAGCAGAACAGGTGGATATGACCTTTTCCTTTAATGAACAAGCTGAAAGTTGAACACCTTGTTTCCCTTCACATTTCATTGGACAGAATTAGTCACATGGTCATACCTAGCTATAAGGAATGCTAGGAAGTAAGCCTTGGCTGCCAAGGATCCAGATAAAGCTCAGGGATTCTAGTACTTATGAAAGAAGGGATGAAGTATCTCTGAAGACAGTAACCACTTCTGCCACAAACTCTTTCTTTGAAAATAGAAAATAAGAAATTAGAAATCTGATTATCCCTTTAAAAATGAAATCAGCTTTCCATTAATAGAAAATACAATGTAAATATTTTAACCAAAAAAGTACTTTATTTTTGGGTAATGTGCCAAAAATTCTTTCTTGTTTTGTTTTGGAAGCTCTATTTATGACCTAGTGCACTAAACAAAAGCCTTGTCGGGTTGACCAGTTAACTAAGGAGAAATACCCACATAGGATTAAGTTGAACTATTTTTCTCCTCTATCACAAGTGACAATTTTCTTTTTTATATTTCCTGCTACACAATGTAAAAATATATGAATTCCACTGTTAAGCTGTTTTACTAAAGAATCTGTCTTTACCCAGCTAAGGATGTGTATAGACACCAAGTTTTGTAAAGCACGTCTGACTTTGATAATGATGGAGATTCATAGAACAAAGCTAATATAGAAAATAGTTGTAGTTCATAAATTAAACTTATTGCCAGTCACTGCAGAAATAAATAAATTAACAGTGAACTTGCTAGATTTTAATTTTTTGGCTATCCAGAGAAAAGCTCCTTTGTTCTCTAAAACCATACAAATCATAGTTTAATTTCTGGTGCTTGAGATAGAAACTCTCCCCATGGTTTCTCTCCTACAGTGGTTAAAAGAATGCTTTTGACGTCTCCAAACCAAACTAAAACTTGGAATCATGATATTCTTTGATAGTTAATGTTGAATGAGTGCATGAACCCTAAGAAGCTACTTTGTTTCCTAATCGTTAGCATCTCAGGGTTGGAAAGAAGATTAAAGAACAGGCAGTCAGTTCTAAACTCTATACAACATCTATCCTAGCTTGAATCCCTTCAGTGATAGGGGCCATGTCCTTTTATGCAGTGGTCTGGTTCATTGTCACATAGTACAGATGATTAGACATTTTTATTTCCCTAATTCACTTTATGTTTTTTCCCCAATAGATCCAAGTTTTCCTCAGTGTGACCAATACAAGATAAATTTAATTATTCTTTGCTGTGTTTTGATTTATTCTTTAAAAGATCCCTTAGTTATTGGAACAACTGCTCAAATTTGAATAAAGTATGTAGAAATTTGAATAAAATATGTAGACTGTTAATGTAAGAGAAAGTTCTTGTTTTTAGGAAATATACCTGGGAATATTTAGGGGTAAAAGGGTAGGTATCTCAAATGTTCCAGAAAAAGGTGTGTGTGGATAGAAAAAAAGAGAATGATAAATGTGATAAATGTTAACTTCTTAGGAATTTGGGGGAAGGGTACACAGAGATACTTTGTTCTATTCCTGTTCTAGTCTTGCAACTTTTTTGTAAGATGGAAATGATTGCAAAATAAAAAGGAAAAAAAATTAATTATTCTTTCCCATGACAGTTTTTCTCCCCAGAAAGGGGAGGGAGACCCAGAGTTGGCTCTTCCAAAGTCCCTTTTGTGCACTTTCAGTGATCAGGGAGCTTCAGAACAGAGAACTTCCTACTTTGGATGACATATCTACACCATTAGGTCACCTCTCAGAATAAAACAGGGAAAGTTAGTGGCTCAGAATTTTGTTACCAACTTGTTCTCTGTCTTTGAGCAAGTCATCTAATAATAATAATAGTTAATAACTGCTACTGATTATAGAATACTTCATATGATGGAAACTGTTCAGATATTTATGTATATTTTCTTATTTAATCCTCATATAACAGTAAGGGTAGTTTCTACTACTATCCTCATTTTATGATAAAACTGAAGTTCAGAGATATAAAATACCCTACCCAAGGTCCCTATGACATTACGTTTGTACTTTTTTTTTTTTTTTTTGGTACAGACAACTTCCCAGGCGCCCCTACATCTGTATTTTTAACTTCTCCACTGAACTCCCTCCCTCAGCCTAGTCATGAAACAATAACAAAGGCTGCCCCAGGTAAGATGGCCATTGTGGGTCCTGAAATTCCGACAGACACCCAAGACTGAAGCAAAGGATGGGAAAATGGTCATCAGCAGGAAATAGAAGAAAGCCTGAACCAAGGTCAATGAGGGCTGTTGTGGCCAAGATATAGGTAATAGTGAGTGCTCCAAGAGGCCAGTAGCTTGGGATGCCGCGAAGATCTGGTAATAGGCAAAAGACTTATGTTTGTTAAGAGGACATAAATGCTGAAGAGATTATAAGACCCTCTGTCATATCAATTCAAAATAAAAGTAAGAGAAACATTAAAAATAAATGTAAAAAAGTTCTCTTTTTCCTTCCTGTGCCTGAAGACACCTAATACCTGGTGGATACTCAGTAAAGGTGAGGTACATTTATTGACTTACAGGAACTACAGAACAAGCAGGTGATGGTGGGAGAATGTTGTCAAAGGAAACAAGACAAATAAGAGCTCAGTTACCATAATTGAGTGTAAGTAAGGATGGCTTGTATTTGCTGAGATTTGGGGGAATAAGAGGAATTGGAGTGGCCACAGAGTCCAAAAGTGAGACTGAATTTACAGACTGGTTGAGTGTCTTCATCTAGGGAGCATGGAGGGCTTAAAAATCCTGGGAGACTTTTGGGTGTTGATCCATATCACTCTGAAGTTAACCAGAGGAAGGATTTTAAGATGGCACAGATTGTAAGACACCTGTTGACTTAATGGCAACATTGTAGAAAAGAAAGAAATATGACTATCAATGTACATGGCGGATACGGTGGAGGATTTCGTCTTGGGCATGAAGATTAATGGTCCCAGGTCATCTGAATAAAATCTGAACCAAGTTAGTCTTGATGTGTCAAGTTCAGAGGTCTTATAGAACAGGACAGGCCCACACAATTCTGGGCTTTATTCAGAAGTGAGGTTATCTCCACAGTTCCAGTCAGACAACTGGAGGGTGTAATCACCGTAGGCTCTGGTGGCAAAACTGAGCTAATGCTTGGAGGGTCTCTGGGTTTTTGACCCAGTGTTGTAATGCTTTTCAAAATGCTTGTAGCTTACTGAGTGGGAATTATGGGCATGGATGCTCCATTTCTGAAGGTTCCAGAGGGGAGAGGGAGATGAGAACAGGAGACCAAAATGAGAAAGTAAAACTTTACCAAGAGGGCATGGCAGTTACCACCACTTCCGTTTTATCTCACACCAGAGATAAACATTCCAATCAAAATGCCAAGTATGTCAGTGGAAATACCACTCTGACACTGTCCTGTTGCTAAGGTTACTCCAGAGATAGAAAAGTTTCAGGCAGATTATTGGTATGTGGCCCCAAGGACCTTAAACTACAAACAGAAGACTTAACCATTAGGATAATATTGTATTAGATTTTAATTTCACATGCTTCAGTTTTCTTAATATCAATAATATAAATTTCAATTACCATAAAATTAGTGTCTGAGTGGGCAGGAAACACATCTCTTTGCAAGAAAATGTTAATGCAATAATTGTTAACAGAAAGGGGAGTTTCAAGCTCTTCTGTGTAACTAAAAGTTCCCTTCCCTTCAGTGACATAAATGCAAAGCTGATTTCCTTCTTCTTTAATGAGAGAAATTGAAGCCTTAATTAAAATAGTGAAACTAAACTTGGGCTTGTGTCACGGTTGAGACACTGGGCGTGTATGAGGGCTATCATGGATGGGGGCAGGCTGCTTTTTTACTGTAGAGGAATCAGAGACTTGCTTGGTGACGTTGAGTGTGTTAGTCTATTTTTAGTGTTTTGATAAACATTCTCATCAAAAAGACCTCCAAGTATCTGAGGCAAAGATTACCTCAAAACTAGGCTACCGAGGTAAGACATGGGTTTATGGAGAAGGTACTTTGAGGTCCGGGTATTACAGTCATCACAAAAGAACAAGCAAGCCTTTCAGTAACAAACCAAAAACCTTCTGGAACCTTGAACTTTTTAATTAAGAGAAATAAAGGAGCAAAAGTTTCCGAGGGAAGAAGAGAGAAAGAAGAGGGAATATATGCATGAGTTGAAAACAGTACAGATAAAGCACAGTTATTAGGTTTTCTTACTTTTAAGTTAGGAACAAATCTATAAAACCACAAAATCTCTCTCTTGTTCTTTTTGAAAGTGCAATCAGATGTCTGTTTTTGCTGATTAACATCACAAGCATCTTACATTTCACAAGGTCCCTAAAAGTCTTCCTTAATTCAAGGTAAGATGTGAAAGACACACAAGCTATTCTCGGCAGGGATTCAAAGAACCTGTGCACCCATTCAAAGTACAATGAGCTTAGGCAGAACGCTGTGCTACAATATCAATTATCCTTACTGAATAGCATTTCTGCCCCCTTTTTGTGTGTCTTTTTGGAATAAGAATGTATGTTGCCCTTATTAAACCTACGGAATTACTTTTTTTCCTCCTCCTTAGGAAATCTAGCAAATGCAGACAGTTTCAGCGACTTAACAAAAAAAAATCTAATTTCCACTTGAGCAGCTCTGAGGTTAGGTCAGCAGAAAAAAAACTGCAGTAGCTTGTGTTGATGAATATTTTATAAGCTCTACCATCTAATAAAAGATGTATTTAAAAATGGGCAGGATGCTGGTTAAGAAAATGTCCTATTATTTAATTATCATGAAGATAAAAGTTGAGTTTTGAGTGTGACGAAAGAATGAGCCAGCCCACAGACAAGCTCAATTTTGGGTCTTTAGACTCTTTTCCTTCTGTCCACCATAGATCTTCCATCATGGCTCCAACTGCTGACTTGTATAATCAATGAGGCAACGGGGTGATTGCAGAGCTTGACCCATGTGGCAATTATTTAGTGGCCTCAATGGACAAGAGAAATCTTTAAAAAGCTTCTAATTAGCACACCCAGTCAATGAAACTGCAAACCTCATTATCTGAGTCAGGGCCAGAAAAGTACAGGCTAATATAACCCCCAAATGACATCTTGGCAGTATTTGGATCTTCTTACCCACTCACCATGATCTATAATGATGATGATGATGAAGATGATGATGATGATGATGGTGACAATACCAACAACTCTAAAAATAGCAGCAACCATTTGTTGAGCACTTACTATGTGCCAGACATGATACTAAGTGCTTTACATGCATCATTTCTTCCAATCCTTAAAGTAAAACTCCATGAGAAAGGTCCTATTATCATACTTATTTTATAGATAAAGAAAATGAGGTTTATGGATGCTTAGCTAGCAAGTGATTGAGCTGACTACAAAGCCAGCAGGCTTTGCTAGAATGGATACCCACAATCCTACTCCTTGTATCTTTTCTAGCAAAACCATAGTTTTTTTTTTATGTGTCTAATGGAAAAATGACAAATGCTTATGATAGAAATGCTTATAACACTGGTTTTGATACCAGCTGCATACCTCTTAGGCCTTTAGTAGAAGATCTTAGCCAGGAGAATAAAGGAAGTGTGGTAGAAGAAATAGCAGATTAGACGCCCTGAGTTTTAGCACCAGCTCCATCCATTACAAGCTATGAGACTTGTCAAATCCCTTTACCTCTTGCATTCTTGGTGGCTTATTCTTGAAAGTGATGATTGTAATATTTGCTCTCTCTCATTGCAGGGTTGTGCTGAGAAAACAATGTGATAATGTACCTGAAAGCTCTTGGAAAAGTTTCAAGTGTTATGTAAATGAAAGGTGGTAATTAAAAACCTCCAGAGAAGGGCAGCCTATCTCAGTCATCAATTATCATGTTTTCTTCCTTGTCAGAAAACCTGTATTTTTTCAGCTTCTTGGGGGGTATCAATAGCTCTGTGCAACATTTTTGTTTGAGAAATGTGTGAAGAAAAGGATCATCCTGACAGCTCAGAACCTATTTGTGATAGGAAATAACCGCACATAAATTGATGAAACCAAAGGCAGATGCATTCTCATGTGAAATTGTGAAAATTCATACTTCCATTTATTGGTTTTTATACTTAGTTATAAGAAGATGGAATATTTAACTGTCATAACACACATAAAGCCCAGATCTTTAAATAAGAGAGTGGTATAAGAATTGACTTATTATCTAGAAAAATGGAAAAAGATTTTGGAGGAAAAAACATGAAAAATGTGAATACCAAAAAGCTTAGTGTGTTTCCAAGCTTTGGGAGCCTGGGTGTGGGGATACACCTGAGAAGTTTGAAACCATTTTTTGCACATATTATATATATATATTTTATTTCTTTTAACATTTTTTCATTTTTTGAGAGACAGAGACAGAGCATGAGCAGGGGAGGGGCAGAGAGAGGGAGACACAGACTCTGAAGCAAGCCCCAGGCTCTGAACTGAGCACACAGAGCTCGATGCAGGGCTCGAACCCACAAACCACGAGATCATGACCTGAGCCGAAGTTGGACACTTAACCGACTGAGCCACCAAGGTGCCCTACATATTATATTTTTGATGAAATTCAGTTATATTCCTGAATGAAAGCCAAAACTGGATTAGGAAGAAGCATTACTTCCAAGATGGTGTAATGGCATAAGGGAACGTCTCAGGCTTTAGCTTCAGGAAGACCTGGACAATAATTCTGACTTTGCTGCTTATAAGGTGCTAATTAGCTGCTCTGAGATTCTGTTTCTATACAGCTACTGCATGTAAACCACCCAGTGTCTTAGGCATTATGTTACTAGACAGACCAACAATATAACCTGAGTAATGAAGACCTAGCCAAAGTAACATCCATGTCTAAGTGCCATGGAGGTTCTAAATTCTTCCTTGTCTGACTTTCGTTCAGCATAGATAAATAGGGACATGTACTAATCTGAGCTTTATCTTCTTATGTTTTTCCTTGATTTTTCTTGCCTAAAGTGCTCAAAGAAAGCAAATTTGGACTGATTGGGTTGTTGAGAAGTTGAGATCAGGTAAAGGCGAGACAAACCTGGATAATCAGGGTTTGGCAGGGAAGGAAATCCAAGATTCACCATTTTAAGTGTGTTTAGGCACACTGAATTACAGTCTGAAATGACTGGGAAGCTTATATCTATCATAGATAGCATGGCACTGAAGTTAGAGCATGTGTAGGTCCTTACTCAGCTACAAGGGAACTGTGTGTGCCAGGACGGTGTCAGGGAGTATAACCTTTGATTCACAGTGGTCCAAAATTTATCAAAAACTTGAGTTAAGAAATAGTTTATGAGAATTGGTGGAAAGTCTAAATTCTACAACTTATTCTCAGGTTTAAGTTAGACCTTAACTTAAACATTAAACATTAATGTTCTTAAACATTAGAGAGCCTTAACTTGGACAAGTTGGCCCCCTCATAATGTTTGCTTTTAATGATCTAGGGATAGCGTCTTGCCATAGACCTTTAGTGGGGAATGTTAAAAGACATGGCCCAGGAAGTGCATCACTACCTTTGTGGTAGGGGTCCTGTTCTTCCCAGAGGTCTGCCTGACTATATTCTTGGAATTCTTAAATCTTTCCTCTGTATTATGAATAGAGATATTTTTCTAATAATTAGCTATAATCATGCTATTTCCCTACACAGTAATCTTCACTGGCTCTAGACCAACTGCAGAACCAAATCCAGGTTTCTTTGCAAAGCCTTCATGTCCAGATTCTGGAAGTGGCCTCATGTTACTTACCTCACCTCTTCCCCCTAGTCTCTTGAACCTCTGCTCTGGTAATACTGAATATCCAGACAGTATTCCTTTAGCCTTCCATGTCCTTCCCACAATTGTCTACTGAATTAGTCATTCTTGAAGCCTCATTGCAAATGCTAATCCTCTGAAGATGTTGACTTCACCAGGCTGACTTTAGGGCTTCTTTGCTTGCTTTAGTCCCGATTCAAGCAACACTTTTACTGTTTATAATTGCTTTTTTGTTTTGTTTCATTTTATTGATCTGTCTCCCCTCTAATCTGCAGGCCTCTGGAAGGCAAGATTGGTTTTCCCTTCACATCTGTAGCTCCAGTGCCTGCCATAGTGCCTACTGCCTCTTTTCTGTCTGTTGCATGCAAGCTGCTGCTTTTCCCTCTTTCTTTTTTCTTCTGGTCCTCATCTTAAAAATGGCTTGTTAATAATTTCTGTTGAGTGCCGGGAAGAGTTGGAAAACCAGCTCTGACACATTCTACACTCTTTTTTTTTCGGAAGAGGGTGCAGTCCTCTGATGGAAGTACTGGTCCAAAAACTCACCTCCGTTCTGATTTTGTGTGACATTTCCCATCATGTAGAACATGATTAGCTGTCTTTTTAAGTGCTTCTTTAGGCCAAGTCTATTAATGAGATTTTGTTTAGTCCAGTGTGAGTCAGAGCCAAGCATATTTGCTCACAGATGCGCATTAAAGGAACAGGGTCTGACTGGTAAGTGGCAGCCCAATCTTTGGGGCTGAGGTAATTTTCCAAAGCTGATTTTCTTAGTGTTCAGCAAAGTGGAATGTAATTTTAATTTTCAAGGAGAACTTTGGCTTCCACAAAACATAACTATCAGCTTTTTCTCAAAGCATTTCTCCACAATGATGCCAGCGAGGTCAGAATGGAATAGTAAGAGATACAAACAAATTTAATAAAAAGGAGGCCCCAAACAAATTAAAAAGTATGTCCTGAAATTTTATGTTACAAAAGGGGGAGCAAAAAAGTTCAGCAAGTATTCTTGTTTAATGATGTCCAAATACTCGTTTAGTACAAATGTAAGAGCAAAACAAACATCACAGGAATGTATACCTAAAGATATTACAAAGCCAATTTGAATAAAGTTTTAGCTCACCAAGCAGTCAAAGGCATCAAAGACATTTATTTCCTTGCAGAAGATACTTTATGTGGAGGATTCAAATTGGCAAAACTTTTTAATTGGTTCACTTCTACAGTGCAACGTATAAAAAGTTTATAGAGGCAACAATTCATTAGATGCTGTAGCATCAGACCAGAGCACCAACTATTTATAATTCAGCCCGCCATTCAGACATGCAGCCATATCAGAATGAGATATGAAAGTTCACCAAGTGGGTGGATTTTCATTAACCATTCATTTCCTTTTGTAAAGTTGAGGGCCACACAAATAATTCTTTCACCTCAATCTTCCTACATAGGAATAATATACATAAATAAGTATAGTATTCAGGAACTAGATATAATAGAAAAATGATGGACTCCAATGCAAGTAAATGTATAATATTATAAAATCATAGGTGATGTGATTCTTAATTCCCTGCTCTCTTTCTCTCCTTCCCCCAATCCTATGTTTTCTCTGAAATGTCAGGAGTAAGGCTCACAGGGATAAAAGATGACATATTGCTCTCATTTCTGATTCTTCCCTGGGACATTTATTTGTAAGTACACAGTTGGGAGGAATAGTTTAGGGATATTCAGTCATGTATCCAAAGAGGAGAAAGGGTCATATCTCCCGCTGGTCTATGGAGATGAGGGCTTTACTGACGTTGCAAAAGGCAACAGAACCCAGATCCAGGGAGACATTGTTTTGCGAGAGTAACCTTGGGAGCATGAGCTTGTTGGTTTTTCCTACTATTCTTTTTTTTTAATAGCGGAAACAAAGTAAGTACGACTAAAATATGAAAAAGTAGGCATTGTACAACACCAACAGACATTTGCTAGAACTTAAGAGCCCTATTTATTTTGTTTAACGAATTAAGACTACCTGATGACAGCTACTGTTATGTCTCTTTCACCTTGTAGGAACGACAGTCTAGGGGTTGGGACGAAGATGACTGGTGTAATTCTGTCTGGTGAGACCATTGACTCAAGAGGATCAGAACTTTGCTTGAGGGATAGAGGCAAGAGTAGTTCTCAGTGTTAAAGTTGATAGAAATGAGAGTTAGCATCTCCCTCAAATAACATGGATATCTGAAGTCCACAGACTTGGTGGCATGATTTTTTTTCTTTCAAGTGTGACAAGTTATTCTGGTGAGTTTAGATGAGAAGGTTAGTGAGAACTCATTTCTCTGTTGTACACCCTGTTCTGCAGATGGGATTTCTTAGAGAATTGCTTGCCTCTGTTTGGCATACAATGCCATGAAATGTGTTATGTCCAACAGATGTGCTAAGAAGTGATACAGTGGCACACTAAGACAGTCCTGCAGGTTCCTGTCCTAGTCTACCCAGCGTGGGGGCGAGGTGGAGCATGGGCAGGACCAGCCCACTGTGCAAGGAAGCGCAGCTGTTTGGAAGGTATTTATCATGCTTCATAATTAATAAAGCTTATTATCATCACAATCAAAATAATTAGTGTTTATTGAGCACCTACTGTGTACTGGGTTCTGTGCTGGGAGTTTACATAAAGTATCTCATCATTATACTGAATCCTTTGTATCACCCTGAGACATCAGCATCAGAAACCTCATTTTGTAGAAAAATGAGCCTCAGAAATCTTGAGTAGTGTGTCTACATCAGACTGTGAGTAGAGGGAAGCAGGGATTCAAACCCCTGCAAGACTGCCATTGACCTACTTCAGAGTATGATAACCTTTGCTGGCAGTCCCTGTCCATATTCCCTTGCCTCTCTTGGAGGTCACCAGAAGTTCTTTTACCTACAGGTGGCTTCCTGCATATCTCTGCTCTAGGGTGTTGTCTGGCTACTGAAGTGTGTTTAGTTAGAACACAGGGCAGGCTGGAAGTACTAAGGAGTTAATGCCCTTGGGAGCAGCCCTCAGTTCTCAACCACTGAGGTTTAGAAAGGTTAATATCCTGTCTCTTGCCCTTCAGCAATTCTGAGGTGTTTTCTACACAGTCTCTCAGAGAGTCCCCGATGGGACAGAGTCCCAGTTGCCCACGGAGTTATCCCTCTTTTTTTTTTTTTTTTAAATTTTTTTTTTCAACGTTTTTATTTATTGTTGGGACAGAGAGAGACAGAGCATGAACGGGGGAGGGGCAGAGAGAGAGGGAGACACAGAATCGGAAACAGGCTCCAGGCTCCGAGCCATCAGCCCAGAGCCTGATGCGGGGCTCGAACTCACGGACCGCGAGATCGTGACCTGGCTGAAGTCGGACGCTTAACCGACTGCGCCACCCAGGCGCCCCGAGTTATCCCTCTTTAACTCACCTTTTACTGGTCTTCCTTCCTTCCTTTCCTCTCTTGCTCCCCTCATTTGCTCATAATTTTTTTCTGAGATCACCTCCCAAATACCACCTCTACCCAAGATCTAAGTTAAGACAACTATATGTCCCGTGGGAGGTCTTCCACCTGCTGGTTAATGACAGAATTATGCATTATTTAGAATGGAAAATTAAGACAGATGAGAAAGACTCATTGCATATGTCTAAAGACACCAGGAACTCTGAAACCTAGCTGTCAGTTTTGTGCACAGACAGAACAGGGAGTTTTTAGAACAGCACAGACGTTTCTCCCATTTTGGCACAGTGGTTGTGTGGAAAAAAGTATATTTTCCTAAGTGTTTACATATGTCTCTAAGCTAACAGATTTCAGAATTAGTCCTTCAAGTTCACTAATAATGTGGGAGTAGCTTAGGAGTAATAAAATAAAGTTTAAACAGGACTGTGTACCACATAAATGGTCCCCTAAACCAACAAGACTGAAGTAGAAATGATATAAAGAAAAATGAGCTCACTGTATCTCATTAGGGGTGTACTGCTAGATTTGCATTTTTGTTTAATACTCAAATGCTGCCACGTTATAGCTGACTCATGACTTCAACTTCCTTTAACAAATTAAAATGAGATTGGGTAAACAGACATCTAGAACACCAGGCAAGCATTTACGACAGTCTGAAAATGGTACAGGTGATCAGCTAGTCCTTACCTAGGGAGCAGTGAGTACCCAATTTCCTTCTGATTCTTTGGATTTGTTGTATTTGTTAAATAGAGTAAATTCAAGTGGTATTTCATTAGTTGGGATAAATGGGTATATCTGTTGGGAAGAAAAATTGGTTTAAAAAAAAAAGAAAGACCACAGGTATATAGAAATGACACCAGGGTCCTGCTGATAATGAAAAAAAGAAATAACTTCTTCTGGAATTTCTAGTTTCCTTTCATTATCAGGAAGGGAATATTGCCATATTCCAAATACGACTTATCCTCTACTGATAATAGTTCATTTACACCAAAGATTGTAACATGGTTTAGAATTATCCTTTCCCTTTCAATTTGCTTCCCTCTTCCAATATCCTCAGATTCACAGTTAGTAAAAAAGATTTATGGTTTTAAAACATCATCTTCCTTTTTGCTAATGAGTTGTATAAAATAAGTATGATTTTCCTAATATTCATTTTGAGTGTAAAAATATACAGTTTAGCAAAGAGCATCAAAACACTATTAATGCTGCAATTTAGTGACAGAACACCTCTCAGTTTTCAAGTACCTCTTGCTATATTTCTTCATTTCAAAGGATTTATTGTATTATTTCCTTGGCTGTAATGGTTGGGTCCTAGCGTAATAGGCTTATTTTGATATTTTCTCCACAGTTTAAGTTATTTCAATAATGACTAACTCTACCTTTGAATGATGCTCAGCAAACAGGAAAACAGTGGGTGTTCCATTTTGCCTTTTTCATCTCCACACCTTCAAGGGATCATGTTATCATTGGCAAGTGTGAGCGGCATCTGAATACTGGCTTGGAAGAGAGTCCTTCCTCCCTCCGTTTGAGGAAAACTGTGGCTCCTGGGCCATCCACTCTAGTTTTAAAAAAAATTTTCAAACAACCCCTACCACAAGAGCCTCAGCTCCTAAGCTGTGAATATAAGTAATGACATAGATCAGAAACTAGTTGTAGACAAATTAGCCTACTCCTCTGGCTTGGACAATTAAGCAGAATCCAAGCATGGAGTGCTTGGTTCTAACTACTGGTTAAATCAGAATTTGGCCCGTGAATCTTTTTGGATTTTACTAGTATGTGATAACAACCATAGGCAGAGAGACAATCAACTCTATTCAGCCATTTGTAACTGAAAAATAAATGTAGTGTGTCCATGCAGGAATGTGTTTTCTGGGCTTACGTGAGGACTGGGACAGAGAGATTTAAACTGAAGCGTTAAAGGTGGTTTTTCCTCCCAGCTGGCTATATGGGCATCATGCTAATACCTTAGGGAGTTTCGGTGGTAGACGTGAACTGTGGATGTTTATCTCAAGAAGGTCAACTGTAAATCTCTCAGTCCCTGTTGCAGTTGGCAGGCCTCTAAGGAATATTTATATTTTTATGCATCCCAAATTTAGAGAAATCACAATTCTACAGGCAGAATATTAGGTATTTAAGGACCCCAAAAGTGGATTGTGTATCTGTGGAATTTCTTTTTAATGTAAATATGATGTTAAGGCAATATGAAAAAACAATTTTAACAAAGAAAGAATTTGAATACTGTGATACATGTTCTTTATCCATATTCAATTTTGTTTTGAACTTAGTCATTGGTTGGAAACAATAGTGTTCTCAGAACCGATGGTAATAACTTTGTCTGGCCTGGTGGCTCAGAAACATTCCTCAGGAGAACCAAGCATCATTGGGCTGTAGGCGGAGAGCTTCATCCAAATAATTCACTCTTTGTGGTCCGTGGAAATAGCCTCCTGACTGTCTTGCTCCTATCCTTGACTCCCCTGTCTGTTTTCAAAACAGCAGCCGGAGCGATCCATCTACTAAGGTCAGATCTGTTACTCAAAACCTCCAATGACAGCTTGTTTCATCCGGAGTGAAAGCCAGTAGGCATGTGAGCTGCCTTCCAAGTTACTGCAGGGACAATTTTACCAAATGTTTTGTGGATACACATCACATGATCTCTAGCTTTGCAACCAGAGTTTTTTTTTTTTTCTCTTCTATCCAAAACCCAACTGTAAATCAATAACATACATTTTAGGATTTTGATGATAGCATTCAACTTCTATATTTTATTAGTTAATTTGATATTAGTTGATTTAATTAGTCGATTAGTTTTATTATTAGTTTATTAGTTAATTAGATTAGATTATAGTTTATTAGTTAATTTAATTAGTTAGTTGATTAGTTAGTTATTAGTTGCTAGATGAGATCAATTTGAAATCTCCATGGCTTAAAAAAGTACAAGTTTACCTCTTGCTGCCACAATCCTTTGGGTCTTTTCCTGGTTGGGCAGCCTTCCACATGGCCAATCAGGAACCCAGTCTTCTTTACTCTTTGGGCTCTTCTCTCTTCTGGGTTCTTGAAGGCTCTCCATTTAGCCAGTGAGAAAAGAGGTATGATGGTGCTACAAGACTTTCTGCCATAGTCCACAGGCCAAAACTCAGTCACTTGGTGACACTTGACTACAAAGGTTGCTGAGAAATGCAGTGTGTGTCTGGAAAGAGTAGGAAATGGGCTTGTCAATTAGCTAGTAGTCTCTGCCATATCTATCTGCCATTCCTGCCCTTAGTTAGTAGACCATGTGGCCTATTACATTATTTCTCATTTCTTAGTTGTTTAGTTATTGCCCTAAATAGACATTATGGTTGGATGTTGTGATATATTCTTGGAAGCAAAAGGGAAGGATCAAGTCTCTGGAGTCAGACACTCCTGAGTTTACATCATAATTGGGGCACTTAACTAACTGTGTGCCTTTGGGTAAATTATTTAACGTCTGGTCATTAGCTTCTTCATCTATCTAAACAGGTGTAAAATACCTCCTTCATGAGATGACTGGATAATAAATACATCAGAGAACAGAATAGCAGAGGTTAGGAGCACAGATCCTGGCACCTGCCTGTGTGTTTGAATCCTGTCTGTATCCCTTAGTTGCTAGAGGATCTTGGATAAGCTTCAGTTTCCTCATCTGCAAAATATAAATCACGACACTATCTACCCCACTGAGGTTTGGAGAATTAAATGAGTTAATATATGTAAGACACTTAGAATGGTGGCCTCAAACATAGAGTAAGTAGTATGTGACCGTTAGCTCTAATCTGAGTATCTGGTGCATCTTATAGGCTTTTGATAAGTGGTATTCTCTGCAGGTTGTTGCTGGACATAGCTTATTCTTTTCAGCATCTATCAAAGACTGAAAAAACCCCCAAAGATCCCCCAAAAGCGCTCTTCAAGCATAGGATTTCTGACATACTAATGGCATGTCAAGGAGGTTTGTGTAGAGAGCCCTGCCAAATGACCACCTGCTCTGATTATTGCAGTGTTGGTTCTGGGTCCTGGAGGAAATTGCTCAAGAGAGAATATTTACCCAGGGCTCTTTGGAGTGATTGTTTTTTTAAAAAAATGTGTGATGTGAGGTTAAATAGCACAGAACTCATTATCAGTTTGGGTGCACAATGGAGAGGGGAGGTTATTCAGGGTATCAGGCTCATTTAAGTAGAATATTACGGTCTGAAAAATTGTTTAAAGAGAAATATAATTGGAATAATGGGACAACATAATGGGAAATCAATGCTATTAATGTAACTGCTAATTACTACATTAGAACATTTATCCAAATCTCTTCTCCTTAAAACTAAAAACATGAAATTAAGTCACCACAGTAGACAATTTGTGTAGAGGGACTCAGGGATCTTGGATTACTCTGGAAAATCTGCCCAAAACAATTTGTCATTGTACCAAACATCAAGCTGGATCTTCTCAGCTTCAAGGAGAGAATGTGCTTGGGAGGACTCATATTTTCACTCTATTCATATTGCTAGTTTTGGGTCTCCTGGGTTCTGAGCATTGAGAGCGCTCTAATGTTTAAAATGGACTTTTTGTTTCCTGCCCTTAGGAGTGTTATTTTATTGAATGTGGGTCTTTTTGATAGTGTCATAAAAGCTTGGGTTCTGAATGTTCTGAGTAGCCTCTAAGAAGGTGGAATGGGGTGGAATGAAGAGCTTTATTGGACCAATTTGGGATTGTTTGGGGTAGAATGCACAGTGCAGCCTGCCAGGCAGAGAGAGTGGTGGTCCCACAACAAATGGAAGGGAATGTGACCACCCAAGTTTCTGGGCCCAGGGCTAAAGGCCAGCTGTCCTGATTTGAGATATGGTACAATAAGACCCTGTCTCTTTGATGTTAGTGTAGCTTGAGGTTTGAGACCAGAGAGTTTCCCATTTAGGGGGTTAGGAACAGTCCAGAAGTAAGGTGTAGAGCTAGACACCAGGAGTAGGAGGCTCAGACCCCTCAGGTAAAAGGTATGGATGGGATGGAGTTTGTCTTCTTTTTAATCGTGGGAAAAAAATATCTAACATAAAATTTGCCATTTTAACCATTTTAAGTGTATAATTCAGTGTGATTAATCATATTTACAATGTTATGCAACCATCACCACTATTTCCAAAACTTTTCCATTGCCCTAACCAGAAACTATAACTCCCCATTCTCTCCTCCTTTAGCCCTTGATAACCTCTAATCTGCTTTCTGTCTCTACGGGTTTGCCTATTTTAGGTATTTCATATAGGTGGAATCATACAATATTTGCCTCTTTGTGTCTGGATTATTTTACACAGCATAATGTTTTCAAGGTTCATCCATGTTTATAGCATGTATCAGAATTTCTTTTTTTTTTAACTTAATTTTTGAGAGAGAGAGAGAGAGAGAGAGAGAGAGAGAGAGAACAAGTGGGAGAGGGGCAGAGAGAGAGGGAGACAGAATCCGAAGCAGGCTCCAGGCTCTAAGCTGTCAGCACAGAGCCTGACATGGGGCTTGAACCCACAAACCGTGATATAATGACCTGAGCCAAAGTCAGATGCTTAACCGCCTGAGCCACCCAGGCACCCCAGAATTTCTTTGCTTTTTAAGGCTAAATAATATTCCATTGTATGTTTTTTTGTTTTTGTTTTTGTTTTTTAGGTTTTAAATATCTCTTTGAGGCAGATAATCTTATTTACATTGATATAGAACCATTTCACATTTGTAGATCAGACACTAATAAATGCCTTATTTTAGTAAATTATCAAGAAAAACGGAAAGGAAACTAGTCAGAAGTGTTCTCCATTAGCCTGTCTTACCACAGCAGGAGGATCTGGAACATGGAGCCCGTACAGCTGAGGCTGGGCAAACTGTGTTTTTCTCTGGCTGGACAGTAGGGAACTTCAACTGGTTAGACTATGCTTTCCTTTTCTGAGCAAACATTTATACAAGAAAAAAGGTTGGTTCCTAGCACTGAATAATTCAAACACACTTCTGAAAACAGTGTGAACAGTGTGAGTGGGGAGAACCAAGCCCCTGGCAGGCAGGGTGGACAAGGCTCCAGGTTAACGAGGACCTTAGTCGGCTGCCTGTAGTGTGAGCCCCACTCACACACATGCATATCTATATTTCACACGTGGATCTGTCAATAGACATTTGGGTTGTTTCTACCTTTTGCCTGTTGTGAAGAATGCTGCAAGAACATCAGCATACAAGTGTATGAGTCCCTTCTTTTCACTCTTTTGGGTGTATACCTAGGAGTGCGATTGGTGGGTCCCATGGTAATTTTATGTTTAGTTTTTTTGAGGAACAGCCAAACTGTTTTCCTGGAGTTGTTCTTGAGATCCGTGAAGCTGGTGACAGGTGTGCAGAGGTGGGGGGTGGGGTCTAATACTAGGAAGTGGAGTGAAGGGGAGGAAGATGGACCACAGGAACACAGCAGAAGCCCTAGTGAGTGGCTCGACCATGCACAGAGTTGGCTCTGCTAATATGTTCTCAAGTGTGGTCTGTGGACTGGGGTGGCTTTACCTGGGTGCTGGTCAGAACTGCAGCATCTTAGGGCCTGCCGCAGAAGCACCTGTTTCTGTCTCTCTAACTTCTATGTGCATGGGCACATCGCCTGGGCATCTTGTGTGTGTATTTTGAGTGGAGTGGTCAGAGAATCTGCATTTCCAACATGACCCCATGTGATACTGGGCTTGCTGGTTCCTAGACTACATCTTGAAGAAGGGAGTGTCAGGACCGTTTGCATTTTGGAATTACCTGGTAAGCTTTTCAAGCATCCCAGTGCCTGGGTGCCACCACGGAGGTTCTGACTTAATTGGTTTGGAGTAAACCTGGCTTTCAGTATTTTCATGAAGTTGGCAGGAGATTCTACCACGCAGCCAGGGTTGAAAGTTTCTACTCTGGGTTTGGACACTGTCTTATCTGCCCTCCTTCCTGTTTTCTTTCTAACCCTTCTGCTTAAAACTGAGTCACATTCTCAATGGATTGATGTTTCTTGCATTCATCATTTACACTGCCTGCAGATTAATCTTTCTAAATCAGTGGCGGACAGACCGCTCTCTCGCAAAAACTTTCAGTGGCTCCCTCCTGTCCTCCATGAATCAAAAATACCTTGTGTTTATCTATCTTTTAGGGCCGTCCTTGGGATAGCTCCAATCTTCTTTTCCCCCCATGTCTCCCTCTTGACTGAGCCCTATATACTAATTTCCCTGAATATACAGTGTTCCTATCTCTATGATTTTGCTTTGGTTAACTCCCCATCCGTTTCATCTTTTCTATATTTGTGTCATTCAAAGACCACCCTATTTTTACTTGCCCCCATGAAAACTTTCCCTAATCTTTGCAACTGACGAAATCCTTTTTCCTCTAGCATTTTTATTGGTTTTCTTACGGCATTTACTTTTTTCCCTTATATTTCTGGAATTTGAATTCTTCTCTGACCCTCCTTGCTGGATTATAAACTCTTTGGGGGCCAGAACCTCTTTTTGTTCATGTTCGTATCCCCTGCTGGGCCTACCACAGTGCCTCACACATAGTAGGCATTTCCAAAGATTGGTTAAATTGTATTGAATTGAGTAATTTGTCTCCATGTTATTAATTCTATTTTGGCCTCTCTGCCGTGTATTGATATTTTAACCACACTGTCTGACATTTAGTAAATCTTTAGGGATTTTATTTAAATAAATGCTTTCCCAAAAGCTCCAAATGTTCTTTATGAACACTTGATACAGTTTCCTCACTGTCTTCCAAAGTTTGCAATGTGTTAATTGTTCACTCTTTGTACTCGTTTGTTTGTATTTTGGCTTCCCTGTGTCCTGAGACAGTGTGGGATCTAGTAGGAGGTCAGAGGCTACATTCATTTCACTTTCAAAGACTCATTATATTCCTAAAATCTTTGGGGCGCACTGGTAATGAGCCATGATTCTGGAAAGCCCATTCGGCTCTGATTCCACCTCATGTTCGGGTGGGAACTTCTGGGGTGCTTAAGTGGGTGATGGGACTTGGAAGGTAATGACGTTTCCTGCAATTAAATCATGTCCATAACAAGTCGCTTGCAATCCTGTAGGAACAATTATAAGGAATCCCCTCTCATTTGGCACAATGAGATATGAATATTTTCTAACGGGCTAATTAGTGCAGTTATCATTTTTTTTAGCCAAAAATGTCAATGTGTGGGATTTAATTAGTCTGCCCTAGGATTACGAGATAACTTCTTAGCTTAGTCAGTCTGTCAGCATTTTCAGGATTTGGAAGGATGCCAGGAACTATCACCTACACACTTGCAGAAACTTTTAAGACTTCTAGAGAAATTACTATGAGGAGCAGGTAAAGTTTCCAGAAATAAAATCTAAATTATATGGGTGGAGGCATTGTGACCAAAGGAATATTTAGTTAGTGGAAAGTGTAAAAAACAGGCCTTGACATCCCATTGTTCTTATTTCTATATTGCAGGATGTAGGTGGTTTAGAAGTTGCAGTCTCTGATTTATCTCCTTTGGTTTCTGGTAGTGGAACTTGATTCTACCTGGCTAAGCTACATGGGAATTGACTGGTAGGATATTGGGTAATGCGCAGAATGAAGGAGACTTTGAATAGTTCGGCCATGCAACATGGGGGATTAGGGAAGTTTCTGGGATGTCGGTAGCAGGCACTAGTAGGGGGATCTCTTCAGGATTCTGTTGGTGGGATGAATGTGTTGCAAATAGTTTCGAATCTTTTGACTTTCCAGGGAAAGAGAGTTGTGTTCACTTATCTTATGTTGTGGAATGGGTTCTGTAATATCCCTTCGAAGTTCATATCCATCCAGAACCTCAGAATGTGTGACCTTATTTGGAATAAGGGTCTTTGCAGATGTAACTTAGGTAGGATAGAGATGAGGCCATACTGGATTGAGGTGAGCTATGCATCTAATGAGAGTGTTCTTATATGAGGCAGAAAATGAGGAGACACAGACACACAGAGAGGGAGGTGATGTGCCATGGAGACAGATATGGCAGTGATGTGTCCACAAGCTCAGGAACACCAAGGATTGCCAGCAACCACCATAAGTTGGAAGGGAGGCATGGGACAGTTTCTCTTCCAGAGTCCCCAGAAAGAACCAACCCTGCTGAAAGCTTGATTTTGGACTTAGGTCTGCCTAAACTATGAAAGAATAAGTTTTTCTTTTTTTAGCCACCAAGTTTGTGGTAATTTGTTTCAGTACCTTTAGGAAACTAGCACAGGTTATATGTCCTGTGGTAGGCACCTTGATTGACAACCTCCCTGTAACTGTATGCATTGGGCTTAGAAGGACTTCCCAAAAGGAAATCCAGTAGTTGTCTTCAAGGAAAAGAGCATGGATAAGTGGAAAGAAACCATAGGAATGTCTATTATGTACCATAAACCTGAATTTCTATTTTACCTGGGGAAGCTGGGGAACAAGGATGGGAAATGTGCTGTCTAGCACCTGACTCAAGTAAAATGTGAAGCTCACCCTCAGATTTTGCCAAGTTACAAGTGGCAACTAGTCTTTTGGGGGAGAATTGGTGGTGTTGTGGATGACAAAAAATAAAGGCAATGTTAGGACAAAGGCCTTGTTTATATGGTCAGGGTATGGTATGATATGGGTCTGGAAGATAATCTCTGAAATAAATGAAAATTTACTACTGTATGGATTAAAAGGAACCCACAATAATGATCTTGCCTTATTCCTGGACTGGGACACTGTGATACATGTGAGTTGAGCATAGTCAACAGAATAAATTCTAGCATGTGTGCAGAGAAATCATAATGGGCTACATGGAAATTATTGATCTTGTTTGGGTGATTCTGTATTCCATTCCCTTTATGTTATTAGGTATTTGGTGGCCAGAGAGACATCTTTGTGTTTATTTCCTTTGCAGCTCTGACAACAACAACAACAACAACAACAACAAATATTTATCGAGGGCTTCCTATGAGCCAAGAACTCAATGTGTTACACAGGCATCAATGTTGTTCATATTGTTAGTGGCTCTGACTTTTGGGTGTGGAAACAGATTTAGGGAAGTTATGTACTTGCCTAGGGTCCCATAGCTGGTGAGTGATGGTACCAGGGTTCAAACGCTAGAGTCTTGATCGCAGAGCCTAAATTCTTGAGTAATTGTGTAGCTATTGCATGTACCTTTACTGTGAATATATGTATCATTTCAATAAAGAATTACCATCTTTTGTTTTTTTGGTTGTTGTTATACTATTTCCTTAAAAGCCCATGTGGCATATTGCTCATGTGGCATATTCCTTGGAAACTTTCAAATGTCAGTCAGTGGAATGAACCAGAACTTTCTTTGTGCCGTGAAGTATACTGTCTGCTAAGCTAATCTCTTTCCTACTGGGGAATATGTATAATACGAACTGGTTTAGCTAGACTGAAAATCAATCATCAAGGCCACTGACGATGCTTAAAAAAAAAAAAAATCAAAAGCAGTTAGCATACAAATGAAAGTGATTCCCTATAACTCTATGTGGGACAAATTTCCTGAACCACCATACCAATAAATCAAGGCTGTGGAGGCTCAGTTATAAAGGAAGATAGATTGAACAATTTTCCTGTTATAAGCAAGCTGTTTTGTACTATGTATCTATTAGCTAGTTATTCAGGTCTAATTTAGGAATGTGTAAGTAAACATGGACAATATATTTCACTTGCATTAAAAATTTCCAAATAATGCTCCATATCAACACAACCAGATGATTTCTGGAATCTTCAAAGTGCCTTTTGCAAAACTGTAATTAGAAATTCTTTGCTATAGGGGCGCCTGGGTGGCGCAGTCGGTTAAGCGTCCGACTTCAGCCAGGTCACGATCTCGCGGTCCTTGAGTTTGAGCCCCGCGTCGGGCTCTGGGCTGACGGCTCGGAGCCTGGAGCCTGTTTCCGATTCTGTGTCTCCCTCTCTCTCTGCCCCTCCCCCGTTCATGCTCTGTCTCTCTCTGTCCCAAAAATAAATAAACGTTGAAAAAAAATTTTTTTTAAAGAAATTCTTTGCTATAAAAAAATAGTCTGTGAGGGTCCCCCTCCCTCACTCCTTCCCCCAATCTTTGAAGTGAAATTTTTGTTGTTGTTTGTCCATAGAAGGCTTTTTGAATTCATTGGACCCACTGTTGGAGCATACCTTCTCAGTTCTGTTGAGTGACTTCCCTGCTGGGATTCTAGAGATACAGATAAAGCCAGAACAATAAAGCAACTAACTTCCAGTTTCTCTTATCCGAAAAGGCTGGCTGACTGCAGGGCTTTAGGACTCTATCAAAATTACTGAGGTAATTTGTATCAGGACTTGGGGGCTATAAATCAATAGAGAGGATGCTTCTCTTGACTGGCTGTAGGTTCTTTCTTCTAATCCCCTCAGAGTTGAACCAAAATATGCAAGTGTCATGGGAAGGCCAATAATACGATGCTCTGTGCAGGAAAATTTTTGAGCATAGCATCACACTAGTCATATCAAATAATCATTCAACATTTATTTACAGCTGTGAAAATATTGGAAGTAGAGGGCCACTGGTGGTAGCTCTGAATTTTTCCTCTCCTATTCCAAGACCTGACACAATGTACTTGCCACTCTGCATGGGATGGCACCCTGGGTAAAAGCTAAGAGTATGGACTCTAGAATCTGACTGCCTGGCTTTCGATCTTGGCTTTTTTATGTCCTGGTTTATGACTTCGGACAAGTTACTTAAATTCTATGTATCACAGTTACCTCATCTATAATATACATATAATAATATGTATTTATTTTATGGTTAGTTAGTGTTTAGTTTATAGAATTGTTTTGAAGTTTAAATAGGATCACCCATATAGTACCATTACCATGAGTCCTAGCACATAGGGATCCTGTAAAAAATGTTGTCTATTATTACTAACCAAACAAAGTCCTTCCCTGTAGAATCCCCCTTCCTCCAAATTTATGCCTTGCTTTTCTGTTGGGGAAATCATCTCTTGCCTGAGCTTGGTCCAGGTGGTTTGGTTGGATGATTCTTCTCCCTTATCCCCAAATTCAGAAATGATTTATGATCTGGATTTGACCAACCAGTCTATTCTATTTCCTCATGGCCACAGTGACTAGATCAAGGATGGGCTTGTGATCCAAGTAGACCAATGAGACCCTATCCTGGGACTTTGGCAGAGTGTTAGGAAGGAAAAGGGGATGTTGCTAGAATGTACAATGTAAGTCTGGAGGTGCTAGGGGCCACTGTGAGATAGTAGGTGGAAAGAGAGGTTGAATCCTGAATAAATCACTAGGTTCTGGCATTCTTGAAGCCAGATTTACCACTGGACTTTTCAAACATTGGCACCAATAAATGCCCTTTTGTTTTTGTTTTTGTTTTTGTTTTTTTTAAATTTTTTTTTCAACGTTTATTTTATTTTTGGGACAGAGAGAGACAGAGCATGAACGGGGGAGGGGCAGAGAGAGAGGGAGACACAGAATCGGAAACAGGCTCCAGGCTCCGAGCCATCAGCCCAGAGCCCGACGCGGGGCTCGAACTCACGGACCGTGAGATCGTGACCTGGCTGAAGTCGGACGCTTAACCGACTGCGCCACCCAGGCGCCCCAATAAATGCCCTTTTGATTAAGCCAGTTTGATTTAATTTTCAACATCTAAAACAAGGGTGAGCATATGTCGTTTGGGACAGCCTTAATTTATACCTATTGTCTCAGCATCATTATGAATAGTGTGCTTTCACTCTCAGAAGTATCCTGATTGAGAGGATAAATTATATGGCCATCTTATTTAAACCCAAAAAATCCAGATTAATACAGCAATACTGGAGCAAAGACCCTTGTGGAGTCCCACCTCTCAAGAGGTTCTCAAATTACTCAGCACATACTGTATTCTCACTAGGGAAAGTTCTGGTGGATACACTCATCTTCATCTCTAATGAGGGTGTAGGGCCCCTTTGAGATGGCCACTGCCACAGTGACCTCCTTAGTCTAGCTCTAATCTTTAGGTTATGGCTGCTTAGACCTACTTGGGACTCTTGTCCTTGTACTGACAAGCTGAACTTCTCTAGTTAAGCAATCAGCCTTCCTAGTCAATCTGTCTCTTTCTCCACTTCCTCTCCTTCCTCCTTGACTACTCATACATGTGTGCACACTCACACACATGCACACACACAGCATTGGATTGGGTGAAAACCACCAGCTCCCTTGCCTTACCCCATGACCATGTTTGTTCATTCTCTAGTCAGTTGTGCTAAAGGGGAGAGGTTTGTGCTGGGAGTTTGCGTGGGCAGACGAACAAGATCACTGGGATCATTTTAGGTAGTAGAAAACATACTGGTGAAGATCTGACTTGCATTAAGTGATGTTAGCTTCTTTGAATCTCTTGATTTTCCTTCGATGAAGCGTCTAAAGTGAGATATCAGAGGCAGAGCACTGGTCCTGAGCCAACTGTATAACCTTAGGCAAGTCACTTACTGCCTCTCTGAGCCTCCGTTTACTTCACTATTAAATGGATGTAACAGTGTCTCATCTGCCTGTGGCACAAGGTTGTTTAATGTTGAAACACAATGATATATTCCATTGTGGTTTATAAGCTGCTATGTCAATGCAGGAGAACTGAACACAGTCATCATGCTATGGCAGCTTTCCTCACGTCTCACATGGGGTCTTGTTTGTTATCAGCAGGGTTCAAGAGATAAGTTGGCAAGGTCCTATTGCACTGTCAGGCTTTACAAGTGTGTATGTAGGTATATGTATATATGGGGAGGGAGAGTGGGAAACATTAAGTTATTTATCTGCACAAAAGTTCTTGTTTAGGCAACATGAGTTGATAATAATATCCATTGTTAATATTTAATGTTTACTTTTTTTTTTTTTTTGCCAGGCCTAGGGCTGTGTACTTTATGTGCATTGTACCATTTTATTTAAAAAATATTTTTAGTTATTTATTTTGAGAGAGAAAGAGAGTGGACGCTAGCAGGGGAAAGGCAGAGAGAGAGAGAGAGAGAGAGAGAGAGAGAGAGAGAATCTCAAGCAGGCTCCGCACTATCAGTGCAGAGTGATGCAGGGCTTGAACTTACAAACCGTGAGATCATGACGTGAGCCGAAATCAAGAGTTGGACGAGAGTGGGTGGCCACCCAGGGTCCTCTGCATTATATCATTTTAATCCTCACAGTGATGTGAAAAAGTCTGTATCATTACAGACTTTATGCATTTTTCAAATGTAGAAATTAAAGCAATAATTGGCAGAATCAGGACTCAAACCTACGTCTGTTTGATCTCAAAGCTTTTGCTTCTAGAGGTGGTATTATTCTGTTCATTTTGTGCGTTGGGAAGAACACTTAGCCTGAAGTCAGGAGCTCTGGCTTCCATTTCCCCATCTGCCCTTAATGAGCAGGTGACCTTGGACAAGTCAAGCTACCAAATGGGCCTTTATTGCCCTGTGTGATAAATGAGGGGTAGATTAGATGATTCCTGAGGTCCCTTGAGGTTCAATGATTTCATGACTCTAGGAATTTGGGCTTGGGATCAAGTTCAAGTTTTCTTTAATGTCAGAAGGTCTAAATCTTTCCTTTGGGAGAGCTGCATTTTATCATAAACATCAGTCACCAAAGCCTCCAGCTGCAAATTAAGAATGAAGGAGAAGGGGTGGTTTGTAGGTGCAATGAAGGAGAAGTTCCTCCTGCCAGATATTTAGAAAATGGTGAAATTTCCATTGAAAGTATATTATTAGTAGTAGAAAATAATGATTAATGCCATTTCATGTTCCTTTCACAAGTCATGGTAGATAATGAACAATGATAACACTATGCATGATTGCTGATCCTTGTGACATTCAAAACAGATTCAAAATTCCTCTTCCACATACAGGACTCAGTTAGGACGCTATATTAAATTCAAACTTAGGGATCAGATTTAAAATTCAAATGCATATCCTTTTTGCATATCTATTTTGACACAGCATTACAAATTACTCACTGTAATATGAATTAAAGATGGACTTTTGCACAATGGGGGAAACATTAAAAAATCCTATTTAAATTTAAATCCCCTTTTTCCCTTTTCAGGTTTCCCCCCATATTTATCCCTCAGTATATCTGCTAATTATCAAAAGTATTGCTGTTTAAACAGTAATTTGTTCATTCACATTTTATTATTTTGTGCTGGTAGCGACTGCCAAGAAGCAATGTTGATATCTTGAATCACAATTAGTTCATTGTGATGTTCTTAAATGAGAGAATTTTAAGAGTACTTTGTCCTATCTACATTTTAGTATTTACCTAATGTACATAGTGTAGAAAGAACTGATGTCAAAAAGGACAGAGTGGCAAATGTGCTTTTAAGTATATTATAATAGAGCCAGTGAAATGTGCAAAATGACAAATTAAATTTAATGTTCAGGTGCATTGCCAATTTGTTTGGGGGGTAAAAAGCAGCACCCTTTGCTAACCTGATAAGAATTAATCAGATTTTAATTACTCGATGTGCAACCTGGACTGTTTAGCACATTTATGCCGAGTAATCACTGGGGCATCTCAAGCCAAATGGCTGAAAATTTCCATCTTTTAAATTATGGGTATGGTTCTCTGTTAATCATTTTTGGACCCTCTAATTTTTGTTTTTTGGTTTTTTTTTTTTGCAACTTCATTTCTTCTATGACACTAATAATTTCCTTCGGGTTTTTCTTTTTTAGTGGAGGGGAACAATTTGCTATTTTGTAAAAATGGAAGTGATGCCCATCTCAGTGTTGAGGCCCTAAGGTTGTATTTCCAGTTTTGTGGAAATATCCTCTTTGCTCTCATCTACCAGGGAAACTCCTGGAGGTTAGGGGCGCAGTTTGTCACCACAGAGATGGAGTCTGACATTTTGGCCTCATTAACGCGGTGCTGTAACAAAGCGAGTGAACCTCAAACCTAATTTAGCAAAACAACCAAGCCCATAAAAAAGGGCAGGACAAGAAAATCAGAGGTGCATTCAATAAACTTTTATTATTGAACTTCAAAGTCTTTCTTAAAATTGCCAGAAGCTTCCCAGCTTTGTGCTGGTGCTTAGGAATTGCCACTCACAAATGTTAGCAAAGTTACCACGTCAGGCTCAGTAGATACGATGAAATCCAGAATCACATTCATTTTTGTGTTTCTTCAATTCCTGGAGGTCCTTGTTCAGCCTTCAATAAGATCAGCCCTGGACTAATCAATGAGAAATTGCAGAGAATATGAATCCTGCAAAATCAATAATTCGTATAATAATTACACAAACATATTAGAGAAGCATGGTAGTGCATAGCCAAGCAAATCCCAGGGAACATGCTCTTGACATCTTTTAAAACTCAGCCAGATATGATAAAGTTTTGCCTACCTTTGCTTTTGCTTTAGGATGATCCTAGAGTTTAATAGAAAGAGTATTGCAAGGTTTTCCTCTAATGTATGCAAGTTAAAAAATTAACACATATAAAAGCCAAGTTGTTAGTAGAAAAGTTTAAATGAATTTTAAAAGAGACATGATGGTTCCAGATACAGGTTCTTGTCATATGTCTGAAAAACCAAGTCTACTGTCTCTCCTGACACAGTTCACACAGGGAATCCTAGTAACTGCTCATGGCTGCATTTTCGTGGTCTGCCCCAAGACTTCTTCTTCTACCAGCTCAGGTTACTAATCTCATTGTTTTCCTCACCCCAACACCATAGGGGCATGAAGAGAACTGAATCAGAACCATGAGACTGGAGTTCTGGTTATGACCATGTGGAAAGGCCTACCAATCCCTCTCACCTTCAGTTTCCTTATCTGTAAAATGGACATTACAAGATCGCTGAGTGTATAAGGTGAAGTGTTACTAAAAGTGCTTTCTTTCTTTTATTTTAGAAAGAGAAAGAATGGGGGAGAGGGGAGGAAGTGAGGGGAGAGGGAGAGGGAGAGGGAGAGGGAGAGGGAGAGAGAGAGAGAGAGAGAGAGAGAGAGGATCTTAAGCAGGCTCCACACTCAGTGCAGAGCCTGATGCAGGGCTTGATCCCATGACCCTGCGATCAAGACCTGAGCCGAAATCAAGAGTCAAACCCATAACTGACTGAGCCACCCAAGCACCCTGGTAAAAGAACTCTCTAAATTGTTTACCTCTGTAGTCCCTGCATGGCTTTCTGACCTGGAATAACTTTATCTTTGAGTAGAGGAGTCACAGAGAAGGCCTGTGATGGTTAATTTTGTGTGTCAACTGGACTGGGCAAAAAGATTCCCAGAGAGCAGGTGAAATATAATTTTTTCTGGGCCAAGAGCCTACAATGAATCCTCACTTTTCTTGTGAGCCTCACTTTTTCTGTGTGGATTCCTCTTTCCATTACCTAGCCCTGCCAGTTTCAGTCCCTTTAGCCACCTGGAGCTCCACTCATTGCTTCCTTAGCTCAGGGAGATTGCCCATCTCCATTTGCCCTCACTTTGTGTATTTCCCTCCTCTCAAAGAAGACAGCCCTGTGCTGTTTGCTGTTCGAAGTCTTGAAACAGTTGGGGCACCTGGGTGGGGGTGGTGAAGTGTCCAACTTCAGCTCAGGTCATGATCTCGCGGTGAGTTCAAGCCCTGTGTTAGGCTCTGTGCTGCCCCTCTGTCTGCCCCTCTGTCTGCCCCTCCCCCACTCGTGCTCTGATTCTCTAAAAAATAAACAAACATCAAAAAAGAATTAAAAAAAAAAGTCTTAAAACAATTGCTTTATGTACTTTGTCCAGTGTTAGAATTGTCGTTAGCAGGAAGCAAATCTCTAATAGTTATTCTGCAATAACTGGAAATGAAAGTATTTATCTAGATTATTTTGCTCTAAATCATACATGAATTACTTATTCCTGACAGTTTCAATACATTAAGACTTTGTCTAACATTACTGCTAGGAAAACCAAAAAGTGAATTTGATTTGAAAAATAAATGCTCAGAACAATGAAAGATGCTGATTTCAAATTGTAAGTTTCAACTACTATAGAATGAGGGTGCCCTAATTTAAGAACAAAGAGAAGATAATCAGACAGTGTTTCTACTCAACAGGAGTTTCAGGCATAATTGTGAAATCAACCAACACCTCTAACGTTTTAAATTAAAATCTCTAAATTTAAGCTATGACTTCACACATGTAGCAACATCCTTGTGATTCCATATAATATAAACCATTATGTTGAAAGTAAACATTGACTAAAAGCACTCTCTCCTCTGTGTGTGTGTGTGTGTGTGTGTGTGTGTGTGTGTGTGTATATATATATATATATATAATCTATCTATCTATCTATCATCTTCTATCATCTATCTCTCATCATCACCTACCTCTCTCTCCTTGTCTCTTTCTGTAACATTTATTGAGCAGTTGCTGTATGTTAAGTACATTATATACCACATCATATTTAATCTTCACACACAAAAAAAACCCTATAAGGTTAAGTAAACTTTCCAAGAGTAGTAGTAATCTTGGGTAAGTCAAGGATCAAATCTAGACAGTTGATACTGTTGTTTTAAGTGCTTCAAGTAATAGGGAGGAGGTGGATGCTTTTAGTGAATTCTGAACAAAAGTTTACAGCTTGTACAGTAGATTTTTGATGTTTGTTCTACCTTCTTGACAAGTTGTGTTTTGTGGATCCACTAGTAGGGGTACCCCCAAATAGAATCCACTAGATTTATTCTCACATTGTACAAAAATGACCTAAAATACAGATAAGGAAGGAAATTTTCCATTCACAGTTTATTGTTTGCTTGAGTTTATAACATTCCCCCTCCAAATATGTCTTGCCTCCTAGGAGAATCTTTCATGACATATTATGTCATAAGAACATACTAACTCAAATACAAACATCTGGTCTTAAAATAATGTTTCATTTCTTATTTCTCTTCTTTTTGTATGCTTCTTCATCTTGCCTAGTCCCACGGTTGTATCTTAGTTCAACCTTATAACATACAACATCACTCATGTCCATACAAAACAAACAACATGCATATACTAAAATACATCGTACAATAACTTCTTTTTTCCATTAAAGTATCAATAATGATTGAACAGTATTTAGGGAGTTTTGCACCAGTATTTTTCTAAAAAAAAAAAAAGACCAATTTATGGTTACTGGTGTATACTATAGCAAAAAAAATTGACCATTGCCTATGTCATCTGGCTTAATGGTACTAAAGACTATTGGGCTCATTTTTAAGAAGTCTCCCACATTTTCAGCTTATGTTTTTTTCTGATTTCTCACTTTCTTGATATTCCTAGAATTCAACTGCAGGAAGAAAATAATGTTTGATGATGCCAGTAAAGTAAGCTAAGGAAATAGTATGAAACCAAGTATCACAAAGAAGAATGTAAAGATAGAAGTTGCTCTCATTGCTGTTTTACATCTGCAAAGAAAAGACAATGCCTAGAACTATTTGCTGTTAATTTAGTAAATAATGTACAGTTTATAAAAATATAAATTGTAAACTGTATGATATATCTTTTCTCTTAAAACTCTCTTTGTGCAGAAGGAAGTTGGGGGTTGAGATCATGTCAGCTGTAACATTGTTGTTTTACTAGGTTTGTCTTGATTGGTTCTCTGGAACTCCATTAACCTGCTTTCCATCGAGAGCCAAAGACATTATCTGCTGTTGAACTTAAAAAGAATTTTGCCATTAGAGACAGTAAGAAGTAGAGGGTGTTTTTTTTTTTTTTTCTAATTGAACCTGTTAGAGGACTGGGACCAAGTCTTATATTGCTTTTCTTATTTCCCCACAGTTCTCAGAACTGGCCTCTGTACCCAATTAGTATTTAATAAATACCTGCCTATTGGCTGACTTTCAGATTTGGAAGTGTAGACTACCGTGAGATCAACAGGGGATTATGCACAAGGAAGAAACAGCTCAAAAAAGAGAGTATCTCCTTGTTTTGTTTTTTAGTAAGCTTTTTGTTTCAGAAGAAATTGTTTTAACTTCAATCTGGGGTAATATGTAATTTTAATACATTTATAAGTAGTATAAAAGTATGACTTCACATAGCAAATTGTGTTAGTCATTTCATTTTAAATAACATTTTACTCAAATTGAGGGTTGATGAAGGGAGGTAGGTGGGAGATGGACCAGATGGGTGATGGGTATTAAGGAGGATGCTTGTTGAGATGACCACTGGGTGTTTTATGTAAGTGATGAATCACTGGTATCTACTCCAAAATGAATGTTATGCTGTATGTTAACTAAGTAAAATTTAAATTAAAAAAACAATGTTTTACTTGTCCATGGCCTGGGAAAGTATCTAAATGCATTTAGGTGCTAGCCAAATTCATTTTATCTTGGTAGGTAAGATGCTTATTAGATATGTAGCCTTATAAATACAATAGATATCTCTTATAGTGAGAAGAATTTTTTCTCTATTAAAAACTAAATTCTCAAAGAAGTTTCTGTACATTTTCAATGAGGTTTGAATGTTCATCTCATATATATTCTTAATATTCTTTTGGGGACCTTGATGTAGCACTGCAATGGGAATTTTTTTCTTTCAAGGTACATTGGATTACAGAAAAAAAAATCAGTTGAGGGTAACATCATTAAAAGCCAACATAGTATTATACTCATTAATTCCACAAGGATTGAAAAAGCATAAAAAGTTATATGATCAACTAACACAGAGAAGCTGGGGGAGGAAGGAATAAAGGCTTCCAGTCCCTGTCAGTGTTTTTCACAAATGTCTACCCATAAAACTTCAATAGCAAGATAAAGTGATTGACTGTGGATCCTACTGTCAGCTATCCCAACTTGAACTTTGCATTGTAGACTAAATTATAAAAATAATATTTATCTATTATCACTTAGGTAGTACCTAAGTTTTGGGGTGCCTGGGTGACTCGGTCGGTTAGGTGACCGACTTTGGCTCAGGTCATGATCTTGCAGTTCAGATTGTTGGTTCTAGCCCTGCATCAGGCTCCACACTGACAGTGTAGAGTCTGCTTGGGATTCTCTCTCTCCCTCCCTCTCTCTCTCTGCCCTGACCCCTCTCATGCTTTCTCTCTCTTTCAAAAATAAATAAACTTAAAAAAATATTTAAAAAAATAGTCTCCAAATTTTCAAATACAATTGATGTTGTGGGATGATGAACCATTTTTACACCATGAATTTGGGTATTTTCTGGCATCATTTCTTGTACCCCTGTAGAATAATAATACTCCAGTTTGAAAAACATGGTATTGTGGGACACCTGGGTAAGTCATTCGATTAAGCACCCGACTTTGGCTCAGGTCATGATCTCATGGTTCATGGGTTTGAGCCCCATGTCAAGGTCTGTGCTGACAGCTTGGAGCCTGGAGCCCGCTTCTGATTCTGTGTCTCCCTCTCTCTCTGCCCCTCCTCCACTCATGCTCTGTGTCTCTTTCTCTCAAAAATAAACACACATTAAAAAAATAAAAGAAAAACATGGTATTGTGACACCTTACATAAATATTATTACAATGAACTTTCATTATTTTTTCACATTGTCTCCTCCTACATTTTAAGTTCCCTGAGGTCAGGGACTAGATCTCATTTTTCTCCATATTATCAGAGGCCAGTTTAGTGCATAGCAAACAATAGCATGTAGTATTTGTTTGCCAAATTGAATTAAATTTGTGCATATTTTATACGTGGGCTTGTGAAAGTTTCATTCAGACTGTATCTTTGAAGAAAATGATAAACAATAACAACACTACTAGTTACATGATGTTTACCATTGCCATAAAACTCTAGTCTTACGTATTTACATTTGGATAGAATCTGTTAACTTGGAGACATGGTGCTTTGTTATCAGTGCCTCACTAGTGTGCTGTGATCTGGGATGAGTCACAGCATCTGGTTGCTGCTGTTACATAAATACATAAAAGAATGTTTAAAAAGATTTTGCTTTGATTGGTCATTTTGGAAAATCCCTATATTATTGTCATGTTAAATGTCATTCAGTTCTGCTCTAATTCTTCATTTTCATCTTTCTTTTGTGCAAATGCTAAGGATAGGAAGGTCATGGGGGTTTTTCCTCTGCGAAAGTAGGACCTGGATCAAAAATTCAGAGTACCCTTGTGTTAGAGGGATGGTCCACTATGCCCCTGTTCTTCGGATCCTGATCCAGAATATATTTAAGCACGAAGGACTGCACCATCTTGTACACAAATATTGACAAAGCAAGGAAGACAGAAAAACCAATCTTTTGCTTAATGAGTAACCAATCCTTCTAGGGACAATAAATAGTCAAGGCAGTAAGATGTCTTTTTTAAAATTTTGACTTAGAAAAAAAAAAAGCCCCCAAGGATGCTTTGCTTCTATAGCTGTGGAGATGATCATGGTCTTAGCCAGTCAGGACCAGGCACCATGTAAAGAGGGAGTGGACTCTTTGTGTAGCTCTGGAAAGCAAAGGATTGCCATAGGTGTCTATGATGGTGGGGAGTGCCAGCGTGGGCAGAGCTTCTAAGAGAATTAGAAACCACCGGTACTTATTATAAACGAAAATAGAGAAATAGAATAGATTTTGGTGCTAGAAGCATATAAGCTCTAAACTGTACTTTATTATGGTAAAAAAAATTTCCCCTTCAAAAGCTAATTTTAGTTTTGAAGTATAGAGTGATTCTACATACATTGCCTTATGGAATGACTGTCAAATTCTTGAACGTGAGAAGGTAGACTGTAGATCTAGGGCTACTGTAATGGGTAATATTGCTACCTGTGGCCTGTAAGCAAGCTACAGACTCCTAGGGCTTAGGAGTATCTAAGCCTATCAAACAAAGTATCTAAAGTATCTAAACCTATCAAAGACAATACAGTAATTAATCCCACCCTTTGTTTTTTATTGTATTATCTTTGATCTTTAGAAGGTTTCGTCCACTTAACACAGTTCTCTCAATGCTGGATATTAGCTTTGCTTCTTCTATTTTCAAACTCTAAATGACATTTTTAGAGAAAATATTTATTTCCATGGAACAGAGTTTGCTCACGTACCAAGTAAGATTTAAGTTTTTAGAAATTTGCAGTTGAGGTCACAGTTCCTTAAAAGGGCTATAGAATGCACTTCTTGATGGACAATTTTTGTTCTTTGCGAAAACAAGGGCTGCTTTATCCAGGCTATATTTGAAAATTAAATTTCTAAACCTGAACCTCCCCCTTATCCCCCAAATCACTTTCTTTTGTGTTATAGTTGATCTCATTGTTTATGATTCCTCAAACCCTTCCAAGGATTTTAAGAACACTAGTTCTCTGAATTTAAATACAGTCTACTTGAAATACTTAGAGTGGTTTCCATTTTCTTACATAAATGCCAACTGATATAGAGCATGCGAGCATAATATAGCAGGATACAGAAAGAGGAGGCTAGGCATCTCAGACAGACTAGGGCTACTGTGTTTACCTTCAATCAGATGGGGACAAGTTAAAACTATGTGTGCAAGACATTTGATATGGGCACACATACAGCTAACCAAGAACAACATTCTTAAGTGATTTAAATCTATAGACGTAGATAACATTAGTCTTTCGTTTTTGCCCTGCAGAATAATTGAAATCAAGCTTTGTCCTGGTGGATTCTTTAGCCTTGCATGAGAGACAGGCAACATCCAGTGTTCATAGGCTTTTTTAGTAGTTGTTTCGTTGGAGCTGGGTGGTTTGGAGCATGTGTTTCTTAAAGGGGCAGAGTGCAAGGCTAGTCAAGTTGGTTCACCAAGCTTGAGTAGACAGAATTGGCTGGTGGGATGCCCACTTCTATCATACCATGCTTATTCTTCCAGAAGTTGTTCATTTGGCTAAAGAGGATGACCTTCAATCGTATAAATAGGAACTACTTTTTTAAAGTTTATTTCTTTATTTTGAGAGAGAGAAAGATAGAGCATGGGCAGGGGAGGGGCAGAGAGAGAGGGGAAAGAGAGAATCCGCAGCAGGCTCTATGCTGTCAGTGCAGAGCCCGATGCAGGACTCACTCATGGACCATGAGTCTGAGCTGAAATCAAGAGTCAGACCCTTCACTGACTGAGCCACCCGGGCACCCCAGGAACTTTTTAAAAAAATCAAGAGTGCACTAGTAGCTGTGGCAAAATAAATTATTTTATTTATATATTTACATTTCCATCCCTCACCACACAAATGTAAGCTTCTTGGTAGCAAGGTCCTTAAATGTCTTACTTTATCTTTAGTAAATAATATGCTTTTACCTATTCAAATCATTCAATAACTAAATATTGAATAGGTACAGTGACCAAGACACTAGACTAGGCCCTGGGGTTATAGCAGTGGAAAAACTTGGCTTCAGAGGTTCGTTGGTAGTAATAGGGAAAAAAATATCATTAGCAAGACAACTTTCCTATAGTTGGGCTTTGAAAATTAAAAAAAAAGTCACATCTTTTTATTGTGTACAATGTGTAATAACACTGTTGGAGACTGATAGGGTGCCAGATATGGCTTTTATTTTACCTGTTAAAGCAGATTTATAGAGAGCTCATAGAGGCTCAACAGCTAAACATTTTGATTTTAGTCTAATTGGAAAAGAGAATTTAATTTTACTGACAATTACAGGGGAATAAAGAGTGCACTTAAGTTGAAATTAAAAAGTAAAATAGTAAACTAGTTAAGTTTATTGTAATATTGTTGCTTTCCCCTGATAATTTGCATTGCATGATCATGTTCATGATCTCATAGAATACATTAAATTCTATGGTTTATTATAATAAGAATATTTTACTGTGTAACTTGATAAATAGACAGATGTAAAAGAACACTTTGCGTGTGTGTGTGTGTGTGTGTGTGTGTGTGTGTGTGTGTGTGTGTGAAAAGATTGAGCTCTTTACCTTGGAAAGGATTTTAAAATTGGGTCACCTTATCCATTTTCTTCATATTGATGGAATACAGGTCACTGAAGTCTAGCTTTGTTTAGCTCTTCTTGCTCCATTTTGACAAAGTGATAAAGAACCTAATTACTAAACTACTCAGCTAACAAAGATGGGGGAATCACCTTCTCAAAAATGGAAAAGCACCTTTTCAAGTATATTAAGGGCCCATCCATTTCAGACTTGAAGTTTATCCCACTTAGAGCCTGGATGAGGAGATATGTGTTGAGGGGAGCATAGCTCCTAATTAGCTCCCCAGCCTGGGTGTTGGAGGGTGGAGACCTCTGCACTTGGTTTCCCATTTCTTGGAAAAATGCTCAGTGAGAGCAGGGATAATGTCTCTGAAGCATTGATTATATATTTACTGAATAAATGAAGGAAGCTTGATAGCAGCATGTGAAGTAGTGATCCTGATTGTTCTGAACCTATTATTCTATCTGCCTATACCTGGATTTTTGTGTGTGATCTAGTATAACAGGGTCAACTTACTTCTGTCAGCCTCAATTTCCCCATCTGTAAACTGAAGATTCTAGCATTCTTCTATTGCCAAGAAGAAATAAAAATTCTTAATAAGAACGACCTAACATTTTTGCCTTTGTAAATATGGTTAATTCACTATTACCCAGCTTCCCTTAATAAACAAATGCTGAATACATTTAATTAATACATCTTAATTACTAGAAGAAAATTATTCTATTTTCTGTGCCCCCCCACCTTGTCCCTGGTGACTTTCCGTAGTGGCTTTCTCAGTGGCTCTTCCTTCCCTGGCTCTTTAAAACTTAGTGTTCTTTAGATTTTCCTTCTTTTCTTATGCTATATGCTCTCCTTGGTTGATCTCGTAGACTTTTCTAGGCCTAAGTACTTGACCATGTCCAAATCTACATTTACAGTTCAGTCTCATGCCTCTTACCCTGAATCCTACACTGATATATTCAGCCGCCTACTCTGTTACCACTTAGATGTCTATGGCAGAGACAGGCTAGTTGCTCATCCAACCAGGTTCCTCTTCCTGGCCACACAGTTAGACTACAGTTGCTAACTTCTTCTGCATTTAGTTGGAGATTAAATGAATGAGCACTAGCCCATGGACTGATGTGAGTGAAAATGATATGCACCAATTCCATACATCTCTCTTCTGTCTTCATGGCTGGAAGCAAAGTTCTCCCAGATGGCAGTATTATCATATGGGAGAAGCCTGGATTCCTGAGTCACTCCTTGAAGGAGAGCTTCCCAAGAGAGCTACCCAAACTGCCTTGAGCTGTAATATGAGCCAGGAATAAAAGTTTGTTAAGCCACTGAAATTTGGGGGGGTTATTTGTTGCCATAGTAGAGCTTGACCTTTCTTTATTAATATTGTGTCCCCTAGGCACCACGAGCTCTGCAGGTAGTCTACTTTCCACCTCAGTTGGTGGTATCATCCTCTTTTTAGCCACCCAATTCACAGCCCCCTAGTCCTCAGCCAAATCCAATTACTAACCAACTCCTGTGGATTTTAACTCCCTTATTTTTTTTCTTGGAATTATCTATCTTTTTTTTAAAACCATTATTCTGGTCTAGGCTCTTACTATTTCTTACCTGCTTGTTGATTTGAATGAAGTTAAAACAAACCAGGAGGTATCCTATTAGAATAGTCAGTCATTATTAAAAGGCCTTCCCAGCAGGGAACACGAGAGAATGTGGTGACAACGTAACGATACAGTTGATGTCTGGAAATAAGTAAATCTCCAGATCACTGATGAAGGAAGTGGGGACCTCCCCGGCCTTTGCTCTGTGCTGATGATGCCTGAATACAAAATAAAAAAAGGACCCCCTGCAGTGCACAGATGGACAAGTGAGGCTTAATGCAATTAACCATGGACACCTGGATACTTCCTACCTACTGTCTTCCACTTTATCTTTTCATCCACTCACACATGCTTTTGATAAAGGGTCACAATGCCAGCTGCTTACTGAGTGCAGATCAAAGCTGGAGCGATAGTCTGGCAGGGGTCTTCTTGCTAAGCTTAACCTTACCTGGGAGAGTCAGTTAGCTCAAAACACTTCTAATCACCTGTGATCCCTCCTTACGTCTCCTGCAGAGTGTGGGACTGTAGTTGACAGCTCCCACGCTCCCCTGTCCATTTAGTGATGCTCCCTTTATAAAAGCAGCTCTTGGTTTTATCAACCTATATTCCCTCTACCACGAAAAGGAAGCCCCACTTTGATCACACTCCTCTTGCTTAGAGGCCCCTCCTGTGCCATGGTCCTTCATTTTCTTCATTTCTGTGGCAGCTCTCCCTCCTCCAAACCTCAGCACACATTTCCATTGTATATTTTAAAAAAGAAAATTAAAATAATCCCATGTTTAAAGAAATGGGGTTTGCCTTTAAATAACTTTTCAGCAGCCCATAGCTTTGTTTTTTCATGTAGAATAAAAAGATCCTATTGAAGCTTGAAATGGCTTCAAGGAACATAGAAGTGATTTTGAGGTCCGGATGGACATCTTTATGCTGGGTTTTATAGGAAAGCTTGTGATTATTAGAGGCTTACGCCAAAATGGAGTGCCTAAATTTTCCCTGCCCTCCTCACTCAAATGTCTGGGGGGACACTTCTGCACATAGAACTGATTCCCATATAAATAAGTACAGCGTTGGCCACACTAGTCATTCTTACTACTGATTCTTCTTCTGGACCCTCTTCCTCCCTTCTTGTTTCCTAACTTGAACCTAGACCTTAGCCTGTTTCTGTTTCAGGCCTGCTGTTCTGTTATGTTGTCTTCTTCCTCCCTCTGTAGCTAAACTGGTCACATGCAATGTCATCTATGCTTCCAGGGGAATGATGGCCATTCTGTAGCCCCTTCTAAGAGTATTTGCTTTTATTAAAAAAAAAATTTTTTTAACGCTTATTTTTGAGAGACAGGAAGAGACAGTGTGAGCAGGGGAGGGGCAGAGAAAGAGGGAGACACAGAATCTGAAGCAGGTTCCAGGCTCTCAGCTGTCAGCACACAGCTGGATGTGGGGCTCAAACTCACAAACTGCGAGATCATGACCTGAGCCGAAGCCGGATGCTTAACCGACTAAGCCACCCAGGTGCCCCTAAGAGTATTTGCTTTTAAAGCACTATTACCAACTGTAAAATGAAAGATTGTACTCCCATTAGAGAAATTTAAGGTGAAATGAGTATCGAGGGATTGAGGATATTTTTAAGAAGAATATTTTCCCTGAAATCCTTTCATAACCTGCACCTCTATGCAGGTGGATCTTGTCCATCTAGCGTGTTGCTGGGTCCATTAGCATCTCATTATCTGCCATAGGGAAGTAGATACTGTGCTAGCTTTCATCCTGTCAATAGTCCCTATATGTAAAAAGAACAAAGACTTAAAAAAAAAGGGAGGACAGAAACGATTTCTCTGTTTTCTTCTTTTCTGCCATGCATACCGCCAAGTAACTTCCTACCTCCATCCTTTGTACATGCCATTTCCCGTGTCAGGAATTCGTCTCTTCTTACCTTCCTACTCATCTTTCAAGTGGTACTCCCCCAATGTGGCTCTCCCTGGTTCCTCCAGCTGGAATAACTTTTCTTTGTTTCTATCTTGAGCAAAACACTTAGCCACACTTTGCATTTTTGTAGTCTATAGCACACGGAGGCACAACAAAGGCTTGGCACTTTGCAAAATTCAGTGCTGTGGGCTACTTGTTTCATTTTACAAGCTCTGAGCATTAAAATCTTGATCACTGCTGTTGGGTGGGGTCCACCCAGTTTAAATTTCTGCATATGTGACAATATCTAAAACGGGCTCTTTATCTTAGGACTTTATGAAGGTAATAAAAATGTGCATCAAGTTATTTCTGAAACAATACGGGGGTATAAATAAGTAAATAATAACTGAGCCCATGCTATGCAATGAGAGCTATGTAGAGTTAGCAAGCAAAATTATTTATAAATAAGGAGTTATACATTATATATAGGGAGATTCCGATGTTGGCCAATTTTCTATTCACTAAGGGATTGAAAAACTGCTCAGTAGTGTGGCCAACAGAAAGGTTTCTGTTCCATGCTGAATATTTTTTTTTTCCTTTTTGTATCATCCAAGTTCTATGTGCTCTAGGATTCTTTCTGTGAATTTCTTGTTTTGATCCCTCATCTTCACTAAAATGTTCTTTTCTTCTATCAGAGCCCTTAATGCTATTTGCAGAAAATCTGTAGTCCTTGATTTTTTCATTTGCTCCTATATTCTGCAAAATTACCCTACTTTCCCCTTCCTGTCCTTAGCTTTTCTGCAGAAACGGTAAGTCCCCACTCCACACCCTTGTATTGTTAGACTAGCTTCTTGACTGGGACCTAAGCTGAAATCAGATTCTCTCTTGGGGCACTGACATGGTATCTGAGACACCCCCACTTTTTCTCATCATTCCTCAAGGAGCTACGAGGCGCAGCATCCAGGGGCATTGATGCTTAGGTTCGCCATCCTCTACCTCCTGTGAAGCCATTCTCATGATGGTATTTGTGTCTGTGCCTTATCTTCTCTACTAGACAGTAACCTCTTGAAGACGTCAACAGTATCTTATTCAATTTGTACCCTCCAGGGTTCCTAACAGTCTTGCATAGGGCAGATGCCCATGAAATGTTTAATGGATTGAACTACATTAGCTGTTACTCTAAGTGCACAAAAAGGGGTACTAGAGCTCTGAAGAGCCTTAATTCACCTCATGGGGTTACATGAAGCTCTGTCAGACCTAGTTTATACACCCCAGCTCTCGATGGGTAAAGTCAATGCCAATTAATGAGCTTCTGCATTGGAGAGAAAGCACATTTCCACCTAAAGGCTGATCAGTTTCTTTTCTGCAGTATATCTCAGTGATCATAAAGCAAGAAGACCCCTGGGACTCTATTCTATTTAGGCAAAGGCAGGTGTGCTGGGAAGCTTTATATTTACACACAAACAGAGAAAGCGGGGCTTATTTTTGCAATTACTTGTGAAGCTTGCCCATGTTTTCCAGCATGTAAATTAGGACTTGAAGGAAAACATCTAATTGCATTTCGCTCTAACTAATTGCCAACTCAAAATTTTAGATTAGTGTGCACACCATACTTAATTTTTTTGTTGTTGTTATTAATAACACATTTAGCTTGGTAGGATGAAAAATAACGAGACAGTACTGAAAAGACTTGAGGGCTGGCCCATTAAGGAAATGCTTTGGGTAGGGTGGTAAGGAAACTTTGAGGCAAAGTCATGGCTAAAATTCCAGACAAAGATTGCCTGGGTATTATACTCCTCTGTTGGTTCGCTGGTAAAGGTTAGATGGAGAAGAAAAAACCAGAGGTGGCATTGAGAGTCATTGCATGTGTTTTGCCACAAGGAGGGGCCATGGTTACAACCATGGAAGTGTCCTTGACTTGTATTATATTAGTAGTCTTTCCTGCATGAAAAACAAAACCTACTTAAAAGAGCTTTTTTTAAAAAAAAATATGCTGCACATCCAGAAAGAATGGTACGGTCTTTTGTGAGTAATATAAACATACTGTGATATCCTTACATTATTAAATGAACATTACAAAGCATGACAGAATCACAGCCACACAAAAAAATAAGGACAAGCTAGTGTTGACTGGAAATAAAAAGGGAGAGGCTTTTTCACATGTTGTCATGAAAAGGTAACTGGAGACCTCAGAATTCTCCTGTTTTCTCAGCAAGAGTTATTCTCCAAAGGACACAATGAACTTTTTGTCCTTCTAAACACAGAAGTCAAAAAATGTATCCTTGGAGCTCAATTTAGCAACAGCGGGTTTGTGAATCTATTAACCATCCGGGAAAATTTATTCGGAGGGGGTTAGTTCTGAGTTTCTAAATGAAGGGTCAGAAGTCAGATTGGATGGACCTTGGAAAAACATATGAATTAAATAATGTGATCTCATCATAGCATCCCTCTGCCTTCATCATCTGCCATTCTTTAGTGGATACATGTCTGTGCCAGACAGGGTGCTCCACGCAGCAGCTGTGCCAGAGACAACGCTCAGTAAGATACCTACTGTTGCTTAGTTTCTAGACAGGTGGAGGGCAAATAGTCAAAAATCAGAGACATAAGTAAATATATACTTATAAATTATGTTAACGTACCACGAAGGCAAAGCGCAGGAATTGATTAAGACCACAAACTTTGCATCTCGTTGAAATAGGGAAAGCTTGGCAAAGCCTCTCTGAAGAAATGACATTTAAGCTGAGACCTATATAGGATGAGGAGGATTTAGCCAAAGCAGGGGGAATAGATATTTCCAGACAGATGGAAGGACAGGTGTGAAGGCCCTGCAGGGACTAAAAGACAGCACTTCCTGTTAGAGCTTGGTGACTGAGGGGGAGAGTGGCTTGAAACGCGGCTGGGAAGATTGGCAGAGGCAGAACCACACAGGGCCCTGTAGACCATGGTAGGGAGTTTCTGCAAGCAACAGAAAGCTGCTGAAGGGTAGAAGCGATGAAAATCAATTTATAGAGATCTCCGTGTAGAGAGAGGATGGGAGAAAGGCAAGGATAAATGCCAGGAGACCAGTTGGGAGGGAATTTCCGTGGGGATGGGGAATGCGTTGCTCATTTGCCTATTTGTTCTGAAATCTGTTCTTTATCCTTCCCGTGCAAAACAAAGTATATTTCCGAAACTCTCTGGCCAATTTGCTTTTGGGTGGGCTGAACCAACGTGAGGCAGTGGAGCGAGACTGCAGAGCTGGATGAAAGGAGAAGCCAGGATATTTCCTCTTGTCTCTCCCTGCTTTGTGGGGCATCCCTAGCAATGTTGGTCCTTTTAGGTATCAGCTGCTCCTGGACAGCCCCGTTGGACAGACCCACTGGATGGTCCCATTGTCTCTGGACCTGGATCCTTCAGGGCACTTTTCTCCATGGTTCCTCTTTCTACCTGGCTTCCCAAGTTCTTACACTTCAGCAGTACCATCTCTTCCTCAGTTCCTTCAGTCTTGGCGGTAATAGTGACTCCCTGCTACTGCTAATCTCTGGGTTGTATCACCATTCTCTGGCTTTTTGAGCACCTTTATGACTAGCCCTCTACATTAAAATACCTCGAATCAGAGCTTGGACTTTGTTTTCCTGACTGGTCCTGACTGATGCAATGAGCAACAATGGTAGCTTCGACCCTGGGTCATAGCAGTTGGAGGATGAGTACCTATATGGATTTGAGATAGCTTCTTGAATTCTGGGTGAACTGAGTGAAGACAGGGGAGGAATTCGATAGATCTGCAAGAGTCGAGTTTCCCAGCACCCTGAGAAGGATTAGTTAATCTCTAGCTAAATTTAGCTGGCGTAGACTTGACTGAGGAAAACAAATGACGGTTGGATCACCTCCTACACATTATGGATATGCCCTGAAGCCCTCATTAGTGGTCATGAAGTGGTCAACAATTGGATCCAAGCTAATATCACTCCACCCACAGACTCCCACCTTCACATTCTAATTTCTATAGTTGAGGTCTGGATAACTTTCCTGGGACCACAGAACCATGTCTGACTATAGTCTATGCAAGACTGTTTTCCTTAAAACAAAGAAGGGATAGTTTCATTTTGTTAAGAAATGATTTCCCCCAATTATTTTTCAGCTTTTCTTTCCTTTTTCTTAGAAGATCTATAGCCTTTCTTGTTTCTTTTCCTTTTTCAAAAAAAGCTGTTCTAGCAGCTTCTCTAGACCCTGGCTCTCCCAGTAGCTCTTCTCCAGCACCCCCTGACTGAAGGAGCATTTATCTGTGTTGACGCTCTCCTCTGTATCTCTTTTCCCTCTTGTCCAACTGAACCTCTGCAGGACTCAGGACTCTGTGAAGTCACAGGGTGTGTGAGCAACAAAGTTGGACAGAGCAAAGCATCAGTGGCATTCTTGCCATGGCCTGTGGTGGGCTGTGTGCATTAAGATGGTGAGAAGCCAGGTGCTTCCGTGTGCCTTCCTTTGGATATCTCAGGCTATAAACCATTCAGAAAGATTTGGGGATTTTTTCAAAGATCATATTTCTGTGGCCCCAATAGTCTGGAAATAACTACTGGGAGATTAATGTGCGTGGAATGATACAGGTGTGGGTGTTGGAAGACTTCGGTGGTTTCAAGGCCTGTGAATCTATGAAAGGCTCCCACCTTCATCCTTTCTTGAGTCCCTTCCTGTATCCATTCAATCCAATGAGAATTTTGAACACCTATCATGTGGGTATTAGGGGTGTGTGCCAGGTGCTCTGAAGTACATAGAAGGAGTACAAGGCAGAGACTTGCTCTCAGAGGTTGGGTGAGACACACATCTGAAAAGCGAATTTACTATTAGTAAATAGCAGCATAGGGTCAACATAGGATCAGAAATCAGGAGGTCAGTATTTAATCTTATTGGTGCTTTTGATTAACTCTGGTCTTGGGCAAGTCACATAGCCTCCATAAGTTAATCCATATTGAAAAGATTGAACTAAAAGATCTCTAAGTCATATTATTGTTCTATGATTAATGGGGACATTTATGAGTGATCTAGAGCAGAAGTCCTTGGACATTATGGTTGCAGGTTCCCTTTATACTCTTAAAAATTATTGAGGGGCCCAAAGAGTTTTTGTTTAGGTGGGTTGTACCTATTGATATTTACCATACAAAATTGACATTTAGTACAAAAATGTGACTTTAAAATATGTATTAATTGATTAAAATATAAACGTGTTACATGTAAACATAAAATTATTTTCATGAGAAATAAAATATTAAAAAAATTTTTAATGTTTATTTTTGAGAGAGAGAGAGAGAGAGAGAGAGAGAGAGAGACAGAGCATGATTAGGGGAGGGGCAGAGAGAGAGGGAAACACAGAATCTGAAGCAGGCTTCAGGCTCTGAGCTGTCAGCACAGAGCCCGACGTGGGGCTCAAATTCATGAAGTGTAAGATCATGACCTGAGCTGAAGTCAGACCCTTAACCTACTGAGCCACCCAGGCACCCCAAGAAATAAAATATTTTTTGACCAAATACTCATAATCACCTATTACTTATCCATTGAACTTTGGCTTAACCACATTTTAATCAGATTTCTTTCTTCCCCACGGGCCTTTAAGATCTGGCTTGCCCCCCCCATTTGAGCATGCACTAATACACTGAGGTGAGCACCACCCACCCTTAACAGCTCATTCTGAGACTGGCTAACTCCAAAAAGAAACATTTCTTATTGAAGTGTCCTGATTTTACCACCTTCTCACCCCATCAGCTTACCCTCCTCCCCCCATGAAGTCCCTGGTTACCCCTCCCTACATAAGAGAAGCCTCTTTCAGCGTGATATTGAGACATGTGCAGGTCCTGAGGTGAAACCACTTCCCTCATTACAGTAGTCTTTCTGAATAAAGTCTCTCCTTATCTAAGTCCAGTTTTGTTTTTATTTGACATTTTCAAAACAAAATCTTTAATGGAAATAGTGACATTGTTTTGCATTATTGCAAACCTCCTTAATGTCTGGTTTACTATCTACTTCTGCAGTTCATCTGCTGTGATATGTTGCTTTGGTTGAAGGATATGGAGGAAATCTGGACTCACCAGCTCTGCAGTTGGAAAAGGAGGACCTCACAGACCCCTCTGACAGGGTGTCAGGACCCCAGGGGCACACTTTGAAAACTGCTCTGGAGGAGCAGTTTCCTGCTATGGAGGAAATAGCTGAATGTTGAACTGGATTCTACAGAATTGACTTTGGATTTGTAAAGATGGGACAAAGAGGACAGGGTGAGAAAAGGCAAGAAGGAGAAAGTGAGCAAGCTGTGCTTGGGAAAGAGATGAAAGTGGAGTGTGGAGAGAGAAGGTTTGAATTCACATTAAGTTCAAGTTATAGAGGAGCTTAGGGCCTTGAATTCCTCTTCTATCAAGGACTATGGTCTTGATCCTTTATGTCATAGACATCCAATGGAGGCTTGTAAACAGGGGAGTAACACTATGAACATGATAACTGAAGGCAATAATAATGGTAACTATGTTTGATGGATTGGTACAAGGAGAAACAAAAATTATGTGCTACTGCAATAGTCTAGGCATGAGGAGACAAAAATCTATGGCAGAATAGTCATGTTAGGACAGTAAAAGGATGAGGAGATGAAAGGATGACAAGAGAATTGTGATGATTGATTATACAGGGTGAAGGGGTGTAAGAAGTCAAACTAAATTCTAAATTTTGAGCCAAGTGATAGGTAGAATGGAGGTAAAATCTCCATTCTAGGTTTTGGCAGAGATGGGAAATTTAACAAGAACAGTTTGAGGGCAGATGATGCTTGAAATAATTATGATGTAATTTAGGAACTACAATTCATAATCTTCCTAGGCCTGGAAGATCCGTCTTGATCTGGCCTCTGCCCAGCTCTGTAACTTCCTCACTCCATTCTCTGTCTCATTCACTGTGCTGCAGTCATTATGCTTTTCCTTTACTCCACTGCCAAGTTCACTGAAGCCTCTCTTACCTCTGCCAGGAGTGCTTTTCCTGTGCCCTGTCCCTCTTCCCCTCTCCACCAGCTGTCCCCAAGTTGCTACCTACCAGCATTCAGGTTTTAGTTCACATGTCGTCTCTTCCAAGAGACCCTTTCTCTTCTATTACCATCAACCTTTTCACCTTGTTTCATTTTCCTTCTAGCACTTACTATCATCTAAATTGATTATGCTTTTTTGGTTGTTATTTATTTATCTGTTTATTTTCTGCCTCTCCCCAATGGGTTATAAGTTCCATCAGAGCAGGATTTTTATATATTGTTTACTTTTGTGTTTCCAGTACATAGTAGGTGCTCAGCAAATATCTGGAGAAAATGGAGACATACAGCAGACTGTAGAAATTTCAGGGTTTGCTCTTAGGAGTGACATACAGATGTATGAGTTTGGAGGTCATGTCAGAGAGGGAGGACTTGCAGCATGACTAGGGCTAGAGAGTGGAGGACATCTGCTCTTTCTGACAAGGGAGGTAAGACAGTGTCATGGCCAGGATGCCCAGGGCCTACGGAGTCAATGTTGCCAGGATACCTGGAGATACAAGGAGTCCTGCCAACAAAGACTGTGCACTGGGATGAAATCGTACCTATGAGGTAGAAAGGATGTCTACATGACTACAAGGAGATATCATTCCTGTGATTATGTTATGTTATATGGCAAAAAGCCTTTGGCAGATGCAATCAAGGTCACTAATTAGTTGAGTTAAGCGAAAGGGGGATGATCATGTGGGCCTGACCTAACTTGGTGAGCCTTTAAAAGGAGGGCTGCAGGTGGCTCTTAGGAGATGCAAGTGGCCCCTAATTGGCAACCAGCAAAACAGGAGCTTCCTTCATGGGACCACAGAACTGGATTCTGCCAAAGGCTATGTGAGTTTGAATGAGAATCCTGAGCTCTAGAAAGGAACCCAGTCCAACTAACACCATGGTTTCAGCCTTACGAGATTTTAAGCCAAGGGCCCAGCCGAGCTATGCCTGGACTTCTGATCCACAGAAATGGTAAGATAATAAAGCTGTGTTTTTTTAAGCTGCTAATTTTGTGGAGATTTGTTACACAGCAATAGGAACCCAATACATATTTCAATAAGCATTTGTATGTTTAATTGCCAACCTTAACTGAACCTTGCAGCCTTCCTAGATTTCCCCATGACTATGTATCATAATGATAATAAAAAAAAAGCAGGCTAATGATCAAAACAGTTCTGCTGCATTACCACATGGGGACCCATACAGGTTGTTTCTCTGTTTAAATCACTTACTGGTATTGTTTTAAAACGTCACTGAAAAGTGGATAATCTAAGTTGCCTTCTGCTCTGGTTTTCCTTCTTAATACACCAGATCTTTTTAAAAAAATATTAAGCAAGATTTTTAAAAAAATATCTGGTTAATCAATTCTTTCACCTTTTTGTTCCTACCCACCACGACCACGACCATCACCACCACCTTGGTCATTGTTCTCCCTGTTCAGGATTCCTGGTCCCTGTTTCTTCTCCTTTTCCTAATGAGCCACACACCACATTGTAGTCAAAGTGACCTTTAAAAAGTGAAATTAAATGGTCAGATGATGTTATTTCCCTGCTTTAAACTTGTTATGGACTGAATGTATCTCCTTCAAATTCATATTTTGAAGCCCCCCCCCCCCGTGTGATTTTATTTGGAGACAGGAAGGATCTTTATAGAAATAATTAAGATTAAATGAGATCAGGGGCGCCTGGGTGGCGCAGTCGGTTAAGCGTCCGACTTCAGCCAGGTCACGATCTCGCGGTCCGGAGTTCGAGCCCCGCGTCAGGCTCTGGGCTGATGGCTCAGAGCCTGGAGCCTGTTTCCGATTCTGTGTCTCCCTCTCTCTCTGCCCCTCCCCCGTTCATGTTCTGTCTCTCTCTCTGTCCCAAAAATAAATAAACGTCGAAAAAAAAATTAAAAAAATAAAAAAGATTAAATGAGATCAGAAGGGTGGGTCTCTGATCTGACAGGATTAGTGTCCTTATAAGAAAAGACACCAGAAAGTTTGCTCTCTCTCCAAGCACACACACTGAGGAAAGGCCATGTGAGCACACAGTGAGAAGGTAGCCATCTATGAGCCTGGAAGAAGGCTCTCACAAGAAATCAAACTGGCTTGCACCTTGGATCTTGGACTTTCCAGTCCCAGAACTGTGAGAAATTTCTGTTGCTTAAGCCAGCCAGCGTATGGTATTTTTTTTTAAGGCAGCCTGAGCTGACTAATACAAAGTGGCTTTGCATTCATCCCAAAATGGAATCAGGGCTTTTTATCATGGGTCCTCTCTCCAGCCTCATCATCTCCCTTTCTTACCGGCTTTGCTCACAATGGCCTTATTTTAGGATTTAAAATATGCCACCCTTTCCTACTGCAATGCCTTGGTCTTCACTGTGGCTTCTCTTCAGGAAGTTCAGTCCTTTACATCTTATTGCAAAGGTTAGTTCCTGAAAAACACGGTCCTACCACCCTTTCTTGGTAAAATTCTGCCTCCCCCATTATTCTCATTTGATAGTTCACTTCATTTGACTGTCTGGCTTGCCCACTGGATTTTGAATGCCAAGATGGTGGGGACACATCTCTCTTTTATACACCATTGTATACCAGTGCCTGTCTCAGTGTCTGGTGCATAGTAGGTACTCAATAAATATTTATTGAATGAACAAAGAGCTGACATTTGAGGGATGTTGGTTTTAATGTATTCCACATACACTCTGGAAGCCAGAGCTCCACATCCTGGGCCCAGGTCTTCCCTTCACTTTCTGAGTGCCTGGGGGATATCCTTTACTATTGACACGCATGTGTGTTTGCTATTAGAGGGAAAGCAATATTAATTAACTTCCAGGAAGTTGGTGATGAGTGAAATGTGTGGGTTTTTCGTTTGTTTTCAGAATACAGACTAACTCTCCATTTTAAAGACAATGGATGGCATGCTTGGCTTTCAACTAGTTGCCACTTAACTAGTGATTATGGTATAAAGCCATCTAGATTACAACATTTACAGGGAGCAGTTTCTTATTCCACAGTGATCTCCTTGAAAACAACATTAATAATATGGTACAAAGGGATTGTAACTGAAGGGTTTTCATTCATAATTTCTCTTCAGTTTGCCAAAGACAGTTCTTATGGCCCTGAGTAATGCTACTGTCTTTAAAAAAACCTTCATTTTTATGTTCCCTAATTACTGCTCCTTAGGGCATTTGAACGTCTTCCTAAAAATGCATTTCTTTTGAAAGCATTAAAAAAAAAAATGGGCTGCAAGTATTACATTTCTTCAATAGAAGAAAGTAGGGTGTGGGGTGGAGTCAGGGGAGAAAAAACCCCAAATTGTTACAGGATAAGATTTTCAAATCTGGGTGCATGAGGAATTATTTGATTTGATTTGATTATTATTTTTTTAATTTTTTAAAATGTTTTTATTTATTTTTGAGAGAGAAAGAGAGCGCAAGTGGGGGAGGGGCAGAGAGAGAGGGAGACACAGAATCCGAAGCAGGCTCCAGGCTCTGAGCTGTCGGCAGAGAGCCCAATGTGGGGCTCAGACTCACAAACTGTGAGATCATGACCTGAGCCAAAGTCGGACGTTCAACCTACTGAGCCACTCAGGTGCCCCAGGAATTGTATTTTAAGTATTTCACTTAAGCTCCTTAAAAATTGAATGTGGATGCAGAAAAGAGTGCTTTATTCATAGTGGAAGCCCCACAAGAACAATGAGATACAATAGCCATTATATATACATCATGTGTTCTCTCTCTCTGATGAAGGATAAGGGATACACAGAATTCCCCTTCTAAGCCCTCTCTGCTTTAGGGGAGCATTCACACTCTCTCCTTAATCACAGTTGAGGCCTGCCTCAAAACTCTTTTCTCACTCGAAATTTCTCCACTATGAGGAGGCCTGCTTCAGAGTTTTCAACAAGGTCTAGGTGGTTGATTCAGGGCTTACTCTTTAATCATATCATGCCCACTCCCATAGGTAACAAATATTCTCGCAGAAGTGTAGGAGGAGCACTGTAGAGGGTGCTGTCCCCCTTCAGAGCTCGGTCCAGACCCCACCAATTCCACAGTCATGTCACCTGCTTGTGTGTCCAGCTGGGTGCATCAAACTCCAATGCGCACAGGTACCGGAGAGAAAAAAGAACTTTGTGATTTGAGCAGAAGGGAGACAATAGGGGGTGGTGGGGCCTGTCAACAGAAAGTGTTTGGCTCGCTCAACAATACTATGAGTGCTTCCAAAAATTTGCATTGCTGGCTGTTTATGACCCTCAGTGATGGACAATGATCTCTATCTATAGCACTTTCTAGTCTTAACTAATTTTCTGCTTAGTATGAATTCTGGTGTCTTAAGTTTCTGGGGCCTAGGCCTATAGGTGTTTTCTTCAACTACATTGTAATCACTCTAGGGAAAGGGGTTCTGCATCACACATTTATTGTGCAGACTGGAATTGGCCTGCTCGCCGCCCCAGGGCCCACCATAGCGGCTGCTGCAGACGCTGGCTGAGTTCATGTTTATTGGTTACTTGACTGACATGTTGGCGCACGTGTGAATGCTGGGTGACCCCAGCTTGCTGTGGCGCAATCTCCCCTGAACGTGTTCTGCTTAATGAAGGGCTGCCAGATAAAGAGCTCCATGGTCAAACAATTTGAGAAAAAGCTGAGTTTAGCAAGGTTAAAGTTTAATAGTTTCCTTTACTGCAGGATTTTTTAAAAAGGCTTAAAATGTTAATGAGCACCATACATTTTTAAAAGGGGAATGATAGCATGATTGGCGCTCTCAACCCCCTCCGAAAAGCGACATTTTTCAGACTCCCTTGCAACTAAAGTTCTGGATGAGAATTCAGTTCTGCCAATCACGTGCATGCCTATGAAATTTGGAAAGTGAAAGTGAGATGTAGTTAATTTTCTTGCTATTGATGCTGGTAAGCAAGGTCACAGGGATGTGATTATTTATAGGCAGTTTTGGCTCAGTCATGTGACAGTTGCAGCTTCCAGAAGTCTGTATTCTGGCAACTGTGCATGTGGGCTCTTGAGCTGAGCAGCCTGGGGCAGCCCCTGACTTCTGTTCCTTCAGTCCTTCTGAAAATTTTGTAATCACCGAATTTCTTGTATTAAATTCCTTTTCTGCTTGAAACACTTAGAGTGGTTTTTGTCTCCCACCCTGAACCCTGGCTGATACAAAAGGTATATAATGTGTGTATACCACACACATTACTGTGTATATATATGTCTATGTATATATTTGCTCGGAAACAATTTTGTTTTCACAGCATAACTCTCAAGACCACGGTTCTTGAGTAACAATTTAGGGTAATTGTCTATGGAAAGAACACTGAAATCAATATCAGAAGGTCTACGTTACAGTTAGGACTTCACCATTTACTTGACTAGGGAGGTGATCCCCTTGGAGCCTAGAGTTCTCTTCTTCATTTGAAATATAAGAACAATAATTCCTGCCCTTGAGACCTCACAGGGTTGTCATGAGAATCAAATGAGATGATCAATGAGAAAGTGGTCTGGAAACTGTAAATTGTTATAGAAATGCGAAGCATCATCATTAGTCATGCTGCCATCTATGAAAATGAATGTTAGATTCATAATGCAGGGACATCATTCTCCTAACAATTGTCTGAGTAGTCTGTGGTTCCTTGAAAACATTGGGGGTTTGATAGATTAATCAGCTGGGAGCAGAAATACCACCAGCCTTGTTGAATAGACCACAAACCAAAGGGAACATTCCCTAGCTCCCAAGGTGGCCTCTTTAACAAAGGATGAACACAGACTTCTCTCTCTTCCCCATCTCTTCCAAATTAAAGCCTTTGGGGGAAACATTCCTAACAGAATCCTTTACATCTTCAAAACAGACCAAAGGAAGTGCAGCAAAAATATTTCCTTCATTTGATTTTCTGTTGGTGAGATGGGTCGTTTCATTAGCAGATTGAGTACACACAGCCCCCACAGTCTGCTCCAGTAATTTCCAAAACATGATTTACATAAATTTAACTTTGTAATCTTGTGGTTATATTACTGCATTAAAATGACAAATAATGTGCCACATGATGCAGTTTCAAATGTTGATATGGTAACTGTTTACCAACAGCTGCTCAAATGGAGGTGTCTCTTATCATCCTCTCTTTTCTCAGGATTTGGATATTCATGAAGTATCCCAAATTTGGTCTTTATTTATTTATTTAGTTAGTTAGTTAGTTTATTTTTATTTATTTATTTATTTTATAAATGAGGGAAGTATATCCCTGTGCCCCACAAACAGAAAATTTGAAGTTAGCCAGTGGCTACACTTTACCTGCTTCACTTAGGATTCTTTGAAAAAACTCAATGTTAAGCAGCTCAACACGACAAATGTCTGCTCACAACTAATGTGTGTAGGACTCTGTTAAATAGAGTTGATGACCAAGGTCCAGGATTTTAAGGAAGCAAGCGAGAGATTCTAGAAGTTATTTTGTTTGAAGGCTTCCTTCTGTTTTTGCCACAATCTAAAATCGCCTGTAATAACCCCATCACAGCACCTCACATGCCATAGGTACCTAATGGTGATCTGTTTTGTGGACGAATGGGTTGAATCTTTTTTTAACTTTGCAGTTTTTATCCTAACCATCAATAACATAAGAGGTAATGTCCTTTCTCCTTCCCTTCTGTCCTCTTTCTTTCTTCCTTTCTTTTCTCTCTCTCCCTCCTTTCAGAGAGTCAGTGCCCACTATACGTCAAGCTGTGCTCAAGCCACCGGGAATATACAGGATACAATACTTTCTCCTGGTACTCTTCCCTTTAACTACCACTCGTCACATTTGAAATTATATGTTAAATGTCTGTCTGCTGTTCTGGACTATAAGCTCCTTGAGGGCAGAGAAATGTTCTGCTTTGTTCACTCCTATATCTTCACATCCAGGACAGTGCTCTGTTCACAGTATTTGCTCAATGACTATTAATCAAAAGACTTGGACCCTTCTAGGATTGTGCATTCTCCTTCACTGTCTTATGTGTCTTATGTCTTATTTGGCTCCTGCTGCTCCTTACTCCACCGTCAATTATTCCCACAAGGTCACTGGTGACCATAGAGTCAACTTCAGCCTTTCCCAATGCTTACAAGACCACTCTATCACAGCTGTCCCTAATATAAGGGCCTCACAATCTAAGGAGGGATTCTGCTGATGTTGGACGGTCAAAGCCCTTCGTGGGCTTACAGCTAACTGATTTAGGGAGCGGGAACATCTACGTGAGTGGGTAAATAATTACATTAGTCAGAAAAAATGAAGAACCATATCAATCCTACATAAATGCCATAAAAGGAGTAACTGCTGAGAACTGAGGTGGTTAGGGAAAGCTAAGAGGAAACCGAATCTGAGGTAGGTCTTAAGAGAGAAGAGAAAGAAGTAAGGAAAGGCTTCTAACATCATTTTGAGTAGGACTTGAGGGATGTAATGTGGAAGAGATGAAATCAGACCTTGAGGAGATCGTTTAAGTGCAAAGCTGAGGATTAAATTTTAACCTGTGCACAATAAAGAATTACTGAAGGCACTAGAAGTGAAGGGGGTGAAGCTCACGCAAATCTGTATTCTTGATAGAACACAGCAGTCGTGGGAAGCTTAGCCAGCATTACCACCCTCCCCCCTCTGATTCCTGCGTTTTCAACTTCTAATTCCGTACTGCTTTTACTTCCTTTAGTAAACAGTCTCAGATTTCTCCCAGCTTAAAAACTAACACCTACTCCACCAACAAAATAAACCAACGTTCCCTTACCCCTCATCTCCATTTAGCTATTTCAGCTCCTTCATTCAAGCTCTTAAAAAATGGCTTTATGTTCTCTATATCTGCTTTCTTACTTCTTATTTACTCCCTAACACACCAGAGTCTAGTTTCTGCCCTAACCACAGAAATGTCTCTGTCAAGATCACTAACGAGCTTCTAGCTGTTAATTTGAAGGCATAGTCGTTAGTCCTTATGTTACTCAATCTTGCATTTAATAGTTTCATGCCCTCTTTCCTTCCAAAAGACCTCTCTTGCTTTGGCTGTTGGGACATCTCTCATTCTTGGTTTTCATTATACCTTTCTGAGCTGTCTCAGGTGTTCTTCTTTTCCATTACATCTTTTATATATTGCTATTTCCCAGGGCTTTTTTCCTTGTTCCATTTTGAATAGTCCATTCAAGTGTGGGACAGTTTGGTAGAGATGTCCAGTGGCACTTGGATATAGAGGTCTGTGCTTGAAATAAAGATTTGGGGGCTGTCAGCATATGCGGGCAAGTGAAGACATGAGATTAGGGGAGAACAGGTAGAGTAAGAACAAGCCCAGGGAAGACAGATAAAGGGCAGGTGGAGGGATGGAATCACCCAAAGGAGAGGGGAAATCCGGGGAGACTGATGAGATGGAAATCAAGAGGGAAGGAGAATTTCCAGAAGCAGAGAATGCTACAGACACATTAAATAAGGTAAAGACTGGTAAGGATCTGTTGAGCTTAGAGAACTCTCACTGATAAAGACAGAAACTAGATTTTCATGAGCTTGAATGGGGGCAAGGGCAAGAAAGTAGAAAGAGCTGGGATAGTCTGCTTTTTCTAGAATCTTGGCTATGAAACAAGAGAGGAATTGAGTAGTAGAAAGAGAAAGATGCTGTGCTTAAGATGGGAGAGACTTGCATTGTCAAGTTCTTTAGGCAAAGGGAAAGGTAAAAAGCTATTAATTTTATATATCACAAAGTTCATAACTAGTCAATAGAAACAGACAGGGATGCACAGAGACCCATATTAAGGAAAGCAGAGTATGTGAGATTCCAAATTTTCTTGTGTTGTGGGTTCATTTCTATTCTTTAAGTTTAATATATGTCTGGTGTTTCATTTCATTTCTTCACAGCAGTAGATCATAATTTAATTTTTTTCCTTGATGTAGGTATAAATGGAGATGCTAAAGCATATTTATGCGTACCGGGTCATTTCTAGGTGCATGCACTAAATATTAATATTCCAATCCTCTTCTGAGCTCATGAGCCAAGCAAGAAATGCATTTTTCTTGCTTAGTGATGATTTTTTTTTCTGAAGCACAAGGCTATTTGAGCAGGCTCTCTATCCTCAGAGAAAGCAGTATTATTATTACATTTTTCCAACAAAAGAAACATATAGGAAACATGATTCGTATAGGAACTGGGTTCTATATTCTATTTCTGGTCTATTTGGAGACATGACACACAGTCTAGCAGATCTAGATGAAACAATACTAACTGAACTTCCATACTGGTGGGCTTAGTTTGCTTTTGTGATCTTATATTTTTCCTTCTCGCAGCAGCATTTTGGGTTTTCCCCTGGGACATGACCCTTTTCTCTCTCTCTCTCTCTCTCTCTCTCTCTCTCTCTCTCTGTCTTAGTGTTTGTAGATCAGTTGAGGCTGACTTTTTCCCTGGCTCCCAAAGCAAGGTATATGATCTAAAGCAGGTAAATCAAAGTGCAGAATTGCTTTGTCCATAATGACGGGTTTAGAGTGGCTCCATGACCCTGTCCAGGCCAAGGATGGCCCTATTAAACCTGGAGTTGAATTATGGTAAAAGAGCTCTGTAACTGAGGATTTGAGTCTGGAGCTGCCAGCTGCCATTTTGTTCCCTCAAGGGAAGAGCCAATCTGAGTTTAAAGTTAGCACAAATGAGAGCATGGCCAAGAGATGGAGAAGGCCAGGTTCTTTGTGACATCAGTTGAGTTCTTGCCTCTAGGCATACCTAAAGCACTAGCACTACGTTTTTTTAAATTCATGCAAGCCAATAAATAACCTTTGGAGTTGCATTTCTGTCCCCTGCAGTCGCAAGAGCTCTGACAAAAATGGTCGCTTGATGCCACATTCACACGTGTGACCTTATGCAATTCCACCCCCGCTGGGTAAGGATTATTAACTTCCTTTTATAGATAAAGGTCACAAAACTGCTAAATGACAGAGTCAGGATAAGAAAGTCTTAGGTCCTGTGCTTGATCCATTATACCATAGCTCTTTCCCACAAGGTCTCTCTTTAAGGTTTTTTAGGAAGAATTTATAGTGATTAATGCTATTGCCTTACTTCACCTTCCTGAACTATTAAGGTAATGGCGAACACTCTCTGATTTAAAACTTAATGCTGCCCTTAGTTTTAAATTTAGTTTATTTACACCTCCTGTGTCCTTTATTTCTTCTTCCTTTCCATATATGAATATTTTTTTAGACTCCATTGAAGTAATAGATCCAACAATTATTAATAGGATGTTCTGTTCTTATTTAAAACATGCATTTCTCAGCCTGCCACTGCCTACTGATTTTAATCTAACATATCTTATTTTCATACAAAGTAATGATGACTCCCAGCACCTAGCACATAGTATAGTAGACACTCAATAAGTTGAATTTGTTGAATGATTTGTTGAGTGCCCATGGCACGCACAGTTTACTGATTGGCTTCATGAATGATACTTTTGCCGTTTTGCTTGGGACTCTCTCTCCTCTATCTACCTGGCCTGATATTCATACCTTTAGTTTTTCTTTCTTGAGTCGAACAATGGGAGTGACAATGGGTACAAAAGTCTAGGCAATGTGGTTTCAGAGAAGATGTGTTCTAGATTCCTATTCTGTTACTAAGTAGCTACCTGACATTCACTAAGTTATTCACATTTTCTGAGGGCTAATTTTCTTCAAATAGGTTGTTTTGAGGATTAAAAGAAATAATATGATAAATTTATCACTTTTGTTGGTGCAATGTACACACCAGTGGGAAGGCAAGGAAGAAAGGAAAAGGATTGCTTTCTTCCAGCAACAAATCAAGCCGAGTCAGTACAGCTAAGAAGCACAAAGGAAAACAGAAAGAACAGGGAAAAGTTTTTTTGTTCAGTCCTCTGGCTCTTTCTCATCCCCTTCACCATGTTTTATTTTTCTCTGTAGCACTCAGCACCTTCTAACATACTTAATTTGCATATATGTTATGTTAATGATCTGTTTTGCCCCACTTGAGTTTAAGCTCCATGGGGGCAGGGACTGATTGAGAGGGCACTAAAAGCCATTTGTTCAGTGAATGAAAAATTGGAGGAGTGTAGAGAAAAACAGGTGTGGGAGACTGCAAAATGGGTGGAGAAGTAAGAATCGGGGCATGGGTATTACGGAGAAGGAGCAGAAGGACCATACGAAGAGAATATCTTTGATAATATCCAGGATCTGGAGTAGGGAACATCTTTCCCATATTTATTTTCCAAATGTGTGTGTGTGTGTGTGTGTGTGTGTGTGTGTGTGTGTTGCTTTCAACAAACCTTATTACAAAAGCCACATTAAATAACCTTTACAATTCAACATTCTCCTTACGTGACAATGCATTCTCAGAACAAAAGGATGGTGATATATCACTACAATATTCTGAAAGTTAGGACACCTCAAATCTTGTACCTCTTCTGTTGAGCTCTGTAGTCCCTGAAAGACATTGAGCACATTGTGACACTCCTGTCATGTCATCTCATCTTGTCCTTTTTCTTTTTTCTTCTTTTTAAAATGGTAAGACCTAATAGGGTACATGCTCAGCAATTTAAGTAGCTTTTTGTTGGCAAGTAAACAAATACTTCAAGTTTATAACAGATGCACAAGTCCACTTTGGGAGAAATGCATTATAGGCTCAGGTGCATCCTAAGAGCTCTTATAATCACATTTGTTCATCTGTTCATGTGGTGTGCACCTGTACAAATTTGGCGTGGGCTTGGGTAAAGTGTAGGAGAGTCCCAGGTTCAAAGCAAACTTCCAATCTTTGTTCAGTTCTCTGAATGTTGTAGATTATTTTCCTCTCAACCCATAAAAAGGTAGGATTCTTAGCATATCTAGAAGCTGCCATTGCCCTTTGGTGAAAGTATTAAATACAAATGCAAATAAATCAACCTGGATCAAAGAGCACAGACCTAATTTGTAAGCACTTTAAAGTAAGCAGGAAAAAATGGATAAAGGTTTTCAGAGTTTTGTATTTAAAAAACTCACAGATTTCACAGACCAGCGTATAATCTGAGGGAGTGAATTGTCTTATGTATATTAGTCTCTCTTTAGAAGAATTGTATTAAGATGTTTTTACTTGCATTTGAGGCCTCCCAAAAGTTCAACACTGGATATTTCTATGGCACATACATTAAAATAAAAATCTGGGGATGGGGACGCCTAGGTGGCTCAGTTGGTTAAGTATCATACTCTTGATTTTGGCTCCGGTCTAGATCTCAATCATGAGATGTAGCCTCGCATCAGGCTCCATGCTGACAGCACAGACCCTGTTTGTGATTCTCTCTCCCTTTCCCTCTCCCTCTGCCCTTCCCTTACTCTCTCTTCTCTCTCTTTCTCTCTCTCAAAAAAAAATCTGATAGCCACATGTATGGAAGAAGGAAAGAAAATACTGAAAACCAAAGACTGTTTCCAGGCTAAAGATTATTTCTTGACTTTTCAAAATGTTTAGCAGAAGGTTAATTAGCCCAGAAAATGCTGGAAGACTTGCGTTTTCATTCTTGTTTTTTGGCATATACATTACGCTCTTCTATTACATGTTGGATTGCAAAGTATTGTGCTTTACAGACATCAAATTGTGAACTCAAATGTATGTATGGTTGGACTTCAGTTTTGGCCTCCTCCATAAGAATAAAGAAAGTGGGGACCCCCAGAGCATAGCTCCCTTCCCCTCATGGAAAGACAAGCGGGAATTTTCCAGTGAATGACCTTGCAAGTATATCCTGAGTTGCTTCTCTTCGGTGTGTAAAGGTTTGACTCAGCAGGTTTGGGATGTTCAAACCCTGCACATTCCAGAGAAAGGTCTGGCCCTTGACTGGCTCCTGAGAGATAACCTCTAAGACTTTGGTATATCCTACTTGACAAGAGTGTCTTTGTTTACCTGTGGCCTTGAACTACACCAATATGATTTATGGAGGGGGCCTTGGACCATGTGATGTCAGTTTGAGCTCTGGTGGTCCTGGAGGCTGGGTAATGAGGGTCAGCTTCATACTCCATGACTATGTGACTCCCAGTGAAACCCTAAACTCTAAAGCTTGGTGAACTTCCCTGGTTGGCAATACCCTATGTGTTGTCACATATTGGCTCTGGGAGAATTTGCTGCTGTCTGTGTAACTCCACTGGGAGAGAACAACTAGAAGTTTGTGTTTGGTCTCTCTTGATTTTAATCTGTATCCTTTCACTGTGGTTAACCATACAGTGGGTATAACAGTTTTTCTGAGTTCTGTGAGTCCTTCTAGTGAATCGTTGAAGCTGAGGGTGGCTCTGGGGATGCTTGACAACATCCTCCTTCCAGTGAGAAGGGCTGTCCTTATACTCACCATTGTGGCGTGTGTACCTAATGACTATAAACAGCAGGCACCTACACACAGACTATTTGGCAACCAGGCTTGGACTGTTTTGCTCTGCTCAAAAGGCTATTCTCATGCTCTCCCCTTTAAAAGGGAGAACAACAGAAGCCTACCATCCTCTTTTTTTAGAGCACGGCCTCACAGCAAATGTAATTGAGTTATAGACCTAGCAAGCCTTTCCGAGAGATGCTGGAAGACTGGGAGAGAATCACTGACTTTTATTCTTACACAGTCTTTCCCCGTGGTCCTACTCGCAGCCTCTCGAAGATGGCAGCTTTC